>NC_069501.1:119279329-119991829 GCF_027579735.1 Bombina bombina
CTCTCTCCCCTCTCTTTTGCGCTCTCTCCCCTCTCTTTTGCGCTCTCTCCCCTCTCTCTTTTGCGCTTTCTCTCCCCCTCTCTTTTGCGCTCTCTCTCCCCCTCTCTTTTGCGCTCTCTCTCCCCCTCTCTTTTGCGCTCTCTCTCCCCCCTCTCTTTTGCGCTCTCTCTCCCCCTCTCTTTTGCGCTCTCCCCCCCTCTCTTTTGTGCTCCCCCCCCTCTCTTTTGTGCCCCCCCCCTCTCTTTTGTGCTCTCCCCCCCCTCTCTTTTGCGCACTCTCCACCCCCCTTCTTTTTGTGCGCTCTCCCCCCCTCTCTTTTGTGCTCTCCCCCCCTCTCTTTTGCGCGTTCCCCCCTCTCTTTTGCTCTCTCTCCCCCCTCTCTTTTGCTCTCTCCCCCCTCTCTTTTGCTCTCTCTCCCCACTCTCTTTTGCTCTCTCCCCCCCCTCTCTTTTGCTCTCTCTCTCCCCTCTTTTGCTCTCTCTCCCCCTCTCTTTTGCGCTCACTCTCCTCTCTCTTTTGCGCTCGCTCTCCCCTCTTTTGCGCTCTCTCTCCCCCCTCTCTTTTGCGCTCTCTCTCCCCCCTCTCTTTTGCGCTCTCTCTCCCCCCTCTCTTTTGCGCTCTCTCTCCCCCTTCTCTTTTGCGCTCTCTCTCCCCCTCTCTTTTGCGCTCTCTCTCCCCCTCTCTTTTGCGCTCTCTCCCCCTCTCTTTTGCGCTCTCCCCCCTCTTTTGCGCTCTCCCCCCCCTCTCTTTTGCGCTCTCTCTCCCACCTCTCTTTTGCTCTCTCCCCCCCTCTCTTTTGTGCTCTCTCCCCCCCCCCTTCCCCCCCACTCTCTTTTGTGCTCTCTCTTCCCCCCCCTCTCTTTTGTGCTCTCTCCCTCCCTCTATCTTGCATGAGCGGCTGCGCCCCCTTTACGCCTGGCCATGGCCCTTCGCACCCAGCCATGCCCCATCACGTCTGGCCACACCCACGTCTGCCGCAGATCAGGTAGGGACTCAAAGGCCAGGTGTGTTTGTCCTCGTGCTGTCTCTACTGCGCATGACAGCTTCGGACAAACACACTTGGCCTTTTATATAATAGGATAACAAAATAAGCTTGTAGTTTAAAATTATTGAAAAAAAGGGAAAGTTTTTTTTTTTAGATATATATAAATGAAATCGTGAAGCATTCTTGGCTTGAGTTTACTTGAAACTTGTTTGTGTTTGCTCCTAACTTTCTCACTTGGTTGGATCTTTAGTTTTATTTATGTTATCTAAATCAGACATTGATTAACAACAATCCATAAAAACACCTTTTCATGATATTATAGAGCACATAGCCGGGATTGCCTTGTGTGTTCACTTGGGATCATATAGGGATCATAAGAAGGAGGACACTGGAAAAGAATGTGATGTAACTAGCGGAGAAAAATTGGTTAGTGTTCTGAAAGACTTGAAAAACATTGTGATCATCTTAAACCAAGGTACATCTGTACAATCTGAGTCACAAGAGCAAGAAACGGATAGAGGATATTCTGCTGCCATATCTTTGTATACTTCAGAGGTTTCATGTCTGCTCTGGTAGGTGATCAAGGATATACAGGTGTGGTGAAGGCAATACATTTTGTGGCTTCACTGGAAGGTATATAACTTTTAAAAAGGTCAACAATGGTACTCCGAAGGCTGCATATGTGTTCACTGAGCATCCAAAAATGTCCCAATTTTATATATTTACTTTTTAACACTAAAGTTGGACTTCGCAAAATTGCTGTAATATTTAAGAGTTGATAGAGGAAGAAAAGGGGGTGGATGGATTGTTCTGGTGATTTATAACAATCTGTACTTTCTTGGAACTAAATGGGGCATTCCTGCACTAGAGAAGTGCTTAGGCCACCAAGGAAGACTCGGAGGTCCACATGTAGCCCTAGGGTCATCACACCAGCAGTGTAGAGCAAGCCAACTGGCACTAGTACACCGATGAAGCAGACCTATGAATGTGTGCTACAGTCCATGTGGGCCTCAGTAAAAAGTGAAAATTAGTTTGTGGACTTTTGGTGGGTGGGTAAACAAGATGGCCACAACTCAGAGCCCTCTGAAGGATTAATAAATAAGTAGCCCTTAAGGCCTATAAAATATTGTTCTGTGTCCCCTTTGTGGTAGGAAGTTGACCATCAATGGTGTGAAGGATTTAAGGGTTCAATCACCATCCTTTAGAATAAACTTCAACAGGAAAACACCAATAAAGTCTATGGGGATTTTTGTAGATACATTATTTTTGTTAGTTTCACAATCAACTCCTAAGTGAGTGAGTTTAAACCGTTTAATATACATAATGTAGTGCTTCCTTTCATAAGCCTAGTGTTGTATGCAGTGTGGCCTGGAAACCATGGCTATGGTGTCTTAGACTGGGATGGATGCTCAAAGCAAATCAGGTAAGCACATAACAGGGTTTTCACAGAGGTAATAAATATAACTAGCTTTTTGTACATTCATTTTTACATTCACTGTTCAGGAACCACAAAAAGGTGTATTTTATTAAACAGACATAATTTCTCGCTTGTGGGGATCTATCACTATCATCCAATAGAAGAACTGTGGGAGTTGTCCTCAACCAGTGTGTTATATTTCCCAAGATCTGATGATTTAATTTCTCTTGTTAAGTGTATTCAGTCCACGGGTCATCCATTACTTATGGGATCATATCTCCTTCCCAACAGGAAGTTGCAAGAGGATCACCCAAGCAGAGCTGCTATATAGCTCCTCCCCTCACATGTCATATCCAGTCATTCTATTGCAACTCAACTAGATAGGACGTTGTGAGAGGTCTGTGGTGTTTTTTATACTTAGTTTATTTCTTCAATCAAAAGTTTGTTATTTTAAATGGCACCGGAGTGTGCTGTTTGTTCTCAGGCAGTATTTGGAAGAAGAATCTGCCTGCGTTTTCTATGATCTTAGCAGAAGTAACTAAGATCCACTGGCTGTTCTCGCACATTCTGAGGAGTGGGGTAACTTTAAGAAAGGGAATAGCGTGTGGGGAATCCTGCAAACAAGGTATGTGCAGTAAATTATTTTTCTAAGGAATGGAATTGACTAAGAAAATACTGCTGATACCGATGTAATGTAAGTACAGCCTTAAATGCAGCAGCGACTGGTATCAGGCTAATGAATGTTTGTATTATAAGTAATTTTCTAAGGAATGGAATTTGACTAAGAAAATACTGTTAATACTGAAGTATTGTATAAGCCTTAACTGCAGTAGAAGCGACTGGTAGCAGGCTTATTAATAACACTACCTAACTTTTAAAGTGTATGTTTAAAACGTTTACTGGCATGTTATTCGTTTTTTGTGAGGTACTTTGGTGATAAATCTTTTGGGGCATGATTTTCCACATGGCTGTTGATTATTTCTACATAGAAACGGTTAACTGAGGTTTCCCACTGTTGTAATAGGAGTGGGAGGAGCCTATTTTAGCGCTTTTTTGCGCAGTAAAAATTCAGTTTCAGTCTTCCTGCTTCTTCCTCCTTGATCCAGGACGTCTCTAGAGAGCTCAGGGGTCTTCAAAAATCATTTTGAGGGAGGTAATCAGTCACAGCAGACCTGTGACAGTGTGTTTGACTGTGAATTTTTTTGGGGTATTAAGGGGTTAATCATCCATTTGCTAGTGGGTGCAATACTTTGCTAACTTAATACATTTACTGTGAAAATTTGGTTGCTATAACTGATTTGGTTCATTGTTATTTCAACTGTGACGATTTTTTTGAGCTTCTTAAAGGCGCAGTAGCGTTTTTTATATTGCTTGTATATTTATTTGAAAGGATTTTCCAAGCTTGCTAGTCTTATTGCGAGTCTGTTTAAACATGTCTGACACAGATGAATCTGTTTGTTCACTATGTTTAAAGGCCAATGTGGAGCCCCATAGAAATATGTGTACTAAATGTATTGATGTCACTTTGAATAAAAGTCAATCTATATCTGTAAAGAAATTATCACCAGACAACGAGGGGGAAGTTATGCCGGCTAACTCTCCTCACGTGTCAGTACCTTCGCCTCCCGCTCAGGAGGCGCGTGATATTGTGGCGCCAAGTACATCAGAGAGGCCCATACAAATCACTTTGCAAGACATGGCTGCTGTTATGACAGAGGTATTATCTAAATTACCTGAATTAAGAGGCAAGCGCGATAGCTCTGGGTTAAGGACAGAGCGCACTGATGATGTGAGAGCCATGTCTGATACTGCGTCACAATTTGCAGAACATGAGGACGGAGAGCTTCATTCTGTGGGTGACGGATCTGATCCAGGGAGACCGGATTCAGAGATTTCTAATTTTAAATTTAAGCTTGAGAACCTCCGCGTATTGCTAGGGGAGGTATTAGCGGCTCTGAATGATTGTAACACGGTTGCAATTCCAGAGAAAGTATGTAGGTTGGATAGATATTTTGCGGTACCGGTGTGTACTGACGTTTTTCCTATACCTAAAAGGCTTACAGAAATTATTAGCAAGGAGTGGGATAGACCCGGTGTGCCCTTTTCCCCACCTCCGATATTTAGAAAAATGTTCCTAATAGACGCCACCACACGAGACTTATGGCAGACGGTCCCTAAGGTGGAGGGAGAAGTTTCTACTTTAGCTAAACGTACCACTATCCTGGTGCAGGATAGTTGTGCCTTTTCGGATCCAATGGATAAAAAATTAGAAGGTTACCTTAAGAAAATGTTTGTTCAACAAGGTTTTATCTTACAGCCCCTTGCATGCATTGCGCCTGTCACTGCTGCTGCGGCATTCTGGTTTGAGTCTCTGGAGGAGGCCATTCGCACAGCTCCATTGGATGAGATTATGGCCAAGCTTAAAGCACTTAAGCTAGCTAATGCATTTGTTTCTGATGCCGTTGTACATTTAACCAAACTAACGGCTAAGAACTCCGGATTCGCCATCCAGGCACGCAGAGCGCTATGGCTTAAATCCTGGTCAGCTGACGTGACTTCTAAATCTAAATTGCTTAATATTCCTTTCAAAGGGCAGACCTTATTCGGGCCCGGCTTGAAAGAAATTATTGCTGACATTACTGGAGGTAAGGGTCATACTCTTCCTCAGGACAGGGCCAAATCAAAGGCCAAACAGTGTAATTTTCGTGCCTTTCGTAACTTCAAGGCAGGAGCAGCATCAACTTCCTCCGCTCCAAAACAGGAAGGACCTGTTGCTCGTTACAGACAGGGCTGGAAAGCTAACCAGCCCTGGAACAAGGGCAAGCAGGCCAGAAAGCCTACTTCTGCCCCTAAAACAGCATGAAGAGAGGGCCCCCTATCCGGAAACGGATCTAGTGGGGGGCAGACTATCTCTCTTCGCCCAGGCTTGGGCAAGAGATGTCCAGGATCCCTGGGCGTTGGAGATCATATCTCAGGGATATCTTCTGGACTTCAAAGCATCTCCTCCACAAGGGAGATTTCATCTTTCAAGGTTATCAGCAAACCAAATAAAGAAAGAGGCATTTCTACGCTGTGTGAAAGACCTCTTAGTAATGGGGGTGATCCACCCAGTTCCGCGAACAGAACAAGGGCAAGGATTTTACTCAAATCTGTTTGTGGTTCCCAAGAAAGAGGGAACCTTCAGGCCAATCTTGGACCTAAAAATCCTAAACAAATTCCTAAGAGTTCCATCATTCAAAATGGAAACTATTCGAACCATCCTACCCATGATCCAAGAGGGTCAATACATGACCACGGTAGACTTAAAGGATGCCTACTTTCATATACCGATTCACAAAGATCATTATCGGTACCTAAGATTTGCCTTTCTAGACAGGCATTACCAGTTTGTAGCTCTTCCCTTCGGGTTGGCTACGGCCCCGAGAATCTTTACAAAGGTTCTGGGCTCACTTCTGGCGGTTCTAAAACCGCGAGGCATAGAGGTGGCTCCGTATCTAGACGACATCCTGATACAGACATCAAGCTTTCAAATGGCCAAGTCTCATACAGAGATAGTTCTGGCATTTCTGAGGTCGCATGGGTGGAAAGTGAACGTGGAAAAGAGTTCTCTATCACCACTCACAAGAGTCTCCTTTCTAGGGACTCTTATAGATTCTGTAGAGATGAAGATTTACCTGACGGAGTCCAGGTTATCAAAGCTTCTAAATACTTGCCGTGTCCTTCATTCCATTCCACGCCCGTCAGTGGCTCAGTGCATGGAAGTAATCGGCTTAATGGTAGCGGCAATGGACATAGTGCCATTTGCGCGCCTGCATCTCAGACCGCTGCAATTATGCATGCTAAGTCAGTGGAATGGGGATTACTCAGATTTGTCCCCTCTGCTAAATCTGGACCAAGAGACCAGAGATTCTCTTCTCTGGTGGCTTTCTCGGGTCCATCTGTCCAAGGGTATGACCTTTCACAGGCCAGATTGGACGATTGTAACAACAGATGCCAGCCTTCTAGGTTGGGGCGCAGTCTGGAACTCCCTGAAGGCTCAGGGATTATGGACTCAGGAGGAGAAACTCCTCCCAATAAATATTCTGGAGTTGAGAGCAATACTCAATGCTCTTCTAGCTTGGCCTCAGTTAGCAACACTGAGGTTCATCAGATTTCAGTCGGACAACATCACGACTGTGGCTTACATCAACCATCAAGGGGTAACCAGAAGTTCCCTAGCGATGTTGGAAGTCTCAAAGATAATTTGCTGGGCAGAGTCTCACTCTTGCCACATCCGGGGGAGTGGGAACTTCATCCGGAGGTCTTCGCTCAACTGATTCATTGTTGGGGCAAACCAGATCTGGATCTCATGGCGTCTCGCCAGAACGGCAAGCTTCCTTGTTACGGATCCAGGTCCAGGGACCCGGGAGCGGCGCTGATAGATGCTCTGACAGCCCCTTGGGTCTTCAACATGGCTTATGTGTTTCCACCATTTCTGATGCTTCCTCGACTCATTGCAAAGATCAAACAGGAGAGAGCATCGGTGATTCTGATAGCGCCTGCGTGGCCACGCAGGACCTGGTATGCAGACCTAGTGGACATGTCGTCCTGTCCACCGTGGTTTCTACCTCTGAGGCAGGACCTTCTAATACAAGGCCCTTTCAAACATCCAAATCTAATTTCTCTGAGGCTGACTGCATGGAGATTGAACGCTTGATTCTATCAAAGCGTGGCTTCTCTGAGTCAGTTATTGATACCTTAATACAGGCACGGAAGCCTGTTACCAGGAAAATTTACCATAAGATATGGCGTAAATATTTATATTGGTGCGAATCCAAGGGTTACTCATGGAGTAAGGTTAGGATTCCTAGGATATTGTCTTTTCTACAAGAAGGTTTAGAAAAGGGTTTATCTGCTAGTTCGTTAAAGGGACAGATTTCTGCTCTGTCTATTCTCTTACACAAACGTCTGGCAGAAGTTCCAGACGTCCAGGCTTTTTGTCAGGCTTTAGCTAGGATTAAGCCTGTGTTTAAGACTGTTGCTCCTCCGTGGAGCTTAAATTTGGTTCTTAAAGTTCTTCAAGGGGTTCCGTTTGAACCCCTTCATTCCATTGATATTAAACTTTTATCTTGGAAAGTTCTGTTTTTGATGGCTATTTCCTCGGCTCGAAGAGTCTCTGAGTTATCGGCCTTACATTGTGATTCTCCTTATCTGATTTTCCATTCAGACAAGGTAGTTCTGCGTACTAAACCTGGGTTTTTACCTAAGGTAGTTTCTAACAGGAATATCAATCAGGAGATTGTTGTTCCATCTTTATGTCCTAATCCTTCTTCAAAAAAGGAACGACTTTTGCATAATCTGGACGTAGTCCGTGCCCTAAAGTTCTATTTACAGGCAACTAAAGAATTTCGTCAAACTTCTTCCCTGTTTGTCTTGTACTCTGGTCAGAGGAGAGGTCTAAAAGCTTCAGCAACCTCTCTCTCTTTTTGGCTTCGTAGCATAATACGTTTAGCCTATGAGACTGCTGGGCAGCAGCCTCCTGAAAGAATTACAGCTCATTCCACTAGAGCTGTGGCTTCCACCTGGGCCTTTAAGAATGAGGCCTCTGTTGAACAGATTTGCAAGGCTGCAACTTGGTCTTCACTTCACACTTTTTCAAAATTTTACAAATTTGACACTTTTGCTTCTTCGGAGGCTGTTTTTGGGAGAAAGGTTCTACAGGCAGTGGTTCCTTCTGTTTAAGTTCCTGCCTTGTCCCTCCCATCATCCGTGTACTTTAGCTTTGGTATTGGTATCCCATAAGTAATGGATAACCCGTGGACTGAATACACTTAACAAGAGAAAACATAATTTATGCTTACCTGATAAATTTATTTCTCTTGTAGTGTATTCAGTCCACGGCCCGCCCTGTCTTTTAAGGCAGATTTAAATTTTTATTAAAACTCCAGTCACCACTGCACCCTATGGTTTCTCCTTTCTTGTCTTGTTTCGGTCGAATGACTGGATATGACATGTGAGGGGAGGAGCTATATAGCAGCTCTGCTTGGGTGATCCTCTTGCAACTTCCTGTTGGGAAGGAGATATAATCCCATAAGTAATGGATGACCCGTGGACTGAATACACTACAAGAGAAATAAATTTATCAGGTAAGCATAAATTATGTTTTTACACAGATTGCGGGATAAATCTACATGCCTGGCACCTCAAAATGTGTTTGGTTCCTAACTTGGTTAGGTTTAAAGAGACAGTAAATGAAATAAATAACCAATGCATTGAACGCCTTGCATCATGTAAAAAGTTCCTCACTTCTGACTAAAAAATATAAGAACATTGTATTGCTGCACAAACTTTGTTACCTTCATTACCAGTAATTCTTGCCCTCAAGCCTCTGTTGACAAGCATTAGAACAGGTCATACAAAGGTAGGCGGTGTGCATGCACACTCGCCCTATACATGCTCTGAGTGCTGGTGAGATCACTAATGCTTGTGCCTACTGCCACATAATCAGCAAGTCGTGCTAAATAAGTAAACATTGCAAAAACAAATCTTTAAATACATCTTTTTCCCTCTGAATTCTTACCAGTGTGTATGTTCAAAGCACTGTAGGAAGAAAAAAAATGTAAGGGGGCATGCATATTAAAAAAAAAACAACTAAGTAGTGTGTGTATATAACTTTTTTTTTTTTGTCTTGTCAAAGGGACATTAAAATCAAAACTGAGGAGCTCCACTTCACCAGCATCAATGCAACAAAATCTATTAAAATGCCTTTTTTAAATATTTTCTGATTTTCAGATAATTCCTCAGGAGCCTGCACATTCGTTTTCAAATTTCTGAAAAAGGAAACATTGCTATCACTTTCCTGGTTAGACAGGAATTTTACTTGGATACTTCATAGAATATTACTCTATGTAATGTATAATTATTTAAAACGCAAGAGATTTGTTTATCCAAAACATCATTTTTAATACTATGCGTATTGATTAGACCACACATTTACATTTCTATAATCTCAATGAATTACTGGATTTGGGAATTATTATTTCAGATGACAGTGCAGCCAGTAAGGCCAGTCTATTACACTACTTGGTTGCATTAGGAAAGGTATTAGTAGCAGAAATATCAAGGTTCATATGCCACTTTACAGATCGCTAGTTAGGCCTCCTCTGGAATACTTTGTAAAGTTCTGGAGACCATATCTCCAGAAAACCTCTTTATTACCCATTCCCCAGTTTTGCATGACCATCACGGTTATATTAATCTACTTTTTATCTCTGAGATTACCTTGTATCTAAGCCTCTGCAGACTGCCGTCTTATTTCACTTTTGACAGAATTGCATTTTAGCCAATCAGTGCTGATTCCTAGGTGACTCCATAGGAGTGAGCACAATTTTCGCTATATGGTAAACATGAACTAGCATTGTCTAGCTGTAAAATGCCCTGAGAGAAGAGGCAGCCTTAATAGAAATTAGCATATAAGTCTACCTAGGTTTAGCTTTCAACAAAGAATTTTGATGATAAAAGTAAGTTGAAAAGTTGTTTAAAAAAATTGCATGCCCTATCTGAATCATGGAAGGTTAATTTAGACTAGACTGTCCCTTAAAGTTAAAGGGTAGCAGATTCAGAAGAAATGTGAGGAAGCATATTTTTATTTTTTTCTAATGACACAGTGAGTCCACGGATTATCATCAATTACTGTTGGGAATATCACTCCTGGCCAGCAGGAGGAGGCCAAGAGCACCACAGCAAAGCTATTAAATATCACTCCCCTGCCCACAATCCCCTAGTCATTCTCTTTGCCTGCGTTGCAAGGAGGTGGTAAAGTTGGTGTCTGATAGAAGTTTCTACAATCAAGCTTTTATTATTTTAATAACAGAGTAGGTTTGCTCTGTTAGTTCTGTGGTCTAGCCTGATCCACTTTAGTCTCTTCAGTAGGGCAGTGGTGGCTTTTAAGAAATTGGGAACTTGTGAGGTACAATCCTCACTGTGCTTTCTCAATCATTTTTGCTGCCCTAACTTGAAAACCTGTGTAAGTTTACTCAGTCTTTGCTTTTTTACAGGTTCATGTGAGGAGAATCAACTTCTCAAACCGGGTGTACTGTTCTGCTGCCGGACAGACATGTTTATTTTTTTTCTTTCATGTTAAGAAAAATTCTGGCACTTGAGCAGCTAACTCCATTTTATTGTTCAGGGGACATTTTATTTAATCCTAGTTAGGGTTAATATAAGGCAGTTTGCAGGCACTGTGGGACCTTGGTTATTGGTGGCTCAGATTGTGTTCCTAGCTCCGGTATGATTACGGGCAGGACTTATTGTACTGTGTGGTTTGTGTGACATACAGATCCTTGTAATTACGAGTCTTTTATTAAGTCAGTTTTTTTTTTCCCAACGGAACTATATTCTGACCGTGGGACAACCCCAGACAAAAGACATGGGGCGGGTACTTCATAGGCGGCGGTTGTTTGGCGAGTTTAAAGTCTCTCTGAGGAGAGAGTTTAGTACTATCACTTCCGGTTGTGGCGTACTTGTCGGCTGCTCCGATATTGTCGGGCTCAGATGACAAATAGCAGTTCCGGAGTTCAGCCTGTTCATTCAGTTAAGCTACCATTGGTATAATTGTTTCTAGGCAGCAGGTCAGGTAGGCACCTCAGTCAGAGTGCTGAGGTGTAGTGGATTGCCTGGGGTATAGTATAATATACATATTATCCTCCCAAATTCCATATTTAAATGCACAGTAACATTAAAAATATTTAAAGGCACCATAAAATTAAAACATTTTAGTTATTTTTTTGCTTAAGTGAAATAAAAGCAGCCTTTATTTATTAATTTTTAAACAAGATGGACAAAGAGGCTGTGCAAATTGTTGCATGTTAGTTGGGTTATTGATTCCCAGGTGGAACCACCAGTACCATTTTGTTCTACTTGTATTGAGAGAGCATTGTGTTATAGAGAAGATTTTTGAACATGAGCCACCCTTAGATAAGGCGGATGCTGTTCAGGGGTCTCCTATACCAGTTATGCCGCAACTGTCCCCCCCAAGCATCACTAGATTGTAAAACACATGCAGTGCCCTGCGTTTCCTCTTACAACCCAATTGGATTTTCTTTACAAGACATTGCTACTCCTGTATCTGAGGCGCTGTCTGCTTTTCCCATTATTCAGGGGAAGCGCAAGAGGAAGTTTAAGGAATCAGCAAGCAAGGTTTCTGATCAGGTTATAGCTAGCCAAGTTTCCCTGGCTCAAAAATCTGATGAGAAAGTCACTTCAGTGGTGTCTGAGGGTGAAAGCTCAGATTCTGACAGTGTAATTCCTGCTTCTGATGCTGAAGTTGTATCATTTAGGTTTAAGCTGGAACACATCCGCCTGTTGCTTAAGGAGGTTTCTTTCATGTAATTAGCAAGAGTCCATGAGCTAGTGACGTATGGGATATACATTCCTACCAGGAGGGGCAAAGTTTCCCAAACCTTAAAATGCCTATAAATACACCCCTCACCACACCCACAATTCAGTTTTATAAACTTTGCCTCCTATGGAGGTGGTGAAGTAAGTTTGTGCTAGATTCTACGTTGATATGCGCTCCGCAGCAGGTTGGAGCCCGGTTTTCCTCTCAGCGTGCAGTGAATGTCAGAGGGATGTGAGGAGAGTATTGCCTATTTTGAATGCAGTGATCTCCTTCTACGGGGACTATTTCATAGGTTCTCTGTTATCGGTCGTAGAGATTCATCTCTTACCTCCCTTTTCAGATCGACGATATACTCTTATATATATATATACCATTACCTCTGCTGATTTTCGTTTCAGTACTGGTTTGGCTTTCTACAAACATGTAGATGAGTGTCCTGGGGTAAGTAAGTCTTATTTTCTGTGACACTCTAAGCTATGGTTGGGCACTTTGTTTATAAAGTTCTAAATATATGTATTCAAACATTTATTTGCCTTGACTCAGGATGTTCAACATTCCTTATTTTCAGACAGTCAGTTTCATATTTGGGATAATGCACTTGAATCAATTATTTTTCTTACCTTAAAAATTTGACTTTTTTCCCTGTGGGCTGTTAGGCTCGCGGGGGCTGAAAATGCTTCATTTTATTGCGTCATTCTTGGCGCGGACTTTTTTGGCGCAAAAAATCTTTTCTGTTTCCGGCGTCATACGTGTCGCCGGAAGTTGCGTCATTTTTGACGTTCTTTTGCGCCAAAAATGTCGGCGTTCCGGACGTGGCGTCATTTTTGGCGCCAAAAGCATTTAGGCGCCAAATAATGTGGGCGTCTTATTTGGCGCTAAAAAAATATGGGCGTCGCTTTTGTCTCCACATTATTTAAGTCTCATTTTTCTTTGCTTCTGGTTGCTAGAAGCTTGTTCATTGGCATTTTTTCCCATTCCTGAAACTGTCATTTAAGGAATTTGATCAATTTTGCTTTATATGTTGTTTTTTCTCTTACATATTGCAAGATGTCTCACGTTGCATCTGAGTCAGAAGATACTTCAGGAAAATCGCTGTCTGGTGCTGGAACTACCAAAGCTAAGTGTATCTGCTGTAAACTTTTGGTAGCTATTCCTCCAGCTATTGTTTGTATTAATTGTCATGACAAACTTGTTAATGCAGATATTTCCTTTAGTAATGTACCATTACCTGTTGCAGTTCCATCAACATCTAATGTTCAGAATGTTCCTGATAACATAAGAGATTTTGTTTCTGAATCCATCAAGAAGGCTATGTCTGTTATTCCTCCTTCTAGTAAACATAAAACATCTTTTAAAACTTCTCTTTATACAGATTAATTTTTAAATGAACATCATCATTCTGATTCTAATGACTCTTCTGGTTCAGAGGATTCTGTCTCAGAGATTGATGCTGATAAATCTTCATATTTATTTAAAATGGAATTTATTCGTTCTTTACTTAAAGAAGTACTAATTGCTTTAGAAATTGAGGATTCTGGTCCTCTTGATACTAAATCTAAACGTTTAGATAAGGTCTTTAAATCTCCTGTGGTTATTCCAGAAGTTTTTCCTGTTCCTGGTGCTATTTCTGAAGTAATTTCCAGAGAATGGAATAATTTGGGTAATTCATTTACTCCTTCTAAACGTTTTAAGCAATTATATCCGGTGCCGTCTGACAGATTAGAATTTTGGGACAAAATCCCTAAGGTTGATGGGGCTATTTCTACCCTTGCTAAACGTACTACTATTCCTACGTCAGATGGTACTTCCTTTAAGGATCCTTTAGATAGGGAAATTAAATCCTTTCTAAGAAAAGCTTATCTGTGTTCAGGTAGTCTTCTTAGACCTGCTATATCATTGGCTGATGTTGCTGCAGCTTCAACTTTTTGGCTGGAAACTAGCGCAACAAGTAACAGATCATGATTCTCATAATATTATTATTCTTCTTCAACATGCTAATAATTTTATCTGTGATGCCATTTTTGATATTATCAGAGTTGATGTCAGGTTTATGTCTCTAGCTATTTTAGCTAGAAGAGCTTTATGGCTTAAAACTTGGAATGCTGATATGTCTTCTAAATCGACTCTACTTTCCATTTCTTTCCAGGGTAACAAATTATTTGGTTCTCAGTTGGATTCTATTATCTCAACTGTTACTGGTGGGAAAGGAACTTTTTTACCACAGGATAAAAAATCTAAGGGTAAACACAGGGCTAATAATCGTTTTCGTTCCTTTCGTTTCAACAAAGAACAAAAGCCTGATCCTTCATCCTCAGGAGCAGTTTCAGTTTGGAAACCATCTCCAGTCTGGAATAAATCCAAGCCTTCTAGAAAAGCAAAGCCAGCTTCTAAGTCCACATGAAGGTGCGGCCCTCATTCCAGCTCAGCTGGTAGGGGGCAGGTTACGTTTTTTCAAAAACATTTGGATCAAATCTGTTCACAATCTTTGGATTCAGAACATTGTTTCAGAAGGGTACAGAATTGGTTTCAAGATAAGACCTCCTGCAAAGAGATTTTTTCTTTCCCGTGTCCCAGTAAATCCAGTGAAAGCTCAAGCATTTCTGAAATGTGTTTCAGATCTAGAGTTGGCTGGAGTAATTATGCCAGTTCCAGTTCTGGAACAGGGACTGGGGTTTTATTCGAATCTCTTCATTGTACCAAAGAAGGAGAATTCCTTCAGACCAGTTCTGGATCTAAAAATATTGAATCGTTATGTAAGGATACCAACGTTCAAAATGGTAACTGTAAGGACTATCTTGCCTTTTGTTCAACAAGGGCATTATATGTCCACAATAGATTTACAGGATGCATATCTGCATATTCCGATTCATCCAGATCATTATCAGTTCCTGAGATTCTCTTTTCTGGACAAGCATTACCAGTTTGTGGCTCTGCCGTTTGGCCTAGCTACAGCTCCAAGAATTTTTACAAAGGTTCTCGGTGCCCTTCTGTCTGTAATCAGAGAACAGGGTATTGTGGTATTTCCTTATTTGGACGATATCTTGGTACTTGCTCAGTCTTTACATTTAGCAGAATCTCATACGAATCGACTTGTGTTGTTTCTTCAAGATCATGGTTGGAGGATCAATTCACTAAAAAGTTCATTGACTCCTCAGACAAGGGTAACCTTTCTGGGTTTCCAGATAGATTCAGTGTCCATGACTCTGTCTTTGACAGACAAGAGACGTCTAAAATTGATTTCAGCTTGTCGAAACCTTCAGTCACAATCATTCCCTTCGGTAGCCTTATGCATGGAAATTCTAGGTCTTATGACTGCTGCATCGGACGCGATCCCCTTTGCTCGTTTTCACATGCGACCTCTTCAGCTCTGTATGCTGAATCAATGGTGCAGGGATTACACAAAGATATCTCAATTAATATCTTTAAAACCGATTGTACGACACTCTCTAACGTGGTGGACAGATCACCATCGTTTAATTCAAGGGGCTTCTTTTGTTCTTCCGACCTGGACTGTAATTTCAACAGATGCAAGTCTTACAGGTTGGGGAGCTGTGTGGGGATCTCTGACGGCACAAGGAGTTTGGGAATCTCAGGAGGTGAGATTACCGATCAATATTTTGGAACTCCGTGCAATTTTCAGAGCTCTTCAGTCTTGGCCTCTTCTGAAGAGAGAATCGTTCATTTGTTTTCAGACAGACAATGTCACAACTGTGGCATACATCAATCATCAAGGAGGGACTCACAGTCCTCTGGCTATGAAAGAAGTATCTCGAATTCTGGTTTGGGCGGAATCCAGCTCCTGTCTAATCTCTGCGGTTCATATCCCAGGTATAGACAATTGGGAAGCGGATTATCTCAGTCGCCAAACGTTGCATCCGGGCGAATGGTCTCTTCACCCAGAGGTATTTCTTCAGATTGTTCAAATGTGGGGGCTTCCAGAAATAGATCTGATGGCGTCTCATCTAAACAAGAAACTTCCCAGGTATCTGTCCAGATCCTGGGATCCTCAGGCGGAAGCAGTGGATGCATTATCACTTCCTTGGAAGTATCATCCTGCCTATATCTTTCCGCCTCTAGTTCTTCTTCCAAGAGTAATCTCCAAGATTCTGAAGGAATGCTCGTTTGTTCTGCTGGTAGCTCCGGCATGGCCTCACAGGTTTTGGTATGCGTATCTTGTCCGGATGGCCTCTTGCCATCCGTGGACTCTTCCGCTAAGACCAGACCTTCTGTCGCAAGGTCCTTTTTTCCATCAGGATCTCAAATCCTTAAATTTAAAGGTATGGAGATTGAACGCTTGATTCTTGGTCAAAGAGGTTTCTCTGACTCTGTGATTAATACTATGTTACAGGCTCGTAAATCTGTATCTAGAGAGATATATTATAGAGTCTGGAAGACTTATATTTCTTGGTGTCTTTCTCATCATTTTTCTTGGCATTCTTTTAGAATTCCGAGAATTTTACAGTTTCTTCAGGATGGTTTAGATAAAGGTTTATCCGCAAGTTCTTTGAAAGGACAAATCTCTGCTCTTTCTGTTCTTTTTCACAGAAAGATTGCTATTCTTCCTGATATTCATTGTTTTGTACAAGCTTTGGTTCGTATAAAACCTGTCATTAAGTCAATTTCTCCTCCTTGGAGTCTGAATTTGGTTCTGGGGGCTCTTCAAGCTCCTCCTTTTGAACCCATGCATTCATTGGACATTAAATTACTTTCTTGGAAAGTTTTGTTCCTTTTGGCGATCTTTTCTGCCAGAAGAGTCTCTGAATTATCTGCTCTTTCTTGTGAGTCTCCTTTTCTGATTTTTCATCAGGATAAGGCGGTGTTGCGAACTTCTTTTGAATTTTTACCTAAGGTTGTGAATTCCAACAACATTAGTAGAGAAATTGTGGTTCCCTCATTATGTCCTAATCCTAAGAATTCTAAGGAGAAATCGTTGCATTCTTTGGATGTTGTTAGAGCTTTGAAATATTATGTTGAAGCTACTAAGTCTTTCCGAAAGACTTCTAGTCTATTTGTTGTCTTTTCTGGTTCTAGAAAAGGCCAGAAAGCTTCTGCCGTTTCTTTGGCATCTTGGTTGAAATCTTTAATTCATCATGCCTATGTCGAGTCGGGTAAAACTCCGCCTCAAAGGATTACAGCTCATTCTACTAGGTCAGTTTCTACTTCCTGGGCGTTTAAGAATGAAGCTTCGGTTGATCAGATTTGCAAAGCAGCAACTTGGTCCTCTTTGCATACTTTTACTAAATTCTACCATTTTGATGTATTTTCTTCTGAAGCAGTTTTTGGTAGAAAAGTACTTCAGGCAGCGGTTTCAGTTTGAATCTTCTGTTTATGTTTTTCATTAAACTTTATTTTGGGTGTGGATTATTTTCAGCAGGAATTGGCTGTCTTTATTTTATCCCTCCCTCTCTAGTGACTCTTGCGTGGAAAGATCCACATCTTGGGTAGTCATTATCCCATACGTCACTAGCTCATGGACTCTTGCTAATTACATGAAAGAAAACATAATTTATGTAAGAACTTACCTGATAAATTCATTTCTTTCATATTAGCAAGAGTCCATGAGGCCCGCCCTTTTTTGTGGTGGTTATGGTTTTTTTGTATAAAGCACAATTATTCCAATTCCTTATTTTATATGCTTTCGCACTTTTTTCTTATCACCCCACTTCTTGGCTATTCTTTAAACTGAATTGTGGGTGTGGTGAGGGGTGTATTTATAGGCATTTTAAGGTTTGGGAAACTTTGCCCCTCCTGGTAGGAATGTATATCCCATACGTCACTAGCTCATGGACTCTTGCTAATATGAAAGAAATGAATTTATCAGGTAAGTTCTTACATAAATTATGTTTTTAGCTACGTTGGGGTTGTAGTCAATCCTAAGAAGTCTAGTAAGCTAAATAAGAACTTTGACGTTCCCTGTTATAGGAGGTTTTCTCTGTACCAGACCGGGCTACAGAGATTATTTCTTGGGAAGGGGTGAGACCTGGAATCATTTTTCTCCATCTCCAATTTTCAAGAAGATGTTTACAATAGCTGATTCTATTAAGGAGTCTTGGCAGACGATTCCCAAGGTGGAAGTGGTGATTTCCATTATGGCTAAGAGGACCACTATCCCTATAGAGGATAGCTGTCCCTTTCAGGATCCTATGGATAAGAAGTTGGAGGCTTTGTTAAAGAAAATGTATGTTTTCCATGGCAACTGGTGGTGTGCATTGCCACTGTCACCAGCGCAGCGGCCTACTGGTTTGATGCTTTATCTTATTCTATTAAGACAGATATGCCTCTTGAAGAGATCCAAGATAGGATTAAGGCTCTTAAATTGGCCAATTCCTTCATCACAGATGCATCCCTGCAAGTCATTAGGTTGGGAGCAAAAATATCTGGTTTTGCTGTTCTAGCTCGCAGAGCTTTAGGGTTGAAATCCTGGTCTGCGGATGTTTCATCTAAGTCCAAACTCTGGCAATTCCCTTCAAGGGTAAGACTTTGTTTGGCGGAAATTATTTCTGATTTTACAGGAGGAAAGGGACATTTTCTCCCTCAGGATAAGAGAAATAAACAGAAGGGGTGTCAGAGTAATTTTCGTTCCTTTCGAAACTTTAGGGGTAAGCCTTCCTCACCCTCTTCCAAGCTGGAGCAGGCCAAGTCTTCCTGGAAGCCCAATCAGTCTTGGAACAAGGGGAAGCAATCTAAGATGCCCGCAAGTGAATTAAAGTCACTTTGCTCAAGCCTGGATTCGGGATGTCCAGATCCCTGTGTGGTAAACATTGTGTCCCAGGGATACAAACTAGAGATCAAGTCCTTTCCTCCCAGGGGCAAGTTCCTCCTCTCAAAATTATCTGTAGACCAGATAAAAAGAGAGGCTTTTTTACATTGTGTTTGGGTTCATTCCGCCCTGAGAGTGATAGTTCCTATTCCAATGCAGGGACAGGGTCTGGAATTCTACTTCAATTTCCCAAAAAAAGAGGGATCTTTCAGGCCACTTTAGATCTTAAAAGTCTAAACAAGTTTCTCAGAGTACCGTCTTTCAAGATGGAAACTATTCATTCCATTCTTCCCTTAGTTCAAGAAGGTCAGTTCATGACAACTGTGGACCTAAAGGATGCGTACCTTCATATTCCTATCCACAGGGATCATCACAAGTTGCTGAGGTTCGCGCTTTTAGACAAGCACTTCCAATTTGTGGCTCTTCCATTATGCTTTGCCACGGTTCCCAGAATTTTCTCAAAGATCCTGGGGGCTCTGTTGGCTGTGCTCAGGTCACAGGGCTTTGCAGTGGCACCATATCTGGACGATATTCTAGTTCAAGTGCCATCTTTTCATCAAGCAAATTCTCATACGGAGATCTTGTTGTCTTTTCTTTACTCCCACGGATGGAAGGTGAATTTGTGAAAAAGTTCCCTGATTCCAGCTACAAGGGTAGTGTTATTGGGAACAATAATAGATTCCATATCAATGAGAATATTTCTGACAGATTAGGAAATCAAAGATCTTCGATTCTTGCCTTGCCATTCAGGCCTCTCCTCGGCCTTGTCAGTGGCCCAATGTATGGAGGTAATTGGTCTGATAATAGCTGCTGTGGACATCATTCAGTTTGCCTGGTTCCATCTCAGACCCCTGCAGTTATTTATGCTCAGGCAATGGAACAGGGATTATGCAGATCTGTCTCCATGATTGGTGCTAGATCAGGAGACAAGAATTACTCTTCCGTGGTGGTTGTCTCAGGATCATCTCTCTCAGGGAACCTTCTTCCGCAGACCTACCTGTGTGATTGTGACCACGGATGCCAGCTTGCTGGGTTGGGGAGCTGTCTGGGGCTCGTTAAAGGCTCAGGGTCTATGGACTTGGGAGGAGTCAGTTCTTCTCATAAACATCCTAGAGCTGAGGGCAATCTTCAATGCTCTCCTAGTCTGGCCTCAGCTTCAGCCCGGTTTATCAGATTCCAGTCGGACAACATAACCTCAGTGACTTACATCAATCATCAGGGCGGAACTCGGAGTTCCTTGGCCATGTCAGAGGTGTCCAAGATTATTCAATGGGCAGAGACCCACAATTGCTGTCTATCTGTGATCCACATTCCAGGAGTAGACAATTGGGAAGTGGATTTTTTGAGCAGACGGACCTTTCTCCCAGGGGTGTAAAACTGCTGGACAGCAGCCGCCTGAGAAAATCACGGCTCATTCTACCAGGGCAGTTTCTTCTTCCTGGGCCTTCAAAAATGAAGCTTCTGTGGAACAGATTTACAAGGCTGCATCTTGGTAATCTTTGCACACTTTTTCCAAATTCTATAAATTCGATACTCTTGCCTCGGCTGAGGCTTCTTTTGGGAGAAAGGTTCTTCATACAGTGGTGCCTTCTGTTTAGGTTCCCTGTCTTGTCCCTCCCTTATCATCTGTGTCCTCTGACTTGGGTATTGATTCCCAACAGTAATTGATGATGATCTGTGGACTCTCCGTGTCATTAGAAAGAAAACGACATTTATGCTTACCTGATAAATTTCTTTCTTTCTTGACAAGGTGAGTCCACAGCCCGCCCTGTATTTAGACAGTTTCTTTTTATATAAACCTCATGCACCTATGCACCTTGTGTTACTTCCTTTCTCTCCTTTCCCTTTGGTCGAATGACTGGGGGATTGTGAGTAGGGGAGTGATATTTAACGGCTTTGCTGTGGTGCTCTTTGCCGCCTCCTGCTGGCCAGGAGTGATATTCCCAACAGTAATTGATGATGATCCGTGGACTCACCGTGTCAAGAAAGAAAGAAATTTATCAGGTAAGCATAAATTTCGTTGTTTTTTTTTTTTACAGAAAGAGTGGTGGATTTATCAAAGGGATACTATACCCACATTTTTTCTTTAATGATTCAGATAGAGCATGCAATTTTAAGCAACTTTCTAATTTACTCCTATTATCCTGCCCATTTTTTATACAGCGCCTGGGTAGCACTTGCTGATTGGTAGCTAAATGTAGCCACCAATAAGCAAGCGCTATCCAGGGTGCTGAACCTAAAATGGGCCGGCTCCTAAGCTTTTACATTGCTGCTTTTCAAATAAAGATACCAAGTGAACAAAGAAAAATAATACTAAATTAAACTTCTAATAAAGGTGGTAAACACACAGACTGTAAAATAATTCAAATATGCCTGGGACATGCATAAGGCTATCCTAAGAAAACCGTAGCATGTAACATGGGTAGACTTGATGCCAGGCCTTTTGATTTTTCTCTACCATCAAATAGTATGTTTCTGTGCTTTATTTTCTATGTATTTGTTTTTGTAAGAAACACTTTTTTTCTTCTCAACAACTTTAACTAATAGCCCTTTTTTGTATACACAGTTGTACACACTGCATATGATTCTTTTAAACATAAATTAGATGATATAATTTCCTCAAATGCTGGTACCCTGCATATGCGGTGTATACTTGGAAAACGTTGGTTTTTAACATGTTAATTTGTCTTCTGTTCAAAATGTATCAATGGCAGAATTTGCCATTAAACTGTTTTAGTATATGATGGCACAGCTATCATCCTTTTTTTCCCCTCTATTTTCACGTCCTTCAAAAATTCCTTCTCACCGAGGCATAAGGATTATGCAAGACTTTATACTACATATAAAGCTACCTAATTAAATGTCAGGTCTAAGCTAAATTATTGATGATGTATATTTTTATATTTAAGTGATATCATCAATCCTAAATTATAAACGGACAGTTGATAAATTGCTTTTTTTGCTTTAATATTATTGTTAACCATATTTAACACATGCAATTCTTATAAAGCTAATATATCTAATATATTGAATGTAAAAGTCTTAAAATTACATGCGCTGTCTGAATTGTGCAAGTTTAATTTTGAATTTCTTTGAACTATAATTGACTTGTTATATGAGCCCAACATGCAAGCGGTATGGATTTTATGCAAGCTCTGTTAACTTGTATATATGCCCTCCACCTGTAATCTAGGTCGAAGTGTGTTCCTTTAAAAATAGATACTTTTTTTTTTTTTTTTTAATACAGGGATAAATATTTATACATGTTAATAAGATCATGCTAATAAAGACTGTATATATATTTATATATATATATATATATAAACAGACTTTTAATAAAGGCTAAATAGTTTTAAAATGGTTTAATTTAACTTAGGACAAATTGCTATAATGTAAGACCAGGATGCTGATGTTTTTGTACTTTTAAACTGAAAGCAAAAAAAATATATACATCACTGGTTATAGCTTGTTGCTTTAGTGCTTTTTATGAGTAAATAATAATGGTAATGCTTAATAATGCAGAGAGGCAAGTCTGAAAAGGAGCTTATGCTGTTCTAGTAATTATTAGAATCATTAAAAGGATTTCCCATCCATTATGCACTGGATGTAATTTCTTATAAAAAGTGATAATAAAATTTAACATTTTGGTCTAATAAAACAAAAATGTTTTCTTTACATGAGCATTAATGACAAGGAAATATGTCCATTTTTTTATGGTCTCTTACTGTGTGTATTTTAAATGTGAATTATTTTCTGGAATAGTAGTAAAATAAAATATCTATTTTGAGCTTTGTAGAAAATAACAACGAAGCTGCTCACCACCACCACCACCACCAAAAAAGCATTATGATAAATATTGAAATTCATAAATAACAGAGAAAACAATGTAAAGTAATAGTAATTAAAGCAGACACTCTTATGTCCTTACTTGCAGCCATTTGATCGGTATACAACTTGATTGGCTCCACTGGACATCCTTAAAGGGACATGAAACCCAAAAAATTTATTTCATGATTCAGATAGAGAATACATTTTTAAACAACTTTCTAATTTACTTCTATTATCTAATCTGTTTTATTCTCTTGGTATCATTTGTTGAAGGAGCAGCAGTGCACTACTGTTTCTAACTGAACACATGGGTGAACCAATGACAATCAGTTTACATATGCAGCCACCAATCAACAGCTAGATCAGTGCTTTCCAAACTGTGTGTCGTGACACATTAGTGTGTCGGCGGCAGTGTGTAGGTGTGTCCCTGCTTCAGCACAATTTTTTTTTTTTTTATTTAAATCTCTTTTTAAATGTTTTTTTTGGTTTCCGACTTTCTGTCTGCCTGCTATGCATATCACATAGTTGACACGTGATTGATTACCTAGTGGGTCACAGATCATCTTAACCTATTGGCGCAGCTTAGCGGGAACTGAAACGATTCCCATTGGCGGCACATTGGCTCCTGACTGCATGTGTAGTCTCCTTAATCGGCTTGTGACTGCACGTGTAGTCAGTGAGTGGGACATCAGTGTGTTTGCAGCGCGGGCAGTAGTCAGTCGGTCTCGCAGAGCTCTGAGGGAAGTCAGAAGTCAATGTTTTGGTTTTTTGTAGCTAGCTCCCAGTAGTGCATTTCTGTTCCTGCTATTGATATATGAATAGGAAGTGGAAGCTTAAAAATGCTTAATGATGAAATGCGAGTGTCTTTAGCTAATATTCCACTAAATATTCAGAAACTATTTTCATCCCATCAACCTCATACATTCTATTAAAGTAGTAAGTAGCTATCGGTGTTATTAAACTTTTTTTTAATTCTTGAACATACATACTGTTACTTGTAAATATATTTTGTTATTATATAATTTATGTATGTGTCCGTATCTCTTGAAACAAGTTAGTTTAACCTGTTTACTGTGTCGCGTAATGATGTAGGTCTAAAAAGTGTGTCGCCAACATGAAAAGTTTGGAAAGCTCTGAGCTAGATCCTAGGTTCTCTACTGCGCATGAACTTTCCTAGATAAACATTTCAGCAAAGGATAACAAGAGAAAGAAGCAAATTAAATAATAGAAGTAAATGGGAAAATTGTTTGAATCATGAAAGAAAATGTTTTGGTTTCATGTCCCTTTAAATTTAAACATTCATTTCTTGGTGGTGTTGTAGATATTCTCATAAATAAAATGATTACTTGTTATTTTTTTCATTATTTTATAAAATATAATTAAAGGGACACTGAACCCAGATTTTACCTTTCGTGATTCAGATAGAGTATGCAATTTTAAGCAACTTTCTAATTTTCTCCTATTATCAATTTTAAAATTATCTTGGTATCTTTATTTGAAATGCAAGATTGTAAGTTTATATGCTGGCCCATTTTTGGTGAACAACCTGGGTTTTTCTTGCTGATTGGATAAATTCACGCACCAATAAACAAATGCTGTCCAGCGTGCTGAACAAAACAAATTTCTTAGATACCTTCTTTTTCAAATAAAGATAGCAAGAGAACCAAGACAAATTAATAATAGGAGTCAATTATAAAATTGCTTAAATTTGCATTCTCTATCTGAATAACCAAAGTAAAAATTTGGGTTTAGTGTCCCTTTAAGAGGTCATGGCAGCTAAACTGCTATAAGCAGTATATATGCCACACAAGAGAAAATGAGATGGTGAAATCTTAATAGGTCATTAAAAATCTCTTGATTTTGTGTAGTAATTGTGCTTGTCCCACGCTCCCTAGAGAGGCCAAATAGTAATTCTGTAACCTGCAAGGCAATAGATGGTTTAGGCAATTTGAAACAATTTTAAACCTAGGTTACAGATTTAGATTTTTGTCCTCTCTAGGGAGCGTGGGAAAAAGCAGTATTTTTATACAAAAGCAAGAGGTGTTTAATGTCCCTGTCATTCGCCACTACTAGGTTCAGGACCATCTTTAATATTGACTGGACCCTGGGCAAATATTTTCTTTCCCCCCCCCCCATGCAATTTCACTCTCCACCCTAACATCCCAAAAAAACAACAAAATCAATTTATTTTCTAATATTTTTTAAAAAAATGATTAGCTCAGCGGATCATCCACTGCTCGGCTAATCCTAAAAATATGAAATAAATTCTAATAAGTGAAACTAGACCTAAGCAGTACTAATAAGTAAATAAATATATAAATTCCTCCACTGTAGATTAATATAATATATTTATTTACTAATTAATTAATCAAATGTTGGTTTTTAATTGATATATTATACAGTATAATTTTTTGAAGTACATAAAATTTAATGTGATGCATGGCATTGCATAGTAAAAATCAGTGGTGGACCTAATGTCTACAGGGCCCCGATGCAAGAATTTATTTTGGTCCCCCCTAAAAGCATCTCGCCAGTTTTGGGATATTCACTACATATTTATTGTTTAGACAGCCACTGTACAGCACAATCATGAATACCAAGGTAAGGCCTAACATAACAAACTCCCCTAACCCATATATACACACACTCCAGAGCATACACATATATATGTTCACACAAACACACACTCTCCAGAGCATACACATATATATGTTCACACAAACACACACTCTCCAGAGCATACACATGTACACACACGCTCCAGAGCATACACATATACACACACTACAGAGCGTATACATGTACACATAAACACACACATTCCCTCTTACACGTACATACTTTACAGCATACATAATATAACCACACTTGGCATAACAAACAGCACATGTTAAATAAGCAAAAAGTAAATGGCAACTCACATAATTCATTTAGATGGGGTGTTTTTTTATTTCCAATAAAGTGGAAAAGGCTTTAGGAATCTGTACTGAGGCCAATATTAAAAATAGAAAGTATGTGTGCACTGTGCAGTATACTGAGGTGTGTCTGACCTGTAAGGGGGAATCCTGACATTTGGGGAGAACAAAATCAGCTATGGATCATCTAATCAAGCTGATGCTTTTGAATGTGATTGTGGTGTGAGGTTAGGTGGTTAAAGAGATTTAGGGCAGCCAACAGTAGCAAAGCAAGGTAAAGACTGAGGAGGATGCATGGTGGTGCAGACAAATATAAGTTTACTGACTGGAACAGCAGAACTACTATGGAAAGCTGTAAAATCTGAGACAGAAAGAAAAAAAAAAATCTATAAAAATAAACCTTTCCTTAATTTGTGAAGTATTAGCATGACACTATACATCAGCCACAGCAGCACATGTCACTTCTCTGCTAGGTAGAAGTTCCCTCTCACTAACCTTAATGTGTGAAGTATCAGCATGACACTATACATCAGCCACAGAAGCACATGTCACTTCTCTGCTAGGTAGAAGTTCCCTCTCACTAACCTTAATGTGTGAAGTATCAGCATGACACTATACATCGGCCACAGCAGCAGATGTCAATTCTGTTGGGTAAAAGTTCCCTCTCACCCTGCACTAGACAATGCTGCATGGGGAAGGGGTGTGTGTGCACTCACTTATTCTTCCCACTGTCACCTTTCTACAAATTAATGCTCCCTAACAAACTTCAGTTAGCTTATCTAAGGGCCACAGCAGAAAGAGCAGGGATAAGAGGACAAACAGACTGGATGCTGTCTGTCCAAGGCTGCAGGGATACAGTGTAAGACAGTCACACAGCCTCAAGATTGAAGAGAGCAGTGTCTGCAGATGTTCAAATCCTCACGTGCCTGCCGCTCCAGCTTTCTGCGGCATGCGCCCAGCCCTGCCCTGAGCAATCCCCACCACCAGAGCAGTTACCTGGTAACCCCAGCAGGACCTTTTCTGATGCAGTGAGATTGGCTGGATGCCGAGTTAGGGCTTAGCAATCAGTGCTGCACAGTGCTCACCTAAAACAGCACTAGCTTGGCATGACACTGGCACGGTCCAGCACAGTTTCTCACAAATAAATATAAGCAGAGAACTTTTGACTGTGACAATATTAGGACTGACTTTGTGTGACCCAAGTCACATGACATTAGCAGTCTGGCATGAACCAAAAACATTTTTTATTTTTTTTGGACTATTGGGCCCCACAACAAAAACTGGGCCGTGGACAGCTGCCCCTTTTGCCCTGTGTTAAACACGGCCCTGACTAGGTTGTGTGAAAGATTGTGAATTCCAGCTAATCTTTTTCTCTAAAGACTATCAGAGCCCTTATATGTTAAAATGTTTTATTATATAGTTTAGTAGACTTTTAGATATCAATGATATTTTGAGGTTTCTAGTGGTGATTTGCTGCTGTTATTTTAAGAATTTAGATGGTATAACAATCAAAAACTGGGCGAATACCAGTGTCTTGGCTCCTGAGAGATTGAGATGGAGTTTAAGAGACTCTTTCCCCCCCCCCCCCCTTCTCTTTTTTTTCTTCCCTCCTCGGCCCCCCACCTAGGGTGTTGTTTTTTTAGCATTAGTATTTTGTTGAATTTCATTATGTATACTGCTACAATCGGCAATATTATTCTTTCTTTTTATTATTTAGGCGTGTAACCTTGTGTAGCTATAATAAGTATATACATATGTTTACAGACAGTCTGCTATGTCTTGATGTTTTCTTTATAGGTTAAAGATCTTATGCATTGATGAGTTCTATATGTTTTGGTCATAATATGTAAATAATAAAATTTTATAAAATAAGAATTTAGAAGATACATAAGTAGCCGGGTACATTTATATGAAGATTTTATAATGTAGTGGAAAAACCTGTTCGAAAAGTTGTACCTCTCCTTATGTAATTTTGTATTGAAAAATTGTTGTTTTTCAGATATGACCCATAAACTTTAACACTAAATTAAATAATTATAAAATGACAAAAAGTATTAGTTGCTGTATCACATTTGGTTCTGCTGTTTAGACATGTACATAGATAACCTTAAACTGCATTTTGTTATTAAGGCAGAAATAATTTATGGTAACAAACAGAATGTCTTAATTCATGAGACATGGCAAATTGTGTTAATACATGGTTCATTTTTATTTGAATTTTTATTTTTCTAAGAAACTCAAACATTTGCAAAATGTGTTAATACAGAAGCATGTATATCTTTAATTATACCTTAATAATAATTTTTTTATTATGTTTTTTTTTGTAGGTGCTCCTCATGGAGGTCCCTCTCATGGTCCACCTTCAAGTTCTTCTCATGGCCCACCCACTGGTCCACAACATGGCCCACCCTCTGGTCCACAACATGGCCCACCCTCTGGTCCACAACATGGCCCACCCCCTGGTCCACAACATGGCCCACCCCCTGGTCCACAACATGGCCCACCCCCTGGTCCACAACATGGCCCACCCTCTGGTCCACAACATGGGCCACCTCACGGTCCTATGCACGGCCCACCTTCAGGTCCACCCCATGGACCATCTCATGGACCACCCCATGGACCATCTCATGGACCACCCCATGGGCCACCACATAGACCACCTCATGGACCTGGAATGGGTCAAGCTCCATCCACTGGTCTTCTTGGAGCAAGACCTGGTTTAATACCACTTCAACGACCACCAGGAACTCCTACACACATGCAGCGTTTTCCAAGGCCTCGTATGATGCACAGAGGCCCCCCTCCTGGTCAAGGTGGTTTTGGAATGAGGGGGCCTTTTCCACCTCAAGGTCACTTTCCTAGATCCAGAGGGCAGGGGGGACATGGGGGCTCAGAAGAAAGAGAAGAAAGGCCATTTCGAAATGAAAGGCAAGGATTTAATCCTAATAGAGAACAAGAAAGGTTTGGCAGAAGGCCTTATGGACATCGAGATGAAGAAGAAAGGGAGTATTTTGGTAACCGCCATGATGAGCGGGACTACGAGAGACATTCCAGTCGTGGTAGAAGAAGCTGGAGTCGTGGAAGCCCTGAGTATGACCATCACAGAGACTCAGAGGAGAGAAATCGTTGGTCAGTTGGAAGAGAGAGAGAGAGGTTGCCCAGCAGAGAAATAGAGAGACAAGAAAACAAATCTCCTGATATGGCTGAGTATGAGGAAAAACACCATGATTCTTTTGGTATAGAAAATGTAGACCCTGTTCCTGAATTGCAAAATGAAGAACCTAAACCTCCAGGAGAAGAATCTGTTGAAGATACTCCAACAAAAAATGCTGCACCAGTAGAACAATCAGAAAATGATTCTGTGCCTACTGAAGAAGCTTCAAGCTAAGACTTATTACATTAAAAGTAACATTGTTACTTTTTGTAGAGCTTCAAATTTGTACAGTATGCTGTAAAGTATTTGCTTCTGCTTCATTGACATCCTTAATAGTTTCTGGTGAGTTGTAACTGGCCTTTTATTTAAAATGACTACAAGCTTTCTTCAAGATTACAAAGATAACAAATAAATCAGCCTTGATTCTCTTTTTCCTTGAGACACTTTAAATATTCATTTTAAAAGTTTACAGGTCTTTTTTTTTTTTTTTAAACAGAAGGAAGAAAAAAAAACCTTTAAGCTCTTCAAAATAGTAGGGATGTGTTTTTAATAAACTTTATTTTCATAACAAATGGTGTGATAATTATTCCAGTCCTAGCATAACAAAAAATAAGGGTTGTTTAAAACCCTGTATTAATAATATATATGTATATGGGTGTCAAATATTTTTAAGGTTATGAATGTTGTGCAGTTGAAAAGTCCCATGTTTTTCTGTTTTGTGGAAATACTTGTAATTATTTAAAATTCTCCCCTGTCGTAGTTAAGTATAGTTTACATATTTGACCTGTGCTCATATTTGGTTAACTTCAGTGTTTTTCAGATATTTGAAGAGCTTTTTTCAATGTATAAGTAATCAGGATTTCATTTTTCATTGACTGGCTAGAATTTCGTCAGTCACTGTACAAGTGAGATAGGACTGATTCAAACTTTAATTGTTCAAGGTTATACTGGCAGTTTACTGGAATATATTTTTCTACTTTCATCTTCAATATCTTTGTTCTTGTCATTTTTATTAAAAAAAAATTTAATGTAAAGCTATGCTGTCAATTTAACCATCAGAACTAATTTGCATTGGTTACCTCTGCATCTAAATAATATTGTTTATCACCTTTTTTTGTTTATGGTTTACTAAAACCATGAGTTAATGAATGATGCTCATAGGTTGTTGTGGTTTTTTTTTTTTTTTTTTTGGTTTTTTTTTTTATTATTATTTTATTATTTGTATAGACAGATATGGATAATTAAACCCGCTTTAAAATGCCAATTAAATGTTGAGTACTTTTGTTTTAGAATTGGATTCTTTCAATTGGGTAAATCTTCTTGTGGTTGCTGTAACATTTTGAAAAGAACTGCTCATTAATTTAATATTTTTAACCAATACATTGAAATTCAGCTTTAACTACATCAACATAACATGTTTGTTATTAACTATAGTGATCATTATATGTTTCATTATGTAAATGTAAAGAACCTAAAAACCTAGTGTCAGCATTACTACACACACCAGATTTGGTGCAGATTTTTGTCAGAAACATCTGCAAAGGCAAACTGAAATTGTTTTGCATTAGAAACTAGAACTTTTTTTTCTTTAATAATTAATTTATAACTTCCTAATTTTAACTTCAGCAAAGGAAAAATGAAATATATAAAACTACTATTTAAAACTGAAATAATGTGCATTGCATTGAGTGCTTTTTATTAGTTAAATAAAATGTATGTATATAATATTAAACACAATTTTAAAAACTTGTAACACCATTACTATAGACAGGAATTGTAAGCCCATTCATAGATGTTTTTTTATTTATAAGTTGGGTTACAGAAAGAAAAACAGAACAATTGTCAAAACAGAACGTTCCTAGAAAAACAATAATAATCACATTTCAGAATAGTTAAATTGCCTTTATAATTTACATATAATCTCAAACTCAAATTAATTCAATATTATAATAGATCATAATAAGTTTAGATGTTTTACTTTTGTATGTTTGAAAAGACCTTTTACAATAAACTTGTTAATAAAACTTAATTGATTCCTGGAGATTTTAGAGACTGTTAGGTTTGCCGCAAATTCTTTTATACCTTTAGTGTCTCTTATTAGTGGTTTTATATTCCTGCCTGTTGCAGCCATGTACAGACTTATCCATAAAACTAAGCAAGCAAGCAATTCTTTCTTGTAGACTTGTGCACTGACTAAACTTGTGTAACATTTCAAACACATTATCAACACTAAAATCGTAATGTGCTTTAAAGGTTTCATATTTTTTATACATTAAACGCTTAGCAATGAATCTTATTTTCTATTGATTGCTTTATCATTTCTTTTTGGATATTCTGTTTTGGTTTTACAATTTACAGCCTTATCTATTCAGGCCTAAAGGCCTTTAAAGGGATATAAATGTCAAAATTCTTATGGTTGAGATAGAGCGTACAGTTATTTTTCTTTTTAAACCCAGTTGCCTTGGTTGAAACTTGTTCCCTTTCCAGGAGGTCTTAGTGAAGTAGACACATGTTAAGGGTCTGAAAAACTGTGTAGCAATGTTAAGCTTCCTGTAGAAGGTGCTATAGTTCCAGCAGGCAGTTTTGAGTGACAGCAGCTCCATCTTCACTTACCACGACTAATATACACTGTTTGGATGTCTCCTTTACAACAATGCACTGTTTTTTATTCTTTATCAGTTCTTCTAAACTAGCTATACATGTACATGGTCACAATCACTAGCTTGGTGTAACAAAGAGTTTTACCATAGAGTGGCTAGTTCTACTGCACTCTGAAGTTTAGTCTACATGTTGCATGCATGACATTTCATTTATTTTACCGAGGGTTGACAATTCCTTTTGAGAATGTATCTTACCCCACACCAAACAGCAAAAAGAAAGGCACATGCAAAACAAAATATTTTCACCAAAGTCATGCTGATCGCACTTCTCCAATTGTTAAGATACCCTGAAGTGTGTATTTGGCGGAACAACAATTTGTTAGTCTTAATACCAATAATAAGACTGCTTAGCTATTATAAGGTTCCTTATTACTATGCCAATTGCAAGTTAGCTATAAGGACACAATGCCCCTTTTTTGAATGGTGGGGACATTTTTCTGTTACGAGATCTTACAATATACCATGTTGTGGACCAGATGGTGAGGTAAGGGTAATAAGAGTGCTATGAGGTATTTGCTATTGTTGACTGTTTCCTAGCAGCTGGGCTAAAGCTTGTTAAGTTATTAGATCTTGTTATTTATTTAGTTTGTAGTGGTTCACACCTTTTTTACTCATAAGGTCTTAAAGCACAGTTATATTGAAATATAGATTGCAAGCACCTACCTCTAATAATATATCAGTGAAACCGGTCTCATTTCTTATAAAGCAAGTTTCTGAGTACAATATATATTATATAATAAGAAATGGAATTGAGAGAGAATGTTAGAAAATAATTTTTTATTATGCAGATAAATTAGCTTACAGAAGTAATAAAAATGAAATTCATTAAAATCCAACACACACAGTTAAATTTACTAAATTAATTAAGCTTGCTTATAATAATAGTTTAATGTGACTTATCAGATGACAGCATTCTTATTTATCTTTTTGTAGTATCAACAATGTGACCTTGGACACACGTCTGTACAGTTTCTCTACGTACTTAATATTACCTTTCTTAAACTTATCATTGAATTATATGAATCCTCCATTTAAGAATTGCTAAAATCTACTTATACAAGGTTATATAAATCCTCCATTTCAAGATTTGCAAATAAATTCATATAAAACATCACTTGTAAGTAATTTAAACTTACTAAACACATTTCTAAAGAATATATAAATCATGTACTACAGGATTACATACAAATACATACATATATAAAATGATCTGTAATTATTAGCTTTGATTAGTTGCAAAAACAAAATATCATACTTTAGTTTACCATATTCAGTATCCTTTCTAAAGAATTTATTCTTATCAGATAGAAGCACCGTTTTTAGTCAAACAGACATACTGCAAATAAACTATTGCAGTGCTAACAAATGCTCTATGTGAATTCATTCTCAGCAGATAGAAGCACAGTTTTTATTCAGTGCCTATCACAAGTTTATCATAGTATAGAAAGTTAGTAACTGCATAAATAGCCTTCATTTCTATAAAATGTCAGTTCAGTTTTTTGTATTCTGAAACTTGTAGCATTAGATTTTGGGGCCTATCTATCAAGCTCCGAATGGAGCTTGACGCCCCGTGTTTCAGGCTCGCCAGAAACAGCCGTTATGAAGCAGCGCTTGATAACCCTGTCCGCCTGCTCTAAACAGGTGGACAGACATTGCCGAAATTCAACCCGATTTAGTACGATCGGGTTGATTGACACCCCCTGTTGGTGGCCGATTGGCCGCGAGTCTGCAGGGGGCAGCGTTAAGATGGTAATAACCCTAGAGCACATTCCCTCTGAGGTGTATGTACATGTACACCTCTTCTTTAGCTCAGCACAGGTCATTTGAAAATGTGTCCATCAGTTTATGGTGACTTTTTTTTATTTATTTTCTTAAATTCACAGAGGCTCCAATATGGCCTAGTAACGTCTATACAGAGGATTATTCAATGTGATATAGGATGGTACTCACAAAGGTGAAACACCCAATGTGCAGGTGACGCAGACTGGATCAATTGGCAGTGGTCCAGCTCATTGTGTGCCAGCAAATCAAGCACTCGATCAAATGAACAGCAAACCAGACATCTGTTCCTGTGAGTGATAAAACACAGCTCCCATAGCCAAGTACAGTATAAACAGGCAAAAGTCACACTTACAATGAGGAGCGCACCTCCAGGTGCAATAAAGGCAAGCTGGGACCTCTCAGTCGCCCAGTGGACTGTGCTCAGGCGTTGAAGGATTCCACTCACCAGCCACACAAAGTATGAAGGATTCCCCAGGATAACAGCAATTGTATTGTTAAAACAAAATTTTATTAAAACAAAGCAACACGTTTCTCAGCCCCTCTAAAGCTGTTTCCTCAGGCTATACAATAAAAATATGAATCGATACACTTGCTATATAAACCCTTATTATACCTGTTATAGGTTAATTGATACAGGCCCACCCCACCCCCCCCCTTCCGATCCTAAATCATCTGTGTTAACATGCTCATTGACAACCATATTCTAGCCTTTACACAGCTGATATATAATCTTAGTGATGATATCACTATAGAGGCAAGGCTAAACCCTATTTCATTAAACATAAACTAAATGCCTGATCTATCTAATATAAATGATTGTTTCCTATGCAAAACTGCATTTGAATATAAAAAAAGAGGGAGCTAATCTATATAGAAATAGATTAAAAACATAAAAACAAGAGAATCTCCCTCTGTGTGTGCACTGAACCACATCTGAATGTGATCAGTTGGTGGATCTGTTAGGCCTGGTCTTAGTTGTCTCTGCAGACAGATAGATACATATAAAAGGATAGAAAGTAATATAATATAAATAATGAAAAATATCCAACTTCGCTGACTGCTCTATAAGGTTGTAATGTTTAACATAGTAGCTCGAGAAACACTGACAGTTTTGTCAGGGAGGTGTGTGTGTGTGTGTATTTGTCCAAACAGTGTGTATGAATGATGTTAGACGCATTACACTTTCACATAATTTAGCCGTCAATTAAATGCTAGTAGGCGCTGGGCTAACCTTGGTCATATTTAGAGATATAAATTCGCTAACAACATATGTCAAGATGTAAACAAACCTCACAATAACAAATGAATGGGACTGCTTGTCCTTATATCCATACTAGTGGTCAGAACAATGGAAACACTGGGGGGAGGAGGACTAAAGGTCCCTCCCCCAGAGGTGCACAAACCTCAGGATAAGACCAATGGTTATTGAGTGAACTGTCATCGCAAGCGTTGAATACTTGCGCAACAGGCAGTGGGAATTTGCTCATAAAGTGTGTCATATTTGTAATGAAACAACCAATGAATACTGTGGGAATTATCTAAATAGCGGCACAAGTGTGTACAAACGTGGGATAACTCATATAAAATTAAAATAGTGACAATCTATGACGAGGGAAAACCCTACCTAGGTATCCAAATGACAGGGGCGATCTGCAAACAAATAATAATATATACTATTAAAGAATATGATTTCCAATAGTCATGACTATATGTGGGGGTACAAAGACCCAATTGATCCGTGTGATGAAGCATCAGTGTGATATATAGTGATGTATAAGCACAGTGATGCCTATTGTGTAAAGAGATTTAAAAAAAAAAAGCTGCCCCTCTATCCATATAGGACATAATAAGGCATCAGTGTAAAAAGTTGTGAAAGGTTTAATAAAAGAAGGGATAATATAATATCCTTCTTATAGAAAATATAAATCTACTAATAATGATAATATTGTATGAACTCAATGTGTGATATAAGGCCAATGTGTTAGGGCAACACCTAATGTTATGTGAATGACTAAAAGAGCTGACCCATGATGTGGTAAGCAACAAAAATGAATACCTTGTATGTGTCAGAAAGAAAAAAAAACACGCAAGATCTTCACCAATCCTGAGAAGAAGAGCAAACAAAGGCTGGTCAAAAAAATATTTCAAAATAGAATGGGTAAAATGAACTGGAGAATGATATACTAAAGTGTCTGCCTACTGCACGGGAAAAAAATTCTGCCTTATCTAAACAACAAAAAACTAGAGGATGGCAACTCCTATACAGTTCGGTGCAATATGACAGTGGCAAGAAATAACCATCTGTGATATATCTAACCATATGTGCAACACAGAATATAGGATAGTGGTGTTTGGTATGTGTGAGTGGAGTTGAGTGTGGGAGTGAGAAATACATATAGGATGACATTCTACTAATACTAATAAGCTCCAACAGAGCCTGCCAAGTGGCTATCACCAAATGCTAATCGGTGCAACAGTGATACAAATGTATAGGCGGGCAAGGCCCCTTGGAAGTTTAAATAAATGCTGCCAAGTCAAAATCTTTGTTCAAACCATTAGATTGCAGAGTCTTTAATTTAGGGATCCAATAGGATTCACGTCTCCTAAGGGTTATAAAGGCATTTGTTTGGACTATGGATATAAATTCAATAGGTAAAATCCTCATAGGATTTGTAAGAGTCCCATGTGCAATTAAGCAATGTCTCAAGATACTATGGTTCTTAGACTTGTTTTTAATATTGGCAGAGTGTTAGCCCCATCTTTCTTTCACTTGGCGCCAAGTGCGGCCCACATACAAAATTTAACAGATAAATTACAAAGGATGATTCACAGGCCATGTGTATTTTGATATTAAACATCTCCCCAGTCTTATGCAACATAAAAGTGGATACTCAATGTGAAATATGAGAACATATGCCACATCGTTTCTTACCACACTTGGATATTTTATGTCTGGGCCTGGTCCCCTCTAAAAAGCTGGACTGTAATTTGGGTTTATCTCTCACTATTTTGCTGGGAGCCAAAAGGGTCTTGAGAGTAGGTGCTTTTCTGTAGACGACTTGGTTTGGCTCCAATAATTTTCTTAAGTGTGAAATCGTTAGTCAATATTGGCCAATGTTTTTGTAAAATTCTATTGATCTCACAATAATTAGAATTGTATCTAGTTACGAAGAGGGGAGAGTTAGAATCCTTAAAGCTTTCCTTAGCCTTATTATTCCTACAAAAATATTGTGTTATTTCCTCTTCTCTAACCCTAATGAGTTATTTGTTGATAAGTTCACTATGTGCAGAATTATATAACATTATTTGGTGGGTTTACTGGCCCTTTAACAGCATTATCATAGGCTTCACATTACAGTCATGGTGTTTGCATGGCTTTTTCCAAACCATCATTTAAGTAAGATTTAACTAAACTATGGCAAACAAATGCATCATCAAAAACTAATAATTTATTTTCACCCTATGTGAAAGGGTGAGAGAGAAGGTGAATGAGAGCGATTGATAAAAGAAAAAAAAATGAGCAGGTAAGATGATATATAGGAATGAACACGATATGTATGTATATGTGAGCAAGCAAGGACAGAAAGGAGAAAGACAGAATCTGGGTGCAGCGGAATTAAAGCTGTTTCAAAGACAGGATTCAAGCACAGGGGCTCTAGATTCAATTATAACACATTTTAAACATTATACAACATTCAGAAATCTGTTTTCCTGCACCCAATTTAAGAATTTATAGCGTTAAAAAAAAGAAATATGAGCTCTAATTAGAGGTGGAGTATGTAGTTCAGCTATAAAAAAAAAAAAGAACTGTACAGTGTGTCAAACACATGCTTTTTGATTGTAAACGGTTGAAAAATAGGTCTTGATGCAAGGTTGGCCAATTAAGCAGGTAATGGTTCATATATATATATATATATATATATATATATATATATATATATATATATATATATAATTAATTTTCAATAAGTGGAAAAAAGTCACACAGCTATCATTTTCAATGAGTGGGAAAAAATGTCACACAGGTATATGCCAAAGCTGACTGCACAGGGCACACAGATACAGAGGATGCAGCATTTATCAGGACATTTTGTGAGAACAAGATGTCCTTCTGGTTAACTCAACTTCAAAGGTAGAAATAATTAAATAATAAGTAATCTCACAAATGGTTAACTGTAATGAGAACAGAAACAGAGGCGCCACATGTGTAGATCAATCAAAGCTGACAGTATACAAGCGAAACAAGACACAGGATACTCACAAACGTGAAGGCACTCTCTTGTGCCTGTAGAGGCAGGCTGGTATTTTCACAGCAAACCAGCTAGCTGTACCAGGGAATCCCCGTTGTGATGTCCTGTGATTGTCACAACAGCAACCCTTGTCTGGGTCACTTCCAGCAGAATGGAACTAAAGTGGAGAGGGGAGAAAGGCTAAACAGCCCTTAGGTTACTTGCAAGGGAAAAGCCACACAAACACCAGACTTGTAAAAAAATATACCAAGTATTTTATTGTTCCAAAAATAAAAATACCATCAGTGCAACGAATTACAGCTGGGTGTGTTAAAAGGCAAATCTCCTTGTGTATGCAGAGATAATAGCGACGCGTTTCTCAGGGATAACCCTGTTTCATCAGGCTCTGTTTAGGAGATTTATCCCTGAGAAACGCGTAATTCGTTGCACTGATGGTATTTTTATTTTTGGAACAATAAAATACTTGGTATATTTTTTTACAAGTCTGGTGTTTGTGTGGCTTTTCCCTTGCAAGTAACCTAAGGGCTGTTTAGCCTTTCTCCCCTCTCCACTTTAGTTCCATTCTGCTGGAAGTGACCCAGACAAGGGTTGCTGTTGTGACAATCACGACAACCATAGGACATCACGACGGGGATTCCCTGGTACAGCCAGCTGGTTTGCTGTGAAAATACCAGTCTGCCTCCACAGGCACAAGAGAGTCCCTTCACGTTTGAGTATCCTGTGTCTTGTTTCGCTTGGATATTGTCAGCTTTGATTGATCTACACATGTGGCGCCTCTGTTTCTGTTCTCATTACAGAAATGCAAAGGGTATACTCAGGCGCCAGCAATACGGAGGCTAAGGTTAAAATAAGGATTTATTATTATATTATTACAACTGCATGGATCCACGCTAAAATTTTAAAAACAATGATCTAAAAGTCTAAAAACATTCTATCTCTATAGTGAGGAACAGACTGTTATGGAGTTACCCTATACAGTACAATATGTCCCAGTGGGTTACCAAAGGGACAGATAAAAAACAACAATAAGTACAATTGGAAATTAAAAATAAATATGGAAAAAAAGGTAAAAAATGTGATTAAAAAATGAATGTTCAATGGATGATGTCCAAGTGAGTTAATAAAAAATTCTACTCTTGGTAGTGAGTGTCCGTGTAAAAATATAAAAAAGGAAAATGAAAAATGTGTAAAATGTAAAAAAGGAAATCCGAATGTGAAAAATTTAGTCAGTGAAAAAATTATAAGTGCGGTGTCCTGGGAAATTCAAAAAAATCAAAAAAATCAAAGTCAATATTAAAAACAATCCTGTGAGTGCCTCAAAGTGTTTAAAGAAAAAATCCTATGAGTGTCCAAAAGAAATCCAATGGTAGTCTGTTTATTCTGTGCTGTCCAGTGTGAAAGAAGGCTCAGTGTATAAAAATAATCAATACACCAAAAATAGTGCACCAAAAATTAAACAACAGAAAAAACCTGCAAGGAAAGAAACAAGACACAATGTGTAAAAACTTCACAATAAAATCCTCCTAATGGAATAGAGCTTACCAGGTCTACGCGTTTCGGCCTCTCATAGGCCTTTATCAAGACTGGTGGTAAGCTGTTTGTGTGATGATTACGGAATATTACGGAATATAGTGAAAACAAAGATATAATTGAGAAAATATTTCAAAAACACTGGTCACTCTTAAAAGAAGACGACCTAATAGGCGATAAATTGGCATTGAAACCAAAATTTGTGTATCGGAAGACAAAGAATCTACAAAGCAAACTGGCCCCAAGTATAGAAAAGAAGAAAAAGCAGGGCATCCAGGATACATTTGGGAAAGAAGTAAAAGGTTTTTTCCCATGCCCGCTATGCAAAGCATGCAAATGCGGAAAGAAAGCTACCACATTCCATAGCCACATCACCAAAGAAGAATATAAAGTGAATGAACTAATCAGATGTCAAGACACAGGAGTCATCTATATGCTACAATGTTCGTGCGGCCTCCAATACGTAGGCCAAACATCAAGAATTCTAAAAGATAGAATCCGCGAACATTTATTATTGATCGAGAAGTTAAACATGGACACAGTTCTATATAGTCATTTCTCGACTAAACATAAAGGTAACATCAAAGAACTAACCTTCATGGGAATTCAAAAGATCCAAAAAGACTGGAGAGGAGGAAATTACACGAAGAAATTACTCACCGCGGAATCGAAATGGATCTTTAATCTGGACTGCCTGCACCCAAAGGGATTAAACAATAAGGAAGATCTATCCCACTTATATAACTTGATCTGATTAAGTCTATTCAGAATTTTTATATCCCTCCTCCCCGGATATAAGTTGTCATAAGGGTGAAATGGTATCTCCCCTTTATATTAGACAAAACTAGCAAGTCCCACTATTATACTTCGATCATCATGGCCAGAGATTAATACCTCCCAGTTTCCCCTTCCCCATAGCTCTTTGTAGAGCCCCTATAAATTAGGGATATCCACTAAACCACAGTTTTACGTAGCAACACCACACCACCTTGCCTTAGGCCAGTTCCTATACACCGAATATCCCCAATAGTCCTCTATAGAATTGACTGTCACTGTATACCCTCCTGAGTCACAATTATCCTTAATTATTTTTAATGATTTTTAGAAGCGTGCCCATAAGGTATTAAATTACTAGATAGGAAAGTATGTATGACCAGTAGGTAAACGTATATGTTGCACAGTTCAGGCCTAAACCATAGTTTTACGTAGCTACACCGAATATCCCCAATAGTCCTTTACAGAATCGACTGTGACTGTATATCCTCCTGAGTCATTATTCTTAATTATAATTATTTTTAATTACTTTTCTTGATTTTTAGAGGCGTGCCCATAAGGTATCAAAAATATTAAATTACTAGATAGGAAAATATGTATGGACAGTAGATAAACGTATATGTTGTACAGTTCAGGCATAGACAACTTAAAGGATTTAGGATGACCTATAAATAAGAAATGGAGGGAGCGATCCCTCTAAGGAGTGTTAAGATCATCCTCAAGAGTATTTACATTACATTTAAATCATAGTATGACATACAGCCCAAACATGGAAAATTGAAAAAATCATCCTCTCTTGACAGGTTAAGATCAGTAACTTATAGAATATGGAGAAGAAGTAAGCCTTCTTCATATAAGGATTTTATCACCCGACCAATTAAGCCCTTGACCACATTTTCCCCAGATAAAGATGTCATAAATTGGCTGACTGACTCTTAAAGTAGAGCATTATCAGCAGATATCGCCACCCTCACCGTTCTCAATCCACTCACCCGCCCCCTAAAGCAAACAAAGAAAAATACGACACAACCACTGTTAATTCATTATTAAGAAAAATATGTTAACCACTGTTGATTCATTACTAAGAAAAAGATGACATAACCACTGTCAATTCATTACTGAGTTATTACCTTAGTTGAAAACAAATTTCATTTTATTTTATTTTATGAAACAAACTCCATTAGATATAGGAAACCCTAGGAAACCACTACCCTTATACGTTAAGGGTTAAGTGTATCTCGAGCAGACTTAACATAAAATGCTCAGCATATGCCGCATACAAAAAGATTTATAAAATCACAAATAATCCTACTCCATTAGAGAATGCCCATCACATGCCGCATACAAAAAGATTTATAAAACCATACACACATCTATTCCACTAAGGAATAGAACCGCAATATATAAGGCAAGAAATATATAATAATTTCCCCATTCAAACACACCGGATCCTAACAAACTATTACAAGACATCGTAAATGGAATGATCTCCCTCTAATAGTAGTCATAAGAACGTATAGGGATATAACATAAACAAACCCCAGATGACATACATCCTATCAGAGTATAGGGTTCAGACACACCTTAATTATTCACACACAAAAAAAGTAATGTTAAGAATCGGACACCCCTGAACCAATCACGATCGCCAACTAGTGACGTCATGACCAATGGGATCACTTAAAAATCGGAATAAGAAAAATTGTTTAATATATGAAAAATCCTTTAAAACTACGAATAAAATTACAGCAAAGTCTAATAATATAAGCATCTGGCGAGTGTCACTAACAGGAGGGTAAAACTGTACCAGACGTAAGTGAAACTAGCAGCCAGAATGCTTACGATGAGACCCAAACCGGAAGTGACGTCACTACTATACGGAGGCTAAGAACTATGAGCAGAATGCCTATAGCCATAAGGCATTGTTAACAAAATTCTTGCATTTACACAAAGTCTAACATGAGTCATAGGATGTACAATAAAAATAGAATCTATAATATTAATGAAAAACGGAAAACCGGAAGTCACTAACTAGTCAGACTTCCGGTCACAAAGATCAAAGCCCCTATAAAAGGCCAACACAAACAGCTTACCACCAGTCTTGATAAAGGCCTATGAGAGGCCGAAACGCGTAGACCTGGTAAGCTCTATTCCATTAGGAGGATTTTATTGTGAAGTTTTTACACATTGTGTCTTGTTTCTTTCCTTGCAGGTTTTTTCTGTTGTTTAATTTTTGGTGCACTATTTTTGGTGTATTGATTATTTTTATACACTGAGCCTTCTTTCACACTGGACAGCACAGAATAAACAGACTACCATTGGATTTCTTTTGGACACTTATAGGATTTCTTTTGGACACTCATAGGATTTTTTCTTTAAACACTTTGAGGCACTCACAGGATTGTTTTTAATATTGACTTTGATTTTTTTGAATTTCCCAGGACACCGCACTTATAATTTTTTCACTGACTAAATTTTTCACATTCGGATTTCCTTTTTTACATTTTACACATTTTTCATTTTCCTTTTTTATATTTTTACACGGACACTCACTACCAAGAGTAGAATTTTTTATTAACTCACTTGGACATCATCCATTGAACATTCATTTTTTAATCACATTTTTTACCTTTTTTTCCATATTTATTTTTAATTTCCAATTGTACTTATTGTTGTTTTTTATCTGTCCCTTTGGTAACCCACTGGGACATATTGTACTGTATAGGGTAACTCCATAACAGTCTGTTCCTCACTATAGAGATAGAATGTTTTTAGACTTTTAGATCATTGTTTTTAAAATTTTAGCGTGGATCCATGCAGTTGTAATAATATAATAATAAATCCTTATTTTAACCTTAGCCTCCGTATTGCTGGCGCCTGAGTATACCCTTTGCATTTCTGTTCACACTTGGTGGTAGCTAGGTACCACCGTCTCAGGCACACAAGGTTTAGTTGGCGCTGGGATACATCTCCTCTGTTCTCATTACAGTTAACCATTTGTGAAGCTACACCATCGTTTGGGTGAAGACCGAGAGCTGCCTGTTCTATTTCTGGACTTTGTTGGATACCATTTGAACTTATCTATTGCCAGATTGGTCACGTGCTACGTCTGTATATACACATATTTTTAACAATTTTAATTTTTTTACTCTATGTATATGGTGTGACTAGTTGCACACTGTTTTTAGCATTTTTTACCTTTGGTTACTAGCGCCTCCTATAGGGGACCTGTGGTATTTATTATCACAAATATCCCTGGATTCATATAATAATAAGTAATCGGCAGCCATTTCTAGTACTATCTGAGCAAAAACCATTAAGGTTTAATGCAAGAGTCATTAATGAACATACAAGACAATCAGAAGAATATAAGTAATATACACAGGCTAAAATAAGCACAAAATAAACACGCTGTGTCAAAACAGTTGACTAATATCTCTATTAGAGGGACATGAATCACCAAATGTTTCTTTCATGATTTCGTTAGAACATACTATTTTAAACAACTTTCCAATTTACTTCTATTATCAAATTTGCTTCATTCTCTTGGTATCCTTTGTTTGAGGAGCAGCAATGCATTACTGGTTGCTAACTGAACACATAGAGGCCCATTTATCAAGCTCTGTAGGGAGATTGAGGGCCTGTGTTTCTGGTGAGACTTCAGACTCGCCAGAAACACAAGTTATGGAGCAGTGGTCTAAAGACCGCTGCTCCATAACCTGTCTGCCTGCTCTGATGAGGCGGACAGGAATCACCGGAATTCAACCTCATTGAGTACAATCGGGTTGATTGACACCCCCTGCTGGCGGACGATTGGCTGCAAATCTGCAGGGGGCGGCTTTGCACCAGCAGCTCTTGTGAGCTGCTGTTACAATGCTAAATACGGAGAGTGTATTGCTCTCCGCATTCAGCGATGTCTGCCGGACCTGATCCACACTGTCGGATCAGGTCCGACAGACACATGATAATTCGGCCTCTTAAGGTGAACCAATGACAATAGGCATATATCTGCAGCCACCAATCAGCAGCTAGCACCCAGGTGCGTTGAAGCTCCTGAGCTTACCTAGACAAAACTTTCAACAAAGGATAACAACAGAAGGAAGCAAATTAAATAATAGAAGTAGATTTGAAAGGTGTTTAAAATGGTATGCTGTCTGCATCATCAATATCTAATTATGACTTTACAGTCCCTTTTATTCAGAAAATTACCTTATCAATAAATCCTATTTAAGACAGTGGGACACATAGGAAGACACCACCGAAGAGGATATAGCACAACAAAAACCCAGGACAGTGACAAAAATATAGCTATTGATAAAACTATACATATCATACCCTGTAAAAATATTATAAAGAGGTAATAGATGCCAGTTATAGCACATTTATTGGCATATTTAGAAAAAATACAATGAAGCATTCAAGAGAATACTTACTAAAAACATACCCTTATAAATAGGTTACTCAGGAGACAAACAGACAAAAATAAAAAATAAATAACAATTCACAGCTTGGATTCTTAAATCAAGCTGTATCTGGCCTAGCTAATAACTATTTTTGTAGTGTTACCATCTCCCCTCTAGGCAAATACAACTGTGGTGAAGTAAAATTAAAATGATATTTACTGAATCCTCTGCAACAGTCTGTAGCTCTGAAGGATGTAACTATTGTCTTGCTTTATTCTGTGTTTCTACTACACATGGTAAGATGTATAGATATAAATGCTAACCCTTTACATGGTCATACATATGCATTGTTCAGAGAATTGATTCTAAATAATTACACACAAAAAAAAACAGTATAATTTATGTAAGAACTTACCTGATAAATTCATTTCTTTCATAGTGGCAAGAGTCCATGAGCTAGTGAAGTATGGAATATACATTTCTACCAGGAGGGGGCAAAGTTTCCCAAACCTCAAAATGCATATAAATACACCTCCCACCTCACTCATACCTTAGTTTAACGTTTAGCCAAGAAGTGAGGTGTAAAAAAAAAAAAAAGGAGTAAAAAGCATAAAGAAGAGGAACTGGAAAAAATAATGTGCTTTATACAAAAAAATCATAACCACAAAAAATAGGGTAGTTCTCATGGACTCTTGCCACTATGAAAGAAATTAATTAATCAGGTAAGTTCTTACATAAATTATGTTTTCTTTCATGTAAGTGGCAAGAGTTAATGAGCTAGTAACATATGGGATATAATACCCAAGATGTGGAAGTCCACGAGTCACTAGAAAGGGAGGGATAAAATAAAAACAGCTATTTCCGCTGAGAAATTAAATTCCAAAAATAATTAAGTTTTCTTAAAAATTTCAAAAAAACTCAAATCAAAGGCAATAGAATCAAGCTGAAACCACTGCCTGAAAAACCTTTCCACCAAAGGCTGCTTCAGAAGAAGCAAACACATAAAAAAGGTAACATTAGAAAAAGTATGCAAAGAAGCCAAAGTTGCTGCTTTGCAAATTTGATCAACTGAAGCTTAATTTTTTAGAACCCAAGAAGTGGCAACTGATCTAGTAGAATGAGCTGTAATTCTCTAGGCTTTGTGAATTAAAAATCTCAACCAAAAAAACAAAGAAATAACAGAGGCTTTCTGACATTTCCTGGAGTCAGAAAAAATAACAAATAGACTGGAAGTCTTTCTGAAATCTTAAGTAGCCTCAACATAATATTTCAAAGCTCTTACCACATCCAAAGAATGTAAAGACCCTTCAAGAGTATTCTTAAAATTAGGACACAAAAAAGGAACAACATTTTCCTTATTGATGTTGATAGAATTCACAACTTTAGGCAAAAATTAAAATGAAGTCCGCAAAACAGCTTTATCTTGATGAAAAATGAGATAAATAGACTCACAAGAGTGAGTAGACACTTTCAAGAAAGTAATTTAATGTCCGGAAAATTTATTAACTCAAAAGGAGGAGCCTGTAAAATTTCCAAAACAAAATTGAGACTCCAAGGAGGAGAAATAGATTTAAAAACAGGTTTAATATGAATCAAAGCCTGAACAAAACAGTGAATATCAGGAAGTTTAGCAATCTTTCTATGAAATAAGACAGAAAGAACAGAAATTAGTCCTTCAAAGAATTTGCAGACAAAACGTTTATTCAAACCATCCTGAAAAAACCTAGGAATTCTAAAAGAATGCCAAGAATAATCATGAGTAGAACATCATTAAATATAGGTTTTTCAAACCCGAAAATAAATTCTCTTAGAAACAGACTTATGAGCCGGTATCATAGTGCTAACAACTGAGTCAGAGAAACCTCTATGACTAAACACTTAAGCGTTACATTTCTATGCCTTCAAAATTAGAGATTTGAGATCCTGATGGAAAAAGACAGCCCCTGAAACAGAAGGTCTGGCCTTAAAGGAAGTAACCAAGGCTGGCAACTGGACATCCTGACAAGGTCCGCATACCAAAACCTGAGAGACCAAGCTGGTGCTATCAGAAACACATAAGATCGTTCCATTATGATCTTGGAGATTATCCTTGGAAAAAGAACCAGAGTCGGAAGAAAGTAAGCCAGTTGGTGAAAACTAAGAAACTGCTAGAGCATCCACTATTTCCGCCTGAGGATCCTTGGACCTGAAAAGGTATCTGGAAAGCTTCTTGTTCAGACGAGAGACAATCAGATCTATTTCTGGAAGACCCCACATCTGAACAAGATGAAAAAAACACATCTGGATGGAGAGCACTCCACCAGATATAAAGTCTGACGGCTGTGATAATCCCTTCCCAATTGTCTATACCTGAGATATGAATCGCAGAGATTTAGACAAGAGTTGGATTCCATCCAAGAAAGTATCCGAGATACTTCCTCCATAACTGAAGGACTACGAGTCCCTCCTTGATGATTGACAAATGTCACTGTTGTGATATTGTCTGTTTAAAAAACAAATGTACAATTTGTCTCTTCAATAGAGGCCATGCCTGAAGACCCTTGAAAATAGCAATAAATTCTTAAATATTGATTGGTAACCTAGCCTCCTGAGGTTTCCAAACCCCAAGTGCTGTCAGAGACTCTCAGACCGCTCCCCCACCTGAAAAAAACTTGCATTTGTTGAGAATACAGTCCAGGTAGGACAAACAAATGAGACCCCCTGAACAATAAGGTAATAGTCCAATCACCAAAACAGAGAGAAAAAAAAGTGTTGGGATTTAAGTATACCAGTTGTGATAACTAAAAATAATCCCTGCACCTATGGTGCAACATGCAAAGCTATAGAGGCCCCAAACAAACACAAGCAAAGAGGATTGTACCTGATGCTGCAGTCATGAGACCAAAAAAAACTTCCATGCACATAACCACTGAAGGAGAAAATAGAGACTGAAGGTTTAGACAAACTAAAATTAACTTCATTCATCTCTAGTCTATCAGAGAAAGAACCATAGGTACGAAAATCTATCTGGAAACATAAAAAGGTGACTCTTGTCTAAGGAATCAAGAAACGCCATAGTAAATTGATCCTCCAACCATGTCTTGAAGAAACCACACTAGTTGTATCAAGTGAGATTCTGCTAAATGAAAAGATTAAAGCTAGTACCAAATAAGGAAACACCACAATACCCTGCTCTCTGAATACAGATAGGGCACCAAGAATCTTTGAAAAGAATCTCTGAGCTGCCGCTAGCCCAAAAGGACAAGCGACAAATTGGAAACGCTTATCTAGAAAAGTGAATCTCAGAAAACAATAGTGGTCTGAATGAATTGAAAATAAGCGTCCTGTAAGTCTATTGTGGACATGAAGTAACCTTGCTAAACAGAAAGGCAGAATAGTCACCATCTTGAAAGTTGGGACTCTTACAAAACGATATAAAAAAAATTTAGATCCAGAATTAGTCTAAACAAATTTTTTCTTTAGGACAATGAATAGATTTGAATAGAAACCCAAACTCCATTCCTGCACAGGAACTGGAACCATCACCCCTGAAAACTCTAAATCTGAATCACATTTCAGAAAAACCTGAGCTTTCACAGGGTTTGTTATAACATGCAAAATAATCTTCCCATAGGAGGTTTTTAATCGGAAACCTATTTGATACCCCTGAGAAAACAATATTCTGAATCCACTGACTTGAACAGAAACTGTGCAAATGTGTTGAAATAATTTCAATCTGCCCCCCCACCAGTAGAACTGGTTAAAAGGCCACACCTTAATGCAGTCTTAGGGGCTGAAATTAGTTTAATTATAAGGCTTGGAATTATTTAAATTCATAAAAAAAATCTGAAATCAGAGCCAGAGGCCTTAGGGGAATGAAAAAACAATTGGGAGTTTAAAAATTACCCTTAGATTTCTTTACTTGGGGCAGAAAAGACTCCCTTTACCCCGGTAATAGATGAGATAATAAAATCCAGTAGAAAACCTTTACAAATTACTATCCTAAAATAATAAGATAGTAATCTAAATTTAGGCACCATATCAGAGATTTAAGCCATAAAACTTTTCTAGTAAAAATGGCTAAAAACAAAGATTTATTATCAGATACAATGACATAAAATATAGCATCATAAATCAAATGATTAGCATGTTGATGTAAAAGAACAATGCTTAGACAAATCAAGATCTGATAACTAAACTGTCCAACCAAAAAGTTGAAACAGCAGCAATATTAGCCATAGAAATGGTAGGTTAAGGTGATGTTAATCAGTAGACCTAGCACAAGTATATACACCTCTAGCTCCCTTCAATGGGTCTCCTAGTAAACCTTGTGATAGTCGGTTATAAAAGTAGATGAAGGGAGCGCCAAAAAGGCTAAGTTGAATGTATAAAGGTCACAATTTTATTGTATACAATCCTTGATAAGCGCTTCGTTGTGCTGGAAGCCCCTCTCTGTTCCGGTTTGTGCTGCTTGCACGCTGACTCCTTGCCTCACACGTAATGCTGTAAGGTGTCCCAACCTCAGCGCTCCCCATGGGAACTCACTACTGACAACTATGTTCCGGCCTGGTGCACAGTGAATAAAGGGAGCTTTACCAAACTCACCAGGAAAAGCGAACAACAGAACCAATATCCTCGCACTCAGGAAATGCTGGTCAGGGACAACAACAGGATGCTTGACAGTGCCATAAAAAAGCTTTATTTGAAGGTTGCTTAAAAAGAGGACTGAAGACGTCCAGGTTATCAGGTCAAACACGTTTCGTATGTTCTTAACTTTCTCAATGACCCATAACTTGCATGTAGATAGTGTAGAGAGGGCGCCTAGAGACTGAAAATATCAACACTTTCAAATATTACAAGTATTTATTAAAAATATAACAATAAAATGTATTGAGGGACGTCTCCCTATAAAACACAGTGACTAAATAATCAAGTGAATCTAAAAAAACCTGTGTAACATCCACAATGTGTTGGTAAGCTAATATCCAAAAGTAAGGCAAAAAGTTATTTAGTAATGTCCGTGATCACAGAGGAATTATTGTGTGTCAAATCCAAGAAACATTTTCTGTTTAGCTAATGTAGACACACACCCCTATTTAAGGGGTATAGACACACCTCTACACATTACGAGTCTCATGCAAATTAAGGTAAACGGAACTCTCAAAATATTAAATAATGTTATTTACTTGAAAAAAGAAAAAACATAATTTATACTTACCCGATAAATTTATTTCTCTTGTGATGTATCGAGTCCACGGATTCATCCTTACTTGTGGGATATTCTCCTCCCCTACAGGAAGTGGCAAAGAGAGCACCCACAGCAGAGCTGTCTATATAGCTCCCCCCTTAGCTCCACCCCCCAGTCATTCGACCGAAGGCTAGGAAGAAAAAGGAGAAACTATAGGGTGCAGTGGTGAATGAAAGTTTTAAAATTAAAATATATATGCCTGTCTTGAAAAACAGGGCGGGTCGTGGACTCGATACATCACAAGAAAAATAAAGGTAAGTATAAATTATGTTTTCTCTTGTAAGATGTATCGAGTCCACGGATTGATCCTTACTTGTTGGATACCAATACCAAAGCTTTAGGACACGGATGAAGGGAGGGACAAGACAGGGACCTTAAACAGAAGGCACCACTGCTTGTAGAACCTTTCTCCCAAAAATAGCCTCTGAAGAAGCAAAAGTATCGAATTTGTAAAATTTTGAAAGTATGAAGCGAAGACCAAGTCGCCGCCTTACAAATCTGTTCAACAGAAGCCTCATTTTAAAAGCCCATGTGGAAGCCACAGCTCTAGTAGAATGAGCAGTAATTCTTTCAGGAGGCTGCTGGCCCGCAGTCTCATAGACCAAACGGATGATGCTTTTCAGCCAAAAGGAAAGAGAGGTAGCGGTAGTCCTTTGACCTCTCCGTTTACCAGAATAAACAACAAACAAAGAAGATGTTTGACGGAAATCTTTAGTTGCTTGTAAGTAGAACTTTAAAGCACGAACCACATCAAGATTGTGTAACAGACGTTCCTTCTTAGAAAAAGGATTAGGACACAAAGAAGGAAGCACAATCTCTTGATTGATATTCTTATTAGAAACAACCTTAGGAAGAAACCCAGGTTGGTACGTAAAACTAGCTTATCTGTATGGAAAACAAGGTAAGGTGAATCACATTGTAAAGCAGATAGCTCAGAAACTCTTCGAGCCGAAGAGATAGCTACTAAAAACAAAACTTTCCAAGATAGAACCTTAATATCTATGGAATGCATAGGTTCAAACGGAACCCCTTGAAGAACTTTAAGAACTAAGTTTAGGCTCCATGGCGAAGCAACAGGTTTAAATACAGGCTTGATTCTGACCAAAGGCTGACTAAATGCTTGAACATCTGGAACATCTGCCAGACGTTTGTGAAGTAGAATAGACAAAGCAGATATTTGTCCTTTTTGGGAACTAGCAGATAATCCCTTCTCCAAACCTTCTTGGAGAAAAGACTATATTCTAGGAATCCTAATCTTACTCCACAAGTAACCTTTGGATTCACACCAATAAAGATATTTGCGCCAAATCTTATGATAGATCTTCCTGGTGACAGGCTTTCTAGCCTGAATCAGGGTATCAATGACCGACTCAGAGAAACCACACTTTGATAGAATCAGGCGTTCAATCTCCAAGCAGTCAGACGCAGAGAAATTAGATTTGGATGCGTGAACGGACCTTGGATTAGAAGGTCCCGCCTCATTGGCAAAGTCCACGGTGGAACCGAGGACATGTCCACTAGGTCTGCATACCAAATCCTGCGTGGCCATGCAGGTGCTATCAGAATTACCGAAGCTCTCTCCTGCTTGATTCTGGCAACCAGACATGGAAGGAGAGGAAACAGTGGCAATACATAGGCCAGATTGAAGGACCAAGGCACTGCTAGAGCATTTATCAGTACCGCCTTGGGATCCCGGGACCTGGACCCGTAGCGAGGAAGTTTGGCATTCTGACGAGACGCCATCAGATCCAATTCTGATGTGCCTCATAGCTGAATCAGCTTGGCAAATACCTCCGGATGGAGTTACCACTCCCCCGGATGAAAAGTCTGACGACTTAGAAAATCCGCCTCCCAGTTCTCTACTCCTGGGATGTGGATCGCTGAGAGATGGCAAGAGTGATCCTCTGCCCACCGGATTATTTTGGTTACCTCCATCATCGCTAGAGAACTCCTTGTTCCTCCTTGATGATTGATATAAGCTACAGTCGTGATGTTGTCCGACTGAAACCTGATGAATTTGGCCGCAGCAAGCTGAGGCCATGCCTGAAGTGCATTGAATATCGCTCTCAGTTCTAGAATGTTTATTGGAAGGAGAGCTTCCTCCCGAGAACATAAGCCCTTTGCTTTCAGGGAATTCCAGACTGCACCCCAGCCTAGCAGGCTGGCATCTGTTGTTACAATGAGCCGGCCTGCGGAAACACATTCCCTGAGACAGGTGGTCCTGAGACAACCACCAGAGAAGAGAATCTCTTGTCTCCTGGTCCAGATGCAGTTGAGGAGATAAATCTGCATAATCCCCATTCCACTGTTTGAGCATGCTTAGCTGCAGTGGTCTGAGGTGTAGGCGGGCAAAAGGAACCATGTCCATTGCCTCTACCATGAGTCTGATTACCTCCATATACTGAGCCACTGATGGCCGAGGAAAGGAATGAAGAGCTCGGCAAGTGGTTAAGAGTTTTAACTTTCTGACCTCCGTCAGAAATATTTTGATTTCTACCGAGTCTATCAGAACCCCTAGGAAGGAAACTCTTGTAAGAGGGAAGAGAGAACTCTTTTTTATGTTCACCTTCCACCCGTGAGATCTCAGAAAAGCCAACACGATGTCCGTGTGAGACTTGGCTAGCTGGAAAGTCGACGCCTGAATTAAGATGTCATCTAGATAAGGCGCCACCACTATGCCCGTGGTCGTAGAACCGCCAGAAGGGACCCTAGCACTTTTGTGAAAATTCTGGGAGCCGTGGCCAACCCGAAGGGAAGGGCCACAAACTGGTAATGCCTGTTTAGAAAGGCGAATCTGAGGAATTGATGATGATCTCTGTGAATAGGGATGTGTAGATACGCATCCTTTAAGTCCATGGTAGTCATATATTGACCCTCCTGGATCAGAGGTAGAATAGTCCGAATAGTCTCCATCTTGAATGATGGAACTTTGATTAACTTGTTTAGAATTTTGAGATCCAAGATTGGTCTGAAAGTTCCCTCTTTCTTGGGAACCACAAACAGGTTTGAATAAAACCCTAGCCCCTGTTCCTCTTTTGGGACTGGGCGGATCACTCCCATGGTATGTATGTCTTCTACACAGCATAAGAACGCCTCTCTCTTTGTCTGGTTTACAGACAATCGATAAATGTGAAATTTCCCCCTTGGAAGGGAGCCCTTGAATTCCAGAAGATATCCCTGGGACACAATTTCTAAAGCCCAGGGATCCTGAACATCTCTCGCCCAAGCCTGAGCGAAGAGAGAGAGTCTGCCCCCTACTAGATCCGGTCCCTGATCGGGGGCTACCCCTTCATGCTGTCTTAGAGGCAGCTGCATGCTTCTTGGCCTGTTTACCCTTGTTCCAAGCCTGGTTAGGTTTCCAGACTGACTTGGATTGGGCAAAATTCCCCTCTTGCTTTGTAGCAGAGGAAGCTGAAGCGGGACCACTCTTAAAGTTCCGAAAGGAACGAAAATTATTTTGTTTGGTCCTCATCTTATTCGATCTATCCTGAGGGAAGGCATGACCTTTCCCTCCAGTGATGTCTGAAATAATCTCTTTCAGCTCACTCCCGAATAGGGTCTTACCCTTGAAAGGAATGTTCAAAAGTTTAGATTTAGATGACACATCAGCAGACCAGGAATTAAGCCATAACGCCCTGCGAGCTAAAATGGCAAAACCTGAATTCTTTGCCGCTAATTTAGCCAGTTGAAAAGCGGCATCTGTAATAAAAGAATTAGCCAACTTAAGGGCCTTAATACTGTGAACAAAAATTTTCTTCAGGAGACCCTCTAATTTTTTATCCATAGGATCTTTGAAAGCACAACTGTCCTCGATAGGTATAGTTGTATGCTTAGACAGAGTAGAAATAGCTCCCTCCACCTTAGGAACTGTCTGCCATGAGTCCCTTATGGTGTCAGATATGGGAAACATTTTCTAAAAAACATGAGGGGGAGTGAACGGAATACCTGGTCTATCCCACTCCTTAGTAACAATAGTCACAATCCTCTTAGGGACTGGAAAAACATCAGTGTAAACAGGAACCTCTAAATATCTATCCATTTTACACAATTTCTCTGGGACCACTATAGGGTCACAATCATTTAGGGTTGCTAATACCTCCCTAAGCAATAAGCGGAGGTGTTCAAGCTTAAATTTAAAGGTCGTCATATCAGAATCTGTCTGAGGAAGCGTCTTTGCTGGATCAGAAATTTCTCCCTCAGATAACAAATCCCTCGTCCCTTCAGAGCATTGTGAGGGCATATCAGATACGGCTACTAAAGCGTGAGACGGCTCAGCATTTTTCCTTAACCCAGAGCTGTCCCGCTTTCCTTGTAAACCAGGCAGTTTGGATAAAACCTCAGTGAGGGTTGTATTCATAACTGTGGCCATGTCTTGTAAAGTAAATGAATGTGACGCACTAGAGGTACTTGGCGTCACTTGTGCGGGCGTTACTGGTTGTGACACTTGGGGAGAGCTAGATGGCGAACCCTCATTTACTTCTGACTGAGAATCATCTATTATCTAGCTAATATATGTTCTTTATAGTTTATAGACATATCAGTACAATTGGGACACATTCTAAAAGGGAGTTCCACAATGGCTTCCAAACATATTGAACAAGGATTTTCCTTGGTGTCAGACATGTTAAACAGGCTAGTAATGTGACAAGCAAGCTTGGAAAACACTGTAATCAAAGTAAATAACACTTAGAGTTAAAACGGTACTGTGCCTTTAAAAGAAAAAAAGTTGCACAAATTCTGCAAAACAGTGTAAAAAAAACAGTGTAAAAAAGCAGTAAACTTAACAAAATTTTTACAGTAGCATCATAAAGCCTTAGTAACTTTGCACAGCTATGCAAATAAACAATTAACCCCTTAATGACAAAACCGGATTGAAAAAACGCCTACCTGCCCTTCAGAACAATAGCAGGAACCTCTGGAGAAGCAGTTAGAAATCTCTAAAGCAAATAAACTGCGCAACTAAGGCGTGAAAATAGGCCCCTCCTACCTCACTTGATGTTTTGAGGCCTATCAAACAAACACCAGAGTGTCTCTTAATTAACCATGTGGGTTTTAAAAACCCCAAAAACAAGCCACAATGACCCCTTTAGTCCCTTCAAAAAACGTTATAATTGCACCATTTACTGAATAAACAAAAACGTTTTTTCCTAAGTGTTACCAGTAACTAATGAGCCCTCATGCAAGCTGAAATTCCTATCCAAGTGTCAGAATACAGCTTACCCTTCCCTCATGGGAATATTGCCAGCCTTTTCTAGAATTAACACAGTCTGTCTAGAAAAATATAGACTGAACATACCTCATATGCAGCTTAGCATGCAAACCGTTCCCCCAACTAAAGTTTTCCTGTACTCTTCAGCCCTTGTGAGAACAGCAGTGGATCTTAGTTACAAAGTGCTAAGATAATAATCCTCCTTGCAGAAATCTTCATCTCTTTTCTGCCAGAGAGTAAATAGTACACACCGGCACCATTTAAAATAACAAACTTTTGCTTGAGAAATAAAAAACTAACATTTTTGTCACCACACTCGCTCTGCACTTCCTAGTTACTTAGAGTAGGCAAAGAGAATGACTGGGGGGTGGAGCTAAGGGGGGAACTATATAGACAGCTCTGCTGTGGGTGCTCTCTTTGCCACTTCCTGTAGGGGAGGAGAATATCCCACAAGTAAGGATGAATCCTTGGACTCGATACATCTTACAAGAGAAAATTGCTCTCATGCAATATAACATATATAGCTTATACTTTGTACATTAAAAACTTTCAAAATATAACATAACTTTTCTCCAGTAAATACTTATGTGTCTTTATATAAGTACTTATCACAGTAGTTATTTCATGTCCATCCAATATGACCAGGTTCAAAATATCTTACATTATTACATATTAAGAAAGAGTCTGGATGCATCATACAATATAACATATAATGTGTATATATCAAACTTTTTAAAATTTAACATAACATTTCTCCTATGATTGTATCTATGTATCTATGTTAGTATTCATTATTGTTATAAATGTGATAATTGTGATAAATGACTATTCCATAGCCTTATATAACAAACTGATTCTAAAGAACAATATGTGCATTTGTACTTTTGATCTCTACTTAAATGATGGGAATAGTAATTATATAAATATATGCAAAAGTTCAACAATACATAGAATTACAAAAAACACATATAAATTCAGAATGTCAGAAAATTGGGAACCACTGTGGTATATAAAACCAAAAAATGTTATTGTACACAGCATAAAACACAAATTAAGCTAACATTCATGGATCCATGATTCACAAAAATAAAATATTAAATAAACAGTTATAGTAAAAACAGCAACAGTCTATTAGAAAGACAACAACAATTTTCACATACAGTTGTAAATAAGTAGCCAATGCATATATTGTAAAAATGTCCCAGTAAAATTATTTGATGTGAATTTCAATAAAGTTATCCCAGTAAAGTGTGTTGTACGAAAGTGTCCAAAATGTTCAAATGTTCAAATGTTCAAAAAAAATTAAAGTCGAACTGATGAAAAAGAGGTGAAAAAATGGTGATGAAATATAAAAATAGTGAAAAAATACAAACGTTTAAAAAAAGTCAAAAAACAATAGTGAAGTTCTGATATAAAAGGAAGTGTAAAAATTCAAAAATACAAATTGCAACAATAAAGGTGTTTAGGGTAATTGTGTAAGAGTGAACTTCTTATGTCTTCTAATTGGTGATATCCATCAGTAAATGATAAAAAAAACCCTCCTAATTATTCCTGTGAAAAAAAAGAAAAACAATACTGCAGACAATATATAACAATGTGTTAAGGTATAAGACATTTACTTACTTTCAGTTTAATGTCAACGCGTTTCGGTCTAACAGGCCTTTTTCAAGTCTTGAAAGTCACAAGAAACGCAACCTTCGCGCAAAAAGAATTGCGCCAAGAATGACGCAATAAATAGCAGCTGGAACCTCAGGTAAGAAACAAAATTACAAAATTTCTCCCAAACATAATTTTCCATGCTGAAACTGTTAGACTGCAAAGGGAAATAAACATAGACCTGACTCATGGCAAATATATGCAATATATATTTAAAACTTTAAAAATATAAACATAGACCTGACTCATGGCAAATATATGCAATATATATTTAAAACTTTAAAAATATAAAGTGCCAAACAAAGCTGAGAGTGTCTTAAAAAAAAAAGATATATACTTACCTGAAGACACCCATCCACATATAACAGACAGCCAAACCAGTACTGAAACATATCAGCCGAGGTAATGGTAGAGGAGTATAATGTCGATCTTTAAAGGGAGGTGGCAGATGAATCCCCAGGACCAAATTTACAGAGTGCCTTAGATAAGATTTTCCATAGGTGAAAACATGGCATCATTAGGCAAATACTCCCTCACATCCCTCAGACAAACACTGTACTTTGAGAGGAACTGGACTTCAAAATATTTAGAAGCGCCTTTCACAGAAGAAATCAAGCAGGACTTGCTTCACCATCCTCCAACGAAGGCAAAGTTTGTAAAACTAAGGTATGAGTGAGGTGGGAGTTGTATTTATAGGCATTTCAAGGTTTGGTAAACTTTGCCCCCTTCTGGTAGGAATGTATATCCCATATGTCACTAGCTCATGGACTCTTGCCACTTACATGAAAGAAAGATTAATTCCTACTTGTGCTGGATTTTATTTAATTCTTTGCAGAGAAAAAAGGATGAGGGTCTGTGTCAATGCATTGATTATTGATGTCTGAATAAGAATATAAAACATATATCCTTTAATTACACAATGCACACTTTTTTCATCAAATTACGTGTTGGTTGTTTTACGGACAGAGCTGGTGTGATGAGAGCAAAAGTGACATCAGAGGAAGGGTAGTGTACTAGAGGAAGTAGGACATAAATTGTATTTCTACTCAATTTAAGTTCTGCAATAAAACATATTGAACCCAGCTCACTGTGTTATCTGCATCTCATGACATGGTTTCAGAAGTACTTACCTGTTTTTCTGATCGGTCACAATGTCTAAGTTCACTCCACCTGAGTCATTTAATTTCTCCCAGCCTGCAGCATGGTCTACCTGGCGACAGCGGTTTGCACGCTTCAGGATTGCTTCCAAGCTGGATAAGGAGAGTGGTGAAGTACAAGTTAATTCTCTTGTATATTCTATGGGGAAAGATGTGGAGCCTGTGTACAATGCATTTACATTACGTGAAGGGGAAGAATTTGACTTTGAGATAGTCATGAATAAGCTCAGTGCCCATTTTGTGCCCAAGAGTAATGTGATTCATGAGAGGGGCTGTTTTCACAAACACGCCAAGCGTGTGAGTGAATCAGAGTAGTCATTTGTGCGCAGCCTTTATGAATTGGCATAGTTCTGTGAGTTTGGTGCTGCCAAGGAGGGCAGATTAGAGACAGAATACTCACAGGAATTGCAGACTTCGAAGTCTCACTGAAGCCACAGCTGGAATCTGAGTTGACACTTGATGAGGGTATACGGAGGGCCCGCCAGAAAGAACTGGTGAAGAAGCAAAGTGCCGATATAAGATCTAAAAGCATGGTGGAAGATGTGCAGCAGTTCAGGAGAGCTGCAAGTGACAGACAGAGTGTGAATGACAGACTGTGGGCAGCAGACAGGCTCAAAAGTGGGTGGGTGCAACAGACGTTTTGCACGCGTTGTAACCGCACTCATGAAACAAAGATATTATGCCCTGCTAAAGACAAGAGGTGCAGGAAGTGCAACTAAGTCGGCCATTTTAAGATGGTCTATTAAGCAAATGCATCTGGACAGTAACCAGGAGACACAAGACGTGTCCTTTGTAGTGTCTGTGATTGAACAGTCCGACTCTGATGAAGATTGGCGAGTTACACTTACTCTGATGGGAGCAAGGATTGCCTTCAAGATTGATACGGGGGCGGACATTACTGTTATGTCACTTGCATCTGTAAATAACATAGGAAGACAGAAGCGCCATATGGCCTAGTATTGCATAACTAGATGGATAATCGTGTATGATATATTGCACTCACATTTAGTGGAGCACCCCTTCAGTGCTAGTAAAACAGGCTGGGATCAAACCGTCACCCAGCAGACTGGCCTCCGATGTTGGAACAGCAATCTCTAAGTGAGGTAGAAGCACAAAAAACAAAAAACGCCAATATGGCCTAATACTGTATGACTTAACAGAGAATAGTAATAAAAATAAGGTTGCACTCACATGTGTTGAAGCACCCCTCTTGGTGCTAATGTGGCAAGCTGGGATTATAACAGTCACCCAGCAGACTGACCTCCGGTGTATCAGTAAACTTCAGGATACTTCAAAGTCTCAGATGGTAAGTCCCAAAATATTGTACATGAATAAAGATGTAAATGAAATGAAAGTATGGCAGCAAGTGGTAAGTAAAAACGTACTTAAAAATATAAAAACATGCAACGCGTTTCTCAACCAGAGAATGGTTGATTCATCAGGCTTAATATTATCTTGGCCAATGGGATGACTGAGAGGGCAGTTCAAACCACCAAGTTCATTTTGAAGCAACCAGAACCTTATTTGGCCCTCCTAGCTTATAGGGCGACACCTATTCAAGTCACAGGATATAGCCCTGCACAGTTGATGTTGGGGCAACAGATTTGTACCACGTTGCCTTTTATGGGTGAACTCAAGCCTGCCTCCCCTATTCCTCCATCCTGAACACCTACAGTTTAGTGCCATTAGCACTATTTAAACTTCCGAGTTTAGTTCACTGCTGAGGCATTTGGTTGAATTCTGCCATTCCTGTTTTATTCTGGTATCCTGATTAACCCTTGTAGGCGACAGTCTGCATCACTGGTATATAATATGGGATAGATTTCTTGTGAGCTTGTGGTTAATTTTCTAGAAGTGCCCCAAATGCCCTCAAAATAGAGGGCATTGTAGTTTTAAATTAAAAACAACTGCCTTGGGGGTCTTATGTTGGTGGGACTGGGGTGTAAGAAAAAAATGTGTGTTACAGACTGCAATGTTAATATATATGTATATGATTATATACAGTACAGATATATTTATGTGTTAATATGTGTATATACACATATTAACACATAAATATATATGTATATATTCATATTAATTTAAAAATGCTGCCCCTCTTTGCGCTACTTACCCCCTTTGCTGCAAGGTTCTGATGCTCACGTGAGTGCGCTGCGATATTTAGAGCTCCACTTGCAATCTGGTCCTAAGGTGGGTCATTTAAACTTTAGGACTCTGATTTACACATGCAGTAAATTTTTTGAAAATGAAGACATCTTACTCTTGTTTCCTAATTACTCTCTATGAGTGGTACATTCATATGCAGTCTTTTTTTTCTGTCCTTTATAGTTAAAAATGTAATTATTATGCAGTACCTTCCCCTTTATTTAAGGGTTTGAGAGTAATAGGTACAATTGTGCACCGAAAAATAAAATAGACTTAACAAATATGGTTAAATATACAAGACCTTAAAGGGACACTGAACCCAAATTTGTTCTTTGATGATTCAGATAGAGCATGCAATTTTAAGTAACTTTCTAATTTACTTCTATTATCAATTTTTCTTTATTCCCTTGATATCTTTATTTTAAAAAGCAAGAATATATATTTAGAAGCCGGCCTATTTTTGCTTCACAACTTGGGTTGTCCTTGCTGATTTGACAACACCGATAAACAAGTGCTGTCCAGGCTCTGAACCACTATCTTTTTCAAATAAAGATAGCAAGAGAATGAAGAAAAATTAATAATAGGAATAAATTAGAAAGTTGCTTAAAATTGCATGCTCTAGCTGAATCACAAAAGAAAAAAATTGGGTTTAGTATCCCTTTAAGAGACCCATATTAAAATAGTTGTTAAAAATAAATATATATATACTGTATACACACACATATTTATTTGTTGAAAGAATAGAAAAACATTCAGCACAGAAACCTATAACTCTGCCCTATGGTACATTTATTTTCATTTTAGCACATTTAAACAATTCTTACTAATTTCAAAGCTTAATATGCAGCTTCGTCAGAGGAACCCTGCAAGTAGACTACTTGCCTATTTTAATTATTCCACAGCTTCTGGATATTTGAAAGAGAATAAGCCCATGGGAAAACCTTGAAGTGAGATAAAGAACTGGATAACAAGCTTTCCTGAGAATATTTCTGCTTTACTATAAAATATCTGCCTTTATTACAGAATTGTTTAAATTGTGCTAAAACTAAAATAAGTGTACCCACCTTAGAGGGGAGTTATAGGGTTTTTGTGCTGGATATTTTTCTCTTCTTTCACCAATCTTCTAATTCACACTGAGTAGTAATTCCACTAAAGCAGCAAACCTATAAACTCCAGATATCCCATATATATTAGTTTGAGTGATTCACACACAGAAGAAACTTTAAGGTTTATCACTTGCTCAGATAACTAGGTTATTCTTATTTCCTAAATAAACAACCCTAATTCTAAAAAAATGGGGACAGTATGGAAAATGCAAAAAAAAACAAAAAGAGTCATTTGAACATTCAATTCACCCTGTACTAAATTAAAAACACAATATTAACACATTATGTGATATTTTAGTTTGTGAATTTAATGTTTTTTTGAAAATATAAATTCATTTTAAACCTGATGACTGCAACACGTTGCAAAAAAAGTTAGGACTAATAGCGATGTGACAAGTTGAAATAAGAAGGTGATGTGAAACAGGTGAGGCAATAATGTAATCAGAATATATAAGATGCCTCCAAAAAAGGCCTAGTCCTTCAAGAGCAAGGATGGGTCGGAGGCTCACAAATCTGCAAACAGATGCGTCAGCGTATAATCCAACACTTTGAGCACAACATTCCCCAAAGACAAATCAGTAGGATTTTGGGCATTTCACCTTCTACAGTGCACCATATAATAAAAAGATTCAAGGAATCCGGTCAAATCCCGTTTGAAAACCACTTCTGAATGCGTGTGATCTCCGATCCCTCAGATGTCACTGTCTCAAAAACTGTCATGAGTTTGTAATGGATATCCTGACATGGGCTCGGGAATACTTTTGTAAACCTTTGTCAGTCAACACCATTCGCCGCTGCATCCACAGATGCAAGTTAAGGCTTTACTATGCAAAGCAGAAGTCATACATAAACGCTGTCCAGAAGCACCGCCAACTTCTCTGGGCTCAATCTCATCTGAGATGGACAGTAGCACAGTGGAATCCTGGTTTGTAGTCTGACAAGTCAACATTTCAAATCATTTTTGGAAAAAACAGCCATCGTGTTCTCCAAACCAAAGAGGAAAATAGATATGTGCATGATCAAAAAATTTGTTTTGGTTCGGTTCGGATCGATTCGGAGGTTTTCGAATTTCGTTTCGGATCGATTCGAATTCGGAAAACTTTGAATGAATTCGTTTCGGATTCATTCGGATTCTAAAAAATTTGGCTGGATTCGATTCGGTTCGGTTTGGAAATTCGGAATTTCGGTATGTGTGCTGTGTATTAGACAAGTATTATGTACTGTATATTAGGTGTAACCCATAGCAGAGTGATATAACCTAATATACTGTACAATACTAGTGTAATCCATGTCCATCCGAATTTACAGAATAAATCCGAACTAATTCGGATTTATTCGGTAAATTCGGCAGTATTTTAATTCGGAAATTTGGTTCGATCCGAATTTGCCGAATTTTCCGAATTTCTGAGTCGAACCGAACCGCATTGCACATGTCTAGAGGAAAAGGACCACAAATTTACACACACAGGAGATTGCCAATTACATACTGTACATGGAAACCGGTTGCAGGAGTTTGCTTTATAGGAATCAGTCCTGGAATTAAAGGGACACTGATTCAGATAAAACATGCAATTTTATGCAATTTTCTAATTTACAGCTATTATACATTTTTCTTCATTCTCTTGCTTTCTTTATTTGAAAAAGATAACATCTAAGCTATTTTTTGGTTCAGCACCATGGAAAGCACTTGTTTATTGGTGTGTGAATTTATCCACCAATCGGCAAGAACAACCCAGTTTGTTCACAAAAATTGGGCCGGCATCTAAACTTACATTCTTGCATTTTAAATAAAGATACCAAGAGAATGAAGACAATTTGATAATAGGAGTCAATTAGAAAGTTGCTTAAAATTGCATGCTCTATCTGAATCACAAAAGAAAAAAAATTTAGTTTGGTGTCCCTTTAAGGAGGTTAACTGATTATTTTTTTATTATTATATTTTTATTGAGGTTAGTGCAGTAAATTCACAAATCAAAAGAACAGAAAAAACAGAGGCGCCACAATGGCCTAGAACCACCAAAAAAGATGATAAATTGGTATAAGAGTATTGCACCCAATGGTGCTATTCAGGCAGGCTGGAGCTTTGCAGTAGTCCAGCTCACTGTTAAAATCCTGCAGTCGTGTCAAATCTGGAACATATCAGATGGTAGTCGCTTTATCTGTAAGAGAGCAAGCAACCATAGCCCAATACCATATAGACAGGGGAAACAAGGTATAAGGGAAATTATTGCACTTACAGAATTTGAAGCACCTCCCGATGCAGTAAGAGCAGGCTGGGATTTCACAATCTCCCAGCTGACTGCACTCCTTGGCTTGCTGGACACCCAGAAAGATAATGATGTGATATCCAAAGCAAAATGCAGAGTATAGTTTTAATAAACTCCACCAAACACAGCAAGTGTATACTATATTAAAAAAAAAGTTTTATTAAAAAGTGATGTGTTTCTCAGCCTCTGCAGGGGCTGTTTTCTCAGGCTATACCTATAAATTCACAAATCATACAATATGAAGTCCAGTCTATGAACATAGAAAATACAGCAAAAATCATATGTAGTAACTGCAAACATGTTTTTAATTTCTCAATTACCCCCTAAAATATACTAGACTAGAAATTAACACATTCCCCTTTGAAATAAATGAATTAAATTAAAACTATTTTTCTTAGTGTCTGTTTGCTATACCTTTAGTGATATGCTAATATTCCTCTTGATAATCCCTTATGAATTATTATACCCACTATAAAATATTAACACACAATCACTAGCTTAATTAAATTACCTGCAAGGACATAACTCACAAGTCTTGCTTCGGCAATGTAGCTTTTTATTACAATGAGGCTATATAAACAACATATGCAGATTAAATATAATTACACACATGCAGATCACATATAAATACACAGTACTGAATTAAACATTAATATTACACTAATACATGTGCCAATTCTATGTGAGAGTTTGTGGTGTGCTGTGATAGAGGTTTTCAGTAAGAAGTACTCACATGGTGTTATCAGAGCAGGATCCCAAAGAGAGAGAATATTGTGTGAGGAAGGTCTTTATTGTAAGTTTTCATCCCCCCCCCCCCCCCAATGATGATGTCCCTCATATGAAACCCCCTTGTCCTGTTCAGGAATAGTTACCAAGCATGCTTGGGGATGAGCGCATATGGTCACACAAAGGGTCTTTATAGCTTTTGTACTTAAACCAGCTGGTCATCCTTATCACATAGGACCTGGTAATGTGATCTTTCTACATTCCAAAGTGACTATCTGTATCCCAGTATCTGAATGAGGAGTTAACCCCTTCCTGATTACACAGCTGAGTTCCTACAGTATTATGCCATATATTACCACTTCCTGACCACATTTAAATTCTCAAAGATTATGCCATTATTACATTCCCCCCTTTTGGCAATGGAGGTTACTGGTATCCTTACATTCCAATGGATGTTTTATATGAGTGAACATTCCTAACTTCACCTATGTGTGATGGCTATATTAGTGTACTAAGGATGCTTCCGTTCGTATACCATAATATAAGTGATACACCCGTGCAATTAAAGTGAATGTAAATTTTGATGCTAAAGTTTTTAAAAATTCAATTAAAAACAGGGGCACTTTAATTCATCAAAATTTATATTTCACTTGTTGTGAAGAAATACCTTTTAAACTTGACAGCAGCTCCAGCTTCCTCCGGTCGTCGCAAGCCATTTCTGATGTCAGAAATGATGGATTGGTCATCCTCCAATCACGGCTTCCACCCCACCCCCCCCCCGGGGAATCAGTGTCTGATTCAAAGCCGTGATTGGAGGAAGCCGGATTCCTCATTTTAGACCCAGGAAGAGGCTTTGTGACGGGTGGAGGAAGCTGGAGCTGCTGTCAAGATTAAAAGGTAAGTTTTTTTTCACAGCACAGGTGAAATGTAAATTTTAATGAATTAAAGTGCCCCTGTTTTTAATCAAATTTAAAAAAAACGGGCACTTTAGCATCAAAATTTACATTAACTTTAATGATTTTAAATAACAACACATACAAATTTGAATAATTATACATAATATAGAAATAATATGATTATAAATGGATGTATGAACAGAATTCCCAACGCAGAACCCCATGATGACTGTTTTGAAAAGGAATTTGCTCATTTCTGTCACCAGGTAGAACTTGACATCTCTGTAAAAGTATGTTCAATTCTTTTTAGTTCCTGTTCCTGATGGTAAATATTTACATGAACACATTCCCCACAATTTTTAAGATGTTCCAGTAACACAGAATCTTTTTGCAATACCCATTTTTGCCAAGGTGCATATACTAATATTGGTGTGATGAGTGGAGCCCCCAAGGTAGCGTTATATGTGAGTAACTGTGGGACAGTGAAGTTAAACTGTAGGGAATTTATCCTCACAGGGTACCCAGTAATACAATAAATTCCTGGTGTGATTTGTTCCCTTGAATTACACTTGTCAAACCATGCATGCACCTCATCTTTTGGCTTCAAAGAAACAAAACACACCTTTCCTTGTTCAAATGGAAAAATCATATCTTGGGGATTAACTTTCTCCACAAAACCATTGCAATATGATTATGCCAGCAGGAATCAAAATTTATTCTTGCCTGGTTGGATAGACATAAAACTTTAGAAGGAAACCTTATGCAGCCAGACAGGTCTACCTGTTCCATATGGGAACCATTCCATATAAAATTTGGGAACTCTAACTCATGGTGTAAAACATGAGATTCTGTGACTGGTTTTCCTAGTGAAAACAAATGATAAACATTCTGATAGGTACCACTAGTGGGCACAAGTGAAGTAGCCCTGCATATATTTTCCCTGCAACCTAACCAACTGTTTAACCATAATTCTTTGTGTTCTGATGCAAAACTGTTAACAACAGACGGCTCCCACCCTCCCAAATGTGTATGGTTATTTTCCATAGCCTGTGCTATTAATTTAAAGTCAGTTGATAATTCTATTTGCATGGAAATACACACAAAATCCCAGGATACTTCCCTTAACCTAATAATTTCTCCTATCAGTATGTCCTCTATATGATGAATGGCAGGACCCTGAACCTGAATGACTGTCTGTGTCAGTGTCTCTACCAGGGTGTTAATCATTTGTTGTGTATGAATCCCTTTTGCATTTCACATCCCCTGAGCCTGTAAGGTTGTTGTTAAAGGGACAGTATACACTCATTTCTTTCATGTAATTAGCAAGAGTCCATGAGCTAGTGACGTATGGGATATACATTCCTACCAGGAGGGGCAAAGTTTCCCAAACCTCAAAATGCCTATAAATACACCCCTCACCACACCCACAATTCAGTTTTACAAACTTTGCCTCCCATGGAGGTGGTGAAGTAAGTTTGTGCTAGATTCTACGTTGATATGCGCTTCGCAGCAGGCTGAAGCCCGGTTTTCCTCTCAGAGTGCAGTGAATGTCAGAGGGATGTGAAGAGAGTATTGCCTATTTGAATACAATGGTCTTCCTCTAGGGGATCTATTTCATAGGTTCTCTGTTATCGGTCGTAGAGATTTCTTCTCCTACCTCCCTTTTCAGATTGACGATATACTCTTATATACTATTACCTCTACTGATTCTCGTTTCAGTACTGGTTTGGCTATCTACTATATGTAGATGAGTGTCCTGGGGTAAGTAAGTCTTATTTTTTGTGACACTCTAAGCTATGGTTGGGCACTTTATATGTAAAGTTCTAAATATATGTGTTTAAACTTATATTTGCCATGATTCAGGATAATCAGTATTCCTTCATTCAGACTGTCAGTTTCATTATTTGGGATAATGCATATGAATATATATTTTTTCTTACTTTGAAAAATTTTCAATTGACTATTTTTCCCTGCGGGCTCTTGGGCTCGCGGGGGCAGAAAATGCTTAATTTTATTAAACTTTTTTGGCGCAAAATTTGGTCATTTCCAGTGCCGTAGTTGACGCCGGAAGTTGTTCGTAGTTACGTCATTTTTTTGACGCATGTGTATTCAGACGTTTTTTTGCGCCAAAAAATTTGGGCGTCGGTTTCGGCGTCAGAAGATGTGACGTCATATTTGGCGCCAAAAGATATGGGCGTTGTATTTGGCCCCAATAATGTGGGTCACATTATTTAAGTCTCATATTTTTTGCTGCTTCTGGTTGCTAGAGGCTTATTTGTTTTGCATTTTTCTCCCATTCCTGAAACTGTCATTTAAGAAATTTGATAATTTTGCTTTATATGTTGTTTTTTTCTATTACATATTGCAAGATATTTCGCATACTGTTCCTGAATCAGAACATGCTAACGGATTCCTGTTGACTGATATCAGTCCTACCAAAGCTAAGTTCATTTATTTTAATGTTATGAATGTTTATCTTTAGCTATGGTTTGTAATAAGTTATCATGATAAACTTTTACATGCAGAATCTATTAGTATTTATGCTTCATACATTGCTATTCTTTTTACATCTTATGTACAAGATATACTTAGAAATTTATAAGTATATTTTTCTGATTCTATGTTAAAGGCTTTGTCTGACATCGCGCCTTCTAATAAAATTTTTAGGTCTTTTTCAAACTTCTTTTTTAGTTGATGAAGTTTCAAATGACCAACAACATAATGAATTATCCTTCTCTGATGGTGTTTTTTCTCATTCAGAATTTTCTTCATCAGATATTGACACTAACAAATCTACTTTTTTATTTTTATTAGACTACATTTGTTCTTTGTTGAAAAGGTGTTGATTATTTTGGATATTGAGGTAACTAGTTCTTTTTCAAGACTAGCTAACATTTTATTTCTGCTTATTTAATCTTCTGTGTTTTCAGAGGTTTTTTCCAGTTCCTGATACTAGGGAATGGAATAGGCTGAGAATTTCTTTTATTCCTTCTTCAAGGGTTTTAAATTATATTCTTTGCCGGCAGTTAATTTCAGTTTTGAGGGTTCCCCAATTTAATGGGGCTATCTCTACTCCTGCTAAATATGCTATTGTTTCTATAGCAAAATAGTATTTATTTTCCTTTAGATGGTTGTATCTTATTTAAGGAAAATTATTTATTTTCAGGTACTTTTCTTGGACCTGTGATTTATTTGGATGATGTTGCAATTGCTTCATTTTTCTGTTTGGATACTTTAAGATCAAGTATTGGATTATGATTTATTTAGCATTGTTAAAGGGATAAAATCTGCTGCTCATTTGAAGTTCAGACTGGGTGCTGTTGCATTTTCTTGTTGTCTTGCATTTGTTGATTATGCAAGTCCAATGTGTTGACTGGTCCTTTAACTTGATTAACATGCTAATAATTTCATTTGTGTCTTCATTTTATTGAATATTTTCGCAAATGAGGTATAATCTATGTCTTTAGCTGTTTTAGCTAGAAGAATTTTGTGATTTCTAAAAAATCCATATTTCTTTTTTTTTCAAGATAATCAATTATTTGGTTCATAATTGGATTCAATTCTTAACTGTTACTCTGGGCTTCAAGATTGAGTTCTAAGACTAAAACTTTAAGTTTATATTAGTTTTGTTGTTCTTACTAAGGAACGAAATCCTAAATTCTTACCCAAGTAACATGTTTTTAATTGAAAGTTTTTCAGTTCAAAATCAGCTCCCTAAAATTGCATGTATGTGCCGTATTCCAGCTTGGCTGGTAAGGGGCAGGTTAAGACTTTTTTGAAATTTGATTGGTTCTATTCGGTCCAAATTTCTTAGGCCTAGATTTGGAGTTTTGTCGGTAAAGACCCGTGTAGCTAACGCCGGCTTTTTTCTGGCCGCACCATAAAAATAACTCTGGTATTGAGAGTCCACAGAATGGCTGCGTTAGGCTCCAAAAAAGGAGCGTAGAGCCAGTGGCGGATCCAGAGCCTGGTCTCGGGAGGGGCACTTCCAGATAAGATCGCAGATCGCACTATGTTCTGCCATGGGGAGGGAAGCCCTCTCTCCAGTAGCGTATTTAGGTTTTGTGCTGCCCTAGGCACTCAAAATTCTGCTGCCCATCAACCCCCCTCCCTCCTTAGATTTTAGGCTTTTTTTTGGTGTCAATATTTTTTAGTCTGGGAGTAATGGGACTTTTTTATGGCATTGCAAAACACTTGAGTATACTCAGGTTATATATATATATATATATATATATATATATATGTATGTATGTACCATTTATGAGTGTGTGTGTGTATATATATAAAAGCGCTATAAAAAACATCTGTTATTGCTATAGGGGACTCCAAACATACAGGGAATGAAATAGTGAGAGACATTGTACACAACAATTTTGTTTTTATTTTGTTTGTACAGTCTATGTGGGTACCATTTTAAATACTGAGTAGTTTTTCTTATTATTTTTTTTGGAGTTTATATATTGACTTCATTGCAAAAATAGGTTGAAATTGCCTTAAGGACAGCCAAAACAGCAACATATTCATAATATTTCCTTATTTAGTGGACTGTCAGTGACTGTCACTGTGGATGCATATACCTTAATGTGATTATACATGCAGCATGGTGAGATGTACTCCTCTCCCCTGAATGCCTGATCGATAGAAGCTGTGAACAATGAGGGCCAGTAAAGTCCCTGCCCCCGTGCACTCATGATCAGTAAGCTCTGAATACCGGTGTTCCTCCTTCCTCACTTCCTCGGCTTATCCTCAGTCACTTCTCGAGCTTCCTGGTTTCCATGGGGATAAGTCACTAGCTGTCAATCAAAAGGGCAGCCCGGCAGTGCAAACATATATAGAGAAAAACACCCCCCCACCACGGCACCAGATGGAATGTGCAGATAGGCTGTCTGTGATTTATTCCTCTGCTGTAACAGCACTAGTTTTGTTAGTTGAATGAGGAACAAGTACAGCTGCACAGCAGACACTGTAGCTTTCTCAGGCTGTCAGCATCTCACAGCATTTTAATTTAAGCGCTGTTGTTATCGAGGAGGAGCTCATTACGGCAGCTTTATTTCATTTGAATGTTTTGTCTGGGCAGGGGTGTGTATTGTACTAGTCTCTACAGTCATGTTCGCACTGCCCTTTTCAAAGGGCGTCTTGGTAAATCTGTAAGACACGCTCTAACATGGCACAGCAGTTTGAGACAGTGACATTACTCAGATTCAGATTAAAGTAACATACTAACACCGCTCCTACTGAGGCTCCAAAAAGTGCCTGCCTCTCTCAGTATATTCTCGGGGGGGGCAATTGCCCCGTTGCCCCCCCCCTGGATCCGCCAGTGCGTAGAGCATATTTAACGCAGCTTCAACTCTCGATACCAGAGTTGCTTATGCAAGCGGCCAGCCTCAAAAACGTGCTCGTGCACGATTCCCCCATAGAAAACAATGGGGCTTTTTGAGCTGAAAAAAAACCTAACACCTGCAAAAAAGCTGCGTTCAGCTGCTAACGCAGCCCCATTGTTTGCTATGCGGAAACACTTCCTACGTCTGCACCTAACACTTTAACATGTACCCCGAGTCTAAACACCCCTAACTTTACACTTATTAACCCCTAATCTGCCGCCCCCGCTATCGCTGACCCCTGCATATTATTATTAACCCCTAATCTGCCGCTCCGTAAACCGCCGCTACTTACATTATCCCTATGTACCCCTAATCTGCTGCCCTAACATCGCCGACACCTATATTATATTTATTAACCCCTAATCTGCCCTCCACCTGCCTACGCTTATTATCCCCTAATCTGCCGACCAGACCGCACCGCTATTATTATAAAGTTATTAACCCCTAATCCGCCTCACTAACCCTATAATAAATAGTATTAACCCCTAATCTGCCCTCCCTAACATCACCGACACCTAACTTCAATTATTATCCCCTAATCTGCCGACTTGAGCTCACCGCTATTCTAATAAATGTATTAACCCCTAAAGCTAAGTCTAACCCTAACACTAACACCCCCCTAAGTTAAATATAATTTAAATCTAACAAAATTAACTCTTATTAAATAAATTATTCCTATTTAAAGCTAAATACTTACCTGTAAAATAAACCCTAATATAGCTACAATATAAATTATAATTATATTATAGCTATTTTAGGATTTATATTTATTTTACAGGTAACTTTGTATTTATTTTAACCAGGTACAATAGCTATTAAATAGTTAAGAACTATTTAATAGCTAAACTAGTTAAAATAATTACAAAATTACCTGTAAAATAAATCCTAACCTAAGTTACAATTAAACCTAACACTACACTATCAATAAATAAATTAAATAAACTACCTACAATTACCTACAATTAACCTAACACTACACTATCAATAAATTAATTAAATACAATTCCTACAAATAAATACAATTAAATAAACTAGCTAAAGTACAAAAAATAAAAAAATATTTACAAACATAAGAAAAATATTACAACAATTTTAAACTAATTACACCTACTCTAAGCCCCCTAATAAAATAACAAAGCCCCCCAAAATAAAAAAATGCCCTACCCTATTCTAAATTACTAAAGTTCAAAGCTCTTTTACCTTACCAGCCCTGAACAGGGCCCTTTGCAGGGCATGCCCCAAGAAGTTCAGCTCTTTTGCCTGTAAAAAAAAACGATCAGCCAATAGAATGCGAGCTCAATCTGATTGGCTGATCGGATCAGCCAATCGGATTGAACTTGATTCTGATTGGCTGACTCCATCAGCCAATCAGAATATTCCTACCTTAATTCCGATTGGCTGATAGAATCCTATCAGCCAATCGGAATTTGAGGGACGCCATCTTGGATGACGTCATTTAAAGGAACCGTCATTCGTCGTTCAGTCGTCGGCCAGGATGGATGTTTCGCGTCGGAGGTCTTCAGGATCCTGCCGCTCCGCTCTGGATGGATGCCGCTTGGATGAAGACTTCAATCGGATGGAAGACCTCTTCTGCCCCGCTTGGATGAAGACTTCAGCCGGATCATGGACCTCTTCAGCCCCCCGCTTGGGCTTGGATCAGGACATCGGAGGAGCTCTTCTGGACAGATCGGTGAACCCGGTGAGGTGAAGACAAGGTAGGAAGATCTTCAGGGGCTTAGTGTTAGGTTTATTTAAGGGGGTTTTGGGTTAGATTAGGGGTATGTGGGTGGTGGGTTGTAATGTTGGGGGGCTTGGGTATTGTATGTTTTTTTTTACAGGCAAAAGAGCTGAACTTCTTGGGGCATGCCCCGCAAAGGGCCCTGTTCAGGGCTGGTAAGGTAAAAGAGCTTTGAACTTTAGTAATTTAGAATAGGGTAGGGCATTTTTTTATTTTGGGGGGCTTTGTTATTTTATTAGGGGGCTTAGAGTAGGTGTAATTAGTTTAAAATTGTTGTAATATTTTTCTTATGTTTGTAAATATTTTTTTATTTTTTGTAACTTAGTTCTTTTTTATTTTTTGTACTTTAGCTAGTTTATTTAATTGTATTTATTTGTAGGAATTGTATTTAATTAATTTATTGATAGTGTAGTGTTAGGTTAATTGTAGGTAATTGTAGGTAGTTTATTTAATTTATTTATTGATAGTGTAGTGTTAGGTTTAATTGTAACTTAGGTTAGGATTTATTTTACAGGTAATTTTGTAATTATTTTAACTAGTTTAGCTATTAAATAGTTCTTAACTATTTAATAGCTATTGTACCTGGTTAAAATAAATACAAAGTTACCTGTAAAATAAATATAAATCCTAAAATAGCTATAATATAATAATAATTTATATTGTAGCTATATTAGGATTTATTTTACAGGTAAGTATTTAGCTTTAAATAGGAATAATTTATTTAATAAGAGTTAATTAATTTCGTTAGATTTAAATTATATTTAACTTAGGGGGGTGTTAGTGTTAGGGTTAGACTTAGCTTTAGGGGTTAATACATTTATTAGAATAGCGGTGAGCTCCGGTCGGCAGATTAGGGGTTAATAATTGAAGTTAGGTGTTAGGGAGGGCAGATTAGGGGTTAATACTATTTATTATATGGTTAGTGAGGCGGATAACTTTATTATAGTAGCGGTGCGGTCCGCTCGGCAGATTAGGGGTTAATAAGTGTAGGCAGGTGGAGGCGACGTTGAGGGGGCAGATTAGGGGTTAATAAATATAATATAGGGGTCGGCGGTGTTAGGGGCAGCAGATTAGGGGTACATAAGGATAACGTAGGTGGCGGCGCTTTGCGGTCGGCAGATTAGGGGTTAATAAGTGTAGGTAGCTGGCGGCGACGTTGTGGGGGGCAGATTAGGGGTTAATAAATATAATATAGGGGTCGGCGGTGTTAGGGCAGCAGATTAGGGGTACATAAGGATAACGTAGTTGGCGGTCGGCAGATTAGGGGTTAAAAAAAATTAATTGAGTGGCGGCGATGTGGGGGGACCTCGGTTTAGGGGTACATAGGTAGTTTATGGGTGTTAGTGTACTTTAGAGTACAATAGTTAAGAGCTTTATAAACCGGCGTTAGCCCAGAAAGCTCTTAACTACTGACTTTTTCTTCTGTTAAGTGTGATCAGTCCACGGGTCATCATTACTTCTGGGATATTACTCCTCCCCAACAGGAAGTGCAAGAGGATTCACCCAGCAGAGCTGCATATAGCTCCTCCCCTCTACGTCACTCCCAGTCATTCTCTTGCACCCAACGACTAGATAGGATGTGTGAGAGGACTATGGTGATTATACTTAGTTTTATATCTTCAATCAAAAGTTTGTTATTTTAAAATAGCACCGGAGTGTGTTATTATCTCTCTGGCAGAGTTTGAAGAAGAATCTACCAGAGTTTTTTGTTATGATTTTAGCCGGAGTAGTTAAGATCATATTGCTGTTCTCGGCCATCTGAGGAGAGGTAAACTTCAGATCAGGGGACAGCGGGCAGATGAATCTGCATAGAGGTATGTAGCAGTTTTTATTTTCTGACAATGGAATTGATGAGAAAATCCTGCCATACCGATATAATGTCATGTATGTATACTTTACACTTCAGTATTCTGGGGAATGGTACTTCACTAGAATTACACTGTAAGAAATACATAAAGCTGTTTAATAACTAGAGATTATGTTTAACGTTTTTGCTGGAATGTAAAATCGTTTTCATTTGCTGAGGTACTGTGTGAATAAATGTTTGGGCACTATTTTTCCACTTGGCAGTTGCTTAATCTGTTTTCTGACAGTTTCTGTTCTCCCTCACTAGTGTGTGTGAGGGGGAGGGGCCGTTTTTTGGCGCTTTTACTATGCATCAAATATTTCAGTCAGCAACTCATTGTATTCCCTGCATGATCCGGTTCATCTCTACAGAGCTCAGGGGTCTTCAAAACTTATTTTGAGGGAGGTAATTTCTCTCAGCAGAGCTGTGAGAATTATAGTTTGACTGAGATAAAAAACGTTTATTCTGTAATTTGTTTCCTGCTTTCAGAATTTGTTATCTTTGCTAATGGGATTAAACCTTTGCTAAAGTTGTGTTGTTTACAAGGATTGAGGCTATAACTGTTTCAATTTATTAATTTTCAACTGTCATAGATCTTCTGTGCTTCTTAAAGGCACAGTACGTTTTAATATTATTCTAATTGAATTGTATTTCCAAGTTGCAAGTTTATTTGCTAGTGTGTTAAACATGTCTGATTCAGAGGATGATACCTGTGTCATTTGTTGCAATGCCAAAGTGGAGCCCAATAGAAATTTATGTACTAACTGTATTGATGCTACTTTAAATAAAAGTCAATCTGTACAAATTGAACAAATTTCACCAAACAACGAGGGGAGAGTTATGCCGACTAACTCGCCTCACGTGTCAGTACCTACATCTCCCGCTCAGAGGGAGGTGCGTGATATTGTAGCGCCGAGTACATCTGGGCGGCCATTACAAATCACATTACAGGATATGGCTACTGTTATGACTGAGGTTTTGGCTAAATTACCAGAACTAAGAGGTAAGCGTGATCACTCTGGGGTGAGAACAGAGTGCGCTGATAATATTAGGGCCATGTCAGACACTGCGTCACAGGTGGCAGAACATGAGGACGGAGAACTTCATTCTGTGGGTGACGGTTCTGATCCAAACAGACTGGATTCAGATATTTCAAATTTTAAATTTAAACTGGAAAACCTCCGTGTATTACTAGGGGAGGTGTTAGCGGCTCTGAATGATTGTAACACAGTTGCAATACCAGAGAAAATGTGTAGGTTGGATAAATATTTTGCGGTACCGACGAGTACTGAGGTTTTTCCTATACCTAAGAGACTTACTGAAATTGTTACTAAGGAGTGGGATAGACCCGGTGTGCCGTTCTCACCCCCTCCGATATTTAGAAAAATGTTTCCAATAGACGCCACCACAAGGGACTTATGGCAAACGGTCCCTAAGGTGGAGGGAGCAGTTTCTACCTTAGCTAAGCGTACCACTATCCCGGTGGAGGATAGCTGTGCTTTTTCAGATCCAATGGATAAAAAGTTAGAGGGTTACCTTAAGAAAATGTTTGTTCAACAAGGTTTTATATTGCAACCCCTTGCATGCATTGCGCCGATCACGGCTGCAGCGGCATTCTGGATTGAGTCTCTGGAAGAGAACATTGGTTCAGCTACTCTGGACGACATTACGGACAGGCTTAGAGTCCTTAAACTATCTAATTCATTCATTTCGGAGGCCGTAGTACATCTTACTAAACTTACGGCGAAGAATTCAGGATTCGCCATTCAGGCACGCAGGGCGCTGTGGCTAAAATCCTGGTCAGCTGATGTTACTTCTAAGTCTAAATTGCTTAATATACCTTTCAAAGGGCAGACCTTATTCGGGCCCGGGTTGAAAGAGATTATCGCTGACATTACAGGAGGTAAAGGCCATGCCCTGCCTCAGGACAAAGCCAAAGCCAAGACTAGACAGTCTAATTTTCGTTCCTTTCGTAATTTCAAAGCAGGAGCAGCATCAACTTCCTCTGCACCAAAACAGGAAGGAGCTGTTGCTCGCTACAGACAAGGCTGGAAACCTAACCAGTCCTGGAACAAGGGCAAGCAGACTAGGAAACCTGCTGCTGCCCCTAAAACAGCATGAATTGAGGGCCCCCGATCCGGGATCTTATCTAGTGGGGGGCAGACTTTCTCTCTTCGCCCAGGCTTGGGCAAGAGATGTTCAGGATCCCTGGGCGCTAGAGATAATATCTCAGGGATACCTTCTGGACTTCAAATACTCTCCTCCAAGAGAGAGATTTCATCTGTCAAGATTGTCAACAATCCAGACAAAGAAAGAGGCGTTTCTACGCTGCGTACAAGAGCTCTTGTTAATGGGAGTAATCCATCCAGTTCCACGATCGGAACAGGGACAGGGGTTTTACTCAAATCTGTTTGTGGTTCCCAAAAAAGAGGGAATTTTCAGACCAATCCTGGACTTAAAGATCCTAAACAAATTCCTAAGAGTTCCATCGTTCAAGATGGAGACTATTCGGACAATTTTACCTATGATCCAAGAGGGTCAATACATGACCACTGTAGATTTAAAAGATGCTTACCTTCACATACCGATTCACAAAGATCATTATCGGTACCTAAGGTTTGCCTTCCTAGACAGGCATTACCAGTTTGTGGCTCTTCCATTCGGATTGGCTACAGCTCCAAGAATCTTCACAAAGGTTCTGGGTGCTCTTCTGGTGGTACTAAGACCGCGGGGAATCTCGGTAGCTCCATACCTAGACGACATTCTGATACAAGCTTCAAGCTTTCAAACTGCCAAGTCTCATACAGAGTTAGTGCTGGCATTTCTAAGGTCACATGGATGGAAGGTGAACGAAAAGAAAAGTTCACTCGTTCCACTCACAAGAGTTCCCTTCCTGGGGACTCTTATAGATTCTGTAGAAATGAAGATTTACCTGACAGAGGACAGGCTAACAAGACTTCAAAGTGCTTGCCGCACCCTTCATTCCATTCAACACCCGTCAGTGGCTCAATGCATGGAGGTAATCGGCTTAATGGTAGCGGCAATGGACATAGTACCCTTTGCACGCTTACACCTCAGACCACTGCAACTGTGCATGCTAAGTCAGTGGAATGGGGATTACTCAGACTTATCCCCTTCTCTGAATCTGGATCAAGAGACCAGAAATTCTCTTCTATGGTGGCTTTCTCGGCCACATCTGTCCAGGGGGATGCCATTCAGCAGACCAGACTGGACAATTGTAACAACAGACGCCAGCCTTCTAGGTTGGGGTGCCGTCTGGAATTCTCTGAAGGCTCAGGGACAATGGAGTCAGGAGGAGAGTCTCCTGCCAATAAACATTCTGGAATTGAGAGCAGTTCTCAATGCCCTCCTGGCTTGGCCCCAGTTGACAACTCGGGGGTTCATCAGGTTTCAGTCGGACAACATCACGACTGTAGCTTACATCAACCATCAGGGAGGGACAAGAAGCTCCCTAGCTATGATGGAAGTATCAAAGATAATTTGCTGGGCAGAGTCTCACTCTTGCCACCTGTCAGCAATCCACATCCCGGGAGTGGAGAACTGGGAGGCGGATTTCTTAAGTCGTCAGACTTTTCATCCGGGGGACTGGGAACTTCATCCGGAGGTCTTTGCCCAAATACTTCGACGTTGGGGCAACCCAGAGATAGATCTCATGGCGTCTCGACAGAACGCCAAGCTTCCTCGTTACGGGTCCAGATCCAGGGATCCAGGAGCAGTCCTGATAGATGCTCTGACAGCACCTTGGGACTTCAGGATGGCTTACGTGTTTCCACCCTTCCCGTTGCTTCCTCGATTGATTGCCAGAATCAAACAAGAGAGAGCATCAGTGATTCTAATAGCACCTGCGTGGCCACGCAGGACTTGGTATGCAGACCTGGTGGACATGTCATCCTGTCCACCTTGGTCTCTACCTCTGAAACAGGACCTTCTGATACAGGGTCCCTTCAAACATCAAAATCTAACTTCTCTGAAGCTGACTGCTTGGAAATTGAACGCTTGATTTTATCAAGACGTGGATTTTCTGAGTCAGTTATTGATACCTTAATACAGGCTAGGAAACCTGTTACCAGAAAGATTTACCATAAGATATGGCGTAAATACCTATATTGGTGTGAATCCAAAGGTTACTCTTGGAGTAAGGTTAGGATTCCTAGGATATTGTATTTTCTACAAGAAGGTTTAGAAAAGGGTTTATCTGCTAGTTCATTAAAGGGACAGATCTCAGCTCTGTCCATTCTGTTACACAAACGTCTGTCAGAAGTTCCTGACGTCCAGGCTTTTTGTCAGGCTTTGGCCAGAATTAAGCCTGTGTTTAAAACTGTTGCTCCACCATGGAGTTTAAACCTTGTTCTTAATGTTTTACAGGGCGTTCCGTTTGAACCCCTTCATTCCATTGATATAAAGTTGTTATCTTGGAAAGTTCTATTTTTAATGGCTATTTCCTCGGCTCGAAGAGTCTCTGAATTATCAGCCTTACATTGTGATTCTCCTTATTTGATTTTTCATTCGGATAAGGTAGTCCTGCGTACTAAACCTGGGTTCTTACCTAAGGTAGTTACTAACAGGAATATCAATCAAGAGTTTGTTGTTCCTTCTTTATGCCCAAATCCTTCTTCAAAGAAGGAACGTCTACTGCACAACCTGGATGTAGTCCGTGCTCTAAAATTTTACTTACAGGCAACTAAGGAATTTCGACAAACGTCTTCTCTGTTTGTCATTTACTCTGGGCAGAGGAGAGGTCAAAAAGCTTCCGCTACCTCTCTTTCTTTTTGGCTTCGTAGCATAATTCGTTTAGCTTATGAGACTGCTGGACAGCAGCCTCCTGAAAGAATTACAGCTCATTCTACTAGAGCTGTGGCTTCCACTTGGGCCTTCAAGAATGAGGCCTCTGTTGAACAGATTTGCAAGGCTGCAACTTGGTCTTCGCTTCATACTTTTTCCAAATTTTACAAATTTGACACTTTTGCTTCATCGGAGGCTATTTTTGGGAGAAAGGTTCTTCAGGCAGTGGTTCCTTCTGTATAAAGAGCCTGCCTATCCCTCCCGTCATCCGTGTACTTTTGCTTTGGTATTGGAATCCCAGAAGTAATGATGACCCGTGGACTGATCACACTTAACAGAAGAAAACATAATTTATGCTTACCTGATAAATTCCTTTCTTCTGTAGTGTGATCAGTGCACGGCCCGCCCTGTTTTTAAGGCAGGTAAATATTTTTTAATTTATACTCCAGTCACCACTTCACCCTTGGCTTTTCCTTTCTCGTTGGTCCTTGGTCGAATGACTGGGAGTGACGTAGAGGGGAGGAGCTATATGCAGCTCTGCTGGGTGAATCCTCTTGCACTTCCTGTTGGGGAGGAGTAATATCCCAGAAGTAATGATGACCCGTGGACTGATCACACTACAGAAGAAAGGAATTTATCAGGTAAGCATAAATTATGTTTTTCCTGCGGCTGGAGTTTTGTCGTTAGATGTCTAACGCTCACTTCAGACACGACTCTAAATATCGGAGTTAGAAAGATCCCATTGAAAAGATAGGATACGCAATTTACGTAAGGGGATCTGCGGTATGGAAAAGTCGCGGCTGAAAAGTGAGCGTTAGACCCTATTTTGAGTGACTCCAAATACCGGAGGTAGCCTAAAACCAGCGTTAGGAGCCTCTAACGCTGGTTTTCACGGCTAACGCCAAACTCCAAATCTAGTCCTTAGATTTTGGGTACAGAATAAGATTCAGAGTAAAACCGTCTGTGAGAAGTCTTTTTTTTCTCTATTATATTCCAGCTATACCAGTAAGGCTAACACTTTCCTTAAGTGTGTTTCAGTCCTATATATTTTGGGTTTTGGTGAAGCGCGGCTGATCACCCGTTGGGGATTAAGCGCTGCTCAGACCTGGAGTTTTCTGGGGTTTTTATTCCAGTTCCATTTTTAGGAAATGGGTTTTGGGGTTTTATTCAAGACTATTCATTGTTCTAAAGATAGTAAATCTTTTTGAATTATCATATAAGTATACCATCTTTTAGAATGGTGTTTCTATAGTCTATTTTGCCTTTTTTGGTCAGTGAGGCATTATTTGTTTACAATAGATACAATAGATGCATATCTTTTTGAGATTCTCTTTTTCTTTTTTTAATAAATTTTTATTGAAGTTCACGGCATACAGGCAATGCTTTTCAGTGTAATCAATACAAAACAAAGAAATAAATAAATTCTAAATAACCACATCAAAATTATAGAGCATTGATTAAGGATAATAATGAACATCAAATTAGCCTGATAAACTATAAGCCTTCTGAATAACAAAAGAGGCCACTTTTGGACCTCACAGTAAATAAAGAAAAACAAAGTTATAGAAGACTACCATGAACCATAGGGGGCCACTTTTGGGTCCCGAGTAGTGAACTTCATTTTTCCTATTTTATGAGATATATAAAGGATACAACTAAGAGTAAGATATACATATATATTAACTTAGAAATTAGGCTTTTTAAACCACTCTGGCCCAGTTTAGAACTTAAGTAATGGAGGCCTTCACATTTGGGCATTAAGCATTAGTGTAGGATAACACTGAAAAGGAAAGAACCAATTATCTATAGTCTAATTTATGAATTGGCTCATTCAAGCGCTAGCTATATACCCCATTATTCCAAGATGTTGTGACTCATGGGTCCTCGGACCCTATATTTAAACTGGGATGTGGTCAGACTAGGGAGTAAAGGAAAACAGGACAAACTGTATTAAGACCCATTATAGAGTTAGAAAATCTATTTCCTATTTGAAGTAACAGGCTAATATAACTATTAACAGGCTCAGTGAGTAAGCATACAATCCATGAGGGCCAACTTAATTTACATATTTGTGATCTACCCAAGGCCTCTTTATTTGGAGTAAAAATATAGCAACGGAGTGCCAACTAGTGCTAAGAATTATTGAAAAGAACATACAGGTTATAGGCATGAAACGGATCATCCACTTATAATTAAATTTATAAACTAAAGCAAAGTAGTCCCAAAACAGGTTTTCTGAACCCTTACTACTGCGACATAACTGGGGTAAAATTTAGTACTAGCAAGTGAGGCATACCATGACAAGACATCAGTATATAATTGTATGGCTTTTGATGTCTACTCTCCAGCAATGCAAATATACTGAGGGGTTAGGTATGGACTTGAGTCCTGCCAATATGATAAAAGCCACTCTGACTATCTCTGTATGGGCTGTATGGATATTGTAGCACATAAAAATCAGTGAGATCCCCACAATAGTGACCTACTATCAAATCAAGGTATATGTCCACATTAAATAGGTTTGACTGCCTCGGCCGCCGGCAGCCCAACCCTCATCTAGACAGTATGTTGAGCAATATCAAAAAGGAAGTAAAATTCCCAAAAAACAATAAAAACTATCATAGTGGTATAATGATGTAAAGTAGTTTTGTGTTTCATTACCAATAATTATAGACCAAAGCTATTTAGCATTTATAAGGAAGCAAGCACGAATGTTAAATGGTACGCCTGTGCTCAGGAAAGGGGTGTACAGTTCTTGTGTTAGGAGCCATTAAATTTAAAATTACTATTTAAGCATGTATCTGAAGCCTTACATGTTATTCTTATTCAATAGCAGGGTAGTAAACAATATAAATTGTGTTGCATGGTAAAATGGCTTATTTATAGAATATTCTCTGCATCGACACAACCACTCCATTTCTAGGTGCATCCCTCTCATCTTTCCTTCCTGCATGCCCCCATAATAGCACCCATCACTCCCTCCCTCTTATGATCTAAAAATGTATGAGTTCTCTTTCTAGATTAGACTACATCCTTTATCCCTCATTCCTCCGCTATTTTAAGTATTGAATATCCGTTAACCCTATAGGGATATATTAAAGAAACTGCAAAAAAGAAAGACATAAAATTGAGTAATGAACAAAATCTAACTCCTCTAGAAAAAAACATATATAATAGTGCCAAAAATAAACGTCATGGTAAGTGAATGTCCCAGACTGCAGTCTCATAAGCCATCATTAGGATTTACATAGAGGAACAAGTAAGCATGTTTGGTGTAACACGGGATTCTGGGGAGCAAAAAGAATAAGTCAGTAAGTATAGTCAGTAACATGAGTGATTGCTCATAAAATCGGCTAGTACCACTAAAGGGGTTCATCCGATACCCATTTTGTCAGAGCTTATCTTATTAGCCAGTATGTCCTGAGGTAGTGCTATGCTGCGAGCCCTATTTAGCTGTATGTTTGAGAGCGGTGAAAAGAGTAAAAAATTAAGCGATTTCGGCCATGGTTCCTTCTGGGCTCCAGACACGGCACAATCCAGGGATCTCTCAGCCAAGTATGTTCTAAACTCCTGCATTGTCAGGGAGGCTGAACTAGCAGCCTTGAGATCGCTTTCGCCACGCTGCTTCAAATCAACACTGTGTACAGCTTTACCTTCTGGGTGCTGAGCCGGGGTCTTTGCGGTACTTATTATGCGCTCACCTATTTCTAATGTGAAGTCTGTCTCCTCTGAAATAGGTGTTAGGTGCAGAGGTTGAGAAGCGCTGCCATCTTCAAATACTGCCTGTGCAGATTTAGGCTGAATCGTTGGTCGGGAGATGTAGCTGTACCCGTTATTGAGCGCCATGCACAGAGTCCTGTCAAAAGTGGCTTGGTGGACTGAGAGCAAGCATCGAATTGCCTCCAAGATATGTAGAGCATTCTCCATGGCAATATAGAGATCGTTAGACAGGTACTCAGAGTGGTAAAAGTGATGAACTGCAAAGTATGTTGCGTTAGGACTGTTCCTGGTGCTTTGCATTCAGCACTATGTGCTGCTTAACGACGAGTACTCCTCGCCAGGGGGTAGATGTAAGGCCTCCGCCTTAAAGTGTGCTCCGGGTGCTCAAAGTCACATCCAACTCGGAATTTTTAGGTTTATCTGATGCAGGATCTCTAGAGCTTTGAAAATCAGGCTGGGTAACAACTAGATGAGCCATCTGAAAAGTAGTTTTAAATGAGAATGTTGAGAAGACTGGAGCAGAATGGTAATGTGCGACCTATCATGGCCGCCTCCCGGAAGTTCCCCGATATTCTCTTTTTTGACAAGCATTACCAATTTGTTGCTTTTCCTTCTGGTCTAGCGACAGTTCTAAGAATCTTTTCAAGGTTCTCAGTGTTCCTTATTTGGACGGTCTTGTGGTACTGGCTCAGTCTTTTCGTTCTGCGGAATCTCATACGATTTAACTTGTTGTTTCCTCAAGTCATGGTTAGAGGATCTTTTTATCAAAAGCTCCTTGATTCCTCTCACACAAAGGGTCACCTTTTTTTTTTTTAGGTTTCCAGATAGATTGTGTCAATGTCTTTGTCTCTAACAGAGAAGTGACAATTATTGGGTTCCGTTTGTCGGAATCTTCAGTCTCTATTATTTCCTTTAGTTGCTATAGATGCATGGAAGTTTTAGGTCTCATGGCTGCAGCATTGGATTCAATTACCTTTGCTTATTTTCATAGGAAACCTTTCCAGTTTTTTTATGCTGAAAAGTGGTGCAGGGATTCTAGGATATCACTTTTTATATCTTTGAATCCTAATGTTTAACTATCTTTGATCGGTGGTTAAGTTCATCATCATTTAGTTCTACGGGTCTCTTTGGTTCTTTCAACCTAGACCATGATCTTTACAGATGCGAGTCTTTCAGGTTGGGAGGCTGTCTGAGGATCTCTGTCAGCACAAGGGGTTTTGGAAATCTCAGGAGGCGAGATTACCACTCAACAGTTTCCAGAGATAATTCTTCAGATTGTTCAAATCTGGGGACTTAAAGAAATAGATCTGATGGCCTCTCATCTAAACAAGAAACTTCCCAGGTATCTGTCTAGATCCAGGGATTCTCAGGCGGAAGCAGTGGACGCGTTGTCGCTTCCTTGGAATTATCATCATGCTTATATTTTTCCGCCTCTAAGTTCTTTTTCCAAAAGTGATTTCCAAAATCCTAATGGAGTGGTCATTTGTACTGCTGGTGGCTCCAGCATGGCCTCACAGGTTTTGGTATGCGGATCTTGTTCGGATGGCCAGTTGTCAACCTTGGACACTTCCGTTTAGGCCAGACCTTCTGTCTCAAGGCCCATTTTTTTTCCATCAGGATCTCAAATTATTAAATTTGACGGTATGGAATTGAACGCTTAATTCTTAGTCATAGAGGTTTTTCTGACTCAGTAATTAATACTATGTTACAGGCTCGTAAATTTGTGTCTAGGAAGATCTATTACCGAGTCTGGAAGACTTTCATTTCTTGGTGTTTTTCACATAAATTCTCTTGGTTTTCTTTTAGAATTCCTAGAGTTTTACAATTTCTTCAAGATGGTTTGGATAAGGGTTTGTCTGCAAGTTCCTTGAAAGGACAAATCTCTGCTCTTTCTGTTCTTTTTCACAGAAGGATTGCTAATCATCCTGATATTCATTGTTTTGTACAGGCTTTGGTTCATATCAAGCCTGTCATTAAGTCAATCTCTTCTTCTTGGAGTCTCAATTTGGTGCTGAGGGCTTTACAGGCTCCTCCGTTTGAACCTATGCATTCTCTAGACATTAAATTACTTTCTTGGAAAGTATTGTTCCTTTTGGCTATCTCTTCTGCTAGAAGAGTTTCTGAGTTATCTGCTCTTTCTTGTGAATCTCCTTCTCTGATTTTTCATCAGGATAAGGCAGTGTTACGGACTTCATTTAAATTTCTACCTAAGGTTGTGAATTCTAACGACATTAGTAGAGAAATTGTTGTCCCTTCATTGTGTCCAAATCCTAAGAATTCTCTAGAGAGGTTCTTTGCATTCTTTGGATGTAGTTAGAGTTTTGAAATATTATGTTGAAACTTCTAAAGATTTTAGAACGTCTTCTAGTCTATTTGTTATCTTTTCTGGTTCTAGGAAAGGTCAGAAGGCTTCTGCCATTTCTTTGGCATCCTGGTTTAAATCTTTGATTCATCATGCTTATGTGGAATCGGGTAAAACCCCACCTCAAAGGATTATGGCTCATTCTACTAGGTCAGTTTCTACTTCCTGGGCTTTTAGGAATGAAGCTTCTGTTGAACAGATTTGCAAAGCAGCAATTTGGTCTTCTTTGTTTATTTTTACTAAATTCTACCATTTTGATGTGTTTTCTTCTTCTGAAGCAGTTTTTGGTAGAAAACCACTTCAGGCAGCTGTTTCAGTTTGATTCTTCTGCTTATGTTTTCAGTTTTTTTCTTTATAAGATTAAAACTTTTTTGATTTGGGTTGTGGATTATTTTTTCAGCGGAATTGGCTGTATTTATTTATTCCTCCCTCTCTAGTGACTCTTGCGTGGAAGTTCCACATCTTGGGTATCTGCTATCCCATACGTCACTAGCTCATGGACTCTTGCTAATTACATGAAAGAAAACATAATTTATGTAAGAACTTACCTGATAAATTCATTTCTTTCATATTAGCAAGAGTCCATGAGGCCCACCCTTTTTGTGGTGGTTATGAATTTTTTGCATAAAGCACAATTATTCCAATTCCTTATTTTTGATGCTTTCTCTCCTTTCTTATCACCCCACTTCTTGGCTATTCGTTAAACTGAATTGTGGGTGTGGTGAGGGGTGTATTTAAGGCATTTTTGAGGTTTGGGAAACTTTGCCCCTCCTGGTAGGAATGTATATCCCATACGTCACTAGCTCATGGACTCTTGCTAATATGAAAGAAATGAATTTATCAGGTAAGTTCTTACATAAATTATGTTTTTCATATAACTGCATGTAATAGACACTACTATAAAGAATAAGATGCAATGATACTGATATAAAAATCCAGTATAAAATGGTTTAAAAACATACTTAGAAGCTTTCAGTTTAGCTCTGTTGAAAAGGCAGTTGGAAAGCCCATTGCAAGTGGGAAATAAGACACTCCCCCCCCCCTTCTTTTGCATATGAAAAGACCCTTTACACAAACAGGAACAAGCTGGAGAAGGTAGCTGACGGTATTCAAATAAAACTTTGGGGCTTGGTTAGGAGTCTGAAAATCAGAGCAATGTTATTTAAAAATAAGCAAAACTATACATTTAAAAAAAAAAAAACTTTATGGGCTATATAAATAGATCATCTACAAAACATTTATGCAAAGAAAAAATGAGTGTATAATGGCCCTTTAAGCTGGATATATCAATGGATTTACCACCCCTAACCCTGTTCCCACACCTCCCAAAACTGTATCCACAATATCCCTCCTAGTCCTTCTCCTATTACCTTCTACCCATTTAACTAATGTTTTTTTCCATAGTGGCAGTAATTCTGGAACAATTTTGGTAATGTGCGGAAACTAGCTAATCTATTATTTTAATCTTCCATGTGATAAATTGAAATGTTGTGTCCCTCAATACTGCAATTGGCTTGATTGTACGTATTTGAAATGGACCACTAGAAACAACCATTTTCCCCTCACACATTGGAGTATTGTCATAATACTTCATCTTTGGTGTAGTGATTAAAGTAGAATAGATCAAATGTGCAAAAGTAGTTATTTCCCTTTTTTTTATATATTCTTAAGTATACTTCAATCCCTCCACCAAAGTTGGAAGCGGTAACTTTCCAATTAATCCCTTCTCCAATTTGTTGTTCAAATATAACCTTGGTTATATTATAGTTATCGCCATTGACAGTGTGAATAGGATTAGAAAATGTTGTAGACACAGAAACACCTTCTCCCACCAGACCTACAGTCCATTTTCCCCAAGCCACCCACTTGCATTCCCATTCCACTTTATTACCCTGATTGACCCTCCAAAAACCAGTTAAATTGTCTTGATGTTTTTCAGCCAATATTTCAACCCTCCCACCCACATTAAAAGTCAATTTTCCCAAACAATCTTTGTTAAGGTCTTGAGAACTCCAGAAGCTTGTCCATCCTCTGATGATGTTGCTAGAGCTCCATCTACGACTCCATGTGAGGTTGGGGATTGAAAGTTCATTACAGTCACATATTGGAAGTTTTTGCAGTAACAGCCACACAAATACAAAGAGGTTGGTGGTGATCATTTCTCTTAGGTTCCACATAATGAAATCTTTCAAAAAGATTAAGAGAATATCAGTTCTTAGCAGAAAAATCTACAGCTGGGACAACTGTCTCTTTATACAATTTAAATTGGTCAACATAGACCTATTTGTAACCAGGCTGCCTTCTGGTTTTCCCAGGGGTTCTATTTTAATCACAGTATTACCCAATTTGTCCAAAATTCTATAAGGCTCTTCCCAATTTGCATCCCAGGGAGAATTTTTTAATCATGATCAATCCCCCCCTCTCAAACAGAGTTTGAGATGTAGATGAAAATTTACAATCTGTTGGGGCCATATTAGAGGCAGCAAAAAGTAGCATTGAGCTCAACTGCTCCTGAATTTGGGAGAGATATTGATCTCTAGACACAGATTCTTTTAAGGGGGTAGACAGTTGTGGTTCACCTGGGTTGCCTAATGCCATCTTTCTCCCTGTCATGAGCTTATAGGGAGAACACTTGGTAGCATTTGATGGTGTAGTTCTAATAGCCATTAGAACTGCTGGAATATGTTTGACCCATGATTTACCATACTGGGAAAGCATTTTGGACAATTTTGTTTTTAATGTGCGATTCATGCACTCAACTATACCAGAGGATTGTGGATGATATGGTACATGAAATCTCATCTGTATTCCCAGTAGGGCACAGAGATTGTGCATTACCTGACCTGTAAAATGTGTACCCCTGTCTGATTCAATGAGTGTTGGAAAACCCCATCTTGAGAAAACATTTTCCCACAGTGCTCTGGCAGTAGCCTGTGCAGTATCACAACAAAGTGGAATAGCCTCAACCCTATTTGAAAAAATATCTACAATTACTAGGGCATACCTGAGACCCCCCCTTTGATAGTGGAAATGGGCCTATAAAATAAATTTGGATAGCTTTCCAAGGGCCATCTGCTACTGGTATTCTCAGGAGAATGGGTCTCTGACCTTTAGGACGTGGATTTATTTGAGCACAAATTAAACACTTTTGTACACATTTTTGCCTTAAATGGTACTCTAATGCACTTTGGCCAATATGCCCAAGAAGAGAATGTGTTTACTGTGTTATAGGTCCCTGCAAATGATTTGGGATCAGTGGGATTGGAGTAACATATTAACCCATTACAATTTTAATAACCATTTGGGAGTGTTTGCTGTTCCTGTAACAGAGAGGAAAGGTTAGGATCTTTAGCTTGTTTTGTTTGCAAATCAGTTGGAAAACCCCACCCCCACTGTTCAAAAAGGTTTGCAAAATTACCATCCAGAGAATCTGGACTATTACTATGAATCATAGTAATAGTCCAGATTCTCTGGATGATAATTTTGCAAACACTTTTGAACAGTTACTCTGGAAACTTTGGAAGTACCATAAAAATTCACATATCAAGATTTTTTTTTATTTTAAGTGACATTTTGAACAGCAATTCAACCCTTCAGCACACATCTATAAACCTCACTTTAAATAAAAGAGGGGTACCCCTTTGGATTGATACTCCCAAAAATGTCACCTTTTGTCTCATTAATTGTACTTTTGAAGTGTTTAACTTGAGGCCAGATTCAGCAATCAAGTCAAACAGTTCATTCAACCGCTCCAAATGTTCCTCTACTGTCTCTGTTTGTAAAAAAAATATAATCTACATACTGTATGATACTTTCTGGGACTGAGAATGTTTTTAATACCTCTGCTAATGCTTGGTGAAAGTATGTTGGAGCGCTATGAAAGCCCTGAGGCAGCGAATTCAAGCAATATTATACCTTAGCAAAGCAAAAAGCAAACTTATATTGGCACTCTGGGGCTAATCTGACACTCCAAAAACCATTAGTTATATCCAGAACGGAATACTACCTACATGTGGCACTCAGTTTGGATACAACTTCAGGAGTAGAAGCAACTAAATTTGTAACAGGTGGGGTAACTTTATTCACCATACAAAAATCAGCAGTTAACCTCCAAGTATTATGTGCTTTCTTTACTGGCCACAAAGGAGAATTATTAGAGGAGGAACATTTTCTAATTATTCCTTGGATTTCAAGCTGACTAATAATTTGTCTCACAGGTTCAATAGCTTCTGCTGGAAAATTATACTGTATTTGTGGAGGGGGGTCAGGGCCTACAATATTGATTTCAATGCCTTTTAATATGCCATAATCATTCTTATGTTGTGCCCATATGTCAGAGAAATCCATGACCAATCTCTTCAAATCAGGTTGATTTTCAGTATCTGGCCACACCCTTTCTGAAGGAACTGATGCAATGGATGCCATAGGACTAAGGTAAGAGTCATCTAACATAACAGGCTTTCTCCCTCTAGTATCCGTCCACAAAACATTGTTACACAGGTCCACTATCATCCCTTCTGATCTCATTATATAAGCACCAAGTAGTGTACCCTCTGTGTTTTTGCTCTGTCAAATGGGAATTTCCTTAGTCCATTGATTGCCTAGTGTCATAGTCACATTTGGGATAAGGGATGCTTCGGACTGGGATCCCCCAAGTCCCACAAGAAATGTCTGTCTTATCCCCTGTGGGGAACTTAATGGTAAGTCTGTCAGAGTCACTGAAGCTTCTGTGTCTATGAGAAGTTTTGTGCGATGGCCTTCAATCACACAATAGACACAGGGACATCCAGAATGATCCCTAAAGGTGTTACATATAGGGACCATGTCATCCAGGGCCTGAGGTAGTCAGTCAGAGCAGGATATCAGAGGATAATTATTTTCATAATTATGTTCATGATATCCAACTTCCCCTCCCCCACAGTCATCACTCTCAAAGCTTCATGCACTGGGCCATACAGATTAGTACCAGGTCTAAGCTTTGGGGTGTATTCCTGTCCTGTTTTATCTGGAGGCTTAATCTTGTTATTTTTCCCTACCCAATTCTGGTCATAGCTTTCTTTTGGAGGTGCAGAGGGATGTAATCTTTCCTGCCCTCCCTCAGTTTCCTTCTGAATTCTCTTTACAAATCTGCAATCTACTTGTCTGTGCCCATATTTATTGCAATAATGGCAAGTACCTTTGAAGGGACCCTCTGAATATTTTTGTTTCCCTTCATTAGGGGTTACCACAGCAATCCTGTGTTGCCCTGTGTTCCTTTTCTTTAGAATGTTTGCCTTGCCTTACCTATAATAGATAACACACCCTCTAGTGTATTCTTTTCCTCAGCCATCATTTGTATTCTAAGGTCCAGGTATGAGAATTTTTTTAATTAAAGATTGCAACATATCATGAGGTGTCTGATCTGGTGAAATTATATGTGTCAATCTATATATTTGTTAAAATTTAGCTGCAAATACCCATGGGTCATCATTTATTGCTACTTGCATTTCTGCAAGAGAGTGACTGTTTAAATCTCTACTCCCTGTGACTAGTTTACAAACTGCTTTTAATCTGTCCCCATCTGAACCCCATTTATCCTCCTTAAACCAATCTGTGTTCTAATTAACTGGGCCTGCAACTGGTGATTGTAATCTTGCCGCAATGCTGCCTGGAAGCCAAATCTTTAACATTATACATGCTTCTTTAGGAGAAAGCATTTATTGATTTATTGCAGACTCAAAAATTGACATGTTAGTAAATATATCTGCTTTTAGATCATACACTGGAAAGAGGGGTTTTAACTTTACCAGTTGTCTCATTTCTTTATCTCTATCTTGGTTTTTAATGGTAGTTGTTACCAGGGATGGTGTTCCAGGAGAGGTGGTATAGAAGAGTACATTTTGTGATTGAGTTGAATTTCTTCCCCTGGATCTTAAACTGGGTGTTAGTGATAAAGTATCTATTTGGTGTTCTGGACTAAATGTTGTTGGCTTAGTTATCTGTGGAGTTAGAATGGGAATGTGTGTGCTCTCTGTATTTTGTGTGTGATCACATTTTTCCTCACTGTGTGGAATAGGCACCCTCCCCCATCAACATGTGCCCAATGTTGGATTCTCCTGATTTAATACTGTGACAGGGGTTAAGTTTGCAAGCCCTTGTCTCAATAAAGCTATAAGTTGGGCTCTCACATCATAATTTTCTTCAAAGGTATTAATATATTCTGCATTTATACCACATCATCATCTAATCTGTTAACATTGGTTTCTGTTACTATGGCTATTGGGGAATGTTCAGTTATTGCTCTATTCAATTGGTCTTTAATTGCTAACAATAGTTTCATGCAATTTTGTAACTTAGACTTTTCTTTAGTTAAACAAAACCTCTTTTTATCAATAAGCTTATTTTCATTCTCACATTGCAACCATACATCTTTCAGTCTTTTAACTATATTAGTATTTTCATCAATAATAGGCTTAAATGTGCTACATTCTGCATATGTAACAATTAATTCCATACTCATACTTTGAAGTGTCTTCAGACTGCAAGCAAATTAGATTCACATCCTGCGTGGCTGAGATTTTGTGTCTGGATCAACTGAGTCCTGGCCAGGAACCTATTGCTGAAGCGCTCAACTCAAAAACAGTATAGCAAAAACTAGGTTCAATTTTCATCCAAAAACCACACTTGTATTATAAAAAAGAACATGGTAAGAAAATATCGCTGGGCTTGCCAATTAAATAAATTAACTAAAACTATATTTCTTAGTGTCTGTTTGCTATACCTTTAGTGATATGCTAATATTCCTCTTAATAATCCCTTATGAATTATTATACCCACTATAAAATATTAACACAAATTCACTAGCTTAATTAAACTACCTGCAAGGATATAACTCACAAGTCTTGCTTCAGTAATGCAACTTTTTATTACAATGAGGCTATATAAACATCATATGCAGATTAAATATAATTACATATATGCAGATCACATATACATACACAGCACTGAATAAAACATCAATATTACACAAATACATGTGCCAATTCTATATGAGTGTGTGTGGTATGCTGTAATATAGGTTTTCAGTAAGAAGTGCTCACATGGTGTTATCAGAGCAAAATCCCAAAGAGAGAGAAGATTGTGTGAGGAAGGTCTTTATTGTAAGTTTTCATCCCTCCCCCAATGATGATGTCACTCATATGCAACCCCATTTTCCTGTTCTGTTCAGTTACTAAGCATGCTTGGGTATGAGGGCATATGGCCACACAAAGGGTCTTTATAGCTCTTTTACTTAAACAAGCTGGTCATCCTTTTCACATAGTACCTGGTAATTTGATCTTTCTACATTCCAAAATGACTATCTTTATCCCAGTATCTGAATGAGGAGTTAACCCCTTCCTGATTACACAGCTGAGTTCCTACAGTATTATGCCATATATTACCACTTTCTAACCACATCTGATTTCTCACAGATTATGCCATTATTACACCCTTATAAACATAAGTGGCCACTTTTGTAGCACACAGTTTATAGTAACATGTTAAGCAGCATAGTGGGGGAAAAGAATAAAATTAAAATTAAAGGGCCACTCTTGGACCCATTAAGGGCTAGATTTCAAGTGGAGTGCTAATTTATCTAAACGGGCAAATTACATTACAAGTGGCTGGTTATTGCTACGGCAAACTTGCAGTAGAAATTAGTGCTCAGAAAATTAACCAGATATCAGATCTTTTAGCATTTTAAAATAAAAACAACTGCACAAAGCAGTTTTAAAGGGCTAAAAGTTGCGGGTATGGGGTGTTAGAAAAAGGGCACTGAAACGTGCCTTTATATCACTCTCTAGGGGGATATTTTTTACAGAAAGAAGGTGACCTTGGAAGAGGCCCTAAATTACAGGGGGGAAAAATGAATTTGTTACTGAAGAATTTCAGAAGTGTGGTGCACAACTGCAATTAGCAGCCTTCTAATTGCCAAATACCAATGGCAAAGTCAGGCATGTCTGCTATTTCTCAATAAAGTCCAGAGTGGGAGATCAGCACAACTGTATGGTAAAGTGCACGTGTGACAGGGGTATACTGCAAAAAAAAACAATTAACATCATAGTGTATAGAAAGTCACCAGCACTAACGATAAGTTATAAAAACTTTTTATTGGAAACACATTTTCGGGGATTAACCCCTTAGTCATGCTGTATGAGATATATGCATAATACTGATCTTTTAAACACAATTTGGCGCCAAACAATTCAAAAAAGCATATTGGGCCCCCTCTACTGGTGATTATAACATATAACATCTTAACAAGCAAATAAAACAATTAAAATACAATATGTAAACTTTAGACAGTACGGCAGAAAAAAACTTGATACTTATTAGATTTTTTATATTTACTTGATCGCTATACTGGAGACATGGAGCAATCTCGAATAACACCAATATCCCATATTTAACCCCTATATGTAAATATTAATATATTGAATTTATATATACAATGCATCATTGCTTAAACACATAGGTAAACTAAGGGCCAATTAACATAATATGGAGTTTGTAGGGGCTCCTTTTCCTAAGTTTACCTATGTGTTTAAATATAGGATATTGGTGTTATTCAAACATGGCCCTGCAACATACCTGCTCTGTGCTCAACAGTGAAATGAAAAGGCTGCAGACTAAGAAACCATCTAGTCACTCTTGCATTCCTCTCCTTATTCTGACTCATCCATTTGAGAGGAGCATGATCTGTGAGCAACCTGAATTTCCTCCCCAACAAAAAGTACCGAAGAGACTCCAAAGCCCATTTAATAACTAAACATTCTTTATCAACAATAGTCATTTTTCTCTTGTTGGTTTAATTTTCTACTAAGAAATAATACAGGATGCTCCTCCCCCTGGTACACTTGGGAAAGTACAGCCCCCACACCAACATCAGAAGCATCAACCTGCACTATAAAATCTTTACAAAAATCTGGAGTTACCAAAACTGGATAGGCACACAGGGCATCTTTCAAATGCTTAAAAGCCTTGTCTGCTTCTGTAGACCATTTAACCATCACTAGTGATTTTGCTTTTGTAAGATCAGTTAAAGGAGCAGCTATTGTAGCAAAATCTTGAATAAAGCTTCTATAAGATCCAGTCAAACCCAAAAAAAGCTCTAACTTGTTTCTTAGTTAGGGGCCAGTTTTGTATGGCTTCTATTTTAATTGTCTGTGGCTTAACTAATCCTCTCCAAAGTACTTAGCTTCCTCTAAACCAATAGTACATTTTTAAGGATTGGCAGTTAAACCAGCAGAGAAAATTGAGTCAAGAACTGCCTGAACTTTTGGAAGTTGTGATTACCAATCTGTACTATAAATGACTTAAATAAAAAAGAGACAGGTAGAGGCACTGGCCTATGGGGGAAAGCACTAAAAGGTTTTTTTCCATGCCATAAGTGCAAGTCATGTAAACATGCTATGCAAAAGAAGGAAGTGAAATCATATACTACAGGAGAAATGTTTAAGATCAATCAAATGATCAAATGCACAGACAGAAATGTTATTTAATAAAGTGCAAATGTGGTGTTCAATATGTGGGGGAATCAGAAAGTCCCCTACGTGATAGGATAAGAGAACACATCCTATCAATTGAACACCTCGATAAAGAGAGAAACAAAGATTTTACCTGTCCTCAATCACTTTTTTAATTGTAATGGAGCGAATTTAAAGCACTTTATATTTATGGGTATCGATAAATATTTATATCCCTGGAGAGGAGGTAATTTGCACAATGACATTTTAAAAAGAGAAGGAAAATGGATATTCCAATTAGGAACATTGAGCCCAAAGGGTCTTAATTTAGAGTTAGATTTAGGATGTCATCTTTTAGATTAGCTTTATTTATTATTGAATACTAATGATTATTAAGTTGTGTGAATATATATATATATATATATATATATATATATTCTTTTCACATGTATGTTTTCCACAAACTAATATGTATCATGAATTAATATGTATATTACTATCTATGTTCATATATTTATATCATATTCTGTATTAGGTGCAAATTGTAAAGTATATCCAAATCCCTATTTTTAATCCAGTTCAAATAGAATTTTTTATCTATTTAATTTATAATAATTTGTAATCCGTATAAATGCTATCATAGGATTTTTAAATCCCTTAAGATTTTTTTAACTCACTCACACCTAGATTACAAGTTTTGCGCTATAGAGGGTGCGAAAGAACACAACAAAAGTTATTTCACCCTCCATAGCGCTGTCATTATGAGTTTTTTAAAAGCCGCCTTGTGCATGCGATATGGTTGCGTTAAGCTCCATACCACACAAAATACAAGCGTTGCTTTGATGTGCTCGTGCACGCTTTCCCCATAGACATCAATGGAGAGAGAGTGTTAGAAAAAAAACTAACATCTGCGATCGCGGAATGAAAAGCTCCATAACGCAACCCCATTGATGTCTATGGGGAAAAAAAGTTAGATTTAAACCTAACACCCTGACATAAACCCCAAGTCTAAACACCCCTAATCTGCTGCCCCCGACATCGCCGACACCTACATAATGTTATTAACCCCTAACCTCCAACCTCCCATTTCTGGGGAAAATAATTGAAAAAGTAGTGGCAACTCAACTGGAAGCCCATCTATCACGCCTAAACATATTCAATCCTTTCCAGTCAGGCTTCAGATGCCGCCACAGCACTGAAACAGCGCTAGTCCGAGTGCTAAATGATCTCCTCATGGCAAGAGACAAAGGTGATTACTCCATTCTAATCCTCCTGGATCTCTCAGCTGCATTTGACACCATTGACCATAGGATTCTAATAGAGCGCTTGCAGTACATCTGTGGTCTAGGAGGCACAGTCCTTAACTGGTTTAAATCCTTCCTCGCTGGTAGATCACAGAGAGTAATATCAGGATCAAGCTCATCAGCACCAACAGAACTGGCCTGCAGAGTTCCACTAGGATCTATCCTGTCTCCCATGCTATTCTCAATTTACTTACTACCACTGAGGGACATCATTAACCGACATGGCCTAAGGTATCATTGTTACGCTGATGACACACAACTCTACTTCTCCTTTGCTCCAGATACTACAGACCCAGCATGCCGCATAAACAGTTGCTTAACAGACCTCATAGAATGGATGAATGCTAGCTGTCTCAAAGTGAACCCGGACAAACAGAGTTACTCTTGGTGAGGGGACCCCGGGCATCAAAAATATCCCACGATCACCCAACTGGCCTGGAGCTTGGAGGCTCTGAACTCGTTAGTTCAGCAAAGGTACGAAACCTTGGAGTGCTGATTGACGCTGGACTGTCTTTTAAACAGCAGATTTCCTCCGTAATAAAATCTGCCTACTTTCATCTGAAAAACATAGCCAGGATACAACACTTAATTCCACCGGATGATATGCCAACATTAATCCATGCATTTGTATCCTCTAGGCTAGATTACTGCAATGCACTTTACTTGGGCCTCCCAAAAAAAGAACTCCATCGCCTTCAGACAGTACAAAACGCAGCAGCAAGACTATTGACCAATCAAACTTGCTCCTGCCACATAACACCTGTTCTCCACTCCCTGCATTGGCTTCCAATTAAATTGCGAACATATTTTAAAATTGGCCTGCTGACCTTCAAAGCCTTAAACAACCAAGGCCCACAGTACCTGAAAGAGCTCCTGACACCCTACATCCCATCCCGTTCACTTAGGTCAGCCAACACATCCCTCCTCTCAGTGCCAAGAATAAGGACAAACTCAGGCTCCAGAGCATTCTGCCACACTGCCCCTACTTTCTGGAACTCTTTACCATGCGCAATCAGAGAGGCACCGTCCTTACAGACTTTTAAAAAAAAGCTAAAGACCCACCTCTTCCATCAGGCATTCAGTCCGCTTATCTGACCTTCAGAAACTCCTAACTTTTATGTCTTATGTTGGTACAGTATATTTGTAAAGTGCTTTGAGTCTCACAGGGAGAAAAGCGCTATATAAATTGCAAATTATTATTATTATTATATTAATCTGCTGCTCCCGATATCGCCGACACCTAAATAAATGTATTAACCCCTAATCTGCCGCTCCCGATATCTCTGCCACTATAATAAAGTTATTAACCCCTATTCCCCCGTACCCCAAAATCGCCCACACTATAATAAAGATTTTAACCCCTATTCCGCCGCTCCCCGACATCGCCACCACTAAATAAAATTATTAATCTCTAACTCGCCTGCCCCCTACATCGCCAAAAACTAAATTAACCCCTAAACCTAACAACCCCCTAACTTTAAATTAAAAGATCCCTATCTTAAAATAAATAAAAACTTACCTGTGAAATTAAAAAAAAACTAAGTTTAAAATATATATTAAACTAACATTACTATTATACTAAAATTAAAATAACTATAAACTAAATAAATTAAACTACAAATTAAAAAAACCTAACCCTACTAAAAAAAAATTACATCTACAATTACAAAAAATAAAAAATGCTAAATTACAAAAAATAACAAACACTAAATTACGAAAAATACCAAACAAAATTATCCAAAATAAAAACAATTACACCTAATCTAATAGCCCTATAAAAATAAAAAAGCCCACCAAAATAAAAAAAAGCCCTAGCCTACAATATACTACCAATAGCCCTTAAAAGGGCCTTTTGTAGGGCATTGCCCTAAAGAAATCAGCTCTTTTACCTGAAAAAAATACAAAGACCCCCCCAACAGTAAAACCCACTACCTAACTAACCCCCAAAATAAAAAACCTAACTCTAACAAAAATCTAAGCTACCCATTGCCCTGAAGGGCATTTGTATGGGCATTTCCCTTAAAAGGGCATTCAGCTCTTTTTCATTGCCCTTTAAAGGGCATTCAGCTCTTTTTCATTGCCCTTTTGAGAAAGCCCAAAACCCCAATCTAAAAAAAACCCACCCAAAAAAAGTTTTAAAAAACCTAACACTAACCCCCGACGATCCACTTACAGTTTTTGAAGTCCGGACACCCAGGTGGCGAGAAGTCTTCATCCAGACAGCGAGGTCTTCATCTATCCAGGTGGCGTCTTCTAGCTTCATCCAGGCGGCATCTTCTATCTTCATCCTGGCGGCGCAGAACGGCTCCATCCTGAAGACATCCGGCGCGGAGCATCCTCCTCATACGGTCGCCGCCGTAAACTGAATCTTCAATGCAAGGTAGCCCTTTCAAAATGGCGTTCCTTGCTTTCATATTGGCTGATTTGATTTTGGAAATTCAAATCAGCCAATAGGATGAGAGCTACTGAAATCCTATTGGCTGTTCAAATCAGCCCCCTGAAATTTTGTTGGCTGATTTGAATAGCCAATAGAATTTCAGTAGCTCTCATCCTATTGGCTGATTTGAACAGCCAATAGGATTAGGGTTAATAACTTTAGTATAGTTGTGAGGATGTCAGGGATCAGTGGAATAGGGATTAATACATTTTAATAGTGGCGGCGATGTCGGGAGCGGCAGATTAGGGGTTAATAACTTTAAAATAGTGTTTGCAATGTGGGAGGGCGGCTAATAGAATAGGGGTTAATAGATAGTTTATGGGTGTTAGTGTACTTTGTAACACTTTATGAGTTTTGTGTAACAGTTTTGTTGCGTAAAACTCATAACTACTGGTCTCAGATTGCGGAATGGATCGTGTTGGTATAGGGTTAACGCAAGCTTTTTAGCCTCACCACAAAACTTGTAATGGCAGTGCTATGGAAATCCCATGCAAAAACAAATTTTTTTCAAGTGCGGGACTGACGTTGCGTTACAGGCTAAAAGGCTTGCGGTACAGCTATATTGACAAGACTCGTAATGGCTGCATTGCTGTTTTAACACTGAAATGGCCATTTTTTCAGCGTTAAAACATGAACGAGAAACTCGTAATCTAAATGTCAGTTTTTATACAAATTTTTTTTTTATATTGAAACATTGTTTTATATATAGAATATTTCACTAAAGATTTGTCTATTGATTTTTCTAATGATTTTCCTAATATTTAGTTTTCTAAATATCAAATATCCAGTGTTTTAAACACCAATTTTAATATATTGATTTTAACATTTATCTTTCTAATATAATTTCGAATATTGCCTCTTTTTAAACGATATATAGCTATATAATGTTATATATTTTTATATATCCATAATGTCAAATTTTCAGTGAAGCATCAATGTTATAACCCATCTGTCTCCATTTGTTTTTGATATCTACAGCTTATATCCCTTTAAGAAGTAAATTAATCCCTTTAATAGAACGGATACAAATAGGGCAAGGATATGCTGTCAGAATAGAGCTTGAGAAAGGCTTTGCAAAGCTGAAACGCGTTGCTCTATTACTCACTTGTTTGTCCCTTTACGGCATCCGTAGTTACACAGCAGTTAGCTTTAATTTAGGTTACACGCTGGATGATGGCTTGCACCTTTGCTTATGAACACTTTATATTTGCCTAAAAATTATTTATTTTTCTTTCTGTTGTTTATCTGTCTGCAGCTATCTAACAACAGCAAGCACCTGCAAAAACTTTACGCTTATTGCTTCTTCAATAACCAGCATATTTGCGCTTTAACGTACTATATGATTTGATTTGTGAATTTTATTTTTTTCTTTGTGTGTTGTATTGTGTTTTATATTGACTATTGGTACCATATCTGACTTTTTTAAATTATCTCAAGGAATATATTATTTTTAAAATTATCAAGGAATTTATTATTATTAAAATTCATACTAAATCCCTATATAAGGTATTTTTTGAGCCCATATAGGGTATTTTCATTTAAGTCAGCTACTACACATACATTTAGCTTTCTGTAGTGCAAGTGCATTTTTCTCTATACCTGTTTCAGGTATTGAGATTCAATTTTTTCCCACATAGTACTTCTATTAAGGAGAGAGGGTTTCCTTAATTATATGCACTCGTGTTGTATGTAAAATTGTTTTTCAGGGCTGTGGCATTACCCTGTTCTATACTGTTGTAAATCTTCCTCAAATAGCAATAGGCAGCAGAAATATAATGGCTGAGATCCCAATTACTAATAATTATGTTTTTCAATATAAAACTAGTCTCTACAAAGGTATCTATGATATGTTTTCAAATGAAAGATTGATAAATTACATCAAAGTAACCTCAGAAAATGTGGATACACTATTTAACATGTTAAATAAATACAAGATAAAATGATAGTAGAATTTAAACATAGAACTGAATTTATATTCCTAGAAAAATACTTGGAACACAAAAGAGTCCCAAGAGGCTTAAGGATAAAAACAAGAATGTTCATTTAGAACAGATGATTTAGATTTTAAGAAAAAGTGGAACGATATCTTGGGTGTGAAACATAACAAAACACTAAAGATAATCAAACATCTAATAATGATAGACAACAGTCAGATTTTGATTCAAATAACCATGATAACCATTTACAGAATAATAATTAATCTATAGATAGGATATATCCAAAAGAGAAAGAATATGTGAGTCCTGAAAGATATTGAAAATTTACAAAAAACTAAAATTGATTAAATTAACACTAATTTATCTAAGAATTAGTGATGTCCCGAACTGTTCGCCCGCGAACAGTTTACGGCGAACTCAGCTTGTTCGCGTTCGCCACTGCGGGTGAACACATGCGATATTTGATCCGCCCCCTATGTGTCATCATTGAGGAAACTTTGACCCTGTATGTCACAGCCTTCTGACACATTAGAGCCAATCAGCATCAGACACTTCCTCACAGACCCTCCCAGCTCCTGGTCAGCAGCCATTTTAGACTCATAACGACCTTGCTTTCTTAGTGAGAGGACGTTTTGTGTTGCTGCTGCTGACATTATAGGGAAATAGATAGCTAGGCTAGTGTATTTAGTGTCCACTACAGTCCTGAAGGACTCATCTCATCTGTGCTGCAAGGACAGCACCCCAAAAAGCCCTTTTTAGGGCTATAACTTCAGCCGTTTTTTTTTTTTTTCTTAGTATTTTTATTAGCATTTGCCTGGCTTTCAGCCTGTGTGTGAGGCTTACAGCATATGCTGTGATTAGTGCCACCACTGATATCTGCCTAACAACATTAGTTTAAATTTAACCAACAAAAATGTGAAATTATTTTGCTAGTGTAATTTATTTTCATTTTCTATCAGGCCTGTGTCACACAGTATATACTCTGGTTCATTGCTCTGTGCCAGCCACCAGTGGTCATATCCGCTTATAACATTATTTTAAATAAAAAAAAAAACTTTTAAATCATTTTGCTAGTGTAATCTAATTTCATTTTCTATCAGGCCTGTGTCTGTCAGGCTCACACAGCATATACTTCCGTTTTTTTCAGTCTTTTGGTTAATTGCTCTGTGCCAGCCGCCAATCATATCTGCTTCACCTTATTTTAAATTTAAAAAAAAACTTTTAAATTATTTTGTTAGTGTAATCTAATATCATTTTCTATCAGGCCTGTGTGTTTTGCTGACTTACAGAGCATACTGTGTTTAATTGCTGCCCTCCCTAGTCTATCAGCCACGACTCATATGTGTTTAACCTTTATTTAAATTCCCCCCAAAAAAACTTTAAATCATTTTTCTAGTGTAATCTAATTGTATTTCTTTCATGTAATTAGCAAGAGTCCATGAGCTAGTGACGTATGGGATATACATTCCTACCAGGAGGGGCAAAGTTTCCCAAACCTTAAAATGCCTATAAATACACCCCTCACCACACCCACAATTCAGTTTTACAAACTTTGCCTCCGATGGAGGTGGTGAAGTAAGTTTGTGCTAGATTCTACGTTGATATGCGCTCCGCAGCAAGTTGGAGCCCGGTTTTCCTCTCAGCGTGCAGTGAATGTCAGAGGGATGTGAGGAGAGTATTGCCTATTTGAATGCAGTGATCTCCTTCTACGGGGTCTATTTCATAGGTTCTCTGTTATCGGTCGTAGAGATTCATCTCTTACCTCCCTTTTCAGATCGACGATATACTCTTATATATACCATTACCTCTGCTGATTCTCGTTTCAGTACTGGTTTGGCTTTCTACAAACATGTAGATGAGTGTCCTGGGGTAAGTAAATCTTATTTTCTGTGACACTCTAAGCTATGGTTGGGCACTTTGTTTATAAAGTTCTAAATATATGTATTCAAACATTTATTTGCCTTGACTCAGAATGTTCAACTTTCCTTATTTTTCAGACAGTCAGTTTCATATTTGGGATAATGCATTTGAATTAATCATTTTTTCTTACCTTCAAAAATTTGACTCTTTTTTCCCTGTGGGCTGTTAGGCTCGCGGGGGCTGAAAATGCTTCATTTTATTGCGTCATTCTTGGCGCGGACTTTTTTGGCGCAAAAATTCTTTTCCGTTTCCGGCGTCATACGTGTCGCCGGAAGTTGCGTCATTTTTTGACGTTATTTTGCGACAAAAATGTCGGCGTTCCGGATGTGGCGTCATTTTTGGCGCCAAAAGCATTTAGGCGCCAAATAATGTGGGCGTCTTATTTGGCGCTAAAAAATAAGGGCGTCGCTTTTCTCTCCACATTATTTAAGTCTTATTTTTTCATTGCTTCTGGTTGCTAGAAGCTTGTTCTTTGGCATTTTTTTCCCATTCCTGAAACTGTCATTTAAGGAATTTGATCAATTTTGCTTTATATGTTGTTTTTTCTCTTACATATTGCAAGATGTCTCACGTTGCATCTGAGTCAGAAGATACTACAGGAAAATCGCTGTCTAGTGCTGGAGCTATCAAGCTAAGTGTATCTGCTATAATTTTTGGTATCTGTTTCTCCAGCTGTTGTTTGTATTGCATGTCATGACAAACTTATTAATGCAGATAAAATTTCCTTTAGTACTGTTACATTACCTGTTGCTGTTCCGTCAACATCTAATTTTCAGAGTGTTCCTGATAAACATAAGAGATTTTATTTTTTAAATCCATTAAGAAGGCTATGTCTGTTATTTCTCCTTCTAGTTTACATAAAAGTCTTTTAAAACTTCGCTTTTTTCAGATGAATTTTTAAATGAACATCATCATTCTGATACTGATAATGGTTCTTCTGGTTCAGAGGTTTCTGTCTCAGAGGTTGATGCTGATAAATCTTTGTATTTGTTCAAGATGGAATTTATTCGTTCTTTATTTAAAGAAGTATTAATTGCATTAGAAATAGAGGATTCTGGTCCTCTTGATACTAAATCTAAACGTTTAATTAAGGTTTTTAAATCTCCTGTAGTTATTCCAGAAGTGTTTAATCTCCCTGATGCTATTTCTGAAGTAATTTCCAGGGAATGGAATAATTTGGGTAATTCTTTTACTCCTTCTAAACGTTTAAGCAATTATATCCTATGCCATCTGACAGATTAGAGTTTTTTTTGGGACAAAATCCCTAAGGTTATGGGGCTGTCTCTACTCCTGCTAAATGTGCTACTATTCCTACGGTAGATAGTAATTCATTTTAAGGATCCTTTAGATAGGAAAATTGAATCCTTTCTAAGAAAAGCTTACTTATGTTCAGGTAATCTTCTTAGACCTGCTATATTTTTAGCGGATGTTGCTGCAGCTTCAACTTTTTGGTTAGAAGCTTTAGCGCAACAAGTAACAGATCATAATTTTATAGCATTATTATTATTCTATAACATGCTAATAATTTTATTGGTGATACCATCTTTTGATATCATTAGAGTTGATGTCAGGTATATGTCTCTAGCTATTTTAGCTAGAAAAGCTTTATGGATTAAACTTGGAATGCTGATATGTCTTCTAAGTCAACTTTGCTTTCCTTTTCTTTCCAGGGTAATAAATTATTATTTCAACTGTTTCTGGAAGGAAGTGAACTTTTTTACCAAAGGATAAAAAATCTAAGGTAAATTTAGGTCTAATAATCATTTTTCGTTCCTTTCCTCACAATAAGGAACAAAAGCCTGATCCTTCATCCGCAGGAGCGGTATCAGTTTGGAAACTATTTCCAGTTTGGAATATATCCAAGCCTTATAGAAAACCTATAGCCAGCTCCTAAGTACCCATGAAGGTGCGGACCTTATTCCAGCTCAGCTGGTATGGGGCAGATTATGTTTTCTTCAAAGAAATTTTGATCAATTCCGTTCTGAATTTCTGGTTTTAGAACATTGTTTCAGAAAGGTACAGCATTGGCTTCAGTTAAGGCCTCCTGCTAAGAGATTTTTTTCTTTCCCGTGTCCCAGTTAACACAGCAAAGGCTCAGCATTTCTGAAATGTGTTTCAGATCTAGAGTTGGCTGGAGTAATTATGCCAGTTCCAGTTCTGGAACAGGGGCTGGGGTTTTATTTTATCTCTTCATTGTACCAAAGAAGGTCAATTCCTTCAGACCAGTTCCAGATCTATCAATATTGAATCGTTATGTAAGGCTACCAACATTCAGTTTCTGTAGGACTGTCCTGCCTTTTGTTTAGCAAGGGCATTATATGTCTACAATAGATTTACAGGATGTGTATCTGCATATTCCGATTCATCCAGATCACTTTTAGTGTCTGAGATTCTCTTTTTAGACAAGCATTACCAGTTTTGTGGCTCTACCGTTTGGCCTAGCCTCAGTTCCAAGAATTTTTTTCAAAGATTCTCGGTGCCCTTCTTTCTGTAATCAGAGAACAGGGTTTTGGTATTTCCTTATTGGACGATATCTGGGTACTTGCTCAGTCTTCTCATTTTCGAAGAATCTCATATGAATCGACTTGTGTTGTTTCTTCAAGTTCATGGTTGGAGGATCAATTTACCAATCAGTTCATTGATTCCTCAGACAAGGGTAACCTTTTTAGGTTTCTAGAATAGATTCAGTGTCTATGACTCTGTCCTTGTCAGACAAGAGAAGTTTAACATTGATTTCAGCTTGTCAAAACCTTCAGTCACAATCATTCCCTTTGGTAGCCTTATGCATGGAAATTTTAGGTCTTAGGACTGCCGCATCAGATGCGATCTCCTTTGCTCGTTTTCACATGCGACCTCTTCAGCTCTGTATGCTGAACCAATGGTGCAGGGATTACTCAAAGATATCTCACTTAATATCTTTAAACCGATTATACGACACTCTCTGACATGGTGGACAGATCACCATCGTTTAGTTCAGGGGGCTTCTTTGTTCTTCCGACCTGGACTATAATCTCAACAGATGCAAGTCTTACAGGTTGGGGAGCTGTGTGGGGGTATCTGACGGCACAAGGGGTTTGGGAATCTCAGGAGGTGAGATTTCCGATCAATATTTTGGAACTCCGTGCAATTTCAGAGCTCTTCAGTCTTGGCCTCTTCTGAAGAGAGAGTTGTTCATTTGTTTTCAGATAGACAATGTCACAACTGTGGCATACATCAATCATCAAGGAGGGACTCACAGTCCTCTGGCTATGAAAGAAGTATCTCGAATTTTGGTTTGGGCGGAATCCAGCTCCTGTCTAATCTCTGCGGTTCATATCCCAGGTATGGACAATTGGAAAGCGGATTATCTCAGTCGCCAAACGTTGCACCTGGGCGAATGGTCTTCACCCAGAGGTATTTCCTCAGATTGTTCAAATGTGGGAACTCCCAGAAATAGATCTGATGGCTTCTCATCTAAACAAGAAACTTCCCTGGTATCTGTCCGGATCCAGGGATCCTCGGGCGGCGGCAGTGGATGCATTATCTCTTCCTTAAAAGTGTCATCCTGCCTATATCTTTCCGCCTCTAGTTCTTCTTCCAAGAGTATTCTCCAATATTCTAAGGAATGCTCGTTTGTCCTGCTGGTAGCTCCAGCATGGCCTCACAGGTTTTGGTATGTGGATCTTGTCCGGATGGCCTCTTGCCAGCTGTGGACTCTTCCGTTAAGACCAGTCTTTCTGTCTCAAGGTTCTTTTTTCCATCAGGATCTCAAAACCTTAATTTTAAGGTGTGGAGTTTGAACGCTTGATTCTTGGTCAAAGAGGTTTCTCTGACTCTGTGATTGATACTATGTGACAGGCTCGTAAATCTGTATCTAGAGAGATATATTATAGAGTCTGGAAGATTTATATTTCTTCAGGATGGTTTAGATAAAGGTTTGTCCGCAAGTTTCTTGAAAGACAAATCTCTGCTCTTTCTGTTCTTTTTCACAGAAGGATTGCTAATCTTCCTGATATTCATTGTTTTGTACAAGCTTTGGTTCGTATAAAACCTGTCATTAAGTCAATTTCTCCTCCTTGGAGTTTGAATTTGGTTCTGGGGGCTCTTCAAGCTCCTCCTTTTGAACCCATGCATTCTTTGGTCATTATATTACTTTCTTGGAAAGTTTTGTTTCTTTTGGCCATCTCTTCTGCCAGAAGAGTCTCTGAATTATCTACTCTTTTTTGTGAGTCTCCTTTTCTGATTTTGCATCAGGATAAGGCGGTGCTGCGAACTTCTTTTGAATTTTTTACCTAAGGTTGTGAATTCTAACAACATTAGTAGAGAAATTGTGGTTCCTTCATTATGTCCTAATCCTATGAATTCTAAGGAGAAATCATTGCATTCTTTGGATGCTGTTAGAGCTTTGTAATATTATGTTGAAGCTATTAAGTCTTTCCGAAAGACTTCTAGTCTATTTGTCATCTTTTCCAGTTCTAGAAAAGATCAGAAAGCTTCTGCCATTTCTTTGGCATCTTGGTTGAAATCTTTATTTCATCATGCCTATGTTGAGTCGGGTAACACTCCGCCTCAAAGGATTACAGCTCATTCTACTAGGTTAGTTTCTATTTCCTGGGCGTTTAAGAATGAAGCTTCGGTTGATCAGATTTGCAAACCAGCAACTTGGTCCTCTTTGCATACTTTTACTAAATTCTACCATTTTGATGTGTTTTCTTCTTCTGAAGCAGTTTTTGGTAGAAACGTACTTCAGGCAGTGGTTTCAGTTTGAATCTTCTGCTTATGTTTTTTTCATTAAAAATTTTATTCTGGGTGTGGATTATTTTCAGCAGGAATTGGCTGTCTTTATTTTATCCCTCCCTCTCTAGTGACTCTTGTGTGGAAAGATCCACATCTTGAGTAATCATTATCCCATACGTCACTAGCTCATGGACTCTTGCTAATTACATGAAAGAAAACATAATTTATGTAAGAACTTACCTGATAAATTCATTTCTTTCATATTAGCAAGAGTCCATGAGGCCCGCCCTTTTTTGTGGTGGTTTATTTTATATGCTTTCGCACTTTTTTCTTATCACCCCACTTCTTGGCTATTCGTTAAACTGAATTGTGGGTGTGGTGAGGGGTGTATTTATAGGCATTTTAAGGTTTGGGAAACTTTGCCCCTCCTGGTAGGAATGTATATCCCATACGTCACTAGCTCATGGACTCTTGCTAATATGAAAGAAATGAATTTATCAGGTAAGTTCTTACATAAATTATGTTTTTCTTTCAGGCCTGTGTGTATCTGACTTACAGAGCCTACTGTTTTTAATTGCTGCCCTTCCAAGGCTATCAGCCATGACTCATATGTGCTTAACTTTTTTCTTTAAATTAAAAAAAAAAATCTTTAAATCATTATGCTAGTGTAATCTAATTTTATTTTCTATCAGGCCTGTGTCTAACTGTCTATCTGACTTACAGAGCATACTGTTGTTAATTGCTGCCCTACGTAGCAGCCAGCCAGTGCCACCACTCATATCTGCTTAACATTATTTTAATATTAAAATATAAACTTTTAAAATATTTTGCTAGTGTAATCTAACTTCATTTTCTATCAGGCCTGTGTTTTTCTCACTTACATAGCATACTGTGTTAAATTGCTGCCCTACCTACCAGCCACGACTCATATCTGTTTTACATTATTTTAAAGTAAAAAAAAAAATTTAAACCATTTTGCTAGTGTAATTTAATTTCTTTTTCCATCAGGCCTGTGTGTTTCTGGCTCACATCATATAGTGTTACACAGTTTATTTATTTATTTTTTTCCACCACTTATAACTGGTGTAACAACATTGGTGTAAATTTTATTTAAATTTTTTTTTAAAATCAGTCCTCTTCTAGTGTTATTAAATTTTAGTAGCCAGGCTGCCATTAGTGCCAGACTGTGTGTCAGGCTGCCAGCATATACTGTGCCTACTTCCATCCTCAGTGCCAGTCCACCACTTCTATCTGTTGTAACATAACATTAAATGTTTTAAAAAAAAACTTTTACATCACTCTTCGAGTGTTATTTAATATTAGTTCACGGGCCAGCCTGCCACCACTAGTGCCAGCCTGTGTGCCAGGCCCACTTGCCAACTAGTTACACCAATCACAGTTGTTGTAACAGTATTGTTAATATTTAAAATTAAAAATTGTTCGATTGTGAATCATCAGTTTGCTCATGCCATTGAATTGCACTTTCCTCCTGCCTGCCAGCCTGTGTGCCAGGCCCACTTGCCAACTAGTTACACCAATCATAGTTGTTGTAACAGTATTGTTAATCTTTAAAATTAAAAATTGTTCGATTGTGAATCATCAGTTTGCTCGTGCCATTGAATTGCACTTTCCTCCTGCCTGCCAGCCTGTGTGCCAGGCCCAACTAGCCAATTAGTGCCACCAATCATATTTCTTGTAACAGTATAGAATTTTTTTTAAATCATAAGTTTTTTGACTGCAAATCTTCAGTCTCCTAGTGCCATTGAATTGCAGTTTCCTCCTGCCTGCCAGCCTGTGTGCCAGGCCCACTTGCCAACTAGTTACATCAATCATAGTTGTTGTAAGAGTATTGTTAATATTTAAAATTAAACATAGTTCGATTGTGAATCATCAGTTTGTTCGTGCCATTGAATTGCACTTTCCTCCTGCCTGCCATCCTGTGTGCCAGGCCCAACTAGCCAATTAGTGCCACCAATCATATTTCTATTAACAGTATTGAAAAAATTGTAAATCACCACTTTTTTGACTGTGAATCTGCAGTCTACTAGTGCCCTTGAATTGCATTTTCCTCCTGCCTGCCAGCCTGTGTGCCAGGCCGACTTGCCAACTAGTTACACCAATCATATTTGTTGTAACAGTATTGTTAATATTTAAAATTAAAAATTGTTAGATTGTGATTGTGAATCATCAGTTTGCTCGTGCCATTGAATTGCACTTTCCTCCTGCCTGCCACACTGTGTGCCAGGCCCAACTAGCCAATTAGTGCCACCAATCATATTTCTTGTAACAGTATTGAAAAAATTGTAAATCATCACTTTTTTTACTGTGAATCTGCAGTCTACTAGTGCCCTTGAATTGCATTTTCCTCCTGCCTGCCAGCCTGTGTGCCACGCCGACTTGCCAACTAGTTACACCAATCATATTTGTTGTCACAGTATTGTTAATATTTAAAATTAAAAATTGTTAGATTGTGATTGTGAATCATCAGTTTGCTCGTGCCATTGAATTGCACTTTCCTCCTGCCTGCCAGCCTGTGTGCCAGGCCCAACTAGCCAATTAGTGCCACCAATCATATTTCTATTAACAGTATTGAAAAAATTGCAAATCATCACTTTTTTGACTGTGAATCTGCAGTCTACCAGTGCCCTTGAATTGCATTTTCCTCCTGCCTGCCAGCCTGTGTGCCAGGCAGACTTGCCAACTAGTTACACCAATCATATTTGTTGTCACAGTATTGTTAATATTTAAAATTAAAAATTGTTAGATTGTGATTGTGAATCATCAGTTTGCTCGTGCCATTTAATTGCACTTTCCTCCTGCCTGGCAGCCTGTGTGCCAGGCCCAACTAGCCAATTAGTGCCACCAATCATATTTCTTGTAACAGTATTGAAAAAAATTGTAAATCATCACTTTTTTGACTGTGAATCTGCAGTCTACTAGTGCCCTTGAATTGCATTTTACTCCTGCCTGCCAGCCTGTGTGCCAGGCCGACTTGCCAACTAGTTACACCAATCATATTTGTTGTAACAGTATTGTTAATATTTAAAATTAAAAATTGTTAGATTGTGATTGTGAATCATCGGTTTGCTCGTACCATTGAATTGCACTTTCCTCCTGCCTGCCAGCCTGTGTGCCAGGCCCAGCTAGCCAATTAGTGCCACCAATCATATTTCTTGTAACAGTATTGAAAAAATTGTAAATCATCACTTTTTTGACTGTGAATCTGCAGTCTACTAGTGCCCTTGAATTGCATTTTCCTCCTGCCTGCCAGCCTGTGTGCCAGGCCGACTTGCCAACTAGTTACACCAATCATACTTGTTGTCACAGTATTGTTAATATTTAAAATTAAAAATTGTTAGATTGTGATTGTGAATCATCAGTTTGCTCGTGCCATTGAATTGCACTTTCCTCCTGCCTGCCAGCCTGTGTGCCAGGCCCAACTAGCCAACTAGTTACACCAATCATATTTGTTGTAACAGTATTGTTAATATTTAAAATTAAAAATTGTTAGATTGTGATTGTGAATCATCAGTTTGCTCGTGCCATTGAATTGCACTTTCCTCCTGCCTGCCAGCCTGTGTGCCAGGCCCAACTAGCCAATTAGTGCCACCAATCATATTTCTTGTAACAGTATTGAAAAAATTGTAAATCATCACTTTTTTGACTGTGAATCTGCAGTCTACTAGTGCCCTTGAATTGCATTTTCCTCCTGTGTGCCAGGCCGACTTGCCAACTAGTTACACCAATCATATTTGTTGTAACAGTATTGTTAATATTTAAAATTAAAAATTGTTAGATTGTGATTATGAATCATCAGTTTGCTCGTGCCATTGAATTGCACTTTCCTCCTGCCTGCCACACTGTGTGCCAGGCCCAACTAGCCAATTAGTGCCACCAATCATATTTCTTGTAAAGGTATTGAAAAAATTGTAAATCATCACTTTTTTTACTGTGAATCTGCAGTCTACTAGTGCCCTTGAATTGCATTTTCCTCCTGTCTGCCAGCCTGTGTGCCAGGCAGACTTGCCAACTAGTTACACCAATCATATTTGTTGTCACAGTATTGTTAATATTTAAAATTAAAAATTGTTAGATTGTGATTGTGAATCATCAGTTTGCTCGTGCCATTTAATTGCACTTTCCTCCTGCCTGGCAGCCTGTGTGTCAGGCCCAACTAGCCAATTAGTGCCACCAATCATATTTCTTGTAACAGTATTGAAAAAATTGTAAATCATCACTTTTTTGACTGTGAATCTGCAGTCTACTAGTGCCCTTGAATTGCATTTTCCTCATGCCTGCCAGCCAGCCTGTGTGCCAGGCCCAACTAGCCAATTAGTGCCACCAATCATATTTCTTGTAACAGTATTGAAAAAATTGTAAATCATCACTTTTTTGACTGTGAATCTGCAGTCTACTAGTGCCCTTGAATTGCATTTTCCTCCTGCCTGCCAGCCTGTGTGCCAGGCCGACTTGCCAACTAGTTACACCAATCATATTTGTTGTAACAGTATTGTTAATATTTAAAATTAAAAATTGTTAGATTGTGATTGTGAATCATCAGTTTGCTCGTGCCATTGAATTGCACTTTCCTCCTGCCTACCACACTGTGTGCCAGGCCCAACTAGCCAATTAGTGCCACCAATCATATTTCTATTAACAGTATTGCACTTTCCTCCTGCCTGCCAGCCTGTGTGCCAGGCCCAACTAGCCAATTAGTGCCACCAATCATATTTCTTGTAACAGTATTGAAAACATTGTAAATCATCACTTTTTTGACTGTGAATCTGCAGTCTACTAGTGCCCTTGAATTGCATTTTCCTCCTGCCTGCCAGCCTGTGTGCCAGGCCGACTTGCCAACTAGTTACACCAATCATATTTGTTGTAACAGTATTGTTAATATTTAAAATTAAAAATTGTTAGATTGTGATTGTGAATCATCAGTTTGCTCGTGCCATTGAATTGCACTTTCCTCCTGCCTGCCAGCCTGTGTGCCAGGCCCAGCTAGCCAATTAGTGCCACCAATCATATTTCTATTAACAGTATTGAAAAAATTGTAAATCATCACTTTTTTGACTGTGAATCTGCAGTCTACCAGTGCCCTTGAATTGCATTTTCCTCCTGCCTGCCAGTCTGTGTGTCAGGCTGACTTGCCAACTAGTTACACCAATCATATTTGTTGTAACAGTATTGTTAATATTTAAAATTAAAAATTGTTAGATTGTGATTGTGAATCATCAGTTTGCTCGTGCCATTGAATTGCACTTTCCTCCTGCCTGCCAGCTTGTGTGCCAGGCCCAACTAGCCAATTAGTGCCACCAATCATATTTCTTGTAACAGTATTGAAAAAATTGTAAATCATCACTTTTTTGACTGTGAATCTGAAGTCTACTAGTGCCCTTGAATTGCATTTTCCTCCTGCCTGCCAGCCTGTGTGCCAGGCCGACTTGCCAACTAGTTACACCAATCATATTTGTTGTAACAGTATTGTTAATATTTAAAATTAAAAATTGTTAGATTGTGATTGTGAATCATCAGTTTGCTCGTGCCATTGAATTGCACTTTCCTCCTGCCTACCACACTGTGTGCCAGGCCCAACTAGCCAATTAGTGCCACCAATCATATTTCTTGTAACAGTATTGAAAAAATTGTAAATCATCACTTTTTTGACTGTGAATCTGAAGTCTACTAGTGCCCTTGAATTGCATTTTCCTCCTGCCTGCCAGCCTGTGTGCCAGTCCGACTTGCCAACTAGTTACACCAATCATATTTGTTGTCACAGTATTGTTAATATTTAAAATTAAAAATTGTTAGATTGTGATTGTGAATCATCAGTTTGCTTGTGCCATTGAATTGCACTTTCCTCCTGCCTGGCAGCCTGTGTGCCAGGCCCAACTAGCCAATTAGTGCCACCAATCAAATTTCTTGTAACAGTATTGAAATAATTGTAAATCGTCACTTTTGTTTACTGTGAATCTGCAGTCTACTAGTGCCCTTGAATTGCATTTTCCTCCTGTCTGCCAGCCTGTGTGCCAGGCCGACTTGCCAACTAGTTACACCAATCATATTTGTTGTCGCAGTATTGTTAATATTTAAAATTAAAAATTGTTAGATTGTGATTGTGAATCATCAGTTTGCTTGTGCCATTGAATTGCACTTTCCTCCTGCCTGCCAGCCTGTGTGCCAGGCCTATTTGCCAACTAGTTACGCCAATCATATTTGTTCTAACAGTATTGTTAATATTTAAAATTAAAAATTGTTAGATTGTGATTGTGAATCATCAGTTTGCTCGTGCCATTGAATTGCACTTTCCTCCTGCCTGCCAGCCTGTGTGCCAGGCCCAACTAGCCAATTAGTGCCACCAATCATATTTCTTGTAACAGTATTGAAAAAATTGTAAATCATCACTTTTTTTACTGTGAATCTGCAGTCTACTAGTGCCCTTGAATTGCATTTTCCTCCTGCCTGCCAGCCTGTGTGCCAGGCCGACTTGCCAACTAGTTACACCAATCATATTTGTTGTCACAGTATTGTTAATATTTAAAATTAAAAATTGTTAGATTGTGATTGTGAATCATCAGTTTGCTTGTGCCATTGAATTGCACTTTCCTCCTGCCTGCCAGCCTGTGTGCCAGGCCCATTAGCAAATTAGTGCCACCTATCATATTTCTTGTAACAGTATTTAAAAAATTGTAAATCATCACTTTTTTGACTGTGAATCTGCAGTCTCCTAGTGCCATTGAATTGCAGTTTCCTCCTGCCTGCCAGCCTGTGTGCCAGGCCCACTTGCCAACTAGTTACACCAATCATAGTTGTTGTAACAGTATTGTTAATATTTAAAATTAAACATAGTTCGATTGTGAATCATCAGTTTGTTCGTGCCATTGAATTGCACTTTCCTCCTGCCTGCCAGCCTGTGTGCCAGGCCCAACTAGCCAATTAGTGCCACCAATCATATTTCTATTAACAGTATTGAAAAAATTGTAAATCATCACTTTTTTGACTGTGAATCTGCAGTCTACTAGTGCCCTTGAATTGCATTTTCCTCCTGCCTGCCAGCCTGTGTGCCAGGCCGACTTGCCAACTAGTTACACCAATCATATTTGTTGTAACAGTATTGTTAATATTTAAAATTAAAAATTGTTAGATTGTGATTGTGAATCATCAGTTTGCTTGTGCCATTGAATTGCACTTTCCTCCTGCCTGCCACACTGTGTTCCAGGCCCAACTAGCCAATTAGTGCCACCAATCATATTTCTTGTAACAGTATTGAAAAAATTGTAAATCATCACTTTTTTTACTGTGAATCTGCAGTCTACTAGTGCCCTTGAATTGCATTTTCCTCCTGCCTGCCAGCCTGTGTGCCAGGCCGACTTGCCAACTAGTTACACCAATCATATTTGCTGTCACAGTATTGTTAATATTTAAAATTAAAAATTGTTAGATTGTGATTGTGAATCATCAGTTTGCTCGTGCCATTGAATTGCACTTTCCTCCTGCCTGCCAGCCTGTGTGCCAGGCCCAGCTAGCCATTTAGTGCCACCAATCATATTTCTATTAACAGTATTGCACTTTCCTCCTGCCTGCCAGCCTGTGTGCCAGGCCCAACTAGCCAATTAGTGCCACCAATCATATTTCTTGTAACAGTATTGAAAAAATTGTAAATCATCACTTTTTTGACTGTGAATCTGAAGTCTACTAGTGCCCTTGAATTGCATTTTCCTCCTGCCTGCCAGCCTGTGTGCCAGGCCGACTTGCCAACTAGTTACACCAATCATATTTGTTGTCACAGTATTGTTAATATTTAAAATTAAAAATTGTTAGATTGTGATTGTGAATCATCAGTTTGCTTGTGCCATTGAATTGCACTTTCCTCCTGCCTGGCAGCCTGTGTGCCAGGCCCAACTAGCCAATTAGTGCCACCAATCATATTTCTTGTAACAGTATTGAAAAAATTGTAAATCGGCACTTTTTTGACTGTGAATCTGCAGTCTACTAGTGCCCTTGAATTGCATTTTCCTCCTGCCTGCCAGCCTGTGTGCCAGGCAGACTTGCCAACTAGTTACACCAATCATATTTGTTGTCGCAGTATTGTTAATATTTAAAATTAAAAATTGTTAGATTGTGATTGTGAATCATCAGTTTGCTTGTGCCATTGAATTGCACTTTCCTCCTGCCTGCCAGCCTGTGTGCCAGGCCGATTTGCCAACTAGTTACGCCAATCATATTTGTTCTAACAGTATTGTTAATATTTAAAATTAAAAATTGTTACATTGTGATTGTGAATCATCAGTTTGCTTGTGCCATTGAATTGCACTTTCCTCCTGCCTGCCAGCCTGTGTGCCAGGCCCAACTAGCCAATTAGTGCCACCAATCATATTTCTTGTAACAGTATTGAAAAAATTGTAAATCATCACTTTTTTGACTGTGAATCTGCAGTCTACTAGTGCCCTTGAATTGCATTTTCCTCCTGCCTGCCAGCCTGTGTGCCAGGCCAACTTGCCAACTAGTTACACCAATCATATTTGTTGTCACAGTATTGTTAATATTTAAAATTAAAAATTGTTAGATTGTGATTATGAATCATCAGTTTGCTTGTGCCATTGAATCATCAGTTTGCTCGTGCCATTGAATTGCACTTTCCTCCTGCCTGCCAGCCTGTGTGCCAGGCCCATTAGCCAATTAGTGCCACCTATCATATTTCTTGTAACAGTATTTAAAAAATTGTAAATCATCACTTTTTTGACTGTGAATCTGCAGTCTACTAGTGCCCTTGAATTGCATTTTCCTCCTGCCTGCCAGCCTGTGTGCCAGGCCGACTTGCCAACTAGTTACACCAATCATATTTGTTGTAACAGTATTGTTAATATTTAAAATTAAAAATTGTTAGATTGTGATTGTGAATCATCAGTTTGCTCGTGCCATTGAATTGCACTTTCCTCCTGCCTGCCAGCCTGTGTGCCAGGCCCAGCTAGCCAATTAGTGCCACCAATCATATTTCTATTAACAGTATTGCACTTTCCTCCTGCCTGCCAGCCTGTGTGCCAGGCCCAACTAGCCAATTAGTGCCACCAATCATATTTCTTGTAACAGTATTGAAAAAATTGTAAATCATCACTTTTTTGACTGTGAATCTGAAGTCTACTAGTGCCCTTGAATTGCATTTTCCTCCTGCCTGCCAGCCTGTGTGCCAGGCCGACTTGCCAACTAGTTACACCAATCATATTTGTTGTCACAGTATTGTTAATATTTAAAATTAAAAATTGTTAGATTGTGATTGTGAATCATCAGTTTGCTTGTGCCATTGAATTGCACTTTCCTCCTGCCTGGCAGCCTGTGTGCCAGGCCCAACTAGCCAATTAGTGCCACCAATCATATTTCTTGTAACAGTATTGAAAAAATTGTAAATCGTCACTTTTTTGACTGTGAATCTGCAGTCTACTAGTGCCCTTGAATTGCATTTTCCTCCTGCCTGCCAGCCTGTGTGCCAGGCCGACTTGCCAACTAGTTACACCAATCATATTTGTTGTCACAGTATTGTTAATATTTAAAATTAAAAATTGTTAGATTGTGATTGTGAATCATCAGTTTGCTTGTGCCATTGAATTGCACTTTCCTCCTGCCTGCCAGCCTGTGTGCCAGGCCGATTTGCCAACTAGTTACGCCAATCATATTTGTTCTAACAGTATTGTTAATATTTAAAATTAAAAATTGTTACATTGTGATTGTGAATCATCAGTTTGCTCGTGCCATTGAATTGCACTTTCCTCCTGCCTGCCAGCCTGTGTGCCAGGCCCAACTAGCCAATTAGTGCCACCAATCATATTTCTTGTAACAGTATTGAAAAAATTGTAAATCATCACTTTTTTGACTGTGAATCTGCAGTCTACTAGTGCCCTTGAATTGCATTTTCCTCCTGCCTGCCAGCCTGTGTGCCAGGCCAACTTGCCAACTAGTTACACCAATCATATTTGTTGTCACAGTATTGTTAATATTTAAAATTAAAAATTGTTAGATTGTGATTATGAATCATCAGTTTGCTCGTGCCATTGAATCATCAGTTTGCTCGTGCCATTGAATTGCACTTTCCTCCTGCCTGCCAGCCTGTGTGCCAGGCCCATTAGCCAATTAGTGCCACCTATCATATTTCTTGTAACAGTATTTAAAAAATTGTAAATCATCACTTTTTTGACTGTGAATCTGCAGTCTACTAGTGCCCTTGAATTGCATTTTCCTCCTGCCTGCCAGCCTGTGTGCCAGGCCGACTTGCCAACTAGTTACACCAATCATATTTGTTGTAACAGTATTGTTAATATTTAAAATTAAAAATTGTTAGATTGTGATTGTGAATCATCAGTTTGCTCGTGCCATTGAATTGCACTTTCCTCCTGCCTGCCAGCCTGTGTGCCAGGCCCAGCTAGCCAATTAGTGCCACCAATCATATTTCTATTAACAGTATTGCACTTTCCTCCTGCCTGCCAGCCTGTGTGCCAGGCCCAACTAGCCAATTAGTGCCACCAATCATATTTCTTGTAACAGTATTGAAAAAATTGTAAATCATCACTTTTTTGACTGTGAATCTGAAGTCTACTAGTGCCCTTGAATTGCATTTTCCTCCTGCCTGCCAGCCTGTGTGCCAGGCCGACTTGCCAACTAGTTACACCAATCATATTTGTTGTCACAGTATTGTTAATATTTAAAATTAAAAATTGTTAGATTGTGATTGTGAATCATCAGTTTGCTTGTGCCATTGAATTGCACTTTCCTCCTGCCTGGCAGCCTGTGTGCCAGGCCCAACTAGCCAATTAGTGCCACCAATCATATTTCTTGTAACAGTATTGAAAAAATTGTAAATCGTCACTTTTTTTACTGTGAATCTGCAGTCTACTAGTGCCCTTGAATTGCATTTTCCTCCTGCCTGCCAGCCTGTGTGCCAGGCCGACTTGCCAACTAGTTACACCAATCATATTTGTTGTCGCAGTATTGTTAATATTTAAAATTAAAAATTGTTAGATTGTGATTGTGAATCATCAGTTTGCTTGTGCCATTGAATTGCACTTTCCTCCTGCCTGCCAGCCTGTGTGCCAGGCCGATTTGCCAACTAGTTACGCCAATCATATTTGTTCTAACAGTATTGTTAATATTTAAAATTAAAAATTGTTACATTGTGATTGTGAATCATCAGTTTGCTCGTGCCATTGAATTGCACTTTCCTCCTGCCTGCCAGCCTGTGTGCCAGGCCCAACTAGCCAATTAGTGCCACCAATCATATTTCTTGTAACAGTATTGAAAAAATTGTAAATCATCACTTTTTTGACTGTGAATCTGCAGTCTACTAGTGCCCTTGAATTGCATTTTCCTCCTGCCTGCCAGCCTGTGTGCCAGGCCAACTTGCCAACTAGTTACACCAATCATATTTGTTGTCACAGTATTGTTAATATTTAAAATTAAAAATTGTTAGATTGTGATTGTGAATCATCAGTTTGCTCGTGCCATTGAATCATCAGTTTGCTCGTGCCATTGAATTGCACTTTCCTCCTGCCTGCCAGCCTGTGTGCCAGGCCCATTAGCCAATTAGTGCCACCTATCATATTTCTTGTAACAGTATTTAAAAAATTGTAAATCATCACTTTTTTGACTGTGAATCTGCAGTCTCCTAGTGCCATTGAATTGCAGTTTCCTCCTGCCTGCCAGCCTGTGTGCCAGGCCCATTTGCCAACTAGTTACACCAATCATATTTGTTGTAACATTATTTTTATTATTTAAAATAAAAAAATTCTTAGATTGCGAATCATCAGTTTGCTTGTGCTATTGAATTGCAGTTTCCTCCTGCAAACCAGCGTGTGTGCTAGGCCCACTAGCCAACTAGTGCCAACAATTATATTTCTTGTAACTGTATTGAAACAAATTTAAATCATACGTTTTTTTTACTGTGAATCTTCAGTCTCCTAGTGCCATTGAATTGCAGTTACCTCCTGCCTGCCAGCCTGTGTGCCAGGCCCACTTGCCAACTAGTTACACCAATCATATTTGTTGTAACATTATTGTTAATATTTAAAATAAAAAATTCTTAGATTGTGAAACATCAGTTTGCTCGTGCTATTGAATTGCAGTTTCCTCCTGCAAGCCAGCATGTGTGCCAGGCCCACTAGCCAACTACTGCCACCAATCATATTTCTGGTAACAGTATTGAAAAAAAATTAAATCATAACTTTTTGGACTGTGAATCTTCAGTCTCCTAGTGCCATTGAATTGCAGTTGCCTGCCTGCCTGCCTGCCAGCGTGTGTGCCAGGCCCACTTGCCGTTTCCAACTAGTGCCACCAATCATATTTGTTCTAACAGTATTGTCAATTTTTGGTAAAAACAATTTTTGGACTAAGAAGCATGACTCAGCTAGTTTAATCTAATTGCAGTTGCCTTCCTCCCAGCGTGTGTGCCAGACAGGCCCATTTGCCAACTAGTGCCAACAATCATATTTGTTGTCACAGTACTTCTAATATTTAAAAAATAAACATTTTTGACTTTGAAACATCAGTCTTTTTTTTGTTGTCAGTCTCACAGCGTATACTGTGCCCACTTGCCCAGTGCCACCACTCATAATTTGTCCAATAGTATTGTAAGTGTACATTTTAAAAAAAATGACAGGCAGAGGCAGGCCACCCCACAGGTTCCGTGGTCGTGGTCGTGGTGCTGTGATTCCTTTAGACCCTACAAATATGCACATTGTTCAGACGCCGGGTGCCATGGGGGACGCGAAAAGTTCTGAGGACCTAGTTGAATGGCTAACACAGGACACCCAATCTTCTACAGCTTCCACTCCTAGTCCTCCTAACCTTGACGCACCATCCACCTCCAGCTGTGCTTTGGGCACGTCTCAAGTGACCAGTGCCACTCGCCTGCCTGTCGCCACCACCAACACTAGCACCACAGCCGCTTCACTTGATCTGTCACAGGAGTTATTGACACATCAGTTGGAAGAAATGAGTGATGCGCAACCATCATTGGCAGAGGATGTAGATAACAGTGATATGTCTCAGTCAGGCAGCATTACAGACATGGAGGTACGGTGTGATGATGGTGATGATGTTGTACCCACTGCTGCTTCCTTTCTTGATGTGTCAGATACAAGTGAAGCGGTTGATGATGATGTGTCGGTGGATGTGGGTGCCTGCTAGAAGAGAAGAAGAAGAGGGGGAAAGTTCAGATGGGGAGACAGAGAGGAGGAGGAGGAGACGAGTCGGAAGCAGGGGGAGGTCATTGCAAGGAGCTAGTGGCACAGTCAGCAGCATGCATCAGCACCCAGGGTCAGCCAGACAGCACGCCGAGGCCCATCAACACATGCTGTTGCCACCACCAGAATGCCGTCATCGCAGAGCTCAGCAGTGTGGCATTTTTTTTGTGTGTATGCCTCTGACAACAGTGATGCCATTTGCAACCTGTGCCAAAAGAAACTGAGTCGTGGGAAGTCCAACACCCACCTAGGTACAACTGCTTTGCGAAGGCACATGGTCTCCCATCACAAACGCCGATGGGAAGAACACATGAGTAGAAGCAGCACACAAACTGAAAGCCGCCCTCCTCCTCCTGCTCCAGCATCTTCAGCCACGTCAACCACTGCTGTCCTCCTGGACCCCTCTCAACCATCCTCCACTGAGTCTCTCTTACGTAGCAGTTCCTGGTCATCTGCCCACAGTCAGCTGTCTGTCAAGGACATGTTTGAGCGTAAGAAGCCAATTTCTCACCCCCTTGCCCGGCGTCTGACAGCTGGCTTGTCTGAACTCTTAGCCCAAGTTTACATACAAAACTTCATGGATCCATGATGAATAACAAATAGAGTTAAAAATGAAATAAAAATGAAGTAAAAACAATGAGATAATACTTGAGCAATAATATACAGTAGCAGCAATGAGGAAGTAAAAGCAGTTGCAGACAATTCTTAGTAAAACTTCTCAAAATTAAATTCAAGGTGAAAAACTCACCTTGAATTTAATTTAATTTTGAGAAGTTTTACTAAGAATTGTCTGCAACTGCTTTTACTTCCTCATTGCTGCTACTGTATATTATTGCTCAAGTATTATCTCATTGTTTTTACTTCATTTTTATTTCATTTTTAACTCTATTTGTTATTCATCATGGATCCATGAAGTTTTGTATGTAAACTTGATTTAATTTGTAAAACATTCATTCTAAAGATTTTAATCATATGTATTAAAACACAATTTTTAGAAAACACTGAAGTTTAGATTTTATATTTTTATTCACCTAGCCTCCATAGGGTAGGCGCCTGGGGTTCCCCCTCATTCTGTTTCTCTTTCATTGGGTAATAGCTAGGAATACCCCTCCCCGGGCTCATAGGTTATTATTAGGCGCTGAGGTCAATTTTTTCAAATTTGAACTCTTAGCCCGCCAGCTTTTACCATACAAGCTGGTGGAGTCTGATGCTTTCAACAAATTTGTATCTATTGGGACACCGCAGTGGAAGGTACCTGGCAGAAATTTCTTTTCACAAAAGGCAATCCCAAACCTGTACTCTGTTGTTCGAAAGGAAGTTATGGCATGTCTGGCACACAGCGTTGGGGCAAGGGTCCATATGACCACGGATAGCTGGTCTGCAAAGCATGGTCAGGGCAGGTATATCACCTACACTGTGCATTGGGTAAACCTGCTGACGTCTGACAAGCATGCAATGCGTGGCTCTGCAGAAGAGTTGGTGACACCGCCACGACTTGCAGGCAGGCCTGCTGCTACCTCCTCTACTCCTCCATCCTCTTCCATAACCTCTTCCTCAGCTGAGTCCTCTTCTGCTTCTGCGTCTTGCTCCACATCAATGGCACCCCCCAGCTCCCCAGGTACTATTCCATATCCCGTGTACGGCAGTGTCACGCCGTCTTGGGGTTGACTTGCCTGAAAGCGGAGAGTCACACCGCACCAGCACTCCTGACCGCCCTGAACGCACAGGTGGATCAGTGGCTGACTCCGCACCAACTGGAGATTGGCAAGGTTGTTTCTGACAATGGAAGTAATTTGGTGGCGGCATTGAAATTGGGCAAGCTGACACATGTGCCATGCATGGCACATGTGTGTAATCTGATTGTACAACGATTTGTCCATAAGTACCCAGGCTTACAGGACGTCCTGAAGCAGGCCAGGAAGGTGTGTGGCCATTTCAGGCATTCCTACATGGCCATGGCGCACTTGTCCGATATCCAGTGTCGAAACAACCTGCCAGTCAGGCGCTTGATTTGCGACAGCCCAACACGGAATTCAACACTCCTAAAGTTTGACCGCCTGCTCCAACAAGAAAAAGCTGTTAATGAGTATTTGTATGACCGGGATGCTAGGACAGCCTCTGGGGAGGTGGGGATTTTTTTTGCCAAATTACTGGACGCTCATGCGCAATGCCTGTAGGCTCATGCGTCCTTTTGAGGAGGTGACAAACCTTGTCAGTCGCACCGAAGGCACCATCAGCGGCATCATACCATTTGTTTTCTTCCTGGAGCGTGCCCTGCGAAGAGTGGTGGATCAGGCTGTAGATAAGCGTGAAGAGGAAGAGTTGTGGTGTCCATCACCCCCACAAACAGCCTTATCAGCATCACTTGCTGGACCTGCATCAACACAGGAAGAGGATTGTGAGGAAGAGGAGTCAGAGGAGGAATGTGGCTTTGAGGAGGAGGAGGAAGACCGAGCACAACAGGCATTCCAGGGTGCTCGTTGTTGTCACCTCTCTGGTACCCGTGGTGTTGTACATGGCTGGGGGGAAGAAGATACCCTCAGTGAGATCAGTGAGGACGAGGAACGGGACATGATTAGCTCGGCATCCAACCTTGTGCAAATGGGGTCTTTCATGCTGTCGTGCCTGTTGAGGGACCCTCGTATAAAAAAGCTGAAGGAGAATGACCTGTACTGGGTTTCCACGCTCCTAGACCCCCGGTATAAGCATAAAGTGCCTGAAATGTTACCAAATTCACGCCAGTCGGAAAGGATGGAGCATTTTAAAAATAAATTAAAAACTATGCTTTACACAGTGTATAAGGGTGATGTCACAGCACAACGGGAATGTAACAGGGGAAGAGATGAAAGTAATCCTCCTCCTCCCACGACCACGGCGGCAAGGACAGGATGCTTTCCTGACGTCTTGTTGATGGAGGACATGCGTACCTTTTTAACTCCCATGCATCGCCAGAGCCTTTTGGGATCCAGCCTCAGAGAAAGACTCAACCGACAGGTAGCAGACTACCTAGCATTAACTGCGGATCTCGACACTCTGAGGAGCAATGGACCCCTTGACTACTGGGTGTGCAGGCTTGACCTGTGGCCTGAGCTATCCCAATTTGCAATGGAACTTCTGGCCTGCCCCGCTTCAAGTGTCCTGTCCAAAAGGACCTTCAGTGCAGCAGGAGGTTTTGTCACTGAGAAGAGAAGTCGCCTAGGTCAAAAAAGCCTTGACTATCTCACCTTTATTAAAATGAATTAGGGATGGATCCCGAAGGGACTGACATTGGGCGATACATTTGAGTAAAAAAGGCCTGATGATGAGATGAGCTGGCTTGGGCTACAACTGGTACACACGCTGGCTTTTTTTTTCTTATAATGCAGGATGACTTGCTTGACTTATCCGCCAACAACTAGTGTTCAAGCCGCAAGCTTTTAGGGCACTTTCTAAATGTTTTACAAACAGCAATTTTTCTGGCCGCTGCTACAGCAGTGGCTGCAACAATACCCAATTTTTCAGTCATTTGTACATGCCTAATTTTTATGACCTCTGCTGCTGCTCTGTGGGTACAAAACTCAAAGCAAAAAATAAGGCACATAACAGTGATTAAACTGTTAAGAATAGTACAACTTAACACACCACTCATATCTGGTGGACCATTAAATTGCACGCGCAGTGCCCCAAATTTGAAGGAGGAGGACCGACCAAGCATCTTTATCCGTCTCTTGGTTGCTCTAAATTATCTCCGGGTTCCATCTATGCCATACCTGTAGTTTATTGTGCAAAAGGGTGGCATATGTGGTGTTTCATGCTGTTGTGCCTGTTGAGGTTCATGGGCCATCTTATTAAAAGGGTGAAGGAGAACAAAGTGTACTGGTTGTCCAAGCATCTTTTTCCATCTCCCGGTTCCTAAAAATTATATCCGGGTTTCTAAAATGGATGCCATACCTGTACTCTATTGTGCAAAAGGATGGCATATGTGGTGTTTCCTGCAGTTGTTTCTGTTGAGGGTGCTGGACCCTCTTATAAAAAGGCTGAAGGAGAACGACCTGTACTGGGTCTCCAAGCATGGTTTTTTTGGCCAATTTCACGTTTCCAAAAAATTATCTCTGGGTTTCTAAAATCAATGCCTGTACTCTATTGTTCAAAAGGATGCAAAATGTCCGCTTTCCAGCTGTTGTTTCTGTTGAGGGTCCTGGACCCTCTTATAAAAAGGCTGAAGGAGAAAGAAGTGTACTGGGTGTCCAATCATTTTTTTGGTTTAATTTCCAGGTTCATAAACATTATCTCTGGGTTTCTAAAATCAATGCTGTACCTGTACTCTATAGTTCAAAAGGATGCCATATGTCCTCTTTCCTGCTGTTGTTTTTGTTGAGGGTCCTGGACCCTCTTTTAAAAAGGCTGAAGTAGAAAGAAGTGTACTGGGTGACCAATCATTTTTTTGGTTCCATTTCCCGGTTGCAACAAATTATATCCGGGTTTCTAAAATCAATGCCTTACCTGTACTCTATTGTTCAAAAGGATGCCATATGTCCTCTTTCCTGCTGTTGTTTCTGTTGAGGGTCCGGGACCCTCTTATAAAAAGGCTGAAGTAGAAAGAAGTGTACTGGGTGACCAATCATTTTTTTGGTTACATTTCCCGGTTGCAACAAATTATATCCGGGTTTCTAAAATCAATGCCTTACCTGTACTCTATTGTTCAAAAGGATGCCATATGTCCTCTTTCATGCTGCTGTTTCATATGAGGGTCCTGGACCCTCTTATAAAAAGGTTGAAGTAGAAAGAGGTGTACTGGGTGTCCAATCAATGTTTTTTTCTAATTCCCGTTTCCTAAAAATTATCTCTGGGTTTCTAAAATCAATGCTGTACCTGTACTCTATTGTTCAAAAGGATGCCATATGTCCTCTTTCCTGCTGCTGTTTTTGTTGAGGGTCCTGGACCCTCTTATAAAAAGGCTGATGTAGAAAGAAGTATACTGGGTGACCAATCATTTTTTTGGTTCCATTTCCCGGTTGCAACAAATTATCTCTGGGTTTCTAAAATCAATGCCTTACCGGTAATCTATTGTTCAAAAGGATGCCATATGTCCTCTTTCCTGCTGTTGTTTCTGTTGAGGGTCCTGGACCCTCTTATAAAAAGGCCGAAGGAGAAAGAAGTGTACTGGGTGTCCAATCAATGTTTTTTTCTATTTCCCGGTTGCAACAAAGTATTTCCGGGTTTCTAAAATCAATGCCTTACCGGTAATCTATTGTTCAAAAGGATGCCATATGTCCTCTTTCCTGCTGTTGTTTCTGTTGAGGGTCCTGGGCCCTCTTATAAAAAGGCCGAAGGAGAAAGAAGTGTACTGGGTGTCCAATCAATATTTTTTCTATTTCACGTTTCCTAAAAATTATCTCCGGATTTCTAAAATCAATGCTTTACCTGTACTCTATTGTTCAAAAGGATGCCATATGTCCTCTTTCCTGCTGCTGTTTTTGTTGAGGGTCCTGGACCCTCTTATATAAAGGCCGAAGGAGAAAGAAGTGTACTGGGTGTCCAATCAATGTTTTTTTCTATTTCACATTTCCTAAAAATTATCTCCGGGTTTCTAAAATCAATGCCTTACCGGTAATCTATTGTTCAAAAGGATGTCATATGTCCTCTTTCCTGCTGTTGTTTCTGTTGAGGGTCCTGGACCCTCTTATAAAAAGGCCGAAGGAGAAAGAAGTGTACTGGGTGTCCAATCAATGTTTTTTTCTATTTCCCGTTTCCTAAAAAATATCTCTGGGTTTCTAAAATCAATGCTGTACCTGTACTCTATTGTTCAAAAGGATGCCATATGTCCTCTTTCCTGCTGTTGTTTTTGTTGAGGGTCCGGGACCCTCTTATATAAAGGCCGAAGGAGAACGACCTGTACTGTACTGGGTGTCCAAGCATGGTTTTTAGTTCAATTTCACGGTTCGTAAAAAATATCTCCGTGTAACTAAAATCAATGCCATACCTGTACTCTATTGTTCAAAAGGATGGCATATGTGGAGCTTCATTCTGTTGTGGCTGTTGAGGGTCGTGGGCCATTGTATAAAACGGCTGAAGGAGAACGACCTGTACTGCCTTGCTGCTCCTTTTAGGCAGGCCAGCTCTTTGCATACATGCCCACAGACTCTGTAACGGATGCCTCTTTTAGGGAGAGGTGCAGCCATAATGCAGGGTCAGAACCTCTGCCTGCAACTGAAAGGAAGTAACCTTACCATGGTTCCCTGACCGCACGTCTTGTTGTTATATTTTGTTGAGGGTAATCATGATAGCCATGTAGACCACCCCCGAGAGGCCTTGAAGTAACAGGGTTGAAAGTGCTAAGAATAGTACTACTTTAAACAACCGAGTTAGCCATGGGTCTTAGTCCAAGACCGCATGGCTTTTTTTGGGTTGGGTATGCGGCTAATCATGAAGGCCATATAGACCTCCCACCATTTGGTGTTGTATCAGGTATTAAACTAATAAGAACAGTACTACCAAAATACAGTTGATTAACCCCTTAATGACCACAGCACTTTTCCATTTTCTGTCCGTTTGGGACCAAGGCTATTTTTACATTTTTGCGGTGTTTGTGTTTAGCTGTAATTTTCATCTTACTCATTTACTGTACCCACACATATTATATACCGTTTTTCTCGCCATTAAATGGACTTTCTAAAGATACCATTATTTTCATCATATCTTATAATTTACTATAAAAAAAATTATAAAATATGAGGAAAAAATTGAAAAAAACACACTTTTTCTAACTTTGACCCCCAAAATCTGTTACACATCTACAACCACCAAAAAACACCCATGCTAAATAGTTTCTAAATTTTGTCCTGAGTTTAGAAATACCCAATGTTTACATCTTCTTTGCTTTTTTTGTAAGTTATAGGGCCATAAATACAAGTTGCACTTTGCTATTTCCAAACCATTATTTTTCAAAATTAGCGCTAGTTACATTAGAACACTAATATCTTTCAGGAATCTCTGAATATCCATTGACATGTATATAATTTTTTTTAGTAGACATCCCAAAGTATTGATCTAGGCCCATTTTGGTATATTTCATGCCACCATTTCACCGCCAAATGCGATTAAATACAAAAAATCGTTCACTTTTTTACAAATTTTTTCACAAACTTTTGGTTTCTCACTGAAATTATTTACAAACAGCTTGTGCAATTATGGCTTAAATGGTTGTAAATTCTTCTCTGGGATCCCCTTTGTTCAGAAATAGCAGACATATATGGCTTTGGCGTTGCTTTTTAGTAATTAGAAGGCTGCTAAATGCCACTGCGCACTACACGTATATTATGCCCAGCAGTGAAGGGGTTAATTATGGAGCATGTAGGGAGCTTCTAGGGTTAATTTTAGATTTAGTGTAGTGTAGTAGACAACCCCAAGTATTGATCTAGGCCCATTTTGGTATATTTCATGCCACCATTTCACCGCCAAACGCGATCAAATTAAAAAAAACATTAAATGTTTCACAATTTTAGGTTTCTCACTGAAATCATTTACAAACCGCTTGTGCAATTATGGCACAAATGGTTGTAAATGCTTCTCTGGGATCCCCTTTATTCAGAAATAGCAGACATATATGGCTTTGGCGTTGCTTTTTGGTAATTAGAAGGCCGCCAAATGCCGCTGCATTTCACACGTGTATTATGGCTAGCAGTGAAGGGGTTAATTATGTAGCTTGTAGGGAGCTTGCAGGGTTAATTTTAGCTTTAGTGTAGAGCTCAGCCTCCCACCTGAAACATGAGACCCCCTGATCTCTCCCAAACAGCTCTCTTCCCTCCCCCACCCCCCAATTGTCCCCGCCATCTTAAGTACTGGCAGAAACTCTGCCAGTACTAAAATAAAAGCTATATTTGGGGGTTTTTTTAATTTTTTTTAGCATATTTACATATGCTGCTGTGTAGGATCCCCCCTTAGCCCCCAGCCTTACTGATCCCCCACCAAAGAGCTCTCTAACCCTCCCCCTCTGCCTTAATGGGCGCCATCTTGGGTACTGGCAGCTGTCTGCCAGTACCCAGTTTAGTGAATAATGTGCCTTTTTTTTTAAATAAAAACCCTTTTCTGCAGTGTAGCTTCCCCCCCCCCCAAGATCAACCCCCCACCCCTTCCACATCTTTTAGCTGTTATTTACAGCTTTCAAAAAGTTAATTCAAGTACTTGATTTTTCTGTAGTGTAGCGGTTCCCTCCCGCTCCCGCCCCGTGCACGCGCCCGCCCGCCGCCCGCCGCCCCCCGTGCACGCGCACGCTCCCGTGCGCGCTCCCGCCCCCGATCCCGCCCCCCTCCACTCCACTGGGCACATCGATGGCCGCCCACCCGCCTCCCAGACTTGCTCCCACCCACCAACGATACCGGCCACCGATGTCCGGTGCAGAGAGGGCCACAGAGTGGCTCTCTCTGCATCGGATGGCCAAGGGGGGTTATTGCAGGATGCCTCCATATCGAGGCATCACTGCAATAACCGGAAAGCAGCTGGAAGCGAGCAGGATCGCTTCCAGCTGCTTTCCACACCGAGGACGTGCAGGGTACGTTCTCAGGCATTAACTGCCTTTTTTTTGAGGACGTACCCTGCATGTCCTCGGTCGTTAAGGGGTTAATAACGGGCTATCAAGAGCCAAGGTTTTATTGTATTTTGTTAGGATAATCATGATGGCCATGTAGACCACCCCCGAGAGGCCTGGAAGTAACAGGGATGAAAGTGCTAAGAATAGTACTACTTTAAACAAACGAGTTAGCCATGGGTCTTAGTCCAAGACCGCATGACTTTTTTTTGGGTTGGGTGCGGCTAATCATGAAGGCCATATAGACCTCCCACCATTCGGTGTTGTATCAGATATTAAGCTAATAAGAACAGAACTACCAAAATACAGCCGATTAATAACGGGCTATCAAGAGCCAAGGTTTTATTGTTGTATTTTGTTAGGATGGGTGCGGCTAATCATGAAGGCCATATAGACCTCCCACCATTCGGTGTTGTATCAGGTATTAAATTAATAAGAACAGTACTACCAAAATACAGCCGATTAATAACGGGCTATCAAGAGCCAAGGTTTTATTGTTGTATTTTGTTAGGATAATCATGAAGGCCATGTAGACCACACCTGAGAGGCCTGGAAGTAACAGGGATGAAAGTGCTAAGAATAGTACTACTTTAAACAACCGAGTTAGCCATGGGTCTTAGTCCAAGACCGCATGGCTTTTTTTTGGGTTGGGTGCGGCTAATCATGAAGGCCATATAGACCTCCCACCATTCGGTGTTGTATCAGGTATTAAACTAATAAGAACAGTATTACCAAAATACAGCCAATTAACGGGCTATCAAGAGCAAAGGTTTTATTGTTGTATTTTGTTAGGATAATCATGATGGCCATGTAGACCACCCCCGAGAGGCCTTGAAGTTACAGGGATGAAAGTGCTAAGAATAGTACTACTTTAAACAACCGAGTTAGCCATGGGTCTTAGTCCAAGACCGCATGGCTTTTTTTGGGTTGGGTGCGGCTAATCATGCAGGCCATATAGACCTCCCACCATTCGGTGTTGTATCAGGTATTATTAAACTAATAAGAACAGTACTACCAAAATACAGCCAATTAACGGGCTATCAAGAGCCAAGGTTTTATTGTTGTATTTTGTTAGGATAATCATGATGGCCATGTAGACCACCCCCGAGAGGCCTGGAAGTAACAAGGATAAAAGTGCTAAGAATAGTACTACTTTAAACAAAAGAGTTAGCCATGGGTCTTAGTCCAAGACCGCATGGCTTTTTTTTTGGGTTGGGTGCGGCTAATCATGCAGGCCATATAGACCTCCCACCATTCGTTGTTGTAACAGGTATTAAACTAATAACAACAGTACTACTTAACACAACCTAGTTACCATGGGTCCCAGAGCATATGTTTTATTATTATATTTTGTAAGGGTAATCATGCAGGCCATATAGACCTCCCACCATTCGGTGTTGTAACAGGTATTAAAGTAATAACAACAGTACTACTTAACACAACCTAGTTACCATGGGTCCCAGAGCATATGTTTTATTATTATATTTTGTAAGGGTAATCATACAGGCCATATAGACCTCCCCCGATAGGGTGAGTAACAGGTATTGAAATGCTAAGAACAGTACTACTTAACACAAACTTACCATGGGTCCCAGAGCATATGTCTTATTATTATATTTTGTTAGGGTAATCATGCAGGCCATATAGACCTCCACCGATAGGGTGAGTAACAGGTATTAAAATGCTAAGAATAGTACTACTTAACACAACCTAGTTATCATGGGTCCCAGACCGCATGTTTAATTATTATACTTTGTCAGGGTAATTATATATCTAACAAATCTATCTATTTCTCTTCTGCCGATTCTATCTATCAATCTATGTATATCTATCTATCCTATCTATCTATCTTCTGTCCGGACTGTTTTGAGACAGCCACTTGTGTTTTGGACAAATTTGAAGTAGGAGGACAGACCAATCACAGGGATTAAACTGGGAAGAATAGTAATAATTAAGAAAACCTAGTTATACCAACCACCATGGGTCCCAGACCACATGTTTTGTTATTATAGTTTGTCAGGGTAATCATGCAGGCCACATAGACCTCCCCCGATAGGGGGAGTAACAGGGATTAAAGTGCTTTGAAAAGTACTACTTAACACAACCTAGTTACCATGGGTCCCAGACCGCGTGTCTTGTTGTTATACTTTGTAAGGTAATAATGCAGGCCATATAGACCACCCCCGATAGGAGGAGTTACAGGGATGAAAGTGCTAAGAATAGTACTTGTGACAGACCCTTCTGTCAGGACTGAAAGAGTTAACTGTGTTTAGCTTTAAGAATCTAATTTATAAAGACAGGTTTTCTGGCCTCAGCTATTGTGTGCTATAATTACATTTAAGTAATAAACAGGCCATTGTTTAATCACCCTCAGAGAACAGAGGCTAGGTGATAAGACAAGCCAAATGTGTTTAAGTTGTTATCTGCCTAAGTAAAGTATTTAAGTAATATAATTCTATTGTATCATGTCAAGGGCGCTTCTCCCTTTTATCTAATGTACAACATTCTTTCAACCCCCATCTGAGGGGGGGTCAAAAACCTGTATAAATCTGTATGCTGCCTTCAAATAAAGTTATTATCCTGTTTTAAACCTGAAATGTGGAGCTTGGTCTCATGTTTGCAGGGAAACTGATCAAGGTTGTGAAGTGCTGATTCTGTATGCAGGACATTGTTCATCTGGTATTAACCCTTGGTATACAGTTGGTACTGTAACATTGGTGGCAAGCGACGGGAGAATCCTTATCGCCCAGAAGAGCAACTACACAAGCCAGTAACCTCAGGAAGAGGGGGATTATTACAATACTGACTAAGATGGAAAGAGTACCAGGGACAGAAGGAACCAATGGGCCCAGCATAGCAGACAGAACCCCTGAAGAAGCAAGCTTTGATCGGGCGGTTAAAATAAGACTGGCATATTATGGCCCCAACCCATCTGCCGAAATTATCGACCGGGTCATAGCAGCTGTGGAGGCCAACCTACTTCGCCAAAGCGGCGCTGCAGCAGCCCAAGTCACAGCAACCCCAGTGGAAAAGGGAAAAGTAAATTTTGCAGCTTTTAAAAACTTCCTGGAAACAGAAGGAGAGATTGATGGGTACCTTGCAGATTTTGAGAGGCAATGTGCACTACACAAGGTACCCGCAGAGGACTGGGTCACGATATTATCCGGAAAATTATCCGGCCGGGCCAGTGAGGCTTTTCGGGCCATTCCAGATGAGGAAGTCGGGGATTATAATACTGTAAAAGAGGCTCTGCTCTCCAGGTATGCGGTTACACCGGAGGCGGTTCAGAGACACTGTTAAATTGGCTGGTGATTCCTACCTTGAGTGGGCATGTAAGGTGCACCGCACAGCAGCTCACTGGATAGCGGGGTGCCAAGCCGTATCTGGGGAAGAGGTGCTGCAGCTATTCCTGTTGGAACATTGCTTCGACAAGTTACCCGCAGGAGTTCGAGAGTGGGTTCGGGACCGTAAACCCTCCACCCTGCATGAAGCGGCTCGCTTGGCAGATGAGTATACGGATGCCCGCAAACTGGACACTGCTACCACTAAGCCCCCTGCCAGAGTGGAGTACAGACCCCCAGTCACCCCAGCACCTGCCAGTTACCAACCCCCAGCACACCGCTATACCACACGGGCTCGGGCCACGAACTACCCTCAGAGAGCCTGGTTCAATTCGCGGGGCTACTCACAACCTATTCGGTGCTTTGGATGTAAGCAACTAGGGCACAAAAGACCAGAGTGTCCCCTAAACGCAGCGAACCAAGCACAGTCCTGGAGAAGACCCGCTAGCGGAATCCCACGTAATCCTCAGCCTGCGGCCCGCTATGTAGAGGCGCAAGAATGCTGGGGCATCCTACATGAGGCAGACCTTGTGCAAGCTGCCCACCGGAATAACCGGCAACTGGTTAAAGTGAATGGGAAGGAGGTCAGTGGTCTACGGGATACTGGTGCTACCATGACCTTGCTTCGAAAGAACTTGGTGTCTGAGAAACAGCACACAGGAGACACTGTGGCTGTGAGGGTAGCAGGGGGCACTGTGTTCCGCCTACCTGTTGCCAGGGTGCATTTGGATTGGGGAGGGGGCGCTAGACCTGTGAATGTGGGGGTCATGAAGGATTTACCAGCTGATGTTCTCCTTGGAAATACCTTGGTCCCCCTTGTTTCTGCCTATGCTCCCATGGGTCCCGCTGATGTTAACCCTGTGACTACCCGTGCTCAGATCCGTGCAGCAGAGACTGACCCCCCTGCTGCTAAGCCCCAGGACGCTGAGCTCAGTAAATCTCTATCCGCTATTGATATGTGGGAGTCACGTTACAATGCGCTGATGAAGGAGAAGAGTCACGTAGAGGATAAAATGGTCACGTTAAATAATCATGTAACAGTGCTAGCGGGAGAGAAGAGGAGTGCAGAGGAAAAAGCACGTTTAGAACAGGAATCTCTGCTAGACAAGCTGCACCGACAGACTGCAGAAAACACCAGCTTGAGAGTGGAACATGAAACATTAAGGACAAACTTAGTGACACTGGAGGAGAAGCTGACGCTGGCTCATAGGGAGGTGCAGCAACTCAAGGGCACCCTATGTCAGTATGAAGGGATTGTGGATACCTATAAAGAGCAGGTACAAAAACCACGTAAAGAAGCCGATGATATTTTGAAGGACTGTTTAGCCCTAGTCGGGGCACTGAAGAGGTTGAACCCTTATTTATACAGACAGGGATTCTCTCTCATAACGGGAATACAGATGGATTGTCCCAGCAAACTGACATGCCTACCACCTCCTAGTCCGGTCATCCCCAGGTTGACCCGCAAAAGGGTCAAGCCGGGTCTGCCGGAGTGTTCCACAAGGGGGGAGCTATGTGACAGACCCTTCTGTCAGGACTGAAAGAGTTAACTGTGTTTAGCTTTAAGAATCTAATTTATAAAGACAGGTTTTCTGGCCTCAGCTATTGTGTGCTATAATTACATTTAAGTAATAAACAGGCCATTGTTTAATCACCCTCAGAGAACAGAGGCTAGGTGATAAGACAAGCCAAATGTGTTTAAGTTGTTATCTGCCTAAGTAAAGTATTTAAGTAATATAATTCTATTGTATCATGTCAAGGGCGCTTCTCCCTTTTATCTAATGTACAACATTCTTTCAACCCCCATCTGAGGGGGGGTCAAAAACCTGTATAAATCTGTATGCTGCCTTCAAATAAAGTTATTATCCTGTTTTAAACCTGAAATGTGGAGCTTGGTCTCATGTTTGCAGGGAAACTGATCAAGGTTGTGAAGTGCTGATTCTGTATGCAGGACATTGTTCATCTGGTATTAACCCTTGGTATACAGTTGGTACCGTAACAGTACTACTTTACACAACCGAGTTACCATGGGTCCCAGACCGCATGTTTAATTATTATACTTTGTCAGGGTAGTTATATATTTAACAAATCGATCTATTTCTCCTCTATCGATTCTATCTAACTATCAATCTATGTATATCTATCTATCCTATCTATCTATCTATCTTGTGTCCGGACTGTTTTGAGACAGCCACTTGTGTTTTGGACAAATTGGAAGTAGGAGGACAGACCAATCATCTTCTTCCATCTCCCGGTTCCAAAAATTAAGGCCATATAGATCTCCCCTGATAGGGGGAGTAACAGGTTGTAGTAAACTGCTAAGAATAGTACTACTTAACACACCACGGGCACAGACCGCATGTCTTATTGTTATACTCTGTCAGGGAAATTATATATATTTCAAATCTATCTATTTGTCTATCAAATCGATCTAACTATCAAACATATCTATCAAATGTAAATTGCATCTATTGATCGATGTAATTCATATCTATCAAATGTATATTACATCTTTGGATCGATAACATTTGTATCTATCAAATGGATATTGCATCTATTGATCTATGTAATTCGTATCTATCAAATGTATATTGCATCTATTGATCTATGTAATTTGTATCGATCATATGTATATTGCATCGATTGAGCTATGTAATCTATGTATCTATCTATCAAATCTATCTATCTCGTGGTTGTACAAATGGACTGTTTGCGGTGCGTTACACTTGGAGTTTGCTCTGTCACTGTGAAGCGGGCGTAACCCTTACACTACCTGATAGATACGACATCATAACTGATGTTTTAAAGCACGTTATTGCAAACAATTTGGGAATGTTAGGTGATTTAGGACCTTTATGGGTTAAAAGCAGACGCTGCATCAACTATGTAATTTTCCATGGGAGTTTTGCCAGGGATCCCCCTCCAGCATGCCACAGTCCCGGTGTTAGTACCCTTGAAACAACTTTTCCATCACTATTGTGGCCAGAAAGAGTCCTTGTAGGTTTTAAAGTTCGTCTGCCTATTGAAGTCAATGGCGGTTCGCGCGGTTCGCCGGTTCGCGAACAATACCGGAAGTTCGAGTCCGCCGTTCGCGAACAGAAATTTTTAAGTTTGCGACATCACTACTAAGAGTATTTTAAAAACAATTAATAATAAAACCTGCGGACAAAGGAGGTGGGATTGTTATACTCGATAAAGAGCAATATATAGAAATATGTAAAGATATCTTAGATGATAATAACACATATAAAAAAAAAAATAATAACCTGACTACAGAGTATACCAAATAGTTGGAGACTCTATTAGAGTCAGGAAAGACAAAGGGAATTCTTAAAGAAAAAGAGAGTAGATATTTATCAATACAGTATCAATACCATTATTATACTGTTTGCCTAAGATTCATAAATGTATCACAACCCCCTCCCCCACTGGAAGGCCAATTATTTCGAGCATTGTCTCAATAACAGTGAATGTTTCTGAATACATTGATATAGTCCTACAAAAACATGTAAAATCATTACCATCTTACCTAAAAGACTCCACCGATGTACTTAATTTAATTAATAATCTTAATCGGAAGGAAGAATACATGCTTATAACATGTGATGTTGCCTCACTATACACATGCATAGTACACGGAAATGGCATTCAGGCCACTAAGCATTATTTAGAACTAGATGAAATGATGAGCCGTGAGCAAAAATTATTTATTTTGGAATGTAATAAATTTGTTTTACATAACAATTATTTTTTTCTTCATGGGAGAGTTTTATAATCAAGAACAGCGTACCGCTATGGGGACCATGTTTGCTTCCAAATTATGCAAATTTATTTATTGGCTTATAAGAACAAAAGTTTCTCGTCAATTACACACTGGGGACAAACCTGGTCACCTATAAGCAGTACATAGATGACATTCTAATGATTTGGCAGGGTAGTGAGAATAATTTAAATTAATTTTTTGCATCTATGAACAATAATTCCAAAAACTTAAAATTAACCTGCGAAAAAAGTAATTCTATTATACATTTTTTAGATCTACAAATAAACCCCAAATAGTTTACAAGAGAGCAAGGAATTTAAAAAACAGACTGGCTCCTACTGACTTAAAAAAAAAGAGACAGGTATAGGCACTGGCCTATGGGGAAAATCACTAAAAGTTATTTTTTCCATGCCATAAGTGCAAGTCATGTAAACATGCTATGCAAAAGAAGGAAGTGAAATCATATACTACAGGAGAATTTTTTAAGATAAATCAAATGATCAAATGCACAGATAAAATGTTATTTATTTAATAGAGTGCAAATGTGGTGTTCAATACATGGGGGAATCAGAAAGACCCCTACGTGATAGGATAAGAGAACACATCCTATCAACTGAACACCTCGATAAAGAGAGAAGCAAAGATTTACCTGTCCCCAAGCACTTTTTTTAATTGTAATGGAGTGAATTTAAAGCACTTTAAATTTATGGGTATCAATAAATGTTCATATCCCTGGAGAGGAGATAATTTGCACAACTAAATTTTAAAAAGAGAAGGAAAATGGATATTCCAATTAGGAACATTGAGCCCAAAGGGTCTTAATTTAGAGTTAGATTTAGAATGTCATCTTTTAGATTAGCATTATTTATTGAATACTAATGATTATTAAGGTGTGTCTATGTATATATATATATATATTCTGTTCACATATATGTTTTCCACGAACTACTATGTATCATGAATAATATTTATTTTTTATTTTTTTTCATAATCTTTTTCTTTTTATTAAGCAAAATAAGACATTACAATCTTTCTGATATACAAACACAAAGAAATAAAGCAATTACATAATCAATCTGCAGCAATAATCTGAAGACGAACATTTGCGTGATAAATCCTCACTAGGTCCTATTTTGCTTTCCGCAGCTAACATAAAACATAATGATGGGGAAAAAAAGAAAAAAGAAAAAAAGAGAAATAAAGAGGGAAGAAAAAAAAAAAAAAAGAGCCCTGAATCCCCCCCCCGCACCACCCCCTACCCATACACCATCTCACGACCGACTCCCCGTCCGAAACTCTGGTCCATATACACGCCTGATTATGAAGCCGAATTTATCCAGGATGCCGGAAATTTCCCTAGCAGAACTAATTCAGCAAAGCTAACAGTAGATCGTACAGGGGCAAGAATCTGCCTTTGTACCCGAGGAGGGTAAGACAAAATAATTGGTAACCATCCCTGCATAAACTCATTAATTCTCTTCTCAGAGGCATCCAACAGATGGTATGACTCGAATATAATTTGACCTTGGATTTCTTTAAAAAACTTCTCTAGACTCGGTGCTGTCTTTGCTTTCCAATTTAACAGAACAAGGTGACGCACTGCCAATATGATCGTATTCAGAATACAAACCAATGGGGTCAAGTTTCTATGTACTTCTGTAATTAATAACATTACATCCTGTAGTGTAAGAATAAAATTTACATCATATAATGAATTAAACCAAAAACACACTTTATGCCACAACTGGTTGATTTTGGGACAGAACCAAAACATATGGAATAAATCAGCCCTTGAGTTCGAACATCTAGGGCAATTATTTAGTCCCGGGACAGAAATTTTTTGTAATTTAAGCGGATGCATATAAAAATAATTCAAGAGCTTCACGTGCGATTCCTTCCAGGACATCGAGACCCTACACTTATACACCATATTGAAGCTCTGGATTATCCTCTCCTCGGTAATATCAGGAATAACCGGAAGCAACCAATTACTTATACTCTGCAAGTACTTATCACTTTGTTTAGAAAGCATAATGTCATACATTAGAGAGATAGAAGAGACTCCAGTGCTAAATTTCTTAATTAAAGTTCTGATATCGGACCACACTATCGACATGCTACTCTCCCAATTCTGCTCACGCACATAATGGTGAATCTGGAAATAGGCAAACAGATCAGACCTGGGAAGATCATAAGATTGAAAGAGAAATTCTGCTGTCTGGATCAGATTGTCAGCCCCCAGCAATTGCTTGACAAGCGTCAGCCCTTTATTTCCCCAAGATTTAAATACCTTGTGGTATAGACCAGGAATGAAGTTAGGATTTCCCTGAATAGGAAGATATTCCGAAACAGAGGGCTCTACTCCTAAACAAATGCAGAACTTCTGCCACGCAGTGACAACATTTTTAAAGGATAACATTCTACTGATGTTAGATGGAAGCTGTCTGGTGTTACAGTGTAACAAAGCCCTGAGCGCGAATGGACGAGTATAAAAAGCTTCTTCTTGACTGACCGCTAACCAGTTGGTTTCCGCCACCCAATCCATAGCAAATTTCACCAGGGCCGCGATATTGTATAACCTAACATCCGGCAATGCCAGTCCAGCATGATTTGGTTTCTGCATTAGCTTAGCTAATGCGATCCTAGGTCTCTTATCTTTCCAAATGAATTTAGAAAAATAGCCATGTAAATTTTTAATGTCTGCACTAGATATAAAGATAGGAAGATTCTGTATCACATACAAAAGACGGGGGAAGACAATCGTTTTTATTAAGTTCACATTCGCTGAAATTGACAGGGGATATGAAACCCATAACTGAAGATCAGTTTTAATTTTTTTAAACAATGGGGCATAGTTCGCTATATACCATAATTTCGGATTTTTATGTAACTCAAGCCCCAGATATTTAATTGCATTAACAACTTTGAATGGGGACTTTCCTATACGGGGCGAACTATTACCCATATACATAAGTTCACTCTTTTCCAGATTCACCACATAACCAGAAAAAGAACTGAACTGGGCAAGAAGTTGGAGAATTACTGGGATCGAATGGGATGGCTTATCTACAAATATCAGCATATCATCTGCATATAGAAGAGTTTTTAAACGGTGAGAGCCCAGAGAGATTCCTGTCAAAACATCCCGAAATCTAACCGCTAAGGGTTCTAAAGCCACATTAAACAAGAGAGGAGATAATGGACACCCTTGCCTAGTGCCACGATGCAAGACAATCTCCTGCGAACGGATGCCATTGACCAGAAGAAAGGAAATGGGTTTGGAATAAATCTTATGAATAAAATGATTAAAATTACCCGAAAAACCGAAATTCTGCAATGAGCAGAATAAATGCTCCCAAACAATAGAGTCAAAGGCCTTGACTGCGTCCAAGGTTAATACCGCAGAGTCAGAGATAGCGGCATTGCAAGGCTCAGGTTCCAAATTCCACATATAATCCAAGAACGTAATTACCTTTCGTATATTTCTCGACGAGTTCCTAGAGGTCATAAAACCGGTCTGGTCCTGATGAATCAAATTCTGCAAACAGCGATTCAATCTGGTGGCAATAATACCAGCCAGCAACTTATAATCAGTGTTAAGCACTGATATTGGCCTGTATGAGGCCATATTCTCTGGGTTTTTATTTTTTTTGCAATCAGTGAAATATTCGCCGCAGCAAAGTTTTCAGAGATACCATTTTCAGAAAGATAATAATTATTAAAAAGTGCCTCTAATGCAGACAACAATTCTCCCTTTAATAGTTTGTAGTATTCCGCGGGAAGCCCGTCAGGGCCAGCAGCTTTATTAAGCTTAAGTTTATCAATAGCGGTGCCAATCTCCTCTTGCGTTATCGGTTGATTCAACAATGCCAACTCATCTGCTTGTATCTTTGGAATATTAATGACAGACCAGAAAGACTCTTGACTATTATAATCGGTGCTGATCGGCGAATACAATGACTGGTAGTAATCAAAAAATGCCTGGGAAATCTCTGCTGGCTTGAAAAGCCTGTCCTCGCCCTTCTTTATCACTGCGATATAATTTCTCTTCTTTCTATTCTTAACAAGGCGAGACAGGTGTTTCGCCGAGCACCCATGAAAGCTCCTATATTTAAGATTCAATCTAACCTCTTCCTCCATAGATTTCTGCTTTAAAAAAATCTCTCTTTCCTTTCTGGCCTCAAGATATACTGCCCAATTCTTTGGAGAAGAATCCAGTTGAATATCCCTGTACGCCGCACTAACTTTGACAGCAAAAGAATTCCCCTGTTCCTTGGTTTTTTTCGCGCGAGTACTCATAAAAGCTATAATTTTACCCCGAATCACGGCTTTAGCAGCCTCCCAATAGACCTATGTCTTGTGACTGTAATTCGAGTTAAAAGATACTTACTCGCGGGGGGCGGAGCTAGCCAGCGCCCAAAATGGTCGCAAGTGCTTAGAGCTCCGAAGTAAGGTCGGCCCTATCGCAGAATAAGCCCTAAGATAATGTGAGTGTGGGGCAAAGAATACTGGCAATCGATCCCGGACACCTCCTAGCACTCCCGGTAACTGACTTTAGGTCCCGGGAGAATAGAGGACTCAGCCACAGCCCAGCGCGGCATCCCGCGGCTTCTCTGAGGCCTAATCGCACCTACGCAGCAAGCTCACGCACATGCTTTAAGGGCCGCTAGAGGAGTACATCAGCTCAATTCCTCTCCTCATCACGCAACAGAGGATCGCACCTACCAGTCGATGACCAAGTGGAAGTGGGTTATCGCACCGCACGGGACCTGCAGGGTAAGTGAGCAAGGGCGGCCCGCAGTAAAATAAACGCATCACAGCGTAGCAGACATCATGGGCTAGCCCCTCACTGACTACAAACTATGCCCACATAAAGAGCCATCAGACTTGCACGTGCAGCGCCCCACTTGGCTACAGCATAAATACCCACATGGCCTAAGTACAGCCCACATACCACCTTCCATGAGATCAGCTATCCCTGCTCAGACTGTGTCCCACTAAAGAGCCTTTACCTACATCAAGCAGTTACCCCCACAGGAATAGTAATCTACTCGCAGAGAAAGCCTCCTACACAGATTTACCCCTTTTCATCAGGGACAAAATTGCGAATAGCTACAGCCGTTCTCTCACGCATCAGCACTCTTACACAGGGGCAGAATTTTCTCTCAACATGACAACAAAAAGGGCCCCCAGGGCTGACAAGACAGGCAAGAGCAGCTCCTCTGTAACCTCCACAGTACACACCTTTTTTAAAGCGGTGGAATTGGCTACCACTGAGCAAGCTGCAGACAACATGAAAGTGCCATCTCCACCTCCAGACCTTGCACAAGAAGGGACCCCAGAGACAATGATAACCAAAGCAGACCTACAGACCCTCCCTTCAAAAGAGGACTTTAATAAGTTCATAGGACAAGTCAGCTCTATGATAAAAACCAGTCTATCTGAGGTCAGGAGGGAGATTAGTGAAATTGGCTCCAGAATAGCTCAAATAGAGGAAGATGCGGAATACACAGATAGAATTTTAGACGACCAGATCCGCCTTGGGACACAACACTCCACTATCATAAGTCAACTGCAGGACCAGGTGGAAGACCTGGATAACAGGGGGCGGCGGCAGAACATTAGAATCAGGGGGGTCCCTGAGCACATCAAGGCCTCAGAACTCCTCCCATATCTACAAGGTCTATTCAACACCCTGATGGACAATGTCGAGGCAGTGGAATACCCTCTAGACCGTTACCACAGAGCTCTGAGACCCCCCCCAAAAGATTCAGCCCCTCCTAGGGACATTGTAATTAAATTCACAAGCTTTAGGGACAAAGAGAACATCCTCTCAGCTGCCAGGAAAAAATCCCCCATTTCACATAATGGGTGCACCTTACAAGTCTATGCAGACCTCAGCCAGCTGACCCTGGGTAAAAGAAGGGAGGCCAGGTATCTTACACTACACCTAAGAGATCTCGGGATCCCCTATAGATGGGGCTTCCCCTTTAGCTTAAGAGTGCTGAAGGACAATACCACTGCGGTTTACAGGACAGCAGAGGACCTGGAGGACTTTTGCTCGCTCCTTAAAATTCCGAAACCCAGCCCTCCAGCCCTTCAGGAGACCCCAAAAGAACAGCGCACATCAAACCCACGTAGACAGGAGTGGACTCAGGTCCCCTACAGGAGGAAAAACAGACCATCAGCAAAGAACCCTGATAACCAGGAGATGATCACTTGATTCATGGAACTTTTCTGCCAGTAGTTTTTTGCTGCACCAGGCCCGCAGATTGGCGAGGCTTTCTCCCTTTTTATCGTGTCCCTCACTGGACTTATGAAGGGAGGTTATGAAAAAAAAACATTCACCGTTTACACTACCCTGTACGCTATTGGAATATGTAAAGTATAGTTTTTACTTATATATTTTAAGTTTGGTTGTTATACAAAATGTATGCTCAAACAATGTTAGGCTGTTTTGTGTTTTGTAGCCATTGGGGGGGTGTAGTACACCAGAAAGAGAAATAAATATTTGGCTTAGTTTAACGCAAAAGGTGTACCGATGCAGTTAAATGTTAATGACGCCATAAGGCTACGTTACTACACCTAAGATACTGTAACTGAAACATGGGCCCCAAGAAACTAAGACCCTATGGCCGACCTGCTACCATGAGGTGTAGCAGTTACTTATTCCCCTCACCCTCTAGTTAGTCACTAGAAGCATAGCATGCTTCTAGTTAGTGCTCAAGTTTTACAGTTAAAAGATGTTTATGTTTTTGTTTATATGGTTTTTGTTAATTGTGCATCTTACCATTGCAGATATACTCTTTTCAATCCTTCTCCTTTGGATTCTCCACCCCATATCCCTCATCCCTGGCCCGGCCGGAGCCATAGACCCCACACAACGGCTCACTATCAGGTAACCCATTCAATCACCACATTTCATTGGAACACAGCTACCACACCCATCAGACCACAATCATGCTTGAGGCTCCACTCATATAACAGAATGGTATGGCTTCCTTAGGAAACCAGAGAACCCCCCACATGGGACAACACCGCATTAAACTGGTCTCTCAAAATACAAAGGGACTGAACTCCCCCACAAAGAGGTCCGTCGCGCTCTCTTGCTTTAAAAAGGCTAGAGCGGATTTGGTTTTTGTGCAGGAGACACACTTTTCGAGGGACAACTCCCCCAGGTTCACAAATAAGGATTACCCTACTACATATCTAGCTTCGCAAACAGATAAACGGGGGGGGGTGGGAATCTTGATTCATAGGTCGTTGCCGTTCCAGTTGTCCACACTGGAAGCAGACACCGGTGGCAGATGGCTTATCCTCATTGGCCTCCTATATAACCGACCGATTACTTTGGTCAATCTATATGCCCCAAACCTGAAACAGGCTCAATTTTTCAAAAAGATAACAAATAAGATACTGCAGGTTCAGAAAGGATCATTAATTATAGCCGGTGACTGTAATGTGGCATTGGAGCCGGAAGTAGATTGTTCCCAGGGTCGAGGCAGCATCCCCATTAAAACCCTCCAAGACATCAGATCATTCACTCACAAGCTTGCCCTGATAGATATATGGAGGGTTAGGCACCCGAACCAGCGTAACTATACTTTCTTCTCCAACCCTCACAAGCGCTACTCGCGCATTGATTACATCTTCACAGACCAAAGCACCTATAGTTTAGTGAAAGACGCCGATATTGAGCCCACTAGTTGGTCGGATCACGCCGCAGTGTCGGCAACCTTAAATTGGTCCGATAAACCCCTATCCCCATATACATGGAGATTAGACGAATCCCTGTTAAAGAACCCAATTTTCTCTAAGCACATAGCAGAAAGGATAAAAGAATACTTCACGCTCAATAGCACCCCAGACATTTCCCCGCACACATTATGGGAAGCCCACAAATGTGTCATTAGGGGAGAAATGATCAAACATAAGGCAGGTCTAACTAAGCGGTACCGGGAAACCTATAACTGTATGATACAAAAGATCAGAGAGACAGAACAACGCCACAGGGCATCCCCGATGGATAGGTCAATAACAGACGAGCTCAGAAGGGCCAGAAATGAACTAAATAGCCTAATATATAAAGAAGCCCAATCTAAAGCACTATACCTTAAAAAAATGTATCTAGCCAACTCCAATAAGATAGGGCCTTCTCTAGCGAGATCCCTCAGAGAGCAGAAGCTTAACTCGTATGTACATAGCATAATTGACTCGGCCGGCCACCAAGCTTTAGGCAGCCACCAAATTGTAGAACAATTCAGAGCGTATTATAGCAAACTATATAATCTGCCGCAACCTCCACTTGCAGCGAACCCTATGGCGCGAGAACAATACATAGCGGAGGCTGACCTCCCGGCCCTCTCAGCAGAACAATCGCAGGAGTTGGAAGCCCCCATCACGTCCTCAGAGGTACTCTTAGCAATAAAATCCCTTCCCCCACGCAAAAGTCCTGGCCCTGACGGGTTTACAAACTTATACTACAAAAACTATAGACAGCTCTTGGCCCCGCACCTAACATCCATGTTCACAGCAATAGACACAAAACAATCATGGCCCAAGTGTAATTTAGAAGCTCATGTCATAGTCCTGCCGAAGGCGGATAGGGACCCCCAAAAAGTAGAGAATTATAGGCCTATTTCTTTGCTCAACTCTGACATTAAGATTTATGCGAAAATCTTAGCAACCCGCCTGAATTCAATTCTCCCTCAAATAATCCATGTAGACCAGACGGGGTTTATCCCAGGGAGGGAGGCGCGGGATAACACCATTAGGGTAATCCAATTAATAGAGCATGCCAGCCGGTCGGAAACTCCTTCTATATTAATATCCACTGACGCGGAGAAAGCTTTCGACCGGCTGGACTGGCATTTCCTGCGCTCGTGCCTGTCCGCCTTTGGCTTAGGTGACCTAATGACCAGTAGAATCCTTAGTTTATACACCCAACCTTCAGCGAAAATAAAGGCGAACGGTGTCCTATCTGATAGCTTTGGAATTGGTATCGGCACGAGGCAGGGTTGTCCCCTATCCCCGCTCCTCTTTGCCATATCTATAGAGGTGCTGGCCTCCCATATCCGACGCAACCCCAGCATAACAGGCATAACATTGGGTCCTAACACCTACAAGCTAACCCTTTACGCGGATGACGTCCTTGTACTCTTGACATCCCCAAGCACATCCCTTACTTACTTACTAGAAGAATTTGATCGTTTTAGTGCACACTCAAATTTCCTTATTAATGCGCAGAAATCGGAAGTCCTAAACATCACCTTAAAAAGACAATCTTATGAGGCCCTACGACTCTGCTGTCCATATAAGCTCAACCATGACAAACTTAAGTACCTAGGGATACAGCTCACGCCAACATGCAACAAACTATTTAAGCACAACTACATTCCTCTCATGCACAAAATTAAAAAGGAACTTGACAATTGGCAACATAAACCAATCTCTTGGTGGGGCCGGATACAGGCGGTCAAGATGACTGCCCTCCCGCAGATTCTCTACACATTACAAACGGTACCAATACACTTACCCCATACTTATATAAACCAAATGCAGACAATGCTAAACTCCTTTATTTGGGGAAACATTAAACCGCGGATTAGCAGGAAACTCATCACAGCCCCACTGGGAGAGGGAGGACTGGGGGTCCCGTCTATACTGGCATACCACCAGGCCGTAGTTATGCAGAGAGTAATCGAATGGCACAATACAACAAACACTAAGGCTTGGGCATCCATTGACTCTTTCCTCTTAAAGACACCAAGTATTGGCCCACTTAGCTGGATTAAATACACGGCCAGACCCCCCGTGGTGGGGCAATCCCTGCTCTATGGCCACTTATTTAGAACTTGGGACAGGATCCGCTCCAAAATAAAAGGTATCTCGTCCCCCATTTCCCCAATGTCGCCAATATCATATAATGCAGAGTTTGTGGGGGGCTTATTGGCAGAGAAACCTAACCTGGCGGGAGGAGAACACACAACACCCTTTGTTAACTTGGTTTCTAACAATAAATTAAAGACCCGCACACAACTCGCAGAAACGGCGGGCGGAGCTTTCTCGGGTTGGCTCAAATACGCACAACTCACACACCTACTAAATATATCACCCCATAGGGACAGTTTACTTAGAAACCTAACACAATATGAAAGGCTTTGCCTGTCCGGTGTTACGCCCCGCGGCTCCCTGTCCATGTCCAAAAAGATGCTCGACGCGGCACTTACACCGAAACTCCCTTCGTATAGATTACACTGGCAGAGAGAACTAGGCACAGAATTTTCCGAGGAACAATGGCAGGATATTCTACTCCACACAGCTAGGTCCTCCTCACTGCCTAGATCCCTGGAGCTTAACCACAAGGTCCTTTTCCGCTGGTACCTCACACCAGAGAGAATAAGGCAAATCTATCCGGGCGCGGGGGTGACCTGCTGGAGGGGATGTGGATCCGTTGGATCGATGTCCCATATCTGGTGGCAATGTGCCTCAATATCCCCATTTTGGGGAAGAGTAGAGACGGCCCTTAGGGAATTACTGGGGGCATCATTTAATTTATCACCTTCCCTTGCCCTTTTAAACCAAAAACCGGGAAAAATATGTAAATATAAATGGAAATTAACACAAATCAGTTTAAATAGCGCCAGGGCCCTAGTTGCTCGACACTGGAGATCAGTACGTATCCCTGAGATACAGGAATGGATCTCCCTCACTTCAGAACTTTTAGCTGCGGAGGAGTACTCCTATTATCGGACAGGCAACTTAACTTTTTTCCACAACGTCCAGTTTTACTGGGACTGCCTTTCCAAAACCCTCCAGTCACTGGAGGTCCCCGTTTTTTCGGATATGCCGTAACTTAACAAAGCGCCCCGGCCGGGCATTCCCTCCCCACCCCCCCCACCCCCCCCCCCTCTCTCTCTCTCTTCTTTTTTCTTTTCCTTTTTCCTTTTCTTACTTCCCATCTTTGTACAACAGGTTATGACTCCTTAAGGGATGTAGATGTAGATACTCGCATGCATGGTATAGACAGTTAAATGCAGTATGTTATGTATATTTGCACTGGAGTGAAAGGACTTCAGTTTTACAGCATTTATTGTTATTAGCCTTTTCTCCGGGACTTTGCATACATGAACAGAGACAAGGCAGAAGAGCCCTTCCCACGACGCATCTCTCCATGGGCCACCAGTACAACCCCCTTTTCACAAAATTTGTCCTTCACACATGTGTGACCCATTGTGAATGTGGCCACCCTTTTGTAATAGTATACATCTTTTGGACTGTAATAATTCACTGTAGTCTCTGAGTCTTACATAGACTAACATGCTGTAACGCTTTGTTTTTCAATAAAAGTTTTCAAAAAAAAAAAAAAAAAAAAAAAAAAAGATACTTACTCGCACCAAATACTCTTGATCCAAGATAAAAAGCTCGGATTAGTATATAGGAAACGAGGGAAGCCAAAGACCTGTGATGCTGAACGTGCTTCGTGAGTATTAAGAATGGATAAAGAGATTATAGCATGGTCGGATATCAGAAACTCCCCAATTCCCGAATTAAACTGAAAAACTGTCAATGATTCAGAAATTAAAAAGAGATCAATCCTCGAAAAAGTCCTATACGCCTTGGACTCGCACGTGAAAGCTCTAACTCCAGGATTTTGAATACGCCAAATATCAGTCAAAGTCAATTTACTACAAAATTTTTTAAAGTAATTGGCGTGATACTTATATTTAGCATAATTCTTTCTTGAAAAACGGTCTAACTCTGGACACATAGTAATATTAAAATCCCCACAGATAATTAAATTCTCCCTTTGAAAGGGGAAGATTTTATTTTGGATCTGGTCCCAAAAAATTAATGAAAATTTATTGGGGGCGTAGAGATTGCAGAATATGTATTTAACAGATTTTATCATCACCTGTAATAACATAAAGCGGGCAGAGGGATCTAACTCAACTTTAATAATTTGATAGTCCAAATCTTTATGGAATAAGACCCCCACTCCTCGTTTTTTCGCTGGAAAGGATGAGGCGATTACCTCGCCTACCCATTTTATTTTAAGCTTTGCCGCTTCTATTCCGTCTAAATGGGTCTCCTGTAAGAAAACCGAATCAGGTTTTTCTACAGCCAAAGTTTTGATGACCAGTTTACGCTTGGCGGGAGAGGAAATCCCCCCCACATTCCACGAGAGAATTTTAAAACCCACTACTATTCTTCAGTCTGTCTAAAACATACAGCCCCGAATGGGACCACGACGGGAAGTAATAACAGAGGGGGAGGGATGGGGACACGCGGGCAAGAGGGAAAAAAGGGGGAGAAAAAGAGAGAAAGAGAAGAAAAAGAAGAATGAAGAGAGAAAAAAAAAACAAAAAAAAACAAAACCCCATCAATCCAATATATACTATTTATCAGGAATCTTGCTATTGGCGAATTTTGGTGAACAAAATTAAGAAATATATAATTTTCACACAATAACAAGACACAAATATTAAGCATAACAATTACGTTAAAACAACTAATAAAATCAGAAAATTAACCAGAAAAAAAAAATCAAGACCCTCCAAGGAAATTCTATGAACCTGACCTAGGATCCCAAGGAACCAGCTCAACAGCGGACCTGCCAGTAAGATTATAGGGTTCTCATGAATTCTTTAACTTCAGAAACTTCGTTGAAACTAAATTTGACTCCCTTATTCTCACCTATAATTTTAGCGGGATAAAATAAACTAGCTTTAATACCTTTGCTGATCAACTGTGAGCAGTACGGGGCCATAAGTCTTCTACGAGCGGAAGTTTCCGCCGAGAAGTCCTGGAACAGCAAAATCTTGCTGTTCCCGAATTCTAAGGTACCAGCTTTCTTTGCACGCTTCAAGATCTCAAGTTTGTCCTGAAACTTTAAAAGCTTGAAAATACACATCCTGGGTTTAACCGGACCATTAACAGACTCCCTTCTGGGACCCACTCTGTGGGCCCTCTCGATTGCTAGGGGGAGGGAATGAGGTGCTATACCAATAGCTAGGGGAAGAGTTGAGGAGGTGAATTTAATAAGATCCTCAAATTCTAGTGATTCGGGTAGGCCTATAATCCTAATGTTGTTGCGCCTGGAGCGATCTTCGAGATCCCCCAGGCGCAACTGCATACTGTTCAATTTAACCTCTTGGGCCTGAATAATAGCCTCTTGAGCTGTCAACCTGTCTTCAGTGGCAGAAATTCTATTTTCCGCTTCCCCAATTCTATGGGAGAAATGTTTAACTTCTGCCGAGAGTGTAACTAAGTCAGAAGAAATACCTCCCAGATCTTTTTTAATACCCTCGAACTGGGGAGCAAAAATAGCTGTAAGTTGAGCAATCAGGATCTGGGTATCTATTGCTGTAGATATGCTCTCAGATGATATGTCGCCAGATTTGGATTTTTTTTTATCTCTGGGTTTAACAGGCATTTTGGGTGAAATAGAGTTACCGTGAGTGATAAATTTTTCCATCAATAGTGACAAACAAAAAAAACAAAAAAAAAAACAATCAAACACTGTGAGCAACAAATAAAATGCAAATCCCCTGTGTGGGGAAAGACAAATACAGTGATATCGCAATTAGTGAAACAAAAAAGCAAAACAATTTTTTTTTATTTTTTTTTTAAGTGAATACCTATATAAGTGAACGTGAACTAATGTGATACATAAAATCAAAATACAAGAAAAATAATAAATAAGCTATATAATATAGAACCTATACCAAGTATAATGGTAATATATTCTATAGCCTTGCAGTGACAAGGGCCGAGGCCTTGGGAAAAATGCCTGAAACTTTATAGCTTAAACAACCAGAAAGAAATAGTAAATTTGGGGTCAAGGACAACCAGTTATATTCTTGCCTAAACGGCAGTACAAACAAATACGTATAGAAACATTGTCCTGCTAGACCTGCCAAAAGAAATGAGAGTAAACAATATTAAATTTAAACAAGACCCTGATTAGCAACCCCTAGACTGATTAAACCCCCAGCTATGTCAGAGAGCCTCCTGAGATTCAGGGCCGCCTTCCACAGTTCCCAGCTAAGATTGAAGCTTCAAATCAGCAACAATTTGAGAAGACAGTCAGAGAAACATGTAAGATCTTGAAAAGTCACCTTTGTGCTCCGTGCATCCAGGAGCAAAAGATAGGACACCGTAGGAGAGTCTGAATCCTTAGTTGGTGGCAGGGTGAAACCGGAGCTGAGCCGACTCTGGAGAAACTGGCGTCCGGCCAGGAGCGCTCCCACCCGGGGGAGCAGTACAGATGAAGTGGCAGGAAATTTGGAATGCAAGGCCCTAGAGCCTTATCTCTTTAAACCACGACGTCGATAACAGGTGCTGGACCACTTGTACCTGAGTCCAGGGCTCCACTGCCCTGCAGGAGCAAAAACACTCGGGACCCTTGCGCGCCCCAGAGCGGTGCACCCGCATCCGGCAGTGAGCCCGCCTCCAAGCCCAGCACGCCTTCCTCTGTACCGGAGCAAGCCCTCCAGGAAAACCCCTCCGGGACTAAAAAGACACCGGGCCGACACAGCTGTCACTCACACAGCACCACTCTGGCTCCTCTCATCTCCTCCTCCGCCGCTCCACTGGACCAAAGAGAGAGCCGTAAGCCCGGCAATTCAGCAGAACAGTCAGAGGTATGGAGGATCCTTAATTCTCCTTGGAAATTCTCACAGTCCTTTCCAGCGGTAACTAGCGTAGATGCGAATTCACCGCAGCATAGGCAGCATCTAAGGTTTCCCTTCCGCTTGCGATATCATGTCAAGCCGTGCGCCCGAGTCCTTTCAGGTACAATGGGCAGAAAGTGAAGGCAGTGATAGCTACCATCGGCCAAGACGCCGACCTGGAGCACCTGTGTTAGAGCTCCGCCTTCTCACCGGAAACCTCTCAATGTTGGGTTTCTTCTCGAATAATATTTATATTACTATCTATTTTAATATATTTATATCATATTCTGTATTAGGTACAAATTGTAAAGTATATCCAAATCCCTATTTTTAATCCAGTTCAAATTGAATTTTTATCCATATAATTTATAATAATTTGTAATCATAGGCTTTTTAAATCCCTTAAGGTTTTTTACCTCCCTCAGTTTTTATATAAAAAAATAAAAAAAATTATATTTCAAATTTTTTTTATATATCGAATATTTCACTAAAGATTTGTCTAAGGATTTTTCTAAGGATTTTCCTAAAATTTAGTTTTCCAAATATCAAATATCGAGTTTTTTAAACACCAATTTTAATATATCGATTTTAACATTTACCTTTCTAATATTTCGAATATCGCCTCTTTAAATTATATATAGTTTTATAATGTTTTATATTTTTATATATCCATAATGTCAAATTTTCAGTGAAGCATCATTGTTATTACCCATCTGTCTCCATGCGTTTTTTATCTCTACAGCAAATATACCTTTAAGAAGTAAATTAATCCCTTTAATAGAATGGATACAAATAGGGCAAGGATATGCTGTTAGAATAGAGCTTGAGAAAGGCTTTGCAAAGTCGTAATGCGTTGCTCTATTACTCACTTGCTTGTCCCTTCACGGCATCCGCAGTTACACAGCAGTTGGCTTTATTTTAGGTTACATGCTGGAAGACGGCTTGCCCGGGAGAATAGCAACATAGTTACGATTAAACTTCTGGAGGTCACTAGACGGCTGTAGGTATACCAAGACAGCCTTTAAATATCACAGCTACACTTCCTCTTTGGGGGTCCAAGGAATAAAGCAAAACGGCTGACATCTTCCATATAAAGCAAGTGGCAGTTCATTTTTGGAGGTCCCCAGTTCGTTGTGGTGAAATGTAAAGCATTCAGTGTAAGTAATAAAGTGCGTCTTTGCTTATGAACACTTTATATTTGCCTAAAAAGGATTTATTTTTTTCTTTCTGTTGTTTATCTGTCTGCAGCTATCTAACAACAGCAAGCACCTGCAAAAACTTTAGGCTTATTGCATCTTTATTAACCAGCATATTTGCGCTTTAACGGATTCACTTGATTTGTGAATTAAATTTTTTTCTTTGTGTGTTGTATTGTGTTTTATATTGACTATTGGTACCATATCTGACTTTTGTTTAAATTATCTCAAGTAATATATTATTTTTAAAATTATCAAAGAATATATTATTATTAAAATTCATACTAAAAATTGTATTAAATCCCTATATAAGGTATTATTGAGCCCATATAGGGTATTTTCATTTAAGTTAGCTACTACACATACATATAGCTTTTTGTAGCGCAAATGCATTTTTCTCTATACCTGTTTCAGGTATTGAGATTCCATTTTTTCCCACATAGTACTTCTATAATTTTCTTAATTATATGCACTTGTGTTGTATGTAAATTTGTTTTTCAGTCCTATGGCATTACCCTGTTCTGTACTATAAATGATTACATAATCAAGATAAGCTGCAGCATAATGAACATAGGGCTTTAGAATTCGATCTCTCATTCTCTGAAATGTTGCAGGAGCACCATGTAACTCAAATGACAATACTATGTACTGAAACAACCCATCTGGAGATGAAAAAGCACTTGACTCTTCTTTGTCTGGTCAGTAAGGGGTACCTGCCAATAAATACATTTTTGACAATTAACGTGCTTTTCCTAGTCTTTCTATTAACTCATCAACCCTAGGCATTGGGTAGGTATCAAACTTTGAAATACAATTTAATTTGCGATAATCGTTACAAAATCGTAAAGTACTATCCGGTTTAGGAACTAAGACAATTGGACTGCTCCAATCACTGTGTGATTCTTCAATCTTTTTCCACCTCCAATTGAATAGCCTACCTACGGGCTTCAGGAACTCTATAGGGTTTAAGGGAAACTTTTTCCTGGTTCTGTAACTATGTCATGTTTAATTATGTTAGTCCTCCCTGGCATCATGGAAACAAACTCTCTGTTCCTTCTAATAAAGTCCTTGACCTCTTGATTTTGATGCACAGATAGAGTTTCAGAAACATTCCCCTCTGGCTCAGTAAGATGTATCTGTGTTGTATTTATCTTACACAAAACCTCCCTATCCTTCCAGGGCTTCAGTAAATTAATGTGATATATCTTCTCAGGTTTTCTTTTCCCTGGCTGGCTCACCTTAGTTAACATCACCTACCTTTCCAATGATCTCATATGGGCCCTGCCAAGTAGCCAAAAATGTATTTTATACTGTAGGGACTAAAACTAGTACCCTGTCACCAGGCTGAAACACTCTAACCCTACGATTATAGCTGTGTTTTTGTGCTTCTTGGGCTTTTCTCTCCCTCTCTCTCTCTCTCTCTCTCTCTCTCTCTCTCTCATTAGTTAGGCATCTTTAAACTACAATATGTCTTTAGTGCATTTAGGAATATGGGGCCTAGGATGGCACGCTCGCAACTGATTAATATGGACCCATTTATCTATGAAACTATCATTTTTGGGGATCCTTATTTTATAGGCCACTAGAAATATTATGTCACTATTAACATGTATTTGTTACCTCTTGATGACCTTGTTACTGGACCAATAAAATCAATTTGTATATCTGACCATGGCATTACCATCCCCCTTTTCTGCAATGGCTCTCTATGCGTTGGCGCAGTGGGTTGGAACTGTGGACAGATTAGACAACCTTGACAGTAAGTTTGAACATCTTTCAACATGTGTGGCCAAAAGGCATAATTACGCAATATTTCATACATGAGTTTGGCACCACGATGACCAGATATGGGAGCATCATGGGCATGTTGAAGCATTAGACCTCTGAACTTGGTGGGTACTACCAATTGCTGGATGCCAGTTTTGGAGGCTGTAATTAACAAACCATCCTGTAACTGGAATTGTAATCTGGATTTCATTAAGATTCTAAGATTTTCTTTGCCAATACAATCATCTTTTGAGATGGGGTTGCTTTCAGGATCTTCTATGTGTTTATAGAAGATGCCTACAATGGGGTCTTCTTTTTGACTATTGATCAGGTCTTCACTAGGAGAATCCTGACTCCATTGTACTAAGTTAGGCTCACTCTGTTGTTTAGCCTGGTTTCTGGTAATGGCTTCTACCTGACTTGTACCCATTAAGTGGTCAATATTAAGGAGTTCTCCAGTTATGGCTCCTTGTTTGGCTAATGAATCTGCAAGATCATTGCCTTCCTTAACAAGACCTAGCACCCTGAAATGACCCTTGGTCTTTTTCCAGTGTATGGTTAAATCATTGGACACCACCAGATTATCAATCTCGCAGAACAACCTGCCATGCTTGACTGGTTTGTGGTTACTTTTCTGCATGTCATTTATTTTCCAAGTTGGCAGGTATTCAACAAAACTGTCACGCACATAGTTTGAGTCAGTAATGATCACAAATTCACGAATATTTTGCTCAATAGCCATTTCAATGTTTTTTAGAACAGCAGTAAGTTCTGCAACTTGACTGGATCTTGGTCCAATGTTGAAACCTACAGAAATATTTGGGAATCCATTTGCCCAAGTTATACCAATGCCAGCGACTAGTCTGCGCTCATTATCAATAGTGGCATGGTAAGAACAACTATCAACATATACCCAAGGTAATGTTTGACATTGGTCCTCATTATACATTTTATATGGAGAAAGCAATTGTTCCTCCAGGAAATCATATTCTGATAATTCCTCCCCAGGATTCTTAGCAGTACAGTCGTGTAGCTCAGCAAGCCCCTGTGCGACTGGATTCTTTTTATTCTGCTTGTAGCGAATTTCTAAAGGCCAGCCTTGTAAGGAAAGGGTTCACGCTGTTATGCGGCTATTAGACAAATTCCCATCTCTTATTCTCTCACTTTGCAGATATAGCAAAGGCTGGTGGGCCGTTTCTACAATAATTTTGTAGAGCCCATACAGTAGATAAGAGGACTTTTTCGCAATCGCTAAATTTTATTTCTACTGGGGATAGAGTTTTGCTCGCATAAGCAATAACTTTGCTTAAATTATCATGCTTTTGGTATAAGACAACACTCATGCTTACATCTGTGTAACCTGTTTCTAAGAATAAAGGCTTACCACCTTCAGGGTACGCTAAGGAAGGTGCTTGAGGGAGTTTCCTCTTCAGCTCTCTGATGGCTGTCTCTTGAGTCTCACTCCAGTGCCATTTTACATCCTTCTTTAGAAGAAGTAGTAGTGGTTTAGCTAATTCTGGATAATTATCAATGAATTTGGGAGAATAATTTGTCATACCCAGGAATGATCTCAATTCTTTTAAGTTAGTTGGGTTTTTAGAATTTACTATAGCTTCCACCTTTTTCTTCTGAGGATTTAGCCCTTCAGAAGTAACTTCATGTCCCAAGAAGTTTACACGAGTGTGGCACCATTGAGCTTTTTGTAGGGATAATTTGACACCTGCCCTTTTAAGTTGGCTGAGGACGTGTTTAAGCTCTGTGATGTGTTTTTCAAAGTCTGTGCTTTTGATTAAAACATCATCAACATAAGATAAGGTCCCCCTTTCCAGTGCATCAGGCATAGTCTTATACATGAATACAGTAAATTCATGTCCAGAATCCATGTATCCAAAAGGAAGTCTCTGAAATGCATACTGGACTTTTTGGAATGAGAATGACAGCTTATACTGGTCCTCCAGACCAGTAGACTGAATAGTAAATAGACCCTCTGGTATAGAGGCAAAGGATTGTTCTATTAATTGTTCTTCAGTTAAGTATTCTTCAGTTATTAGCCCAATTACATTATTCTGGAATCCAAAAGTGTAATAACTATTTCCAGCGCATATCCTATGGTAGTTCCCTTGGATAAGGTTATATCCTGTGGGGTCATGTTATGTACAGTAACATGTATTGGAATAGTTCCAATATTTACCAAAGGAGTATAGGTCATTTTGATACCCAGATTTTGTATTCTATGGGAGAGGCAAATTAGTGTTTCAGAAGTTTTTAATTTTTGACCTCTCTTTACCTGTAATGGTAAAAGGAATTTATCAGTCCCAGCAGGATTTATAACATCATTAGACACCTGCATATTCACAGCATGTGGCATTTGCTGGTTTGATTTCAGGGTTGCGTTTTCATCCTGAAATACTTCAGGGTCCCCCTTAAACCTGCTCCAGAGGCAAGAGTTAATCAAATCTATTTGTATGGCATATCTATGTAAGAGATCATTGCCAATGTATATTTGATTATGGGGAGTATTTAAAACTAAAAACAGGTGCTTTGCTGATTTATTACCTATAGAGATAGATAATAAACATTTAGCTGTGATATTATAGCTTTCATACCTGTCATCCAGGCCGTGGACACAGTGGTTTTGGGGAGAAATATATTTAATCACTTTAGGTTCAGCTATCTGTGCTAACAAGCATTCGCTTATATAGCTAGCTTCCTGTTTTAAGTTCAAATTTGCATATTTGTTTTTCCCAAGGTCATGCACTTGTATAGGGATAAATAGATCCTCTTTAACTCTCTCAATTCCTGCAAGGTATTGAGCGTGGCCTCCCCCCTTAGGGGATTTAGCATCCCCCTTGTGGAGAGATATGGTTAATACATTGCCGTCTAAGGAAATATTCGCTATCTTTCCAGGTGAAATTTTAAAAGTATTACCATCAGAGCCACTTAAAGGAGTCTGATCATCTATTTGTAGGATAGTGACTTCAGGTATAGAGTTATTCCTGAAATGAATCTCCACAGCATCTGGCTTCTCTTCCACCATGTGACAGTTATGTCGTGTGTGAGATATGCCGGATCGCTCATAATTAATTGGACGTTTACTTGTGACCAAATTACATTTTTTATGCAATCAATTATGGTGCTTACTCGCTTCAGGAGATCACTACCAATAATTAAACGATCAGTTGGCAGATCCACTATAATGACAGGGTGTCTTATGACCCTGTTCCCCAGTTTAAATTTTAACCATGCCGTACTGTAGACTTTTAGAGAGTCACCCCTAACTCCTATTAGAGAACCATCAAATTCTTTTATTTTAGGTTTGTGGGGTGTTAGCTCATTTATCTGTGTGTAGTATTTGTGGGATAAAATAGTTGCCTGAGACCCAGTATCAATTAATCCCATGATAGGGTTGGAGACTGAATCCTGCAGCTCAGCTAATACATAATATCTCCCTGCAGTTTCTACCATTTCACACATAAAATTGGCATAATTACACACTTGTGGGCTTCACCACGTGTTACCTGAATCTGCCGTGTTACCTGATGCAGAAGAAACTTCGTTCTTACCACTCATGTCCTCTATAATAGGGCCGATTGGGTTCTTGTGTACTGCATCTGTGGAAATAAGGTTAAGAGAATGCTGCAAAGGAAGAGATTTTTTAAAGTTTTCAGGCCGAGGTTGCTCGTCATCACAGCTAAATTGCCCATTTCCAGTCTGTGGGGAGAGAACATGATTAGTACCATTACATTTAACATTTCATTTGGTATATCTCTCTCCTCCCTTTCAGGTGATACTGCTTTATTTATGACTGTGCCTGTGGCCCACCGCTGGCCACTGGCTGTACCCCTAAAAAAGGATTGTTAGGTTGCTGAGCCGTAAACGCTTGACTCATATTAGTGAATTGTTCGCTCAACCGAATTAGCCGGGTACTAAGCTGATCTACTTGATCGTACAAGTTACCTCTACCCCTGGCCCTATCTCTTGATGCCCCATAGTAGTGACTCCTGGACCATTGGGTCCCCTCAGAATCAGGGCCGCTGTTTCTATCCTGGCGTGGTTGCCCCTGGGGTTCAGCTTGTCTCACGTTATTTTCTTGGGGTGCATTATTTAACTAGGGTGATTGGTTACCCTGAGAATATCTGCACCATCTATTGTATCTACCTTTATGGGGATACCTATTACCTTGTGGTTATTCTCTTTGGGGATACCTATTTCCCTGGTCATGCCCCCCTTCTTGGGTATATTCCCTCTGCGCCTCAGCCCTTGATGGGGGAGGGGTAGAGTTAAACTTTTGTGGGGATGGCCTGTTTTCTCGGGCCACCTCTGCATAGGTTTTCTTTTTAGATTCCAAATTGAGGGGGCTAGCTGACACCCTAGTTTCTGCCACAATCTTGGGCCCTGGTTTTGATTACCTTTTAACCCACTGTTCACCGGACTGCTGAGTAGAGTATAACTTTGTACTCTCTTTGATCAGCCATTCCAATGAGCAGTTCTCATCAAAATCTCTAGCTAAATTAAGTTTGATGGGCGCGGGTAGTGCTTCAAAAAATAAACTCACAAATTCTAAGCATTCAAATATGGGATTATCTTCAGCCATACTGTACAAATTTTTCAGTACAGAAAGGAATTCTATAGGGCTTTGATTTGCACTACATTTTAAACCGTATACAGCTATTTTCGCTGCAGTTTTAGTGCGATGTTGCCCGAATTCTTTTCTGCACTGTCGTTTTGTCTCATTCCAGGAATGAATATTCATATCCTTTAGTGAAGCAAAGAATTTGTGATATTTACCTTCAAATACCCAGGGCAGAAATTCAATTTTTAACTGCTCACTTGTAACATTCATTATAGATAAAGCATTTTCAAAGGTCTCTAAGTGGTCAATTATAGAGTTGGTTCCCTTGTTGGAGAACTTAGATACTGTATCCTTTAAGAAGGTAATTAATTTAGGGGTGTCATATACCTTATTAGATGTATCTCGGGATCTCCTAGGAGTTTTATTTTTGGGGTTGAAGCGTCTCTTATTTGTCCTTTTATTATGGGGAGACCCCCTACGTACATTAGTACTAAGTGGGCTATTTCGGTAGTTAGCTCCGCCCTTTGACTCACTACTAGAGCTTCCCTCTCCCTCATCAGCTGAGTTATAGCAGCTCCCTTGATTTATATCATGAGGTGACTGTCTATTTGGGAAATCTACTTCTGACCCAATAGGGGTCTTTTGTCTACATTCTTCCCTAAATTTCTGCATTTCATCCCTGATGCATTCTCTAAGAGAGTTAGAATTGTCTGCATTATTTTCACTGCTAATAGAGGGGTTTTCATTTTGACGATACAACCTTTTTAGATCCCTTAATTCTCTCTGGCTTTGCGTGAGCTGTTTATTTAACTCTTGTATCTTTGCTAGTAAATCTAAGTTATGCTTATCTAAGGTGGCTATGTCTTGGGCAAACTCATCAATTTTATTTTCGGCTATTTTTAAATTCTCTTCGCATCTGCGTGAGGAGCGAATACTATTTCTAGCCCCTATATGTGCAATTCCTTGTCTATGAGGTAGAGCGACATTTCGTCAACAATGCATATTACAAGGGACCAATATTTTAGTATTAGTTTGTCTCGCTTTTTGGGATTTTTGCATTGATTAATTTTTAAAAATTCTTGGAATAATTCACTTTTTTCATTCCACCTTTCATCATCAATAGCAATATTTTTAGCCTTAATTTCAAGCATATCCATATGATCATTTAATTCACCCGCAATATTAAACCTCTCTTTAATGTGGCCTATAATGTCCATCTTAAGAATATTGCCTCAAGTAAGGGGTATTGTCGGGGAATACATTTCAACACTATGTACAGATTCACTTCTGGTTACAGACATTATTATATTGGCTTAGTATTTAGTTAAATTAGAATGCTAATACAATTTTGGCCAATAAGAGAGGAAAAAAAATTATATTTTCAAAAATATTAATATTAGTTTTGAAATATGAAAAATAATATTTCAATTTTTCAAAAAAAATTATATCTTCAAAAATATTAATATTAGTTTTGAAATATGAAAATCAATATTTCAATTTTTAAAAAAAAAACTATATTTTCAAAAATATTAATATTAATCTTGAAATATGAAAATCAATATTTTTTTTAAAAAAAAACTATATTTTCAAAAATGTTAATATTAATTTTGAAATATGAAAATCAATATTTAAATTTTCCAAAAAAAATTATACCTTCAAAAATATTAATAATAATTTTGAAATATAAAAATCAATATTTAAATTTTTCCAAATTTTTTTTCATATATTCTTTTTTTTTTCAATAATGATTTCTATTTACTACAAATATATCATATCAATATGATAAATATTAATAAATCTTATGCAAAGTGACTCCAAATAATATGTCAGTATATGGCCGAGTTATAATAACATATGTTTAATAATTATCCTTGAAACTAAACCCCAATAAAATGCATATACAAAACCATAAAATTAATATAAAATTCCTAAGTTCTTTTTATTAGTTAATATTTATAGACACATTGAAATATATTTGTAGAAAACCAGATATGAATCAATACTATACACGTTTAAATTATTATAATATGCTATGCAAAGATCATAAAAGTTTACCTTATTTATTCACAATTGAATTATATTACCTCACCACAATGAAATATTACAGTATTTGAACCACTAACATTCAAGAAGTAAAATCTGCTATATAACCACAATTTATCTTATATAACCTCAATTTAAAAACATCAGAAATTGTATATATTATTTGTGCAAACAACCAACTATGCCAATTTATCTGAGCTGAAATAAATTCTTAGTTATCTACAATTAAGACAATTCTAAAATATATATATATATATGTTTGCAAAGATAAATTACTTAGCACTAAGGATTCGTTTTAAAATACACAGGCTATGAAATACAAGGTTAAAATACAATTGTTCTTTTAAATCTGCTAATTGCAGTTTAGTTATAATTACTAAATAACTTTTGATTTAAATATTATATATATATTTAACAATCGCGTATACTTCACCCAAAATGATCAAATTGATAATTCAGCTTCCAAAACTTTTGTTCCAACTCATATGAGAATAAGTGTATTTGCAATATGGATCATAAGAAGGTAGTCCAATCTTGCTTATAGTAACTGTATTTCAACGCAGCCAATTTTTCTCAGTTACCAGTCCTCCAGCAAAGTCAGCAACCAACCTCCTCTCTCCTCTTGCATACAGCTTATATTGTCTAATCATTGGTGAGAATATGGGAGGCCCTTCGGAAACTGATCATCTCATTGGTCACCTGGGAGGTGCTTCTCTGATCTGTAGTACCGTCTCTGATCTATAGGTGGCAGCAGACACCCAGGAATGCAGCCCCACCATCAAACATTGTTAACAGTTTAATACATTCTTATCAAGTGATTATTTATCACACTATAACTTTTTGCATTAATAAAACTCTCTTGTCATTAACTATGTTTCATTTAGCATAACAGAAAATGTACAATTTGATACCAAACATTATTATTTTTAATAACCCTATTAATAAGCAATTTATACTGCTAATTATTAGCTTAAAATCCATTTAAAATAGCATTCAGTATCCTGGTATTGTATTGTATCTAAATAGGAATGCAATGTATTTCATATTTCTAATGCATATTTGAATGCATAGCAATACCAACTGCAGATCTAAAATAAAAATAATAGTGTTGTTCATTTTTATGTTAAAATAGAAAATATCCACTTATGTCTGTTTTTATGACTAAGGACATCTTGTTTTCCTGTAAAATGTTTCATTTAGCATAACAGAAAATGTACAATTTGATACCAAACATTATTATTTTTAATAACCCTATTAATAAGCAATTTATACTGCTAATTATTAGCTTAAAATCCATTTAAAATAGCATTCAGTATCCTGGTATTGTATTGTATCTAAATAGGAATGCAATGTATTTCATATTTCTAATGCATATTTGAATGCATGGCAATACCAACTGCAGATCTAAAATAAAAATTATAGTGTTATTCATTTTTATGTTAAAATAGAAAATATCCACTTATGTCTGTTTTTATGACTAAGGACATCTTGATTTCCTGTAAAACAAAGGACAGATATTATTTTGAAATTAGTCTAGCATTTATACATTTATTATATAGATATTTATTTAGAGATCCCATCTCCACATCAGTTGCTCCTATAATTTTCATTATATTTCTGGAAAACAGAGAAAAAAAATGCCTTTATCTTTAAATCAATGGGTCAGTATTTGTATATATCAATGTATTTATTTTTCAACACAGTGAATATTTATTTAATATATTATGTCCCAGCTCAATACATAATATACAACTAATTTGTCTTTCTTTGAAATGACTGATGGCCAAATGTTTTAGGGCCAGCAGAAAGGGTCAGTCAAAATCTGATAGGGATTTCAGATTCACACCTTAGCAAGAAAATTTTTCTTTTAAAGTGACCTTTATGATTCATCCTGTGTAATCAAAAGAAGAAAATGGGGGTTAAATTACACACTGTGAAAACCAGCTCTTACTGGATTTTTAGCTACAAAATGAAATATCAAATATCTGATATATCTGTAGCTTATTTAATGTTATTTACAGGTACCCTGACAACATTGAACCAGCTGCCAGTAAGTGTACTGTTTGATGCCTGGCAATTAGGACATGTAATTATAACATCAAAATGTCTCTTTAAGGGATTGGATTGAACTGTAACTAAAGCTCATATTATATTTTTACCCTAAATGCCTTGACAAACTGATTACTGGTGTCATAGATTTAATAAAAAAAATGTGAGCTTCTCCAAGCATTAAAAAAAAATGCAAATCCACGACTAAAATAACAAATAAGTTTCATAGATGTTTATTTATAAAAACATTTTATGTAATGTATATGTATATTGAGTAAAGGAATGTGGGATTTCACTTACGCAAACATAGATGCAAGTGCAGCCAAATTAAGCAGCATGTTGTTTGTGCAGAAAATAAACTCACACTGCTTTGCTGCTTCCCTTGTGTCTGTGCAGCTCTGGAGCCTGAGCATTCCAAGTGAGCAGAGCAAAGTGACTGTAGTTGTTTCACATTCCTTATCCCCAGCAGATCCAACCTGAATTTCTCTCACATGAACACAGAAGTGGAACCAGTATTCACTATAAACCCCTCCCTTCCCCTGTCACTGCCTCCTGCTTTCTCTTAAGGTGGATCACCCAACATATAAAACCTGCTGCATAAATCAAATGTAGGCAACCCAGCAGCTGATCTCGACTCCCCACCAATTCCTAACACTGCTGCTAGCCTACTTGAGCTCTGCAGGATGGCTCCCTCCTGACTATGGTGCGCTCCTTCACAAATTTGTCACACCTTTGCTGCTGTCTGCTCTCCACACACTTCTGAAGCTGCCCCAGCTGTCTGCTCTCCACACACTTCTGAAGCTGCCCCAGCCCAGCCTCTGTCGGCCCACTGGGATTTTTCCCAGTATCCCGGCTTCCCAATCTGGCCCTGGGGTATACCCACTCTACTAAAGATAAGCATAAGTTCCTTTACTATAAATTTTGCAGAACTATTACGTAGGGGTACTGCCTCAGGATAGCGGGTTGCATAATCCAGGACAACCAGTATATACTGGTGTTCTCTGGCTTACTTCACCAGTGGACCTATCAAGTCCATAGCAATTCTTTCGAAAGGCACATCAATAATTGGTAAAGGCACTAATGGACTACAAAAATCCTTAGTGGGAGCAGTTAGTTGGCACTTGAGACATGAAGAGCAATACTTATTCATAGCCTTAAACACCCCTGGGCAGTAAAACCTTCTAAGGACCCTTTCTTTAGTTTTCTCAATTTTCAGGTGCCCACCTAGTATGTGACTAAGTGCAATATTTAACACTGTATTACAAAAAACTTGAGGTACCAACAACTGTTTAACAATATCTGTGCCCTTTTTGTCTATTCTGTATAGCAGTTTATTGTTTACTTCAAAGTGAGGATGAGGTAATGGATTTTCTGACTGTGAAATAACACCATTTACAACCCGGATATAATTTCATGCTTTAGCCAAAGTGGGATCCTCCCATTTGGCACTTTTAAAATTACCACAGTTAACCTCCAAATCTATTAAATCATCATTACTTTCTGTACTAACACCTGGTTCATTATTCTGGATAGGCTGGTCTCCTATCAATACTGGCATATGACAATAAGTTTTACCTTTACTGTTTTCTTCTTCTAAATCAATTCCAGAAAATCATTCCCTTTGGATTTTTATTTAGCTGAATATATTAATGCCTGCATTCTCCGCCATATGTAACAAGGATCTTTGGCAACCACTGTCTTCTAGGGTTTAAATGCAATTGAGGACAATCCAGTTAAAGTTCTCAAAACTTTATTTTCTTCCAAAACACCAAGGTGACTTTAACAGGTTCATTCTCTGCACAAGCTTCCAAAACAGCAATTGTCTGCAGCAACACAAATGTCCTTTACAGAGTTGAAGCAGCAAAAAGTAAGTCAGCAAAATTTTACTATGTAATATTTTCACCATACATGGCCTCCTGCCTGGCTGTAATCTACTTAGCTAGAGAAATTCTTCCATTTTAAACCATAGGAGCAGTAATCATGAACCACACATGAGTTTACTTGGCTCTAACAGCTGTTAAGGTATTCACAGTTATCACTTACCTGGGGTTTCTTAGCAAAATGGTGAAGTGAAATTTATTAAACTTGATCTAATATATACTCCCTCTATCACCAAACCAGACTTTCTGTCACAATATATATATATATATATATATATATATATATATATAGTTTTTAAAGAAAACAAAACAAAGGCTCTATTTCTGTTTAAACAGTGATAGTGAAGAGGCTAACGGATTCATAAAACTTATTTCTTTCTAATGGTAGTGAGGGCCCACAATCCTTACTCTTGGGAATTACATCATCTGGACACCAAGAGGATTCACCCTACCAGAGCTTTATATATTGCCTCCTACTTCCCATTCTCTCCTAGTAGTTCTTTGCCTCATCAAGTAGAGGGCAAGGAGAGAGAGGTGTTAGAAATATAATTTCTTATACTTTATTACCCTCAGTGGATAGTTCACAGAAGAGAGGTTATTTATTCTAAGGCTGGTTCAATATAATTCTTGTCAGTAAAGTCTTTGCACACAGCAGGTCACTGGTGTTGCTGTGAAGTTCCCAAGCCCCCTCCAATGATGGTCAGATGTATGTATTTCTCACCATGGATCCTCTGTCAGTTACAGCACAGAATCACCTGCAAGTCTGGTACAATGGTAACACTGACTTAGTAAGTCTGGCTCGGTTAATCCCCATATTGTACCCCCATACAGTTCCTGAAGAAATGCACTTTAATGTTAGAGAAAGGGCACAGGAAAGGCGGATGGCGGTCGAGATTCCTGTGGCTTCTCTCTTGCTGGTGGGGAAGGTGTTCCTATTCTTTTTGAACCAAAGGAGAGAGTTGAAGCGGGTCCCACCTCTTCCTTCAAGGCAGCAGTGAAGTGCACAGTGAGCGGAGGTGTGTGGTTTCAGCAGGTTAGCACTTCTTGATTGCACTGATTGTCTACACTCAGGAGGGAGTAAGACGACCAAATTTACAGAGAGCATTTGAAGGATTTCCCATGAGGCGAAAACATTGTATTATGAGGTTATGAGGCAGTACTCCATTCACATCCCTCTGACAAGCACTATACTCTAAGGAGAACTGGGCTTCAATATGCTCTGAAGCGCCTTTCACTGAAGAAATCCAGCACATCACCATGCTTCAACCAACTCCAATGGAGGCAAAGTTTAATACTAAGGTATTAGTGAGGTGTGTGGGTGTGGGGGGTTTATAGGCTTTTGAGGTTTAGGAAACTGACTCCTCCTGGTAGGAATGTATATCCCATAAGTAACTCATGGACCACCACCTATATCAAAGTATCAGAGTACCATATCAGCCATTCAGAGTGGACAACTGGAAAGTGCATTACTTGAGTCGTCAGATACTTCATTCGGGGTAATGGTCTCTCGATCAAGAAGTTTTCGACCATGTCGTGAACAGTTGGGGACACCAGATATAAATCTCATGGCTTCTCCCCTGAATCACAAACTACCAAGGTACGGCTTGAGGGATACTCGAGCAGAGCTGATAGATGCTTTGACTGCTCCATGGCGGTGTGACCTAGTATACCCGTTTTCTCAGATTGTGCTTCTTCCACGAGTGGTAGCAGGAGAATGTTCCAGCTATTCTCATAGCTCTGGCATGGCCTTGCAGGCCCTGGTATGCGGGTCTTGTGAGGAGGTCCAACACACCTCTTTGGCATCTATCTCCGAGATCGGATCTTCTATCTCAGGAACCATTTGTCTATCAAAACTTGCAGTCTCTCAACCTAACTGCAAAATGATCAATCATTCAGTCTTCACGCAGAGAGGTTTCTCTGATTCTGTAATTGATATGCTTATTCAGGCTCATAAGTTTATTTATCTTGGTGTTCTCAGCGGGGATTCCACAAATTCTTCAGTTTCTGCAGGATGGCCTTGATAAGGTAATTGCAACTAGTTCCTTAAAAGATAAAAAATTCTGCTTTGTCTGTCCTCTTTCACAAAATATTAGCTTGGCTACCTGACATTCAATCTTTTGTTAAGGCTCTGAGCAGCAGTAATGAAGTCATCTGCTCCCCCATGGAGTTTGAATCTGGTTGAACATATGCATAATCTGGATATAAAGTTACTTTCTTGGAAAGTACTTTTCTTGTTTGCTCTACTACGTAGTGTGTCAGAATTGTTGGCTATATTTTTTTTTCTTTCATGATTCAGATAGAGCATGCAATTTTAAGCAACTTTCTAATGTACTCCTATTATCATTTTTTCTTCGTCCTCTTGCTATCTTTATTTGAAAAAGAAGACATCTAAGCTAAGGAGCCAGACAATTTTTCAGTACCCTGGCCAGCACTTGTTTATTGGGTGAATTTATCCACCAATCAGCAAGAAGAACCCATGTTGTTCACCAAAAAATTAAAATTACATTCTTTCTTTTCAAATAAAGATACCAAGAGAATGAAGAGAAGATGATAATAGGAGTAAATTAGAAAGTTGATAAAACTGCATGCTCTATCTGAATCACACACAAAAAAAATTGAATTCAGTGTCCCTTGAAGTAGGGCAAGCAGAAAATATTAATCTTAAAATGAATCTGTGTCCTAACTCTAAATCTGATAGATTATATAATTTGGATGTTGTTAGAATGTTTAAGTATCACCTTTAAGCAACTGAGTATTTTCGTGAGTCATCCAGCATGTTTGTATTATTCTCTGGTAAACATAAGAGGGGGGAAAAAAGGCTACAGCTGTGTCTGACTTTTTGGTAGAAGAACATAATTAGCATAGCTTACTTGGAAGCTGGCCAAGACCCACCTATCAAAAACATAATTTATGTAAGAACTTACCTGATAAATTCATTTCTTTCATATTAACAAGAGTCCATGAGCTAGTGACGTATGGGATATACATTCCTACCAGGAGGGGCAAAGTTTCCCAAACCTTAAAATGCCTATAAATACACCCCTCACCACACCCACAAATCAGTTTAACGAATAGCCAAGAAGTGGGGTGATAAGAAAAAAAGTGCGAAGCATATAAAATAAGGAATTGGAATAATTGTGCTTTATACAAAAAAATCATAACCACCACAAAAAAGGGTGGGCCTCATGGACTCTTGTTAATATGAAAGAAATGAATTTATCAGGTAAGTTCTTACATAAATTATGTTTTCTTTCATGTAATTAACAAGAGTCCATGAGCTAGTGACGTATGGGATAATGACTACCCAAGATGTGGATCTTTCCACACAAGAGTCACTAGAGAGGGAGGGATAAAATAAAGACAGCCAATTCCTGCTGAAAATAATCCACACCCAAAATAAAGTTTAACAAAAAACATAAGCAGAAGATTCAAACTGAAACCGCTGCCTGAAGAACTTTTCTACCAAAAACTGCTTCAGAAGAAGAAAATACATCAAAATGGTAGAATTTAGTAAAAGTATGCAAAGAGGACCAAGTTGCTGCTTTGCAGATCTGGTCAACCGAAGCTTCATTCCTAAACGCCCAGGAAGTAGATACTGACCTAGTAGAATGAGCTGTAATTCTCTGAGGCGGAATTTTACCCGACTCAACATAGGCAAGATGAATTAAAGATTTCAACCAAGATGCCAAAGAAATGGCAGAAGCTTTCTGGCCTTTCCTAGAACCGGAAAAGATAACAAATAGACTAGAAGTCTTACGGAAAGATTTCGTAGCTTCAACATAATATTTCAAAGCTCTAACAACATCCAAAGAATGCAATGATTTCTCCTTAGAATTCTTAGGATTAGGACATAATGAAGGAACCACAATTTCTCTACTAATGTTGTTGGAATTCACAACTTTAGGTAAAAATTCAAAAGAAGTTCGCAACACCGCCTTATCCTGATGAAAAATCAGAAAAGGAGACTCACACGAAAGAGCAGATAATTCAGAAACTCTTCTAGCAGAAGAGATGGCCAAAAGGAACAAAACTTTCCAAGAAAGTAATTTAATGTCCAATGAATGCATAGGTTCAAACGGAGGAGCTTGAAGAGCTCCCAGAACCAAATTCAAACTCCAAGGAGGAGAAATAGACTTAATGACAGGTTTTATACGAACCAAAGCTTGTACAAAACAATGAATATCAGGAAGAATAGCAATCTTTCTGTGAAAAAGAACAGAAAGAGCGGAGATTTGTCCTTTCAAAGAACTTGCGGACAAACCCTTATCTAAACCATCCTGAAGAAACTGTAAAATTCTCGGTATTCTAAAAGAATGCCAAGAAAAATGATGAGAAAGACACCAAGAAATATAAATCTTCCAGACTCTATAATATATCTCTCGAGATACAGATTTACGAGCCTGTAACATAGTATTAATCACGGAGTCAGAGAAACCTCTATGACCAAGAATCAAGCGTTCAATCTCCATACCTTTAAATTTAAGGATTTCAGATCCGGATGGAAAAAAGGACCTTGTGACAGAAGGTCTGGTCTTAACGGAAGAGTCCATGGTTGGCAAGATGCCATCCGGACAAGATCCGCATACCAACACCTGTGAGGCCATGCCGGAGCTATTAGCAGAACAAACGAGCATTCCCTCAGAATCTTGGAGATTACTCTTGGAAGAAGAACTAGAGGCGGAAAGATATAGGCAGGATGATACTTCCAAGGAAGTGATAATGCATCCACTGCCTCCGCCTGAGGATCCCGGGATCTGGACAGATACCTGGGAAGTTTCTTGTTTAGATGAGAGGCCATCAGATCTATCTCTGGGAGCCCCCACATTTGAACAATCTGAAGAAATACCTCTGGGTGAAGAGACCATTCGCCCGGATGCAACGTTTGGCGACTGAGATAATCCGCTTCCCAATTGTCTACACCTGGGATATGAACCGCAGAGATTAGACAGGAGCTGGATTCCGCCCAAACCAAAATTCGAGATACTTCTTTCATAGCCAGAGGACTGTGAGTCCCTCCTTGATGATTGATGTATGCCACAGTGGTGACATTGTCTGTCTGAAAACAAATGAACGATTCTCTCTTCAGAAGAGGCCAAAACTGAAGAGCTCTGAAAACTGCACGGAGTTCCAAGATATTGATCGGTAATCTCACCTCCTGAGATTCCCAAACTCCTTGTGCCGTCAGAGATCCCCACACAGCTCCCCAACCTGTGAGACTTGCATCTGTTGAAATTACAGTCCAGGTCGGAAGAACAAAAGAAGCCCCCTGAATTAAACGAAGGTGATCTGTCCACCACGTTAGAGAGTGCCGAACAATCGGTTTTAAAGATATTAATTGATATATCTTCGTGTAATCCCTGCACCATTGGTTCAGCATACAGAGCTGAAGAGGTCGCATGTGAAAACGAGCAAAGGGGATCGCGTCCGATGCAGCAGTCATAAGACCTAGAATTTCCATGCATAAGGCTACCGAAGGGAATGATTGAGACTGAAGGTTTCGACAGGCTGAAATCAATTTTAGACGTCTCTTGTCTGTTAAAGACAGAGTCATGGACACTGAATCTATCTGGAAACCCAGAAAGGTTACCCTTGTTTGAGGAATCAAAGAACTTTTTGGTAAATTGATCCTCCAACCATGATCTTGAAGAAACAACACAAGTCGATTCGTATGAGACTCTGCTAAATGTAAAGACTGAGCAAGTACCAAGATATCGTCCAAATAAGGAAATACCACAATACCCTGTTCTCTGATTACAGACAGAAGGGCACCGAGAATCTTTGTGAAAATTCTTGGAGCTGTAGCAAGGCCAAACGGTAGAGCCACAAATTGGTAATGCTTGTCTAGAAAAGAGAATCTCAGGAACTGATAATGATCTGGATGAATCGGAATATGCAGATATGCATCCTGTAAATCTATTGTGGACATATAATTCCCTTGCTGAACAAAAGGCAATATAGTCCTTACAGTTACCATCTTGAACGTTGGTATCCTTACATAACGATTCAATAATTTTAGATCCAGAACTGGTCTGAAGGAATTCTCCTTCTTTGGTACAATGAAGAGATTTGAATAAAACCCCATCCCCTGTTCCGGAACTGGAACTGGCATAATTACTCCAGCCAACTCTAGATCTGAAACACAATTCAGAAATGCTTGAGCTTTCACTGGATTTACTGGGACATGGGAAAGAAAAAATCTCTTTGCAGGAGGTCTCATCTTGAAACCAATTCTGTACCCTTCTGAAACAATGTTCTGAATCCAAAGATTGTGAACAGAATTGATCCAAATTTATTTGAAAAAACGTAACCTGCCCCCTACCAGCTGAACTGGAATGAGGGCCGTACCTTCATGTGAACTTAGAAGCAGGCTTTGCCTTTCTAGCAGGCTTGGATTTATTCCAGACTGGAGATGGTTTCCAAACTGAAACTGCTCCTGAGGACGAAGGATCAGGCTTTTGTTCTTTGTTGAAACGAAAGGAACGAAAACGATTGTTAGCCCTGTTTTTACCTTTAGACTTTTTATCCTGTGGTAAAAAAGTTCCTTTCCCACCAGTAACAGTTGAAATAATAGAATCCAACTGAGAACCAAATAATTTGTTTCCCTGGAAAGAAATGGAAAGTAGAGTTGATTTAGAAGCCATATCAGCATTCCAGGTCTTAAGCCATAAAGCTCTTCTGGCTAAGATAGCCAGAGACATAAATCTAACATCAACTCTAATAATATCAAAAATGGCATCACAGATGAAATTATTAGCATGCTGGAGAAGAATAATAATATCATGAGAATCACGATTTGTTACTTGTTGCGCTAGAGTTTCCAACCAAAAAGTTGAAGCTGCAGCAACATCAGCCAATGATATAGCAGGTCTAAGAAGATTACCTGAACATAGATAAGCTTTTCTTAGAAAAGATTCAATTTTTCTATCTAAAGGATCCTTAAACGAGGTACCATCTGACGTAGGAATGGTAGTACGTTTAGCAAGGGTAGAAATAGCCCCATCAACTTTAGGGATTTTGTCCCAAAATTCTAACCTGTCAAGCGGAACAGGATATAATTGCTTAAAACGTTTAGAAGGAGTAAATGAATTACCCAATTTATCCCATTCCTTAGCAATTACTGCAGAAATAGCATTAGGAACAGGAAAGACTTCTGGAATAACCGCAGGAGCTTTAAAAACCTTATCCAAACGTATAGAATTAGTATCAAGAGGACTAGAATCCTCTATTTCTAAAGCAATTAGTACTTCTTTAAGTAAAGAGCGAATAAATTCCATCTTAAATAAATATGAAGATTTATCAGCATCAATCTCTGAGATAGAATCCTCTGAACCAGAAGAGTCCAAAGAATCAGAATGATGGTGTTCATTTAAAAATTCATCTGTAGAGAGAGAAGATTTAAAAGACTTTTTACGTTTACTAGAAGGAGAAATAACAGACAAAGCCTTCTTTATGGATTCAGAAACAAAATCTCTTATGTTATCAGGAACATTCTGCACCTTAGATGTTGAGGGAACTGCAACAGGCAATGGTACATCACTAAAGGAAATATTATCTGCTTTAACAAGTTTGTCATGACAATTATTACAAACAACAGCTGGAGGAATAGCTACCAAAAGTTTACAGCAGATACACTTAGCTTTGGTAGATCCAGCAGGCAGTGGTTTTCCTGTAGTATCTTCTGGCTCAGATGCAACGTGAGACATCTTGCAATATGTAAGAGAAAAAACAACATATAAAGCAAAATAGATCAAATTCCTTATAAGACAGTTTCAGGAATGGGAAAAAAATGCCAAACATCAAGCTTCTAGCAACCAGAAGCAAATGAAAAATGAGACTGAAATAATGTGGAGACAAAAGCGACGCCCATATTTTTTGGCGCCAAATAAGACGCCCACATTATTTGGCGCCTAAATGCTTTTGGCGCCAAAAATGACGCCACATCCGGAACGCCGACATTTTTGGCGCAAAATAACGTCAAAAATGACGCAACTTCCGGCGACACGTATGACGCCGGAAACGGAAAAGAATTTTTGCGCCAAAAAAGTCCGCGCCAAGAATGACGCAATAAAATGAAGCATTTTCAGCCCCCGCGAGCCTAACAGCCCACAGGGAAAAAAGTCAAATTTTTGAGGTAAGAAAAAATATGATAATTGAAAGCATAATCCCAAATATGAAACTGACTGTCTGGAAATAAGGAAAGTTGAACATTCTGAGTCAAGGCAAATAAATGTTTGAATACATATATTTAGAACTTTATAAATAAAGTGCCCAACCATAGCTTAGAGTGTCACAAAAAATAAGACTTACTTACCCCAGGACACTCATCTACATGTTTGTAGAAAGCCAAACCAGTACTGAAACGAGAATCAGTAGAGGAAATGGTAAATATAAGAGTATATCGTCGATCTGAAAAGGGAGGTAAGAGATGAATCTCTACGACCGATAACAGAGAACCTTATGAAATAGACCCCGTAGAAGGAGATCACTGCATTCAATAGGCAATACTCTCTTCACATCCCTCTGACATTCACTGCACGCTGAGAGGAAAACCGGGCTCCAACTTGCTGCGGAGCGCATATCAACGTAGAATCTAGCACAAACTTACTTCACCACCTCCCTTGGAGGCAAAGTTTGTAAAACTGATTTGTGGGTGTGGTGAGGGGTGTATTTATAGGCATTTTAAGGTTTGGGAAACTTTGCCCCTCCTGGTAGGAATGTATATCCCATACGTCACTAGCTCATGGACTCTTGTTAATTACATGAAAGAAATTACTACTCATTCCTCTTGTTCAGTTTCTACTTCCTGGACTTTCAAGAATAAGACTGGGGACTTTGTCTTCTCTTCATACTTTTACATTTTATCACTCTGCTTATGTGCCTATCTTACATTTTTGTTTTTCCTTCCCATTATTCTTCGTGGCCTCCACAGTTTGGGTATTGGTTCCAAACAGTAAGGATCTTTGACTCACTACCATTAGAAAGAAAAAAATGTATTCTCACCTGATAAATTCATTTGTTTCTTGGTAGTGAGTCCATAAACCCACCCAAAAAGTGTATACATAGTGGCAGCAGTCCTGGTTTGCACCACTTTACTGTACTGTCTCTTACTTTCTTCTTTCCTAAGCTATACATACTACTTGGAGTGAAGGGAAAGTAGGAGGGATATATTAGGCACTGACAGGATGTATTTGCCTCCTGGTGGCCAGGTGATGTAATTCCCAAGAGTAAGGATCATAGCCTTAAAGGTTTTGTTATTGAAGTGGTTGGCAAAGTCTTGAGCTGACAGAGAAGTTGTATTAGGAGGTGGGGAGGAGTATTGAATGTGGAGAACAAACGTTTTGGGTTTGAAGAAAGATTAGAGATAAGAGTAGAGAAGTAGTGTTGCTTATGGAAATTAAGGGCAGAGTAGTAGGAGTTCAAGATAAATTTGTAATGTTGAAAATCAGCTGAACTCCTAGATTTTCTCCAGTGCCGCTCAGGAGTACGGGAACATCTGCGTAGCTATCGTGTCAGAGGAGTATGCCAGGGCTGAGGATGAGTATGTGATTTCCAAGCTATGGTAAGAGGGGCGAGATTGTCAAGGACGGATATAAGGGTGGAATAATAGTGGCAGATAGATTGGTCAGGGCATGAAAAGGAGGAGAAGCATGAGAGGAGAGGTTTGAGGGAATTAGAAAGCTGTTGTTGATCTAATGACATAATGCTTCTGTGAAGTTTGGTGTGAGGAGCAGAAGGAGGGAGAGTTGTAGGGAGGGATGATATGTTGCAAGTAAGGAGATGGTGGTCAGAAAGAGGGAGTTTGTGAAGTTTGAGAGGGTGCATCGATAGCTAAAGATCAGGTCAAGGGAGTGACCATCTTTGTGAGTGGTAGAATCAGTCCATTGTGACAAACCGAAAGAGGAAGCGAGTTGCAGAAGTTGTTTTGTAGACGAGGTAGTGGGATTGTCAAGAGGGATGTTGAAGTCACCAAGAATGAGGGAAGGGGTGTATGAGGAAAGGAAATAAGGTAGCCAGGCAGCCAAGTGATCTAGAAATTAGTTGAGGAGCCAGGAGGACGGTATATGACTGCAACACGTATAGAAAAAGGAGAGAATAAGCAAATCATGTGGGTTTTGAATGAGGAAAATGTGAGGGAAGAGATGGGATGTATTTGTTGAAAGGTGCAACGAGAGGAAAGTAAAATACCTACACCACCTCCTTGTCTATTACCAGACCTAGGAGAGTGGCTGAAGTGGAGACCCCCATGTGACAGAGCAGCAGTGGATGCTGTGTCTAGGGGAGAGAGCCAGGTTTCTGTTAGGGCCAGAAGGTTGAGGGAGTGGGAGATAAAGAGGTCATGTATAGAAGTGAGTTTGTTGCAAACAGAGCGAGAGTTCCAAAGTGCACAAGTGAAAGGGGAAGTGGCTTTTGATGCAAGAGGAATGTGAGTAAGGTTGTCAGAGTTTTGTTTTTTTGAGCCTGTGGGATGGTATACATGGATGTGCACGACTAGGCAATTGTTGGGGACCAGGATTAGGGGAGATGTCACCAGCAGTTAGTAAAAGCAAGAGGGAGAGTGACATGAGATGAGATACAGATTTGCAGTAGTGAGACTGCTTTTGAGACAAGGTGCAGGGGGGAGAGAGTGTGTTTAGGAATAGAACCAGAATACCAAGAGAACAAAGCAAAATTGGTAATAAAAGTAAATTGGAAAGTCATTTAAAATTACATGCCCTATTTAAATCAAGAATGTTTTTTTTTTTACTTGTCTGTCCCTTTAATACTAAATTTTCAGGTAAGAAATGTTTTTTTCCATGGACTGCAGTAGTAAACTAATAGTATAAAGGCTTTCATTACCAGCCCCTCTTGTTCTTTACAGCTGGGGTTGCAAACCTTTGTCATTGCTTAGTTTTACTAGCTACATATGCAGTGCTTTTTTTTTTTATAAATCTATTATTTTTGAGCAATTAAACTTTGTTTCTTCTTTTAGATGCATAATGTGCCAGATTAGGAGTGGAGCACAAACGTTTGCATCCAAACGATAAGGGCTTTTATTGCAGGGGGGGTAAGTGCTCGTCTGGCTTACCACTGGTATTAAGAGTTGAAAGTAAACGCTATTGCTTGAGTGCAATCACAATTTATGCTAGAATGATTACAATGCCTTCAGAGCTCTGGTTAACTATTTTGCGAAACTAACAAGTTGCACAAAACATGTGTTCATATGTATTTATGTGTCTATGTATTTACAGATTGATATTTATATATATATATATATATATATATATATATATATATATATATATACATATATATATATATATATATATACATATACATACATACACACACACATATAAATACATATATATAAGTGCATTGGAGGAAAACGAACATTTATGAAAGATTGATTAGTGTATATATCCATATCTATAAATAATTATATATCTATATATGTGCATAGATATATATTGTACAAAAACCCATCAAATATATTGAAACTTTTTTTTTTATTTGAGAGAGAGAGAGATAAGGAAAGAACATGTAAACACATCTTACAATTACATCTCAAAGACTTCAGGTACATGTTGGGTACATATTACAGTTACTATATACGAGTTCTTAAAGTTACATGTTTAGCTGAACAATACCATTCCATATCTGCTATTTTCTATGCTTAGTTTAATTTGTTCTAACCTTAGTTTTACAAGAAAGGCAGATGTACACTTGCATTGGGTTCATGTTCATAAAATCTCTGTTGGAATATAAAATCCTTATTTAACAATATTTAAAGGGACACTAAACCCAATTTTTTCTTTCGTGATTCAGGTAGAGCATGCAATTTTAAGCAACTTTCTAATTTACTCCTATTATCAATTTTTTTGTTCTCTTGCTATCTTTATTTGAAATATAAGGCATCTAAGCTATTATTTGGTTCAGAACTCTAGACAGCGCTTGTTTATTGGTCGGTTAAATTAATCCACCAATCAGCAAGAACCCAGGTTGTTCACCAAAAATAGGCCGGCATCTAAACCTACATTCTTGCTTTTCAAATAAAGATACAAAGAGAATGAAGAAAATTTGATAATAGGAGTAAATTAGAAAGTTGCTTAAAATTGCATGCTCTATTTGAATCACAAAAGAAAAAATGTGGGTTCAGTGTCCCTTTAACCATGTGCACCGTGGGAGATTATACCTATGTGTCGTTAGCGTCCCTGGGATTTTGCCAACAAGAAGAGGAAAAAAAAAAAAAAAAAAAAAAAAAAGGGTGTAATGTGTCTCTCTCCCTCTCCACCACACCCATCCTTGTTTCACAGTATCTGAGCAATAAGTATTTCACATCCCTCCAGTTCTGCTCCGGTCCCCTCAGTAGTATATAATGCCTCCCAATCCCCCCCAAGGATGCGGTCAAGAGCACCTCCGTCTTTGCAAATGGTCCAAGTATCTGTCTTTGCAGTATAGGCTTAAGTGTTTATAAAAAGCATTTCCATGAATAAGTGCTTATAAAGTTTACGTTTGAATTGTGTGATGGTAGGGGGCTTCCTGTCGGTCCATAGACATAGTATGCAGTTCCTAGCCAACAGTATGAGTAGTGTAAACAGTTTGATACTTTCTAGAAATATCATCCCAGCGAAACAGGCATATCTGCTCCACCAGTATCGAGACAGTTATCCCGCATGTTCTCCTGAGCCAGTATTGCACATGAGCGCAAAATTGCCGAACTAAAGGGCAATAGAAGAAGTAGTGGAGCATATTCGGGGCCACTGCCCTGCATTTCCCACATCTGCTCGGTTGACTGAGATTCCATTTGGAAAGTTGATTGGGGGTGATATAATCAAAGTGTATCTTTTGCACTTGAGCTTCTCGTAATGGTATGCTTAATGTTGCTTTATTGGTTTTTGTATGTCATTGAAAGATAAGTCAGCTATGTCTCTCACCTCCCACCTATTTAGTATACGCTCCTGTGTGTCAGATACCATTTTATGTATTAATATTCTATAAATTCCGGACAGGGAGAAGTCCCCCATCATAAAAGCCGTTTGTGGGATGGCAAATGCTGTTGTGTCCCAAAAATTTGGATCATCTTATTTAAGAGTATTAATTACTTGCAGGTACACATAGAACTGTTTGTTGGGGTTGGTGTACTGGGTGCTTAATTCATGAAAGGATTTGACTGTGCACAACAGGGAATCCAGGACATCGCCTACTACCCTTGTACCTCTCTCCCTCCATTGGTGAAATGGTAGAGTGTCTGCCGTGAAGCCCAAGTTGCCAACCAAAGATATCAGACACAGAGAAGGGCGACACAGTCCTAAGAATTTGTGAGCAGAACGCCAAGCTGCAATAGGGCCTTTATAAAGAACAGAGGATCTAATATGAAGAAGGGTCTCACTAGGCCTAAGATACAGTAAGTATGAGAGATCTATTGGTTTTAAGACTGTGTTCTCTAAGTTCACGTCAATAAAATGAGACATGCCAAGCTGCCAGTCCATGACAAGCCGAATCAATGCTGACCAATTATAGAGTTTACGATTCTGGAGTCCAAAGCCTCCGTCCCTGTATGGGAATTGTAGGGTTTTGGCCGCTATGCGAGGCTTGCCGCCACACCAGATGAAAGTTATAATAGCTTGATTCAGGGCTCCAATATCCCTTTTAGCAATCAGGAATGGCAACATGAGCATTGGGTACAGCATGCGAGGTAGGGTGACCATCTTTATGAGGCTAATGTGCCCCAGATGAGGTAGAGCGGAGAGGTTTCTTTTTCTGTAGTTGATCACAGAGGGCAGTGCATTGCTTTAAAATATTTAGATCATATTAAAAGTGTGGATTTCTGTGTAGGTGAATACAAAAAGGTATATAAGCTTATTCCCAACCACCATAAAGGGATAATCCATGGAATTACTGGTGTGCTTGTTCAGCCACAAGATCTCAGATTTTGTTATGTTGACTTTGTATCCGGAAAAGGTACCAAAGTCTTGAATTGTTTTTAGGATATTCGGGATATGCTTGGCTGGGTCTTCTACAAATAACATGTCGTCAGCCGAGAGAGCTAACTTCTGGGGTTGCTAATGGACCATAAGTCCCAGGAAAGTTTGCTGCAGCTTGATGGCCAGTGGCTCTAGAGCTAGGTCAATGAGCAATGGGGACAGGGGACAACCCTGTCTGGTTCCCTGTTATAGCAAATAGTCCGACGAGAAAATCCCATTGGTGATAATGCGGGCATATATTTTGCATAACCTGTACAAAAGCACTTTTTATTGGTGGATGAATTTATCCACCAATCAGCAAGGACAACCCAGGTTGTTCACCAAAAATGGGCCAGAATCTAAACTTACATTCTTGCATTTCAAATAAAGATACCAAGAGAATGAAGAAAATTTGATAATAGGAGTAAATTAGAAAGTTGCTTAAAATTTCATGCTCAATCTGAATCATGAAAGAACATTTTTGGGTACAGTGTCCCTTTAAATGATCCCATTCCACACAGTCAAAGTCCTTCTCTGCATCCAGAGATAGCAGGAAGGCCTCCAATAAGTCGTCTATGTTTTCCCTCCCCCCCCCATCTCCAGCAGTGTTCAATAACCTGCACTACTCTCCTCAGATTGACTACGGCGGTTCTCTTGTAGACAGCGTTCAACAGCAAGATAGGCCTGTAAGATTCTGGCAAGGAGTAATTCTTAAAAGACCATTATTTCACATGTGGTCCCAAACAAACAGTTACAACGTTTCAAGCCACACCAGGCTCTTAATCATGTATAAATAGATACACAGGTGTATGCCTTATATACCCTTACCTATTATTCTACATCCTGTGTTAGAATCCAAATGCACAACAGTGCCATCTTGTGGATGCAATAATTCAATGCAATGCCAAATTCAACACAGGAGGTGAATAAACACATAGATAAAATCACTTAAAAAGACATATACAACCAAGTACAAATTTCTTTTTCTCTATTGACAACATAAATAACATCAGCTGTTTGAAATTTTGCTATGCATTGTTCCTCTTTTTAAATTTGTACTTGGTTGTATATGTCTTTTTAAGTGATTTTATCTATGTGTTTATTCACCTCTTGTGTTGAATTTGGAGTTGATATTATAACATGGACTGTTGAATTTGCCCAGAAGGAGATTGAAATATATAAAGAACATATTAACCTGCAAAAAGAACAAATTGTTAAATGCCTACCCCTTGATGAATATAAGAAAGCTGTGATGGAGGTAGAGAAATCTGTGAGCGATTACAGAAAACACCTGGAAAGTAAAAAAAGAACAAAGTTTATTAGAGATGAACAAGATTACAGCCAAGGTACAGTCTATAGATGGCGCCAGAGTACAAGCCTTGTGAAACAAACAAGAGAATATGGGAGACGGAATAAACAGACAACTGCACAGGTAAATAGCAGCCTGGATTCATCTGCTGTTTTTTTGACCGAAGATTCAGACGCAGATTCCACCGCGGTGGGAGGAAGCACAAGAGGCGTCATTTCCGGTCGGCCGATGACGTCAGAGCGACAACGTACACGCCGGGGACGAGGAGCGCAACGAGGCCATTACAGGTACTGAACGCCACTATGCCCCCAAGGACACATAACCAACCTGAGAGGTATGAGCAGATAAGATCTTTGGGGAATGTTAGTGATACCACAGATGGATGTAGTCCTGTTATGGCGTTAAACCAAACAACTGAAAAAACATAATTTATGTAAGAACTTACCTGATAAATTCATTTCTTTCATATTAGCAAGAGTCCATGAGCTAGTGACGTATGGGATATACATTCCTACCAGGAGGGGCAAAGTTTCCCAAACCTCAAAATGCCTATAAATACACCCCTCACCACACCCACAATTCAGTTTAACGAATAGCCAAGAAGTGGGGTGATAAAAAAGTGCGAAAGCATATAAAATAAGGAATTGGAATAATTGTGCTTTATACAAAATCATAACCACCACAAAAAAAGGGCGGGCCTCATGGACTCTTGCTAATATGAAAGAAATGAATTTATCAGGTAAGTTCTTACATAAATTATGTTTTCTTTCATGTAATTAGCAAGAGTCCATGAGCTAGTGACGTATGGGATAATGACTACCCAAGATGTGGATCTTTCCACACAAGAGTCACTAGAGAGGGAGGGATAAAATAAAGACAGCCAATTCCTGCTGAAAATAATCCACACCCAAAATAAAGTTTAACGAAAAACATAAGCAGAAGATTCAAACTGAAACCGCTGCCTGAAGTACTTTTCTACCAAAAACTGCTTCAGAAGAAGAAAATACATCAAAATGGTAGAATTTAGTAAAAGTATGCAAAGAGGACCAAGTTGCTGCTTTGCAGATCTGGTCAACCGAAGCTTCATTCCTAAACGCCCAGGAAGTAGATACTGACCTAGTAGAATGAGCTGTAATTCTCTGAGGCGGAATTTTACCCGACTCAACATAGGCAAGATGAATTAAAGATTTCAACCAAGATGCCAAAGAAATAGCAGAAGCTTTCTGGCCTTTCCTAGAACCGGAAAAGATAACAAATAGACTAGAAGTCTTACGGAAAGATTTCGTAGCTTCAACATAATATTTCAAAGCTCTAACAACATCCAAAGAATGCAACGATTTCTCCTTAGAATTCTTAGGATTAGGACATAATGAAGGAACCACAATTTCTCTACTAATGTTGTTGGAATTCACAACTTTAGGTAAAAATTCAAAAGAAGTTCGCAACACCGCCTTATCCTGATGAAAAATCAGAAAAGGAGACTCACGAGAAAGAGCAGATAATTCAGAAACTCTTCTAGCAGAAGAGATGGCCAAAAGGAACAAAACTTTCCAAGAAAGTAATTTAATGTCCAATGAATGCATAGGTTCAAATGGAGGAGCTTGAAGAGCTCCCAGAACCAAATTCAAACTCCAAGGAGGAGAAATTGACTTAATGACAGGTTTTATACGAACCAAAGCTTGTACAAAACAATGAATATCAGGAAGAATAGCAATCTTTCTGTGAAAAAGAACAGAAAGAGCAGAGATTTGTCCTTTCAAAGAACTTGCGGACAAACCCTTATCTAAACCATCCTGAAGAAACTGTAAAATTCTCGGTATTCTAAAAGAATGCCAAGAAAAATGATGAGAAAGACACCAAGAAATATAAGTCTTCCAGACTCTATAATATATCTCTCTAGATACAGATTTATGAGCCTGTAACATAGTATTAATCACGGAGTCAGAGAAACCTCTTTGACCAAGAATCAAGCGTTCAATCTCCATACCTTTAAATTTAAGGATTTCAGATCCTGATGGAAAAAAGGACCTTGTGATAGAAGGTCTGGTCTTAACGGAAGAGTCCACGGTTGGCAAGAGGCCATCCGGACAAGATCCGCATACCAAAACCTGTGAGGCCATGCTGGAGCTACCAGCAGAACAAACGAGCATTCCTTCAGAATCTTGGAGATCACTCTTGGAAGAAGAACTAGAGGCGGAAAGATATAGGCAGGATGATACTTCCAAGGAAGTGATAATGCATCCACTGCCTCCGCCTGAGGATCCCGGGATCTGGACAGATACCTGGGAAGTTTCTTGTTTAGATGGGACGCCATCAGATCTATTTCTGGAAGTTCCCACATTTGAACAATCTGAAGAAATACCTCTGGGTGAAGAGACCATTCGCCCGGATGCAACATTTGGCGACTTAGATAATCCGCTTCCCAATTGTCTACACCTGGGATATGAACCGCAGAGATTAGACAGGAGCTGGATTCCGCCCAAACCAAAATTCGAGATACTTCTTTCATAGCCAGAGGACTGTGAGTCCCTCCTTGATGATTGATGTATGCCACAGTTGTGACATTGTCTGTCTGAAAACAAATGAACGATTCTCTCTTCAGAAGAGGCCAAAACTGAAGAGCTCTGAAAATTGCACGGAGTTCCAAGATATTGATAGGTAATCTCACCTCCTGAGATTCCCAAACTCCCTATGCCGTCAGAGATCCCCACACAGCTCCCCAACCCGTGAGACTTGCATCTGTTGAAATTACAGTCCAGGTCGGAAGCACAAAAGAAGCCCCCTGAATTAAACGATGGTGATCTGTCCACCATGTTAGAGAGTGCCGAACAATCGGTTTTAAAGATATTGTTTGAGATATCTTCGTGTAATCCTTGCACCATTGCTTCAGCATACAGAGCTGAAGAGGTCGCATGTGAAAACGAGCAAAGGGGATCGCGTCCGATGCAGCAGTCATAAGACCTAGAATTTCCATGCATAAGGCTACCGAAGGGAATGATTGTGACTGAAGGTTTCGACAAGCTGCAATCAATTTTAGACGTCTCTTGTCTGTTAAAGACAGAGTCATGGACACTGAATCCATCTGGAAACCCAGAAAGGTTACCCTTGTCTGAGGAATCAAAGAACTTTTTGGTAAATTGATCCTCCAACCATGATCTTGAAGAAACAACACAAGTCGATTCGTATGAGATTCTGCTAAATGTAAAGACTGAGCAAGTACCAAGATATCGTCCAAATAAGGAAATACCACAATACCCTGTTCTCTGATTACAGACAGAAGGGCACCGAGAACCTTTGTAAAAATTCTTGGAGCTGTAGCTAGGCCAAACGGCAGAGCCACAAACTGGTAATGCTTGTCCAGAAAAGAGAATCTCAGGAACTGAAAATGATCTGGATGAATCGGAATATGCAGATATGCATCCTGTAAATCTATTGTGGACATATAATTCCCTTGCAGAACAAAAGGCAAGATAGTCCTTATAGTTACCATTTTGAACGTTGGTATCCTCACATAACGATTCAATATTTTTAGATCCAGAACTGGTCTGAAGGAATTCTCCTTCTTTGGTACAATGAAGAGATTTGAATAAAACCCCATCCCCTGTTCCTGAACTGGAACTGGCATAATTACTCCAGTCAACTCTAGATCTGAAACACATTTCAGAAATGCTTGAGCTTTTACTGGATTTACTGGGACACGGGAAAGAAAAAATCTCTTTGCAGGAGGTCTTATCTTGAAACCAATTCTGTACCCTTCTGAAACAATGTTCTGAATCCAAAGATTGTGAACAGAATTGATCCAAATTTCCTTGAAAAAACGTAACCTGCCCCCTACCAGCTGAGCTGGAATGAGGGCCGCACCTTCATGTGGACTTAGAAGCAGGCTTTGCCTTTCTAGCTGGCTTGGATTTATTCCAGACTGGAGATGGTTTCCAAACTGAAACTGCTCCTGAGGATGAAGGATCAGGCTTTTGTTCTTTGTTGAAACGAAAGGAACGAAAACGATTATTAGCTCTACTTTTACCTTTAGATTTTTTATCCTGTGGTAAAAAAGTTCCTTTCCCACCAGTAACAGTTGAAATGATGGAATCCAACTGAGAACCAAATAATTTGTTACCCTGGAAAGAAATAGAAAGTAAAGTTGATTTAGAAGCCATATCAGCATTCCAAGTTTTAAGCCATAAAGCTCTTCTAGCTAAAATAGCTAGAGACATAAACCTGACATCAACTCTGATAATATCAAAAATGGCATCACAGATAAAATTATTAGCATGCTGAAGAAGAATAATAATGTCATGAGAATCACGATGTGTTACTTGTTGCGCTAAAGTTTCCAACCAAAAAGTTGAAGCTGCAGCAACATCAGACAAAGATATAGCAGGTCTAAGAAGATTACCTGAACACAGATAAGCTTTTCTTAGAAAGGACTCAATTTTCCTATCTAGAGGATCCTTAAACGAAGTACCATCTGACGTAGGAATAGTAGTACGTTTAGCAAGGGTAGAAATAGCCCCATCAACTTTAGGGATTTTGTCCCAAAATTCTAATCTGTCAGACGGCACAGGATATAAATGCTTAAAACGTTTAGAAGGAGTAAATGAATTACCCAATTTATCCCATTCTTTGGAAATTACTGCAGAAATAGCATTAGGAACAGGAAAAACTTCTGGAATAACCACAGGAGCTTTAAATACCTTATCTAAACGTTTAGAATTAGTATCAAGAGGACTAGAATCCTCTATTTCTAAAGCAATTAGAACTTCTTTAAGTAAAGAACGAATAAACTCCATTTTAAATAAATATGAAGATTTATCAGCATCAACCTCAGAGACAGAATCCTCTGAACCAGAGGAGTCATCAGAATCAGAATGATGATGTTCATTTAAAAATTCATCTGTAGGGAGAGAAGTTTTAAGAGATTTTTTACGTTTACTAGAAGGAGAAATAACAGACATAGCCTTCTTTATGGATTCAGAAACAAAATCTCTTATAATATCAGGAACATTCTGCACCTTAGATGTTGAGGGAACTGCAACAGGCAATGGTACTTTACTAAAGGAAATATTATCTGCTTTAACAAGTTTGTCATGACAATCAATACAAACAACAGCTGGAGAAATAGCTACCAAAAGTTTACAGCAGATACACTTAGCTTTGGTAGATTCAGCACTTGACAGCGATTTTCCTGTAGTATCTTCTGGCTCAGATGCAACGTGAGACATCTTGCAATATGTAAGAGAAAAAACAACATATAAAGCAAAATTGATCAAATTCCTTAAATGACAGTTTCAGGAATGGGAAAGAATGCCAAAGAACAAGCTTCTAGCAACCAGAAGCAATAAAAAATGAGACTTAAATAATGTGGAGACAAAAGCGACGCCCATATTTTTTCGCGCCAAATAAGACGCCCACATTATTTGGCGCCTAAATGCTTTTTGGCGCCAAAAATGACGCCACATCCGGAACGCCGACATTTTTGGCGCGAAATAACGTCAAAGAATGACGCAACTTCCGGCGACACGTATGACGCCGGAAACGGAAATAGAATTTTTGCGCCAAAAAAGTCCGCGCCAAGAATGACGCAATAAAATGAAGCATTTTCAGCCCCCGCGAGCCTAACAGCCCACAGGGAAAAAGTCAAATTTTAAGGTAAGAAAAAATGGTCAAATCAAAATGCATTATCCCAAATATGAAACTGACTGTCTGAAAATAAGGAAAGTTGAACATTCTGAGTCAAGGCAAATAAATGTTTGAATACATATATTTAGAACTTTATAAACAAAGTGCCCAACCATAGCTTGGAGTGTCACAGAAAATAAGACTTACTTACCCCAGGACACTCATCTACATATAGCAGATAGCCAAACCAGTACTGAAACGAGAATCAGCAGAGGTAATGGTATATATAAGAGTATATCGTCGATCTGAAAAGGGAGGTAAGAGATGAATCTCTACGACCGATAACAGAGAACCTATGAAATAGACCCCTTAGAAGGAGATCACTGCATTCAAATAGGCAATACTCTCCTCACATCCCTCTGACATTCACTGCACGCTGAGAGGAAAACCGGGCTCCAACTTGCTGCGGAGCGCATATCAACGTAGAATCTAGCACAAACTTACTTCACCACCTCCATCGGAGGCAAAGTTTGTAAAAACTGAATTGTGGGTGTGGTGAGGGGTGTATTTATAGGCATTTTGAGGTTTGGGAAACTTTGCCCCTCCTGGTAGGAATGTATATCCCATACGTCACTAGCTCATGGACTCTTGCTAATTACATGAAAGAAAGAAAAAATATGTGGAACTTTTGAAAAAGGCCCTATCCAGGACTTTAAACAAATCCATGGCTATAGTCATTTGCCACATATTGTTGTGGGTGCTATTACGAATGAGGACTGTGACAAAAAATCCAGGACTTCCATATTAGATAAAGTTACTAACCTTAAAGGGCCACTAAACCGAAAATCTTTCTTTCATGATTCAGATAGAACATACAAATTTAAACAACATTACAATTTACTTCTATTATTTATTTTGCTTCATTTTTTAGATATCCTTATTTGAAGAAAAAGCAATGCACATGGGTGAGCCAATCACATAAGGCTTCTATGTGCAGCAACCAATCAGCAGCTACTGAGCATATCTAGATATGCTTTTCAGCAAAAAATATCAAGAGAATAACACAAATTAGATAATAGAAGTAAATTAGAAAGATGTTTAAAAATGCATTCTCTTTCTAAATCATGAAAGAAAAAATGTGGGTGTAATGTCCCTTTAATGGCACAAAATTGGTTAAATGTACTAATGGTATAGAATCTAATAAGACTGGGAGCTGTAATGAATCTTTACTAGACAGTAATCTTTTTGATAAAAATACTAACCAGAGTGTGAATAATGATATGACAGACATGCTTACTATTGAATCTCTCTCTCCTGGAAAAAACAGAATTTATGTTTACCTGATAAATTACTTTCTCCAACGGTGTGTCCGGTCCACGGCGTCATCCTTACTTGTGGGATATTCTCTTCCCCAACAGGAAATGGCAAAGAGCCCAGCAAAGCTGGTCACATGATCCCTCCTAGGCTCCGCCTACCCCAGTCATTCGACCGACGTTAAGGAGGAATATTTGCATAGGAGAAACCATATGGTACCGTGGTGACTGTAGTTAAAGAAAATAAATTATCAGACCTGATTAAAAAAACCAGGGCGGGCCGTGGACCGGACACACCGTTGGAGAAAGTAATTTATCAGGTAAACATAAATTCTGTTTTCTCCAACATAGGTGTGTCCGGTCCACGGCGTCATCCTTACTTGTGGGAACCAATACCAAAGCTTTAGGACACGGATGAAGGGAGGGAGCAAATCAGGTCACCTAAATGGAAGGCACCACGGTTTGCAAAACCTTTCTCCCAAAAATAGCCTCAGAAGAAGCAAAAGTATCAAACTTGTAAAATTTGGTAAAAGTGTGCAGTGAAGACCAAGTCGCTGCCCTACATATCTGATCAACAGAAGCCTCGTTCTTGAAGGCCCATGTGGAAGCCACAGCCCTAGTGGAATGAGCTGTGATTCTTTCGGGAGGCTGCCGTCCGGCAGTCTCGTAAGCCAATCTGATGATGCTTTTAATCCAAAAAGAGAGAGAGGTAGAAGTTGCTTTTTGACCTCTCCTTTTACCGGAATAAACAACAAACAAGGAAGATGTTTGTCTAAAATCCTTTGTAGCATCTAAATAGAATTTTAGAGCGCGAACAACATCCAAATTGTGCAACAAACGTTCCTTCTTTGAAACTGGTTTCGGACACAGAGAAGGTACGATAATCTCCTGGTTAATGTTTTTGTTAGAAACAACTTTTGGAAGAAACCCAGGTTTAGTACGTAAAACCACCTTATCTGCATGGAACACCAGATAAGGAGGAGAACACTGCAGAGCAGATAATTCTGAAACTCTTCTAGCAGAAGAAATTGCAACTAAAAACAAAACTTTCCAAGATAATAACTTAATATCAACGGAATGTAAGGGTTCAAACGGAACCCCCTGAAGAACTGAAAGAACTAAATTGAGACTCCAAGGAGGAGTCAAAGGTTTGTAAACAGGCTTAATTCTAACCAGAGCCTGAACAAAGGCTTGAACATCTGGCACAGCTGCCAGCTTTTTGTGAAGTAACACAGACAAGGCAGAAATCTGTCCCTTCAGGGAACTTGCAGATAATCCTTTTTCCAATCCTTCTTGAAGGAAGGATAGAATCTTAGGAATCTTAACCTTGTCCCAAGGGAATCCTTTAGATTCACACCAACAGATATATTTTTTCCAAATTTTGTGGTAAATCTTTCTAGTTACAGGCTTTCTGGCCTGAACAAGAGTATCGATAACAGAATCTGAGAACCCTCGCTTCGATAAGATCAAGCGTTCAATCTCCAAGCAGTCAGCTGGAGTGAAACCAGGTTCGGAAGTTCGAACGGACCCTGAACAAGAAGGTCTCGTCTCAAAGGTAGCTTCCAAGGTGGAGCCGATGACATATTCACCAGATCTGCATACCAAGTCCTGCGTGGCCACGCAGGAGCTATCAAGATCACTGACGCCCTCTCCTGATTGATCCTGGCTACCAGCCTGGGGATGAGAGGAAACGGCGGGAACACATAAGCTAGTTTGAAGGTCCAAGGTGCTACTAGTGCATCCACTAGAGCCGCCTTGGGATCCCTGGATCTGGACCCGTAGCAAGGAACTTTGAAGTTCTGACGAGAGGCCATCAGATCCATGTCTGGAATGCCCCACAGCTGAGTGACTTGGGCAAAGATTTCCGGATGGAGTTCCCACTCCCCCGGATGCAATGTCTGACGACTCAGAAAATCCGCTTCCCAATTTTCCACTCCTGGGATGTGGATAGCGGACAGGTGGCAGGAGTGAGACTCCGCCCATAGAATGATTTTGGTCACTTCTTCCATCGCTAGGGAACTCCTTGTTCCCCCCTGATGGTTGATGTACGCAACAGTTGTCATGTTGTCTGATTGAAACCGTATGAACTTGGCCCTCGCTAGCTGAGGCCAAGCCTTGAGAGCATTGAATATCGCTCTCAGTTCCAGAATATTTATCGGTAGAAGAGATTCTTCCCGAGACCAAAGACCCTGAGCTTTCAGGGATCCCCAGACCGCGCCCCAGCCCATCAGACTGGCGTCGGTCGTGACAATGACCCACTCTGGTCTGCGGAATGTCATCCCTTGTGACAGGTTGTCCAGGGACAGCCACCAACGGAGTGAGTCTCTGGTCCTCTGATTTACTTGTATCTTCGGAGACAAGTCTGTATAATCCCCATTCCACTGACTGAGCATGCACAGTTGTAATGGTCTTAGATGAATGCGCGCAAAAGGAACTATGTCCATTGCCGCTACCATCAACCCGATCACTTCCATGCACTGAGCTATGGAAGGAAGAGGAACGGAATGAAGTATCCGACAAGAGTCTAGAAGCTTTGTTTTTCTGGCCTCTGTCAGAAATATCCTCATTTCTAAGGAGTCTATTATTGTTCCCAAGAAGGGAACCCTTGTTGACGGAGATAGAGAACTCTTTTCCACGTTCACTTTCCATCCGTGAGATCTGAGAAAGGCCAGGACTATGTCCGTGTGAGCCTTTGCTTGAGGAAGGGACGACGCTTGAATCAGAATGTCGTCCAAGTAAGGTACTACAGCAATGCCCCTTGGTCTTAGCACAGCTAGAAGGGACCCTAGTACCTTTGTGAAAATCCTTGGAGCAGTGGCTAATCCGAAAAGAAGCGCCACAAACTGGTAATGCTTGTCCAGGAATGCGAACCTTAGGAACCGATGATGTTCCTTGTGGATAGGAATATGTAGATACGCATCCTTTAAATCCACCGTGGTCATGAATTGACCTTCCTGGATGGAAGGAAGAATAGTTCGAATGGTTTCCATCTTGAACGATGGAACCTTGAGAAACTTGTTTAAGATCTTGAGATCTAAGATTGGTCTGAACGTTCCCTCTTTTTTGGGAACTATGAACAGATTGGAGTAGAACCCCATCCCTTGTTCTCTTAATGGAACAGGATGAATCACTCCCATTTTTAACAGGTCTTCTACACAATGTAAGAATGCCTGTCTTTTTATGTGGTCTGAAGACAACTGAGACCTGTGGAACCTCCCCCTTGGGGGAAGCCCCTTGAATTCCAGAAGATAACCTTGGGAGACTATTTCTAGCGCCCAAGGATCCAGAACATCTCTTGCCCAAGCCTGAGCGAAGAGAGAGAGTCTGCCCCCCACCAGATCCGGTCCCGGATCGGGGGCCAACATTTCATGCTGTCTTGGTAGCAGTGGCAGGTTTCTTGGCCTGCTTTCCCTTGTTCCAGCCTTGCATTGGTCTCCAAGCTGGCTTGGCTTGAGAAGTATTACCCTCTTGCTTAGAGGACGTAGCACTTTGGGCTGGTCCGTTTCTACGAAAGGGACGAAAATTAGGTTTATTTTTTGCCTTGAAAGGCCGATCCTGAGGAAGGGCGTGGCCCTTACCCCCAGTGATATCAGAGATAATTCAAGTCAGGGCCAAACAGCGTTTTCCCCTTGAAAGGAATGTTAAGTAGCTTGTTCTTGGAAGACGCATCAGCCGACCAAGATTTCAACCAAAGCGCTCTGCGCGCCACAATAGCAAACCCAGAATTCTTAGCCGCTAACCTAGCCAATTGCAAAGTGGCGTCTAGGGTAAAAGAATTAGCCAATTTGAGAGCATTGATTCTGTCCATAATCTCCTCATAAGGAGGAGAATCACTATCGACCGCCTTTATCAGCTCATCGAACCAGAAACATGCGGCTGTAGCGACAGGGACAACGCATGAAATTGGTTGTAGAAGGTAACCCTGCTGAACAAACATCTTTTTAAGCAAACCTTCTAATTTTTTATCCATAGGATCTTTGAAAGCACAACTATCCTCTATGGGTATAGTGGTGCGTTTGTTTAAAGTGGAAACCGCTCCCTCGACCTTGGGGACTGTCTGCCATAAGTCCTTTCTGGGGTCGACCATAGGAAACAATTTTTTAAATATGGGGGGAGGGACGAAAGGAATACCGGGCCTTTCCCATTCTTTATTAACAATGTCCGCCACCCGCTTGGGTATAGGAAAAGCTTCTGGGAGCCCCGGCACCTCTAGGAACTTGTCCATTTTACATAGTTTCTCTGGGATGACCAACTTGTCACAATCATCCAGAGTGGATAATACCTCCTTAAGCAGAATGCGGAGATGTTCCAACTTAAATTTAAATGTAATCACATCAGGTTCAGCTTGTTGAGAAATGTTCCCTGAATCAGTAATTTCTCCCTCAGACAAAACCTCCCTGGCCCCATCAGACTGGGTTAGGGGCCCTTCAGAAACATTATCAGCGTCGTCATGCTCTTCAGTATCTAAAACAGAGCAGTCGCGCTTACGCTGATAAGTGTTCATTTTGGCTAAAATGTTTTTGACAGAATTATCCATTACAGCCGTTAATTGTTGCATAGTAAGGAGTATTGGCGCGCTAGATGTACTAGGGGCCTCCTGAGTGGGCAAGACTCGTGTAGACGAAGGAGGGAATGATGCAGTACCATGCTTACTCCCCTCACTTGAGGAATCATCTTGGGCATCATTGTCATTGTCACATAAATCACATTTATTTAAATGAATAGGAATTCTGGCTTCCCCACATTCAGAACACAGTCTATCTGGTAGTTCAGACATGTTAAACAGGCATAAACTTGATAACAAAGTACAAAAAACGTTTTAAAATAAAACCGTTACTGTCACTTTAAATTTTAAACTGAACACACTTTATTACTGCAATTGCGAAAAAACATGAAGGAATTGTTCAAAATTCACCAAATTTTCACCACAGTGTCTTAAAGCCTTAAAAGTATTGCACACCAAATTTGGAAGCTTTAACCCTTAAAATAACGGAACCGGAGCCGTTTTGAACTTTAACCCCTTTACAGTCCCTGGTATCTGCTTTGCTGAGACCCAACCAAGCCCAAAGGGGAATACGATACCAAATGACGCCTTCAGAAAGTCTTTTCTAAGTATCAGAGCTCCTCTCACATGCGACTGCATGCCATGCCTCTCAAAAACAAGTGCGCAACACCGGCGCGAAAATGAGGCTCTGCCTATGCTTTGGGAAAGTCCCTAAAGAATAAGGTGTCTAAAACAGTGCCTGCCGATATTATTATATCAGAATACCCAAATAAAATGATTCCTCAAGGCTAAATATGTGTTAATAATGAATCGATTTAGCCCAGAAAAAGTCTACAGTCTTAATAAGCCCTTGTGAAGCCCTTATTTACGATCGTAATAAACATGGCTTACCGGATCCCATAGGGAAAATGACAGCTTCCAGCATTACATCGTCTTGTTAGAATGTGTCATACCTCAAGCAGCAAGAGACTGCTCACTGTTCCCCCAACTGAAGTTAATTGCTCTCAACAGTCCTGTGTGGAACAGCCATGGATTTTAGTGACGGTTGCTAAAATCATTTTCCTCATACAAACAGAAATCTTCATCTCTTTTCTGTTTCTGAGTAAATAGTACATACCAGCACTATTTCAAAATAACAAACTCTTGATTGAATAATAAAAACTACAGTTAAACACTAAAAAACTCTAAGCCATCTCCGTGGAGATGTTGCCTGTACAACGGCAAAGAGAATGACTGGGGTAGGCGGAGCCTAGGAGGGATCATGTGACCAGCTTTGCTGGGCTCTTTGCCATTTCCTGTTGGGGAAGAGAATATCCCACAAGTAAGGATGACGCCGTGGACCGGACACACCTATGTTGGAGAAATGGATGTATGTACTTTAATTGTGGATGATGACACTGAATTAAGTAAAGCATTTAGTCACAATGAGCACAGTGTGAATGATAGAATGTGTGATTCTAGTGTGAATAATTTGACACTATGTAAAGAAAATTTGGTTTATAATCTATCCTCTTACATTCTTAGTGAAGAGGAGGAAATGGCACTAAACAAAGGATTATCATATTGTCTGAATAATCACTGTAATGAGTTTTTGGTACAAGATTTGCAGAAATTTTATAGAAAATTAAAATTAAGAATTTACTTTGCTATGCAGAGGGATTATGCACAGACACCAAGCACTGATAACACTAATGTTACTAGATTTAAGAATGTTAAAGATTATGGTATTTCCAAAAAGAGCACTTTTACACCTACAGCTACACATAGCTTAGCCACATATATGAGTTTGGTACAAAAAGAAATTGATATTCTTTTTAAGAGAGAGAAAAAAGAAATTGGTACAAAAGAACAAAAAAGACAAACTTGCTATTGAGAAATTAAAAAACAACAAAGAGAAAATCATTAAGGAAGCCGATAAGGGCGGAGCCATTGTCCTTTTGGATAGAATAGATTATGTGGCAGAAATTAATAGACAACTATTTGACAATCAAGTATATCAAATACTAAATAGAGATCCAACCATTGATATTAACAAAGAAATTAAAAACATCTTAGACCTTGCAGTCAAGAGGGAAGTTATCAGAGTAATTTAGAGAAGCTTTATATATTGATAATCCGATTAGACCGGTTATATATGTTTTGCCCAAGATACATAACGCTAAAGAGAAACCCCCTGGTAGGCCAATTGTGGCAGGAATGGGTTCTGTTTTTTCATCTTTCTCTGTTTTCTTAGACAAAATCTTACAGCCATTTGTAAAACAAGCAAATTCCTATATTAGAGATACTAATGACTTCTTAAACAAAATTAAGGATCTTGGATATGTTGGAGATAAATGTATTTTATTTACTTTAGATGTTTCTAGTCTATATACCTCAATAAAACATACTAGTGGGGTTGAAGCTGTTGAGAATACATTGAGATCTAATAGTGACTATACTGAGATATTGGGTTCCTTGTTGAATTGTTGTCTATCATATTATATCAGAATTATTTTTTGTTTGGAGATGCATATTATTTACAAAAACAGGGAACAGCAATGGGCTCCAATGTCGCCCCCACATACGCCAACATTTTCATGAATAATTTTGAATAATATTTTGTATATTCTCATCTATCTTTTCAACGTTATGGCGCCTCCTGGTGGAGATATATCGATGTGTTTGGCGTGGGGGGGGCGACGTTGGTAGCCTCCTGTCATTTGTACAGGATCTTAATAATTCAGTTACAGGTTTAACGTTTACACTGAATATGAATGAGGTGAGGATTGAGTATCTTGATACTATTGTCTATAATAAGGAGGGATTTCTATATACTGATCTTTACACAAAGAGTACTGACAGGAACAACTTGCTGAAATATGGGAGCTACCATCCAGAAAATGTCTTTCAGGCAATCCCTAAAAGTCAGTTTACTCATGTGAAAAGAATAGTATCGGATCAAGAACAATGTAAATATAGATTGGAACAAATGGCGAACAAATTTATAAATAGAAACTATCCTCCATCTTTGATCTCTAAACAATTAGATGCGATCATGAATGAGAACAATTCAGATAAGATAAATAAACAAAAAACAAAGTCAAACCATATGATTTTTGTCACACAATTTAATAGGTTAAGTAATAAAATTGCTGGTATCTTGAAGAAAAATCGGCATATAATAAAAGACTGCCATCCAGAAGTTTTGGAATTTAAAGAAAATGTAATGGTGGCTTATAAGAAAAACAGAAGTATCAAAGATGAGTTGGTACATTCAGATATTGGTAGCTGTAAACAAGAGAGCCAGAAAACTATTGGGCCTAAGAGATATGGCTGCTACCCATGTCTGAATTGTTCCCACTGTAGCTCTATGATCAAAGGGGACATTTTTTATCATCCCATTACTGGGAAGAAATATAAAATAAATAAGTATCTCACATGCAGGGCTACATACGGTATCTATCTTATTAAATGTCCGTGTGGCCAAATTTATATTGGCGAGACCTGTAGAGAGGTAAGGAAGAGGATAACTGAACACAAATCTAATATCAGATGTAAGAATAAAGAAGCGCCAGTTTCCTCTCACTTCCTCTCTATAGGTCATAATATCAGTCAACTTAGGTTTCAAATTATTGAACAAGTAGATAGGCCTAGAAGGGGGTGGAGATAGGGAACGACTATTAAAAATGAGAGAGATGTTCTGGGTATATAAACTAGAGTGCATGAAGCCAAAGGGTATGAACAAAGATTTTGACTGGAGTCTTTTTCTCTGATAAAATCTGTGATAATGTATTAAGATAAAATTCTTTTTCTCTATTGACAACATAAATAACATCAGCTGTTTGAAATAATTTTGCTATGCATTGTTCCTCTTTTTAAATTTGTACTTGGTTGTATATGTCTTTTTAAGTGATTTTATCTATGTGTTTATTCACCTCCTGTGTTGAATTTGGAGTTGCATTGAATTATTGCATCCACAAGATGGCACTGTTGTGCATTTGGATTCTAACACAGGATGTAGAATAGGTAAGGGTATATAAGGCATACACCTGTGTATCTAATTATACATGATTAAGAGCCTGGTGTGGCTTGAACCGTTGTAACTGTTTGTTTGGGACCCCATGTGAAATAAAGGTCTTTTAAGAAAACTTGGTGGCTGGAATACTCTTTGAATCTGGATTGACTGGGACCTGGCAAGTCCTTTTTTGTTCCGTGCCCCACTGAAAAAGCAAAGCTGTGCTGTTTCTTCAAAATCATTTGTGGATCAAGGAGTAATCCTTGCCTGCCTTTGGGATAAGCGTTATACGTGCTGCTATGAAGTTGTTAAATGGACATATCCCTGCTTGAAAATAGTTATTGTATAAAGTCACAAGGACTTTATAAACATTAGGCTGCAACAAGCGATACAACTAGATAGGGAGGCCATTTGGACCCGGTGCCTTACCCAGAGCCATCTTGGATATTATGCCAGTTAGCTCTTCAGTAGTAATAGGAGCATTTAATTGAGCTAGCTGATCTTGTGTTAGTTGAGGTAAGCGTAACGAGGCCCAAAATGTCTCACTAGTGCCTGCAGGGCATGGTGGTTGCTTGCATTAGAGGGAGGAGTAGTACTTTGCAAATCCCTCAGCTATATCAGTGGGAGAAGTATATATTTTCCCTCTATATTTCAGAGAAGCCACATCTCTTTTCGCCGTTCGCGCATTTACTGATGTGGCGAGCATCTTTCCCGACCGGTTTCCGAACCGATAATACTTGGAAGCTGTCTTAAGACCAGAGGCCGCTTGCTGAGCCAAAAAGGCATCCAAATCTTATTTAATTGCAGCGTAATGATCATAGAGCTCTCTAGATTGAGAAGAGCAGTATGACTGATATGCCGCTGCCAGTTGCTTTTGTAGGGTTACGTATCTCTGAGTTTTGCAGCGAAGGTTGGCTAGGTAGGATATTTCCAGTCAGAACCGTTTTTGTCTTCTCCCAGAACAGCTGGGAATTATCAAGGTGTGTTAAGTTATCAGTGTGGAAGTCATTCCAGGATTGCGTAAATAAATGCTTAAAAGGGTTCAGATGTGCTTAAATAGGTTGGAAATTGTAAAGTGTTCCTATTAGAGGGACGCTTATTTGGGCAAAAGAGCTAGTTCAACTGGGGCGTGGTCAGACAAAAGAATGTCTTGGATCTTATCCTGCTGTATTAAGGAGATAAGTGAGTCTGAGATCATAAAGAGATGTATCCGGGATAGCGAAGCTTTGGCTTTTAAGAGACAGGTAAAATCCCTGCCCACCGGTGGCATAGCCTCCAGATATCGCATAGACCCAAGTCTGAAGTTAGTGCATCAAAGATCCTCTTCTCAAACCTTCCCTTATATTTACATCATTTATCTCCCAGGGCATACCCTGGAACTCTTATTCTGTGGCGCACACAGGGTTGGGGGCTAAGTTAAAGTCCCCATCCAGTATAATGTGGGTATCTAGTAAAAATGTAGTTTGTATATTCTGGGTCCAGAAGGCTGAGCTCTTCTGGTTGGGGGCGTAAATATTGCACAAGCTGTATATATTACGGCCTAGTTTGATTTGTACGATGAGGAACCTGCCCTCTGCATCTGTGTGTTTTAAGAATGTCTATTGTTAATCGTCTACTTGAGCTAGTATGCGACATAAGAAATGCCACCAACCCAGTAAGTTTTCAATTTGTCATGCTCACTATGGGATAGATGCATCTCCTGGAGGTAAGCTATGTCAGTGTTCTGTCTGCTTAAATATATGGATTTTATTTTCACCGGTAAGTGCATCCCACCCACGTTGAAAGTAACCATCTTAGTTGTCATCTATCCAGCAATGGGTAAGTGCAACTGATGAGGTCGGCAGAGAAAGGGAGAAGAGAAATAAAAAAGCTTTGGGTATACCACTTTCTATAGATATTCCATAAGAATAGTGATATACACTTGTGACCCAATGGTTAAAAAAAAAAAAAAAAAAAAAAAAAAAAAAGAGGTGAACGAGGTGTCAATATCCCAGTGACTGCATTGCAAGGCATCTCACCTGGGAGTCTCCTCTAATACAGTGTTGTGTTTAGTCATGTATATATCGCAATATAGGGTAAAAGTAAATCCCAGCAGCAAGTTAAAAAAACAAAACCATACAAATTAATAGCCCAATTTTTTATTTTGTGATTCAGATCATGCAATTTTAAGCAACTTTCTAATTTACTCCTATTATCAATTTTTCTTTGTTCTCTTGCTATCTTTATTTGAAAAAAGGCATATAAGCTTTTTTGGTTCAGACTCTGGACAGCGCTTTTTATTGGTGGATGAATTTTTCCATCAGCAAGGACAACCCAAGGTTGTTCACCAAAAATGGGCCAGCATCTAAACTTACATTCTTGCATTTCAAATAAAGCTACTAAGAGAATGAAAAAAATTTGATAATAGGAGTAAATTAGAAAGTTGCTTAAAATTGCATGCTCTATTTGAATCACAAAAGAAAAATTTTGGGTTCAGTGTCCCTTTAACAATATTTGGAGCAGCTACAAATATTTCAAGTATATAGTGGCAAATACCTAAGATACAGTGGTTGTAGATAGAAGCAGGGAGTATGTTAAAACCCCAGTTATATCACAGGCACCCCAAACCTAGAATTACAATTAGTCATATGTGTATCATAGTAACGGATGGGAGTAAATCCCAGTTCCAGATCCTTCAAAAACATGTAGATTAGCATATAATATTTGGAACAAATATACATTCAATAGTGATACCCCTTAAGTGTGATTACTATTAGAGTTTTAAGTGGTGTATAGTGGGTTATATGTTTTCTCTGTAACTGTAGAGTGGGGGTAGGTTTGGGCAGAGAGCCCGTATTAGGGGTGGACAAGCATGTGAGAGTGACAGCCCCCTGATGATATTCGGGATAGGGCGTGTAGAGAAACATGAAATATTTAGTTTCCAGCATAGTTCCCTACAGTTACGAGAGCCATCAGGTGTTTGTTTACAGAGGGTGTCTCAAGGTTTCATCTACCCCTTTAAACGGGACTAAACAGTCTATTAGGTAACTGGTGGCGGGGGTAGGAATCATGGGGCATGTCTTGTAGTGAGATATGCATCAGTTTGATTCATAGTGGGTATGAATAGAAAGTCAACATTAGAAACATGTGGCCAACCATAATTTGTAACAGTAATGCGGTATAACATTCAAATATACCAAGAATATAAATGGGGATCGTCCCATTCCTTGTCCTGAAATGTATTTAGTGTCAAGGATTCTTTAGCAAAAGGGGCGGTTATAATGCAAACATCCTTAAATCTCCTTACGCCAATGAAAGCTGCGGTAGAAAGGATATATAAAAATTAGGAAAAAAGAAAATACAGGTAGCCCTCTTATGAGTCTTCAGTCAGGATCAATGTGCATTGCTTCTTTTGCAGGGTTAGCTGGTAGTGGTCTATTTGGTCTACGCAAGAGTCACTAGAGAGGGAGGGATAAAAATAAAGAGCCAATTCCACTGAAAAAAAATTAATCCACAACCCAAATCATAAGTTTTAATCTTATAAATAAAAAGAAAAAAACAAAAATTATAAGCAGAAGAATCAAACTGAAACAGCTGCATGAAGAACTTTTCTACCAAAAACTGCTTCTGAAGAAGAAAACTCAAAATGGTATAATTTAGTAAACATATGCAAAGACCAAGTTGCTGCTTTGCAAATCTGATCAACTGAAGCTTCATTCTTAAAAGCCCATGAAGCAGAAACAGACCTAGTAGAATGAGCCGTAATCCTCTGAGGCGGGGGTTTACCCGACTCCGAATAAGCGTGATAAATCAAAAGCTTTAACCATGAAGCCAAGGAAACAGAAGCTTTCTGACCTTTCCTAGAACCAGAAAAGATAACAAATAGACTAGAAGTCTTCCTGAAATCTTTAGTAGCTTCCACATAATATTTCAAAGCTCTTACCACATCCAAAGCATGTAAGGATCTTTCCAAAGAATTCTTATGATTAGGACACAAGGAAGGGACAACAACAATTTCTCTAGTAATATTGTTGGAATTCACAACTTTAGGTAGGAATTTAAATGAAGTCCGCAAAAACGCCTTATCCAGATGAAAAATCAGAAAAGGAGACTCACAAGAAAGAGCAGATAATTCAGAAACTCTAGCAGAAGAGATGGCCAAAAGAACAACACTTTCCAAGAAAGCAATTTAATGTCCAAAGAATGCATAGGCTCAAATGGAGAAGCCTGTAAAGCCTTTAAAACCAAATTAAGACTCCAGGGAGGAGAGATCGATTTAATGACAGGCTTGATACGGACCAACGCCTGTACAAACAATGAATATCAGGAAGTTTAGCAATTTTTCTGTGAAATAAGACAGAAAGAGCAGAAATTTGTCCTTTCAAAGAACTTGCAGACAAACCCTTATCCAAACCATCCTGAAGAAACTAAAATTCTAGGAATTCTAAAAAGAATGCCAAATGAATTTATGAGAACACCATGAAATGTAGGTCTTCCAAACTAGATAATAAATCCTTCTAGAAACAGTAATTAGAACTATGTTGCAGGCTCGTAAATCTGAGTCAGAGAAACCTCTATGACTAAGCACTAAGAATTCAATCTCCATACCTTTAAATTTAATGATTTGAGATCCTGATGGAAAAATGGTCCTTGAAAGGTCTGGTCTTAACGGAAGTGGCCAAGGTTGGCAACTGGACATCCGAACAAGATCCGCATACCAAAACCCGTGTGGCCATACTGGAGCCACCAGCAGCACAAACGATTGCTCCATGATGATTTTGGAAATCACTCTTGGGAGAAGAACTAGAGGCAGAAAAATAGGCAGGTTGATAACTCCAAGGAAGTGTCAATGCATCCACTGCCTCTGCCTGAGGATCCCTGGACAGGTACCTGGGAAGTTTGTTTAGAAGAGATGCCATCAGATTTATTTCTGGAAGCCCCCACATCTGAACAATTTGAAAAAACATCTGGGTGAAGAGACCACTCTCCCGGATGTAAAGTCTGACGACTGAGATAATCCGCTTCCCAATGGTCTATACCTGGGATATGGACCGCAGAAATTAGACAGGAAATCTCAAGAGGCAAGATAACCAATCAATATTTTGGAACTCTGTCCCCAGGCAAGTATCCGAGATACTTCTTTCATAGCTTGGGGACTGAGTCCCACCCTGATGATTGACATATGCCACCGTTGTGATATTATCTGTCTGAAAACAAATTAACGGTTCTCTCTTCAAGAGAGGCCAAATCTGAAGAGCCCTGAAAATCGCACAGAGTTCCAAAATATTGATTGGTAATCTTGCCTCTTGAGATTTCCAAATCCCTTGTGCTGTCAGATCCCCAACCTGAAACACTCATCTGTTGTGATCACGGTCCAGGTTGGACGAACAAAAAAGGGCCCTTGAACTATACGATGGTGATCTAACCACCATGTCAGAGATAGTCGAACATTGGGATTTAAGGATATCAATTGTGATATCCCTGTATAATCCCTGCACCATTGGTTCAGCAAACAAAGCTGAAGAGGTCTCGTGTGAAAACAAGCAAAGGGGATCGCGTCCGATGCTGCAGTCATGAGACTTAAAACCTCCATGCACATAGCTACTGAAGGGAATGACAGACTGAAGGTTCCGACAGGCTGCAACCAACTTCAAACGTCTCTTGTCTGTTAGAGACAGTCATGGAAACTGAATCTATCTGGAAACCTAAAAAAAAAGTTACCCTTGTCTGAGGAATCAAAGAACTTTTTGGTAAATTGATCTTCCAACCATGTCTTTGAAGAAACAACACTAGTTGATTTGTGTGAGATTCTGCAGAACGTAATGACTGAGCAAGTACCAAGATATCGTCCAAATAAGGAAACACCGCAATACCCTGCTCTCTGATTACAGAGAGAAGGGCACCGAGAACCTTTGAAAAGATCCTTGGAGCTGTTGCTAGGCCAAAAGGAAGAGCAACAAATTGGTAATGCTTGTCTAGAAAAGAGAATTTCAGGAACTGATAGTGATCTGGATGAATCGGAATATGAAGATATGCATCCTGTAAGTCTATTGTGGACATATAATGCCCTTGCTGAACAAAAGGCAGAATAGTCCTTATAGTCACCATTTTGAATGTTGGTATTCTTACATAACTATTCAAGATTTTCAGATCCAGAACTGGTCTGAATGAATTTTCTCTTTGGGACAATGAACAGATTTGAATAAATCCCCAGACCCTGTTCCTTCCTGAAAAGGAACCGGCACGATTATCCCAGAAGACTCCAGGTCTGAAACACTTCAGGAAAGCCTGTGCTTTCTCTGGGTTTACTGGAATGCATGAGAGAAACTTCTCACAGGCGGTCATACTCTGAAACCTATTCTGTACCCCTGAGAGACAATGTTCTGAATCCAATGATTTTGGACTGTATTTATCCAAACATCCTTGAAAAATTTTAGTCTGCCCCCTACCAGCTGAGCTGGAATGAGGGCCGCACCTTCATGCGGACTTGGGAGCTGGTTTAGATCTCTTAAATGGCTTGGATTTATTCCAGACTGAGAAAGGCTTCCAATTGGAAACAGATTCCTTAGAGGAAAGATTAGGTTTCTGTTCCTTATTCTGTCGAAAGGAACGAAAACAGCTAGCTTTAAATTTACCCTTAGATTTTTTTATCCCGAGGTAAAAAAAGCCCCCTTCCCCCCAGTAACAGTTGAAATTATAGAATCCAACTGAGAACCAAATAATTTATTACCTTGAAAAGAAAGATAGCAACGTTGATTTAGAAGTCATATCAGCATTCCAAGATATAAGCCATAAAGCTCTTCTAGCTAAAAACATATCTAACATCAATTCTGATATAAAAAAATGGCATCACAAACAAAATTAGCATTTTGAATTAACTGAACAATGCTATACATATTATCGTCTGATACTTGTTGTGCTAAAGTTTCCAACCAAAATGTTGAAGCAGCTGCAACATCAGCCAAAGAAATAGCAGGCCTAAGAAGATGACCTGAACATAAATAAGCCTTCCTTAGATAGGATTCAAGTTTCCTATCTAAAGGATCTTTAAAAGAAAGTACTGTCTTCCGTAGGAATAGTAGTACGCTTAGCAAGAGTAGAGATGGCCCCATCAACTTTGGGGATTTTCTCCCAAAACTCCAATCAGAAGGCAAAGGATACAATTTTTTAAACCTTGAAGGAGTAAAAGAAGTACCCAGTCTATTCCATTCCTTTGAAATCATATCTGAAATAGAATCAGGAACTGGAAAAACCTCTGGAACATGAGGTTTATAAACCGAATTTAAACCTTTCCTAGTTTTAGTATCAAGAGGACTAGACTCCTCTATATCTACTGCAATCAACACTTCCTTCAATAAAAGAATATACTCCATTTTAAAAAAATACGAAGATTTGTCAGTGTCTATATCTGAGGCAGGATCCTCTGAATCAGACAGATCCTCATCAGAGATAGATAAATCAGTATGTTGTCGGTCATTTGAAAATTCATCAACTGTATGAGAAGTTTTAAAAGACCTTTTAAGTTTATTAGAAGGCGGAATGGCAGACAAAGCCTTCTGAATGAAATCAGAAATAAATTCTCTCAAATTGACAGGAATATCCTGAACATTAGATGTTGACGGACCAGCAACAGGTAATGCAACACTACTGATGGAAATATTCTCTGCATGTAAAAAAGTTTATCATGACAACTATTACAAACTACAGCTGGAGGAACAGTTACTACAAGTTTACAACAAATGCACTTAGCTTTGGTAGAACCGATATCAGGCAGCAGGATTCCAGTAGTAGATTCTGAAACATCTTGCAATATGTAAGAGAAAAAATAACATATAAAGCAAAATTATCTATTTCCTTATGACAGTTTCAGGAATGGGAAAAATGCAAACAGAATAGGCCTCTGACAAAGAAAAAAACGACCAAAGGCAAAAAGAAATGAAGTCTTAAATAATGACAAACAGTTTGGCGCCAAGTATGACGCCCACAACTGAAAATATTTTTTGGCGCCAAAAAAGTCTGCAACATGAGTCATAGATGACGCAACCTCGTGAAAAGACTCGGCGTCAACTAAGACGCCGGAAATTACGAATTTGCGTAAACGTAATTCTCACGCCAAAAAAGTCTTGCGCCAAGAATGACGCAATAAATTATAGCATTTTGCGCTCACGCAAGCCTAATACAGCCCGCAATTGAAAAGAATCAATTTGAAAACTTCAGGAAATTTTTTTTTTTTAATGCATTTCCCAAATATGAAACTGAACAGATAAAGTACTGGCGCTCAAAGCTTAGGGAGTAGTGACACAATGTCTAAATATATCTATATACGTCTATATTTGATGTTATATAGGTCGTGTATCTTAAATGATCCTAAGTAAAATTTTAAATGGTGGGTATATGTGTCCCACATTTATTGCAATAGCCCAATACTAAGGACTAGCTCAAAGAAAAGCAGGTTACAATAGTATTGGGCAGGGAAATGTGTTCCAAAACCTAATTAGTTGTAAAGTAATATCTATAAAGCCCCTATAACAGTTATCTATTTAAACAGTCATATCGCAAACAAGTAATAAAAATCAATTAAAAATAAAAAAACATTATGCAGGTATATCTAATGCAGTGTAAAAGGTTTAGGCAGTGAAATATATATGTATATATGTTTTTACATACAATGATGTTATCCACTAAAACAGAGGTAAAATTGGACATCCAATATGAGTTTATTTAAAAAAAATTAAGTAACAATTATTATCCAACTGTTGCACAAAAATTCTTATCCAAATGTTAAAAAAACAAAAAACATAATTTATGTAAGAACTTACCTGATAAATTCATTTCTTTCATATTAGCAAGAGTCCATGAGCTAGTGACGTATGGGATATACATTCCTACCAGGAGGGGCAAAGTTTCCCAAACCTCAAAATGCCTATAAATACACCCCTCACCACACCCACAATTCAGTTTAACGAATAGCCAAGAAGTGGGGTGATAAAAAAAGTGCGAAAGCATAAAAAATAAGGAATTGGAATAATTGTGCTTTATACAAAATTATAACCACCACAAAAAAAGGGCGGGCCTCATGGACTCTTGCTAATATGAAAGAAATGAATTTATCAGGTAAGTTCTTACATAAATTATGTTTTCTTTCATGTAATTAGCAAGAGTCCATGAGCTAGTGACGTATGGGATAATGATTACCCAAGATGTGGATCTTTCCACACAAGAGTCACTAGAGAGGGAGGGATAAAATAAAGACAGCCCATTCCTGCTGAAAATAATCCACACCCAAAATAAAGTTTAATGAAAAACATAAGCAGAAGATTCAAACTGAAACCGCTGCCTGAAGTACTTTCCTACCAAAAACTGCTTCAGAAGAAGAAAATACATCAAAATGGTAGAATTTAGTAAAAGTATGCAAAGAAGACCAAGTTGCTGCTTTGCAAATCTGATCAACCAAAGCTTCATTCCTAAACGCCCAGGAAGTAGAAACTGCGGAGTTTTACCCGACTCAACATATGCAAGATGAATTAAAGATTACAACCAAGATGCCAAAGAAATGGCAGAAGCTTTCTGGCCTTTTCTAGAACCGGAAAAGATAACAAATAGACTAGAAGTCTTTCGGAAGGACTTAGTAGCTTCAACATAATATTTCAAAGCTCTAACAACATCCAAAGAATGCAATGATCTCTCCTTAGAATTCTTAGGATTAGGACATAATGAAGGAACCACAATTTCTCTACTAATGTTGTTGGAATTCACAACTTTAGGTAAAAATTCAAAAGAAGTTCGCAACACCGCCTTATCCTGATGAAAAATCAGAAAAGGAGACTCACAAGAAAGAGCAGATAATTCAGAAACTCTTCTGGCAGAAGAGATGGCCAAAAGGAACAAAACTTTCCAAGAAAGTAATTTAATGTCCAATGAATGCATAGGTTCAAACGGAGGAGCTTGAAGAGCCCCCAGAACCAAATTCAAACTCCAAGGAGGAGAAATTGACTTAATGACAGGTTTTATACGAACCAAAGCTTGTACAAAACAATGAATATCAGGAAGAATAGCAATCTTTCTGTGAAGAACAGAAAGAGCAGAGATTTGTCCTTTCAAGGAACTTGCGGACAAACCCTTATCTAAACCATCCTGAAGAAACTCTAAAATTCTCGGTATTCTAAAAGAATGCCAAGAAAAATGATGAGAAAGACACCAAGAAATATAAGTCTTCCAGACTCTATAATATATCTCTCTAGATACAGATTTACGAGCCTGTAACATAGTATTAATCACAGAGTCAGAGAAACCTCTGTGACCAAGAATCAAGCGTTCAATCTCCATACCTTTAAATTTAAGGATTTCAGATCCTGATGGAAAAAAGGACCTTGAGACAGAAGGTCTGGTCTTAACGGAAGAGTCCACGGTTGGCAAGAAGCCATCCGGACAAGATCCGCATACCAAAACCTGTGAGGCCATGCCGGAGCCACCAGCAGAACAAACGAGCATTCCCTCAGAATCTTGGAGATTACTCTTGGAAGAAGAACTAGAGGCGGAAAGATATAGGCAGGATGATACTTCCAAGGAAGTGATAATGCATCCACTGCCTCCGCCTGAGGATCCCGGGATCTGGACAGATACCTGGGAAGTTTCTTGTTTAGATGAGACGCCATCAGATCTATTTCTGGAAGTTCCCACATTTGAACAATCTGAAGAAATACCTCTGGGTGAAGAGACCATTCGCCCGGATGCAACGTTTGGCGACTGAGATAATCCGCTTCCCAATTGTCTATACCTGGGATATGAACCGCAGATATTAGACAGGAGCTGGATTCCGCCCAAACCAAAATTCGAGATACTTCTTTCATAGCCAGAGGACTGTGAGTCCCTCCTTGATGATTGATGTATGCCACAGTTGTGACATTGTCTGTCTGAAAACAAATGAACGATTCTCTCTTCAGAAGAGGCCAAAACTGAAGAGCTCTGAAAATTGCACGAAGTTCCAAAATATTGATCGGTAATCTCACCTCCTGAGATTCCCAAACTCCTTGTGCCGTCAGAGATCCCCACACAGCTCCCCAACCTGTGAGACTTGCATCTGTTGAAATTACAGTCCAGGTCGGAAGCACAAAAGAAGCCCCCTGAATTAAACGATGGTGATCTGTCCACCACGTTAGAGAGTGTCGAACAATCGGTTTTAAAGATATTAATTGAGATATCTTTGTGTAATCCTTGCACCATTGTTTCAGCATACAGAGCTGAAGAGGTCGCATGTGAAAATGAGCAAAGGGGATCGCGTCCAATGCAGCAGTCATAAGACCTAGAATTTCCGTGCATAAGGCTACCGAAGGGAATGATTGTGACTGAAGGTTTCGACCAGCTGCAATCAATTTTAGACGTCTCTAGTCTGTTAAAGACAGAGTCATGGACACTGAATCTATCTGGAAACCCAGAAAGGTTACCCTTGTCTGAGGAATCAAAGAACTTTTTGGTAAATTGATCCTCCAACCATGATCTTGAAGAAACAACACAAGTCGATTCGTATGAGATTCTGCTAAATGTAAAGACTGAGCAAGTACCAAGATATCGTCCAAATAAGGAAATACCACAATACCCTGTTCTCTGATTACAGACAGAAGGGCACCGAGAACCTTTGTAAAAATTCTTGGAGCTGTAGCTAGGCCAAACGGCAGAGCCACAAACTGGTAATGCTTGTCCAGAAAAGAGAATCTCAGGAACTGATAATGATCTGGATGAATCAGAATATGCAGATATGCATCCTGTAAATCTATTGTGGACATATAATTCCCTTGTTGAACAAAAGGCAAGATAGTCCTTACAGTTACCATCTTGAACGTTGGTATCCTTACATAACGATTCAATATTTTTAGATCCAGAACTGGTCTGAAAGAATTCTCCTTCTTTGGTACAATGAAGAGATTTAAATAAAACCCCATCCCCTGTTCCGGAACTGGAACTGGCATAATTACTCCAGCCAACTCTAGATCTGAAACACAATTCAGAAATGCTTGAGCTTTCACTGGATTTACTGGGACACGGGAAAGAAAAAATCTCTTTGCAGGAGGTCTCATCTTGAAACCAATTCTGTACCCTTCTGAAACAATGTTCTGAATCCAAAGATTGTGAACAGAATTGATCCAAATTTCTTTGAAAAAACGTAGCCTGCCCCCTACCAGCTGAGCTGGAATGAGGGCCGCACCTTCATGTGGACTTAGAAGCAGGCTTCGCCTTTCTAGCAGGCTTGGATTTATTCCAGACTGGAGATGGTTTCCAAACTGAAACTGCTCCTGAGGATGAAGGATCAGGCTTTTGTTCTTTGTTGAAACGAAAGGAACGAAAACGATTATTAGCCCTGTTTTTACCTTTAGATTTTTTATCCTGTGGTAAAAAAAAGTTCCTTTCCCACCAGTAACAGTTGAGATAATAGAATCCAACTGAGAACCAAATAATTTGTTACCCTGGAAAGAAATGGAAAGTAGAGTTGATTTAGAAGCCATATCAGCATTCCAAGTCTTAAGCCATAAAGCTCTTCTAGCTAAAATAGCTAGAGACATAAACCTGACATCAACTCTGATAATATCAAAAATGGCATCACAGATAAAATTATTAGCATGTTGAAGAAGAATAATAATATTATGAGAATCATGATCTGTTACTTGTTGCGCTAAAGTTTCCAACCAAAAAGTTGAAGCTGCAGCAACATCAGCCAATGATATAGCAGGTCTAAGAAGATTACCTGAACACAGATAAGCTTTTCTTAGAAAGGATTCAATTTTCCTATCTAAAGGATCTTTAAACGAAGTACCATCTGACGTAGGAATAGTAGTACGTTTAGCAAGGGTAGAAATAGCCCCATCAACTTTAGGGATTTTGTCCCAAAATTCTAACTTGTCAGACGGTACAGGATATAATTGCTTAAAACGTTTAGAAGGAGTAAATGAATTACCCAATTTATCCCATTCCTTAGCAATTACTGCAGAAATAGCATTAGGAACAGGAAAAACTTCTGGAATAACCACAGGAGATTTAAATACCTTATCTAAACGTTTAGAATTAGTATCAAGAGGACCAGAATCCTCTATTTCTAAAGCAATTAGAACTTCTTTAAGTAAAGAACGAATAAATTCCATTTTAAATAAATATGAAGATTTATCAGCATCAATCTCTGAGACAGAATCCTCTGAACCAGAAGAGTCATCAGAATGAGGATGTTCATTTAAAAATTCATCTGTAGGGAGAGAAGTTTTAAAAGATTTTTTACGTTTACTAGAAGGAGAAATAACAGACATAGCCTTCTTGATGGATTCAGAAACTAAATCTCTTATGTTATCAGGAACATTCTGCACCTTAGATGTTGAAGGAACTGCAACAGACAATGGTACTTTACTAAAGGAAATATTATCTGCATTAACAAGTTTGTCATGACAATTAATACAAACAACAGCCGGAGGAATAGCTACCAAAAGTTTACAGCAGATACACTTAGCTTTGGTAGATCCAGCACTAGACAGCGATTTTCCTGTAGTATCTTCTGACTCAGATGCAACATGAGACATCTTGCAATATGTAAGAGAAAAAACATATAAAGCAAAATTGATCAAATTCCTTAAATGACAGTTTCAGGAATGGGAAAAAATGCCAAAGAACAAGCTTCTAGCAACCAGAAGCAATGAAAAATAAGACTTAAATAATGTGGAGACAAAAGCGACGCCCTTATTTTTTAGCGCCAAATAAGACGCCCACATTATTTGGCGCCTAAATGCTTTTGGCGCCAAAAATGACGCCACATCCGGAACGCCGACATTTTTGGCGCAAAAAAACGTCAAAAAATGACGCAACTTCCGGCGACACGTATGACGCCGGAAACGGAAAAGAATTTTTGCGCCAAAAAAGTCCGCGCCAAGAATGACGCAATAAAATGAAGCATTTTCAGCCCCCGCGAGCCTAACAGCCCACAGGGAAAAAAGAGTCAAATTTTTGAAGGTAAGAAAAAATGATTAATTCAAATGCATTATCCCAAATATGAAACAGACTGTTTGAAAAATAAGGAAAGTTGAACATTCTGAGTCAAGGCAAATAAATGTTTGAATACATATATTTAGAACTTTATAAACAAAGTGCCCAACCATAGCCTAGAGTGTCACAGAAAATAAGATTTACTTACCCCAGGACACTCATCTACATGTTTGTAGAAAGCCAAACCAGTACTGAAACGAGAATCAGCAGAGGTAATGGTATATATAAGAGTATATCGTCGATCTGAAAAGGGAGGTAAGAGATGAATCTCTACGACCGATAACAGAGAACCTATGAAATAGACCCCGTAGAAGGAGATCACTGCATTCAAATAGGCAATACTCTCCTCACATCCCTCTGACATTCACTGCACGCCGAGAGGAAAACCGGGCTCCAACTTGCTGTGGAGCGCATATCAACGTAGAATCTAGCACAAACTTACTTCACCACCTCCATCGGAGGCAAAGTTTGTAAAAACTGAATTGTGGGTGTGGTGAGGGGTGTATTTATAGGCATTTTGAGGTTTGGGAAACTTTGCCCTTCCTGGTAGGAATGTATATCCCATACGTCACTAGCTCATGGACTCTTGCTAATTACATGAAAGAAAATAACTTATGTCTCCATATAGCTAATGCTATATGCGTAATACTCAGGGCAATTGCACGAAGAACGTTAAAAATGTACCTTGGGATATGCTAACACCTCTCTACGTCTAGAGAGAGGATATTAAGTGTTAGTGTTGGAATGGAGCCGCACTCATTTATTGGTGTTCTCAAAGCACTTATCACGGCAGTCTCAATGTGCAGGAGCGGTATGTAGTGTCTTCACCTGGGCCCAGGTACTGTTGACACCCGCAATTGGGGACTGAATCTTCGGCGTTGAGGGTAATCTGGTTCACTCCTAGGGCGGGCACCCGTTTCCTCGCTGACATGCGTCTTGACATAAGCCCTTTTGATCTGGTGGGCCGTGTATCTTCGGTCTGACTTTAGTGCAGTTCTGGATAGTATCCAACTCCAAGATATGGGATGTAATAATCCCAATGTGCTTGATCCTTTTATTAAAGTTGGGGAAATACAAAGTCCCAAATTTCGCTATATAAAGTTCGTTCTCGTCTAATGCTTGTAGTTCGCATCTACCAGAGTAGAGAATATATTCAAGGATATACAGCGATTTGCTTCTTGTCTGTAATGTCTATGGCTCGCATATACCAAATTCAAGAAACATTTCTGAGGTATAAGGCAATAGAAAGCAATTCACTCCAACATGTTTCGCCCCTCACTTGGGGCTTTTTCAAGAATGAATTGCTTAATTCCTATGCTGGTTTATGTAGAGGACTAGTTTTAATCCCATAGGTTAATTGACAAAAATGGGTGTTCAGCTTTATCAGTCCAAGTCTTATTAAGGTGGTATGGATCTTTATGAGTGATCTTTAAGGGGTATGTAGTGTTATTAAGGTAGTTAATAAGGAATACTTTAATTTTCATTCTTAGAACTTGCAAATTTTTTGCAATGTAATAAGGATTTGAAACTATATGAACATGCATTCCCATGAACTATTTCCACATTAAAATCTCATTTGTAAGAAATAGAGGGTGCAGGAAAAAGGGTGTAACGTCCTGTTGTAATTATGTATAAAAAAATAAATTACACACACACACATATATATATATATATATATATATATATATATACATATATATACATATATATATATATATATATATATATATATATATATATATATATATATATATATATATATATATATATATATATATATATATATATATATACACATACACACACACACATATATATATATACTGGAATATATATCAACCTTGGTGTAACATCTTTGGTTATAGCTATACCTAGGTCACAGACCCTCTCATTTAAGGTTATCAGGATACATCCATCCATCCAATCCTCAATCATACATAAAAGGAGTTTAATACAATTCTGAGTTTAAGCCCATGGGTGAAGGGTTTTTAGCCTATAGATTAGTTCATCTTTTATCAGTATTGTTCTCAAAGTTTCCCCCCCTCCAATCTGGTTTAACCTTCACTATACCCCAGAAGGTGAAGTCTTTCAATCTATTATGAATCTCTAAAATATTGATATAGGCGAGTTTCTTTATTACCTTTCTCAATCTGCCACAAATGCTCCCTTATCCTTTCCCTGAGAGTTCTTGTTGTTTCCCATAAGTATTGTTTTTTGCAGCTGCACTGGATGAGGTAAATTATCCCTTTGTCTGTACATCTTATGGTGTCTGATTTCAAATTGTTCTTTGGTGCTACTTGATATGTATGCTTTGGTTTTTGAGCTATGACAAGATTTGCAGCAATGGCAAGGGAAAAAAACATTCACTTTATTTCCCATTAAATCTTTCTGTACAGTTTGTGTATTTGGACGATTTAAATTCAATAGGTGCTAGGATGGTTTAAGTTATTGGAGCGCCTATAGATTAACTTTGGTTTGATGGATAATGTCTCCAATAATGGGGTCTTCCCTGACAATGTGCCAGTGTTTACTTATGATCTTTTCAACTTCTTTACATTGTCCGTTGTACTTTGTGATAAATGGAACAACTATATCAATATCTATTGGGTTATGTAAGGTGTCAGCGGGTGGTCTCTTTCTAATAGTTTGACTTCTTCCCTGTTTGTGGAAATAGTCTTCATCATAGCCCCTGTCTGAGAATCTTCGAGTAGTGCTGCCTGTTCCTCATAATCTATTAATCTTGAGCAGTTCTTTCTAACTCTAATAAACTGATTTGGATATATTTCCCTTCCATTTAGTTAAATGACTACTTTTAGCATGGAGTTATTTGAGTCCACTTTAAATAAAAAAAAAAAAAAATGTGTTGATGCTATTTGAGTCAATATTTATATCCAGATCAAGAAAGGATAATGGTTTTGCTAAGTTCATGGGTAAATTTGAGCCCTTTATTGTTTGACTATTTCCACAAACAGGGAAGAAGTCAAACTATTAGAGACATCGTAACAAAATATAAAGAGACCACCCGCTGACACCTTACATAACCCAATAGATGTTGATATAGTTGTTCCATTTATCACAAAGTACAACGGACAATGTAAAGAAGTTGAAAAGATCATAAGTAAACACTGGCACATTGTCAGGGAAGACTCCATTATTGGAGACAAATTATCCATCAAACCAAAGTTCATCTATAGGCGCTCCAATAACTTAAAAACCATCCTAGCACCTAGTGAATTCAAACATCCAAATACACAAACTGTACAGAAAGATTTAATGGGAAATAAAGTGAATTTTTTTTCCCTTGCCATTGCTGCAAATCTTGTCATAGCTCAAAAACCAAAAAATACATATCAAGTAGCACCAAAGAACAATTTGAAATCAGAGACACCATAAGATGTACAGACAAAGGGATAATTTACCTCATCCAGTGCAGCTGCAAAAAATACTTAGGGGAAACAAGAACTCTCAGGGAAAGGATAAGGGAGCATTTGTGGCAGATTGAGAAAGGGAATAAAGAAACTCACCTATATCAACATTTTAAAGAGATTCATAATAGATTGAAAGACTTCACCTTCTGGGGTATAGTGAAGGTTAAACCAGATTGGGGGGGACTTTGAGAACAAAATACAGAGAAAATTAGCTGAACTAATCTATAGGCTAAAAACCCTTCTCCCAATGGGCTTAAACTCAGAATTGGATGTAACTCCTTTTATGTATGATTGAGGAATACACATACACACATACATACCATAGAAAACAATTTATGCTTACCTGATAAATTTATTTCTCTTGTAGTGTATCCAGTCCACGGATCATCCATTACTTGTGGGATATATTCCCTTCCCAACAGGAAGTTGCAAGAGGATCACCCACAACAGAGCTGCTATATAGCTCCTCCCCTCACATGTCATATCCAGTCATTCGACCGAAACAAAACAAGAAAGGAGAAACTATAGGGTGCAGTGGTGACTGGAGTGTTAATTAAAATTTAGATCTGCCTTAAAAAGACAGGGCGGGCCGTGGACTGGATACACTACAAGAGAAATAAATTTATCAGGTAAGCATAAATTATGTTTTCTATTGTTAAGTGTAGTCAGTCCACGGGTCATCCATTACTTGTGGGATACCAATACCAAAGCTAAAGTACACGGATGATGGGAGGGAAAAGGCAGGAACTTAAACGGAAGGAACCACTGCCTGTAGAACCTCTCTCCCAAAAACAGCCTCCGAAGAAGCAAAAGTGTCAAATTTGCAAAATTTTGAAAAGGTGTGAAGCGAAGACCAAGTCGCAGCCTTGCAAATCTGTTCAACAGAGGCCTCATTCTTAAAGGCCCAGGTGGAAGCCACAGCTCTAGTAGAATGAGCTGTAATCCTTTCAGGGGGCTGCTGTCCAGCAGTCTCATAGGCTTAACGTATTATGCTACGAAGCCAAAAGGAGAGAGAGGTTGCCGAAGCTTTTTGACCTCTCCTCTGTCCGGAGTAAACGACAAACAGGGAAGAAGTTTGACGAAAATCTTTAGTTGCCTGTAAATAGAACTTCAGGGCACAGACTACATCCAGATTATGCAAAAGACGTTCCTTCTTTGAAGGATTAGGGCACAATGATGGGACAACAATCTCTTGATTGATATTCCTGTTAGAAACTACCTTAGGTAAAAACCCAGGTTTGGTACGCAGAACTACCTTATCTGAATGGAAAATCAGATAAGGAGAATCACAATGTAAGGCAGATAACTCGGAGACTCTTCGAGCCGAGGAAATAGCCATCAAACCAGAACTTTCCAAGATAAAATCTTAATATCAATGGAATGAAGGGGTTCAAACGGAACACCTTGAAGAACCTTAAGAACCAAGTTTAAGCTCCACGGAGGAGCAACAGTTTTAAACACAGGCTTAATCCTAGCCAAAGCCTAACAAAAAGCCTGGACGTCTGGAACTTCTGCCAGACGCTTGTGCAAAAGAATAGACAGAGCAGAAATCTGTCCCTTCAACGAACTAGCAGATAAGCACTTTTCCAAACCCTCTTGTAGAAAGGACAATATCCTAGGAATCCTAACCTTACTCCATGAGTAACTCTTGGATTCGCACCAATATAAGTATTTACGCCATATCTTATGGTAGATTTTTCTGGTAACAGGCTTCCGTGCCTGTATTAAGGTATCAATAACTGACTCTGAGAAGCCACGCTTTGATAGGATCAAGCGTTCAATCTCCATGCAGTCAGCCTCAGAGAAATTAGATTTGGATGGTTGAAAGGACCTTGTATTAGAAGGTCCTGCCTCAGAGGTAGAGACCATGGTGGACAGGACGACATGTCCACTAGGTCTGCATACCAGGTCCTGCGTGGCCACGCAGGCGCTATCAGAATCACTGATGCTCTCTCCTGTTTGATCTTGGCAATCAGTCGAGGCAACAGCGGAAACAGTGGAAACACATAAGCCATGTTAAAACCCCAAGGGGCTGCTAGAGCATCTATCAGCGCCGCTCCCGGGTCCCTGGACCTGGATCCGTAACAAGGAAGCTTGGCGTTCTGGCGAGACGCCATGAGATCCATTTCTTGTTTGCCTCAACGATGAATCAGTTGAGCGAACACCTCCGGATGAAGTTCCCACTCCCCCGGATGAAAAGTCTGGTGACTTAGAAAATCTGCCTTCCAGTTCTCCATGCCTGTGATGTGGATCGCTGACAGATGGCAAGAGTGAGACTCTGCCCAGCGAATTATCTTTGAGACTTCTAACATCGCTAGGGAACTCCTGGTTCCCCCTTGATGGTTGATGTAAGCCACAGTCGTGATGTTGTCCGACTGAAATCTGATGAACCTCAGTGTTGCTAACTGAGGCCAAGCTAGAAGAGCATTGAATATTGCTCTTAACTCCATAATATTTATTGGGAGGAGTTTCTCCTCCTGAGTCCACGATCCCTGAGCCTTCAGGGAGTTCCAGACTGCGCCCCAACCTAGAAGGCTGGCATCTGTTACAATCGTCCAATCTGGCCTGCGAAAGGTCATGCCCTTGGACAGATGGACCCGAGAAAGCCACCAGAGAAGAGAATCTCTGGTCTCTTGATCCAGATTTAGTAGAGGGGACAAATCTGAGTAATCCCCATTCCACTGACTTAGCATGCATAATTGCAGCGGTCTGAGATGCAAACGCGCAAATGGCACTATGTCCATTGCCGCTACCATTAAGCCGATTACTTCCATGCACTGAGCCACTGACGGGCGTGGAATGGAATGAAGGACACGGCAAGCATTTAGAAGTTTTGATAACCTGGACTCCGTCTATAAGAGTCCCTAGGAAGGAGACTCTTGTGAGTGGTGATCGAGAACTCTTTTCCACGTTCACTTTCCACCCATGCAACCTCAGAAATGCCAGAACTATCTCTGTATGAGACTTGGCAATTTGAAAGCTTGACGCCTGTATCAGGATGTCGTCTAGATACGGAGCCACCGCTATGCCTCGCGGTCTTAGAACCGCCAGAAGTGAGCCCAGAACCTTTGTAAAGATTCTCGGGGCCGTAGCTAACCCGAAGGGAAGAGCTACAAACTGGTAATGCCTGTCTAGAAAGGCAAATCTTAGGTACCGATAATGATCTTTGTGAATCGGTATGTGAAGGTAGGCATCCTTTAAGTCCACTGTGGTCATGTACTGACCCTCTTGGATCATGGGTAGGATGGTTCGAATAGTTTCCATTTTGAATGATGGAACTCTTAGGAATTTGTTTAAGATCTTTAAGTCCAAGATTGGTCTGAAGGTTCCCTCTTTCTTGGGAACCACAAACAGATTTGAGTAAAATCCCTGCCCTTATTGTACACAGCGTAGGAATGCCTTTCTTTATCTGGTTTTCTGATAACCTTGATAGATGGAATCTCCCTTGAGGAGGAGAAGCTTTGAAGTCCAGAAGATATCCCTGAGATATGATCTCCAATGCCCAGGGATCCTGAACATCTCTTGCCCACGCCTGGGCAAAGAGAGAAAGTCTGCCCCCACTAGATCCGTTTCCGGATAGGGGGCCGTAGTAGGTTTTCTGGCCTGCTTGCCCTTGTTCCAGGACTGGTTAGTTTTCCAGGCCTGTCTGTAACAAGCAACAGTTCCTTCCTGTTTTGGAGCGGAGGAAGTTGATGCTGCTCCTGCCTTGAAATTTCGAAAGGCACGAAAATTAGACTGTTTGGCCTTTGATTTGGCCCTGTCCTGAGGAAGGGTATGACCCTTACCTCCAGTAATGTCAGCAATAATTTCTTTCAAGCCGGGCCCGAATAAGGTCTGCCCCTTGAAAGGAATATTAAGCAATTTAGATTTAGAAGTCACGTCAGCTGACCAGGATTTAAGCCATAGCGCTCTCCGCGCCTGGATGGCGAATCCGGAGTTCTTAGCCACTAGTTTAGTTAAATGTACAATGGCATCAGAAACAAATGCATTAGCTAGCTTAAGTGCTTTAAGCTTGTCCATAATTTCATCCAATGGAGCTGTGTGAATGGCCTCTTCTAGAGACTCAAACCAGAATGCCGCAGCAGCAGTGACAGGCGCAATGCATGCAAGGGGCTGCAAGATGAAACCTTGAACAAACATTTTCTTAAGGTAACCTAATTTTTTATCCATTGGATCCGAAAAAGCACAACTATCCTCCACCGGGATAGTGGTACGCTTAGCTAAAGTAGAAACTGCTCCCTCCACCTTAGGGACCGTCTGCCATAAGTCCCATGTAGTGGCGTCTATTGGAAACATTTTCCTAAATATAGGAGGTGGGGAAAAGGGCACACCGGGTCTATCCCACTCCTTGCTAATAATTTCTGTAAGCCTTTTAGGTATAGGAAAAACGTCAGTACACACCGGCACCGCATAGTATCTTATCCAGCCTACACAATTTCTCTGGAATTGCAACTGTGTTACAGTCATTCAGGGCAGCTAAAACCTCTCCTAGCAATACACGGAGGTTCTCAAGCTTAAATTTAAAATTAGAGATTTCTGAATCCGGTTTCCCTGGATCAGATCCGTCACCCACAGAATGAAGCTCTCCGTCCTCATGTTCTGCAGACTGTGACGCAGTATCGGACATGACTCACAGCACCAGCGCGCTCTGTCCTAATCCCAGAGCTATCGCGCTTGCCTCTTAATTCTGGCAATCTAGATAATACTTCTGTCAGGGTATTATTCATAATTGTAGCCACGTCCTGTAAAGTGATTGCTATGGGCGTCTCTGATGTACTTGGCGCCACATTAGCACGCGCCTCCTGAGCGGGAGGCGAAGGTACTGACACGTGAGGAGAGTTAGTCGGCATAACTTCCCCCTCGTTGTCTGGTGATAATTCTTTTACAGAAATCAACACATTTAGTACACATATTTCTATGGGGCTCCACACTGGCCTTTAAACATAATGAACAAACAGATTCATCTGTGTCAGACATGTTTAAACAGACTAGCAATGAGACTAGCAAGCTTGGAAAACACTTTAAAATAAGTTTACAAGCAATATAAAAAACGCTACTGCGCCTTTAAGAAGCACAAAACCTCTCTCAAGTTGAAATAACAATGAACCAAATCAGTTATAGCAACCAAATTTTCACAGTAAATGTATTAAGCTAGCAGAGTATTGCACCCACTTGCAAATGGATGATTAACCCCTTAAAGGGCCACTAAACCCAAAATCTTTCTTTCATGATTCAGATAGAGAATAGAAATTTAAACAACATTACAATTTACTTCCATTATTTATTTTGCTTCATTTTTTAAATATCCTTAGTTGAAGAAAAAGCAATGCACATGGTGAGCCAATCACACAAGGCTTCTATGTGCAGCAACCAATCAGCAGCTAGTGAGCATATCTAGATATGCTTTTCATCAAAGAATATCAAGAGAATAAAACAAATTAGATAATATAAGTAAATTAGAAAGATGTTTAAAATTGCATTCTCTTGCTAAATCATAAAAGAAAAAATGTGGGTGGAATGTCCCTTTAATACCCAAAACGAATAATCAATTTAGAGAAAAACGTTTTTAACAGTCAAACACTGTCACAGGTCTGCTGTGACTGATTACCTCCCTCAAAATGACTTTTGAAGTCCCTTGAGCTCTCTAGAGACGTCCTGGATCATGCAGGAAGAAGCAGGATGACCGAGTCTGAATTTTTACTGCGCAAAAAAGCGCTAAAATAGGCCCCTCCCACTCATTACAACAGTGGGAAGCCTCAGTTAACTGTTTCTATGCAGAAAATAAGTCAGCCATGTGGAAAAAAAATTATGCCCCAATAAGTTTTATCACCAAAGTACCTCAAAAAACGATTAAACATGCCAGCAAACGTTTTAAACAACCTTTTTTCAAGAGTATGTATCTCTATTGATAAGCCTGATACCAGTCGCTTCTACTGCATTTAAGGCTTTACTACATTACTTCAGTATTAGCAACATTTTCTTAGTCAAGTTCCATTCCTTAGAAAATTATTTTACTGCACATACATTAATAAGCCTGATACCAGTCGCTCTGCACTGCATTCCCTTTCTGAAGTTACCCCACTCCTCAGAATGTGTGAGAACAGCCAGTGGATCTTAGTTACTTCTGCTAAGATCATAGAAAACGCAGGCAGATTCTTCTTCCAAATACTGCCTGAGAAAAAACAGCACACTCCGGTGCCATTTAAAAATAACAAACTTTTGATTGAAGAATTAATCAAGTATAAAACACCACACTCCTCTCACGACCTCCATCTATGTTGAGGGTTGCAAGAGAATGACTGGATATGGCATGTGAGGGGAGGAGCTATATAGCAGCTCTGCTGTGGGTGATCCTCTTGCAACTTCCTGTTGGGAAGGCAATATATCCCACAAGTAATGGATGATCCGTGGACTGGATACACTTAAGAGAAACACCCAGCACTCACCAGCTAGCTCACAGCTAAGATACAATCACAAATGGAAAGGTTAGTTACTGCATCTGGCCAAATGGGAAAGCTCAGGCACCACGTCAAGGTCCTTTCCACTGCCTGAGTCCCTAACACAGCCACACCATCATGCGAGCTCACAAAGCCAAACAAACTGAGAACAAAGAAGGGGTGCACAGGTGGATGTAATCACCCAGAGAAAATACAAAACACCAAGGTTAATATATATTCCAGCATATATATATTTTTTTTAAATACATAATTACAACAGGACGTTACACCCTTTTTCCTGCACCCTCTATTTCTTACAAATGAGATTTTAATGTGGAAATAGTTCATGGGAATACATGCTTATATTGTTCATATAGTTTCAAATCCTTATTACATTGCAAAAAATTAGCAAGTTCTAAGAATGAAAATGAAAGTATTCCTTATTAACTACCTTAACACTACCCCTTAAGGATCACTCAAAGATCCATACCACCTTAATAAGACTTGGACTGATAAAGCCGACACCCATTATGGTCAATTAACCTATGGGATTAAAACTAGTCCTCTACATAAAACAGCATAGGAATTAAGCAATTCATTCTTGAAAAAGCCACAAGTGAGGGGCGAAACATGTTGAATTGAATTGCTTTCTATTGCCTTATACCTCAGAACTGTTTCTTGAATTTGGTATATGCGAGCCATAGACATTAGACAAGAAGCAAATCGCTGTATATCCTTGAATATATGCTCTACTCTGGTAGATGCGAACTACAGGCATTACAGACGAGAAACGAACTTAATATAGCGAAATTTGGGACTTTGTATTTCCCCAACTTTAATAAAAGGATCAAGCACATCGGGATTATTACATCCCCTATCCTGGAGTTGGATACTATCCAGAACAGCACTAAAGTCAGACCGACTGTACCAATCGGAAGATACACCGCCCACCAGATCAAAAGGTCTTACGTCAAGACGCACATCACACCGAGGAAACAGGTGCCCGCCCTAGGAGTGAACCAGATTACCCTCAACGCCGAAGATTCAGTCCCCAATTGCGGGTGTCAACAGTACCTGGGCCCAGGTGAAGACACTACATACCGCTCCTGCACATTGAGACTGCCGTGATAAGTGCTCTGAGAACACCAATAAATGAGTGCGGCTCCATTCCAACACTAACACTTAGTATCCTCTCTCTAGACGTAGAGAGGTGTTGGCATATCCCAAGGTACCTTTTTAACGTTCTTCGTGCAATTGCCCTGAGTATTACGCATAAAGCCTTAGCTATATGGAGACATAAGTTATTTTTTGTTTTTTAACATTTGGATAAGAATTGTTGCTTAATTTTTTAAAATAAACTCATATTGGACGTCCAATTTTACCTCTGTTTTAGTGGATAACATCATTGTATGTAAAAACATATATACATATATATTTCACTGCCTAAACCTTTTACACTGCATTAGATATACTGCATAATAAATGTTTGTTATTTATTATTATTTTTAATTCTTGATTTTTATTACTTGTTTGTGATATGACTGTTTAAATAGATAACTGTTATAGGGGCTTTATAGATATTACTTTACAACTAATTAGGTTTTGGAACACATTCTATTTCCCTGCTCAATACTGTTGTAACCTGCTTTACTTCGAGCTAGTCCTTAGTATTGGGCTATTGCAATAAATGTGGGACACATATACCCACCATTTAAAATTTTACTTTGGATCATTTAAGATACACGACCTATATAACATCAAAAATATAGATGTATATAGATATATTTAGGCATTGTGTCACTACTCCCTAAGCTTTGAGCGCCAGTACTTTCTCTGTTCTATTTACCACATTCTGTATTTTTGGGGATCTTATCGTACTAGGCTAATTAGGGGTCCTTAGCGCTACTTCAACCCTCTATCTTTATCCAAATATGAAACTGACAGTCTGCGAAAAAAGGAAATATACTGATAAACCTGAATCATGGCAAATATAAGTATAAACACATATTTAGAACTTTATATACAAAGTGCCAAACCATAGCTGAGAGTGTCTTAAATGAAACATACTTACCAAAAGACACTCATCCACATCTAGCAGATAGCCAAACCAGTACTGAAACGAGAATCAGTAGAGGTAATGGTATATAAGAGTATATCGTCAATCTGAAAAGGGAGCTGAATCTCTACGACCATTAACAGAACCTATGAAATAGATCCCCGTTAGGATGACCATTGTATTCAATAGGTGATACTCCCTTCACATCCCTCAGACATTCACTGCACTCAGAGGAATCTGGCTTCAAAATGCTAAGCGCATGTCAACGTAGAAATCTTAGCACAAACTTACTTCTAGCTCATGGACTCTTGCCAATTACATGAAAGAAATGTTTCTCATTCTGGTTTTAGAATCTTTACTAAAAGCTGTATAATTCAAAGGTACACACCAGTTTTTCTCTCTCAAATAGTTAGAATTCTCAGGTCCATGAGGAGGTACACCACCACTACATTGCAGAAATTTATGCAAGGCAATAGCCATGTTACCTTCTGGAAAATACCTATTTCTGCACTATTTTGGAGCTGCGTTAGGGGAAAACATCCTAAATTTCAGATTTACAGTGTTTTTTAAAATGCTTTATATATGGGCGTGCAACTTGAGACCCAATTAAATCTTAAATTTGAGTGTTATGTCTCGCATCTTTGGAGGCTGCTGACAGTTGTGAATTTAGTACCATACTTTTATTTGCCATAACCCAGTGCATTTCAGGTTTCTGGATTAATTACCGAAGATAAGGGCAAACATACTGATAACGTATGCCCTGATCATCTGTGTTTACCGTACAAAACTGGAGTATGCTTAATCCCAGCTGTGTATTATGTGCTGAGCAAGGCTGCCTGCATTATACTCTTCTCAGGGCAGCCAAAGGATTCCTACCCTACAGTGTGGATGCTGAGGGAACTCTGAGCTACCCGATTCAAATAATGTTTTATCTGCTATAGCTGAACAGGTGACTGCTACAAATGTGTTCCTAGAGTTGTATTGAACTCTCCTTATAAACCATTCTCCTAGTGATTTCTCCAACTGCCCAAGAGACAGTGGGTGAGGATGTGTTCTTTAATTTCAGCAGATTGGAGCATATACATGCATTATAAAGGGACATAGTAAACACCTTGGAGGTGGATGAAGCCAGGAATCAACCTAAAAAGAATACTAAGGTGCTGGATAGAACAGTTAACTAGTAGAACAGGTTGTGCAAATCACTGGTATATTTGCCAAATGTAAGGAGGGTGAAGAAAAAAAAAATCCCTCCTTTAAGATCCCAACCACCAGTGGCGGCTGGTGAAGTTTTAGGTTGGGGGCCACTAGACCCCACACCACGAAATAAAGCCCCACCCCTCCCTCAGATGGCTCCGCCCATTAAATATATATATATATTTTTTTAAGGTTAGGGGAAATGTATAAATTTACTACCCATTTATGCTCAATTAATTTACACATACCTTGTGCCACAATACATTATGCCTGCTTTCCTTTGTGAAGCAGAGTGAATAGAGCCAATTTAAATTAAAGCTGCAAAAATTATAAAAAGGCATATTCTGAAACACTTTTTATAACCCCATTATGAATCTCATAGCCAAACATGAGTCAGAAAGTGCTTCCATAGGGAAATTGTTTTGCTTCTGCAGTTCTGCTCAAATTAAATGTACTAAAACAATTTTGTTCCTGATCATGAATAGTTAAACAAGGCAGCCAGAAAGGGCTCTAACCCCCCCCCCCACACACACACACTTCCTCTGGAATGTATTAGTCTGCAGAGAGCTGCATAACATAGCACAAAGATAGGAAGCTTTATGCTGCCTGTCAAGATATGCAGCCTGACCTAGCACAGCATAAAGCTACTAAGCAGCATTAGTGTACAATATAGATACACACCTACAGGACCTAGATGGAACAGGAGTAATTTAACAATAAACAGACCTTGTTTAGTGTGGTCACCTTTCACCTTGCTTCATTGCTATCCTGTATTGCATCCCTTCGGCTCCAACCCTTTCTCTATGTCAAGGTGTGACACTGTCTGCTCTCTCTGCAGCATTAATCTTGCTCTCTGGTTCAGCTCTACTCAAACCTCCCCCTTCACAACTTGCTCAAGACGAAACAAGCAATGAAGGGGAAGGCAGGGTACAGCTGAACCGGGCAACAAGATAAATGCTGCAGAGACTGGCACATGGCGAGATGAGGGCTTTGAAGCATTCATTTTGCGGCTTTCCACGGGGAACCATTTATTATCCAATAGGTTCAGCTCTGCTCCTCCACCCTTTGATCTATGATCTCCTGTGACTGTTCTACTAACTAATGTGAAAGCTCTCTCCCAGACTGCCACCATTTAAATAAAAAAAATAAAATAAAAAAAAGTATATTCCTCTACGGCTGTGCACCTTTTCAAAAGGCTTGTGTGCTCACGCCGGCCAGGCTCCTCCTCCCGCACGCCATCATCCCTTACACAGTCAGAACTGTGCGATTAACAAGTTATGGGGCTGGGTTGGGAGGGGGCAATGCAGGCAATTAGAAGTATAGGCTTCAAGCTCTTTGCACTTATTTCTATCGCACGTGCAGTGAGAAGTAAAAATAGCAATTTTTTTACAAAATTGGACTGGAACCCTTTTTAGCCGAATAAATATAATTTTTTCCAGTAGGGAGCTATTGGAAAATGTATATTTATTCAGCCAAAAAGGTTCTCCTCTCAGTGGGTTCACGTGCGCCTGTGCTCTTATAGAGAAGCTTCCACTGCCAACCACACCACTTTTTGAAAAGAAAGCTACAGATAGATTGTTCTTTTACATTAACCACCATTTGCATCTAACTTGGCTTTTTTTCTAAAACTGAATAGACTTTAGTGCTGTAAAGTTTCCACTTTAGTATTGAGAAAACAAGTGGCTTGATGGAACCGTATTTTGACTTATGCAAAAGAAACTAATCTGAAACACCAGTGGTAGAAAACTCTGTATTCATATTAGCCATGAAGTTAGTGAAGGTATTCCACTTCCATTTATTGCAGATGGATTAAGGAATTACAAAGGAGACCAGTTTTTTTTATAAAACTATGCAACCAATTTTATGTTTTGACAGAATTTAAACACTTTTATAAACAATCAGAAAGTTACTGAAATGCAACAGAATATGGTTCCAACTGATAGTTATCTACTGTAAGCAAGCATATCGCATGAGGCCAGGTGAGAGGCTTCAGACACCCATTGGTACTTCAAAAGAACCTCACTGAGCAATGCCAATTACTCCACATGCCAAGCGACCACCAGCATTGCCTGTGATAAAACTCTCATCATTGCCACCTTTGCCCAAGTCGTCAGTCTTCTCATGAACCTGGAAAATGAACAGTTAAGACCAGTAAGTGCTTGTGAGGTAAACAAATCAAAAGGGATAACATTTCTACATACAATAAACATGTGCATTTGGATGAATGTTAAGCAAACTTTTTTTACTATACATATAATTTCTTAGCAAAATGAAAGAACAAATTTGGTTGATTTGTTTATGCAGTTAAGTTATTGTAAAGGCAACTGAAAATTGTGGGTGCTGCCATGTTTAAACTTAATTTGCACGTTCTGTTTCCCCTGCTGAAGACAATTAAAGGGAGTCTACGCTAGGATTTGAAAAAAAAATAAATAGATAATCCTTTTTTTACCCATTCCCCAGTTTTGCATAACCAACAAATATTTTTACCTCTACCTTGTGTCTAAGCCTCTGCATACTGCCCCTTATCTCAGTTCTTTTGAGAGACTTATTTTAGCCAATCAGTGCTGACTCATAAATAACTCCATGGGAGTGAGCACGTTATCTATATGGCACACATGAACTATCCCTTTCTAGCTGTGAAGAACTCAATGCACTTAGATAAGAGTCAGCCTTCAAGGGCTTAGGAATTAGCATATAAGCCTACCTACTAGGTTTAGCTTTCAACTTAAGTTTCATTTTCTTGGTATCCTTTGTTAAAATACCACCTATGTAGGCTCAGGAGCAGCAATGCATTACTAGATAATAGTTGCATATTGGTGGTTGCTGTATAGGGACTTTGAATTATAAAGGACTGAGGCAATACAGTTCACAAAAAAAAAAAAAAAAAGGAGCAAGCACTCTTGCAAAAGTTATTTTTCTGCAAAAACACTTTTAAACTCAATCCCATAATGAAGCACCTAGGACAATGATGCATTAATGACTGCATGTCAGTTTTAAACAAAAAAATAAGCATGGGTACAGAACAGTAGAACATTTATGATCAAACTGCTAATTGTTCTTTGAAAACCTTCAGAACCATAAACAATGTTCAAAGCAATATGGACTAAAAATCTATATAGTAACTTTACCTTTCTATCCCTTTAAGAATACAAAAATGTGTAAATAGTGTACAGGTGCATTTCAGTATGAAAACAAAATTTATGCTTACCTAATAAGTTTCTTTTTGGATAATGAGTCCACGGAATCAATTACTGTTGATAATATCACTCCTGGCCAGCAGGAGGAGGCAAAGAGAACCACAGCAAAGCTGTTAAAATGTCACCTCCCTTCCCACAATCCCCAGTCATTCAATCGAAGGAAAATGCGGAAAAAAAAAGGAAACATATGGTGTAGAGCTGCCTGAGGTTAAAGTTAAAAATAACTGTCTTAGAATAAAGGGCAGGCCGAGGACTCACCATATCCAGAAATAAATAGGAAAGAAAACAATTTATGCTTACCTGATCTAAGATACAGTGAGTCCACTGAATCATCAATTACTGTTGGGAACCAATACCCAAGCTAGAGGACACCGATGATTAGGGACGGACAAGACAGGCAACCTAAACAGAAGACACCACCGCTTGAAGAACCTCTCTCCCAAAAACCTCAGCTGAGGCAAAAGTATCCAATTTGTAAAATTTTGACAGGGTATGCAGGAAAGACCAAGTTGCAGCCTTGCAAATCCGTTCCACAGAAGCTTCATTTTTTAAAACCCAAGAAGTGAAAGCCCTAGTGGAATGAGCTGTAATTCTCTAAGGAGACTGCTGCCCAGCAGTCTCATAAGCAAAACCAATTATACTTCTCAACCAGAGAAAGTAGCAGAAGCTTTGACCCATACGTTTCCCAGAGAAACAAACAGGGCAGAAAACTGGCGAAAATCCTTTGTCTAAATAAAATTTTAAAGCATGCACAACCTCCAAGTTGTGCAACAAACGTTCTACAGAAAAGAACTACGACAAAGGAGGAAAAACTATTTCCTGATAAAAATTTCTGTCCAAAACCACTTTAGGAAGGAACCTAACTTAGTACGATGAACTACCTCATCGGCATGAAAGATAAATCACACTGCAAAGCTGAAAGTTCAGACATTCTGAGCAGAAGAGATAGCAATAAGAAACAAAAACTTCCAAGATAACAACTTTATATCTATGGAATGAAATGGCTCAAACAGAGCTTGCTGCAAAACTTAAGTTAATGCTCCCAGGAGGAGCAACAGACTTAAACACGATCCTGACAAAAAAACTGCACATCTGCCAGATGCTTATGCATTAAGATAGATAATGCAGACATCTGACCCTTCAGAGAACTGACTGACAAAACCTTCTCCAGACCTTCCTGTAGAAAGGGCAAAATCCTAAGAATTCTGTCCCTACTCCTAGAGTAGATTAAGGATTCACACCATAAGGACATTTACGCCATATCTTACGGTAAATGTTTCAAGTAACAGGCTACAAGTCAGAAACATGGTCTCAATGACCGACTCAAGACTCACGCTTAAGCCAAACTAAGCATCCAATCTCCATGCAGTCAGATTCTGAGAAATTATTTGGGTGAAGGAAAAAACCCTTAATTAGAAGGTCCTTCCTCAGAGGAAATCTCCAAGGTGGTAGAGACCACATCTCCACTAGGTCTGCATACCTAATCCTGCGGGGCTACGCAGGAACTATCATAATTACTGATGCTCTCCTGTTTGACACGAGCAAGGACTCGTGGAAGGAGAGCAAACTGAAATCCCGAGGAACTGCCAGGGTATTTAACATAGCCTGCTGATCTCGACTGAAAACTTGGCGTACTGCCATCTCCAACACCCCCCATTTGAGAGTTAATCTGGAGAACACCTCAGGGAGAAGAGTCCACTCCCTGGGACGAAAATCTGACTGCTCAAGAAGTCTGCTCCCGGTATTCACTCCTTAAAATGTGAATAGCGGAAAAACATGAGCGTCCACCCACCGAACAATCCATGGCAATCATCGCAAAGGAACTCCAGATTCCTTCCAGCTCCAATATGGTTATGGTGAGCAGGTTCGCCCAGGTCCATAGTCACCAACTCAGTCTAGCGACCATTGTCACCATTACTCAGGAAGGTCTCCGGAAGCATGTACCCAGAGACAGAAGTTCCTGAGAAAACCAAAAGATTCGGGAGAATGCTGGCAACTATCCTGCTACCCCTCGCAAGCTAAGCAAGCGCTCTACCACTTATTCCCCTCTCTGATCTACAGGGAAGAATCTCATGACAGATCTAGATCTATCCTCTAAGACAGCCATAAAATCCCCAGTCCACTATCTGAACCTGCATAATAGCAAACTTTACAGATGGAATTGAGCAAAGGAAAGATGTCCAATGAAACAACCAGACCAATTACCTCCAAACATGGAGCCACTGAAGGGTCAGAGTACTGAAAGAGACAAGAGGAAAGAATCCTATTTTCTGACCTCTGACAAAAATATTTCCAGAGACAGGGAAACTAAATGGTCCCTAAGAAACTACCCCTGTAGCCGGAACAAAGGAACTCTGTCTTCATTCCACAGATGGATGTGGATCTGAAAATGACAAGATCACCGTATGAGTTTGCTTGTCAAATATGGTGCCTGAGCCATTATGTAAACCAGAAAGGCACCATAACAATTCCCCTAAACCTGATGATTGCCAATACAGACCCCACCGGAAACTGCTGCAAGGCCAAAGGGAAGAGCCACAAACTAAAAGTGATTGAAAGACTGGCATGGTAACCTCAGAAATAGAAGACTTCTGAACTGGATCTCAAAGAAATCCCTACCAAAAAGGAATCAGACAAAGCATTGCATTAATAAGATGCCACACTTGTTCCATGTAGTCCATTGATCCTGAGAAGAGCAGCTATCCTCTCTAGGGATCGTAATCCTCATAGCCAGAGTAGGAATAATCCCTTCTCTATTAGGCACCGTGATAATTGATAGACAGAAAACCTTTTTTAAGGTAGGATACGAGGAAAACCAAAAAAAATAAATTATCCTGACTGCCCCCATTCCTGTGAAAAATCTCCAAGCACGGTATGGAACAAGAAAACTTCCACAAAGGAAACCTAGGATTTCGAAAAAATTTACTAGATTCTTAAGGATTGACAACAGGCAAATCTGAGTCGCGCCATAGCAGCAAAAACCTTTAATACACAAAGGTGTTAAAGCTTTATGAGAGAAGCAACCTGTGTAGCAGAGTGGAACAGAAACCTTACTATCTGAATCTCTAAAATCTTGCATTTTCCCTCAAAGAAGAAAAAACATAATGCCGCAGATACCACAGAAGATAACTGTCGCAAAATCTTTAGGCAAAAATACTCCTCAAGGAGATTGAGAGGAACGGCTGGACACTGCATGTCACGTCATTGAGGCTTGGGACATTAGAGGAGGAAGCTGTGGCATTGCCTGAACAACATCATTTGAGACATTGGGCTCAGGGATAACATCTTCAAACTGTGCCACAGAGCATAACCAGGCTTTAACAAAACAGTGACACCCATGTCCTGGCATTTTAATATTTATATACCTGACAGAAGGGTGTGTGTCGCAACTCCAATAGCTCAAGAGACAAACATAGGAATAGACCTCTGTTCCAAAACAAGATAACCCTCCTAGGCTGGAAGAGTAATCCAGACTTACATTATACAAAAAGATTACCACTAAAATTCAGTGGCATTTTTTTTTTTTTTTTTAAAGGATAACCCTATTATCATGCAGTAGTGATGAGTGCATGATCACAAGAGAGCTGTGAGACTTGTATTAAATTTAGTCATTGGACAATGAGACTTCAGGTATGCAACATGTAACTGACGGTATAACATAATTCCGTTATGAGGAACCGCCTCCACAGAGATGCCGCTCTTGTTAGACATTTAAATATGGGAGTAGTAAATATTGTGTGAGAGTAATGTTTATACAACTTACCACTGTCACATTCGTGCCCAGAAAAAAAAAAACTAAGTCTTTCTGCTCTGCAGTCTGATGTTCCCCCATGAGCCACCAGAGGGCTGTGCATCCTATTATGACATCACTCTGTTCCATCGGAGAGAAAAAAAAAAAGAGGGTGTGGTCAGGCTAAGAGAAAAAAGAAACAGTAAACCTACTCAGGATTAATATATACCAGGGCAGCATAATGTTAGGAACTTGTGAGGTGGGCCTTGCTGCGTTTTCCTAACTGCTTTAAAGCCTCCACTGCCCTACTGAAGAGACCAACGTGGAGTACAGTACAGCTAGACCCAATCTTGAGGAAAAATCAAAGCAAACCTACTCTGGCTTTCAAAATAATAAAATCTTGAAGTGAAATAATCACATTTTCTTCAGGACACAAAAACTTCACCTCCTTGTACCGAAGGCAAAGAGAATGACTGGGGATTGTGGGAAGGGAAGTGACATTTAACAGCTTTGCTGTGGTGCTCTGCCTCCTGCTGGCCAGGAGTGATATTTCCAACAGTAATTGAGGATTCCGTGGACTCACTGTATCTTAGAAGTATATTGCAGAAATGCTAATTTCTTTACTATTAGCAAACATTTTAGTAAATGTTACTGTTTTTAAGCAGCATACGTACATACCTGGTTAATGCCTGTGCACCAGGATTCAATCACACGACCTCAGAGGGTCAGCAGGGGCTTGCATGACAAGTTAAGTCTTCAGAAGCAATACACACTACTGCCAGTTTGCAGAGCGCACACATGGGGGTCGATTTATCAATGTCTTCGCCAGTCTTTCAACCCCCTACGACTGCAGGTTCTCACGAGAGCCTGCAGTCTATTTAACCAGCAGCGGTCAGACTGCTGCTTTCCTAACCTTTCACCATCTCTAAGGTGGTGAATTACAATCTCCCCAGTCTCGTCCGACTGGGGAGATTGACAGCTCATGCCCACACATAATTGGCTGTGCTAGGGATTGCACACAAGCGCAAAAAACAGTGCTAGTGTGCAATGCTGAATTCAGCCACGTATATGCACCCCTGTGACAGCTTGATAAATTGACCCCATGGTGTGAATACTGGTGCACAGGCCCACACAACATATGCGTATATGCCGCTGAAAAATAGTAATTTACTAAAAGCATTTTGTTAATGGAAGTATATTGCAAAAAAGCTTATATTTCAAATTGAAATCTACATTTCTTTTTAGGTAACCATGCTAAATTTAAGTGATTTTTGGTGTGATGAAAATACTTCAAACACAAATTTATGTAATAAACTGCAAACTAAAATGAAACTGAAGGTTACTGGCATTAAAAAAATGTTAAACTTACTATACAAAATCCAGTTTGCTTTATGCATGCTAGGCGGCGTGTCTTGGTTCAACAGATCATTGTGCTTCTCAACTAGCGAACATTAAACTACAATTTTCACACTGACAAATGTGCATTACCTTTTTATTTCAAGCATATTAAAAAGGGACATTAAACACTGAGATGGTAATATAAAATGTTAAATCATATACATATAGAAAAAAAAAACTGTTATACTTTATTTTGTCCCCCTTTCCAGTATATCCATTCTGAAATTGTGAGCTTTTCAGTTCCTGTTAGAAATGGAAGTGTAGAACACTGTACTATAAAACACAGCCATTGGCTGCACTGTAGTGACTTATTTATAACTGTCCCTAATTGGCCACAGCAGAGAAAGTGACCTAAGTTACAACATGGCAGCTCCCATTGTTTTATAGACACTAAATATTGACAAAAGTGTAAAGTTTTAAAAAACTAATTAAACTATAAAAAATACATCTACATGTTATTCTCAGACTAATCTTATTTGAATGCATCATTCTTTCTAGCATTTAGTGTTTAATGTCCCATTAAAATGTAACAAGTAGTTCTATTTCCCTAATGGAATTATATAGACACTTTTTACCCCCAAAACAGGGTCTGTTGCTAAGGGGTGTATACTAAATTTTTGTATGGGAAGGAGATGCATACAAACATAAGTGCACAATGAAAACAGTCATTTGTATTTAAAATTACATAGGAATAATTTGTATTAAATATGCACAGCAAATTATAAATTTAAGTATACTGGTTGTACAAAAATCGGCTGAACATGGGCATATAAAACCCAAATATCAGTGTAATTCTGCAGACATTTTCACTTTGCAGACCTGTTATTTCTTGCAATTTAAGTAGCAAGTTTTTATCACAATTACTCTAAAAGGCAAACCTATGCAAATGAAAAAAAGGAACAGTACACTTAAAACTTCGTGATTTGAATTAGGGGTAATAGTAAAGTTTAAACATATGCTGGGTTCTCCCAGTGTACTTCGTTCACCAATGCAAAATTTTACACATATCACCACTCGTAGGACAGTCACCTTTTTATTGAATTCCATGAGGAATGCCCCTGCGAGTAAGTGTGTAAAACCACGTCTAGACTGGCATTTTTTAGAATCATGCCCTAAGACTCTAAATTCTTAGAATTACATCCACGTTGTGTCCAGTAAGCAGAGTACTTTTAAATACGCTTTAATGATATATTTTAAACAATACATTTTAAAAGGTTTTACATTTTTGCACAATTTAAGGTTTACATACTATTCTCTATGTATATTGAATGTTTTGCCATAATGCCTATTTATGCAGTTGGAGACTAAGAAACTGCTGCTCTTTCAGTACATAAACAAATATTTAAGATAGTGTTAGCACAGTGGTAAAATTCAAATTGAAATCTTACCACTGCAGTGCGACCAATTATGGAATGAGGACCAGTCAAAGAAATAACAGAGTCTTCAAATTTGAACTTAGCCACTCCATCTGCAGAAGTTACATTTCCAAGATCCCCAACATGCCTACATGAGAAAAAAAAAATTTTTAGTGACAACATACTCACAGCAACACCACACAATAGAGATTGCTAGCTAAGCAATTCAACATATCCGAGGATCCCACTGATCTTACATATAGTCTTAGCAGTGAGAAATGAGAACACAGAATCACCTATTAAATCAACATGACCAGTTTTTGTCTTTGTTGGTCACTGGATATGGTAAATGATACAACAGTCTCAAACAATTTCTATAGTGTCAGCACCAAACTAACCTTTGACATTGGGTGGGCTAAACATATCGTACCAACTGTCTAAAATAACCAAATTACAACACATGTGCACGCTACTTACCTCAATTACTGTTGCAAAGTCTATCCTGTATCACAGCCAAGGGAAATCAAATAAAGTGCAGGAACCAAAGTACAACTCAGCTCATTTGTAAGAAATCCGTTTTAGGGCCAATTTTTTTTGGCAAGATTCTATAAAGGTGGCTAATCAGTACGAGGCCCCTCACAGATTGTTTTAAAGACAATTTTTACCTTGGGAACTGTATAACTCATTAAGGGAAGTTCACTAATGTTTTATGTTATGGAGGGGCACTTATTTTACAAAGTAGTGCTCAGTAAAATAAGTGGATTATTTCTCTGTGCTGGCAAGTTGAGAATCAGGCTCTAAAAGGGATTAAGCATATGTACCAGGATTTACTTTGGTTATACAGATACGGTAGAGGCATTAAAAGCTTTTGCCACCATAATCCAATGGAAAGAACATAAAACCCTTGCATGTGTCCATCACATGATTCAAATGTATGTGAGTGCCAGTCCCAGGCAATAATTGGAAAAGCTCTTAAAGAAAAAAACTGACTTGTGCCGCAACGGACCAATAATGAATGCCCTCGAGGTGCATGAACACAAAACATGTTGACCTTACTCAGCATATGCCATCCAAGTCTGCAGGACAGAGGCAAAAGGAGAGTTGCTGGTGGTATCAAGTCCAGATATGAAAAAGGACAGTAAATGATTTAAAATTATCATAGCGACAGCTTGAAAAAGATTTGATATTTTAGCCCCCAGTTACTTATTTTCCGCTCCAGGCTTTTCTGATCAGGTCTTTTCAAAATCGGTTTGCGGGTGCGTTATCACAGCATGCCCAATCGCACTATTGAACTAAATGTAGTTCGCTCCCGCTACCAGACCAGGAGAGCGCTACAGTTAGTTCAATAGCGCAATCAGTGCACTGCGATTAGACAGCGCGCCCGCGAACCACTTCTGAAAATAAGACCTGATCAGAGGAGCCTAGAGAGGAAACTAAGAAACTTTGGGGGCTAAACTCAAATCCTTGTTTTTTTCAAGACATCGCTAAGATATTACACAATTCTGCACTAAGTGCAGAATTATGTAACCTGTTTTTACATTTACGGTCCCTTTAATAACTTTTGGTTTGCTGTAGCTATCCCGCAGATTAAAAAAGCCAGTTAAGTGGAATATTGAAGATTGTGTCCCTCTAAACCATGCAGAAGCCGTTAATTTCAAAAAGCCATATTATACCCAAGGCAAAATCATTACTGGAACAAAACAAGCACTTTAAATTACTGCCTGAGCTGGTAGAAACAGAACCAATTGTGGATGACTTCTATGAAAAGGGAAGAGAGCTATACCACCAACTAAACGTTCAGAATCACAGCCCATCAAAAAGATAAAAAAAAAAAAAGATTTCATGATTCAGAAAGAACATACAATTTTTAACATCTAAGCAAATTTGATATTAGAAGTAAATTGGAAAATTATCTTGGTATCTTGTTAAACGAGCAGCAATGCTGGTATCTAGAGGGTAGAAAAATAGACAGCACAACCCACGATTCAAATGCAATTTATTACCAGATCACACGCACAATAAAAACACACAAGAAGTATGTATCGAATAGGTATATATAAAATCCTCCTCAGAGGTATGTCCGTAGCAGTCTTTAGATCGGAGATCACCAGCTGTAATGTCAGAACAAACTGCCTTTGTTATTGCAAATGGTCTCTAAGTTCAAACAACCCACTTTCCTTCTGAGATCCAGCTACGGCTCCTTGAATTGGCCAAAAAGTAACCCGGTTGTTTCTGTCCAATTTTTTGGTGGGCTGTTTGAACTTGAGACTGGGTTGCGCTGTCAATTTTTCAACCGTCTACAAATTGGTTTCCAGCTTGTCTAGGACGTACAAGTTTTGTATTAGAGCTGCAACAACTAATCGCCATAATCAATAATAATCGATTATGAAAATAGTTGTCAACGAATCTCAATCGATTAGTTGGTCTGTGCACAACACCAACTGCTTCACTCCAATGAACTCCTGCACATGGTATTGTGTTTTATGGTTATGTCCTTAGCCTAAAGGACATCTACAGACGTCTACTTTTCACTTTTTCAGGACAGTGTACGTTTACAACTACCCCTGGCTTATGTGCAACCCAGATATAATAGTCATCAGTTGGATTGTTTATATTAAATCTGGTGATTTGGAACTATGCTTTTCATGATAGTGCCAAGCTTGTTGTTTACACCTTGCCCCTAGATTGATGGGAGTTATTTAAATTGATGTGCACTATTATCTGTTTGCACAATTATTAGCGTATTGCTTGCTATTGCTGATTATATGTACTGTATAAATAAATGTGTAAGGTTTTGTCCTGTTATTGATATAGTCCTTAGCGCTTTTGATTTTGTTTTTTGATATTTTTAATTGTGATAATATGTACCAGATTCAACTTTTATAAGTATATATTCGTTATTTTTAGAGCGGACCAGATATTTCCTTTAACCTTATAGCTGGTTATTTACCATTGCATATAGATATTCAAGATATTTTTATGTTAGAATGAAGTCAAGGGTTACTTTATTGAGAGGCCCCTTGCCAAGGTAGAAAATACTTAGCATTGGTGAAGAGCTAACAAAGATAAATACAGGTATACCCCGCTTTACGTCGATTCGCTTTACGTCGTTTCGCTAATACGTCGCCGCCGCAAACCCGGAAGTAGTTTCTCAGCGCGGCACAGCTCAGGACTTAGACAAGGAGTAAAGAGAAAAATTGCATGCGGTTTTACAGAGTACGTTGGAAAGACTTTAGGGTTGCTAAAACTGTGCAGTACAGTATTGTACTGTACCAGATACTGTAATTTGGTAAGTCCAGTACAGTATACCGGTCTTCATAAGCATTACAGTATTTTTTGTACAATTAAAGGTACAGTACAGGATTATTTGTTAAATCCATACAGTAATTGTACCGTACACACAAGTCTAGTTCTTCATAAGCAGTATTTTTTGGCCAATAAAGGTACAGTACAAGTACCAGTATATGCTGTATACAGTATTATTGTCATAATACCTTTGTGCTTACCTTGAATAGTACAGGTAAGCATTTCATATGCCTCCATCTCATATACAGTACCATACCATAAAACATAACCTACTTTAGTACTGTACAGTATTGTTTGGCATGGTTTGAGATCTCCACATAAAATAAGGATCTGTCATACAGTACAGGTACAGTAGAGTACTGTACATTAGGTTATATGTAATTAAGTCCCACAGCCATCATCATCACCTTCAACATCAAGACCTGATGAATCTTTTTCAAGTTCATCACCTTCAAAACTGATTTGCATTGAAAACTCAGATGATGAATCATAAGCAAAGATAAGCAATAAAGCACATACCACTGTATTGTACTACATGTTGTACTGTACAGTACCTGTATACAGTATATGTATCCCTTTCTACTGTCTGCATAACTGAATACAGTAGTGTACTGTCTTTTGTTGTTATTAAACTAAACTTAGCACTATTGCACACCTATATATGTTATTTCAAACATGTTTTTAAGCTTGTAAACACACTGGCAAGTGAAAAACAAGTAAAAAATGCATTGACTCACTTTAAGTCGGTTTTCACTTTACAGCAGGGCTCCGGTCCCTAACCCGCTGTATGAGCGGGGTATACCTGTATCCCACTTTGGTGAAATTGGCAAAACCCTACTTATACACCTCAACAGCCTTTTCTCTGCTGCAGGAAATACAGCTGCAAACAGAGAACCAGCCTTAGCCAGAAGCATGTGGACATGTTGAGATTTTTGCATTTCAATGCAAAGTTTCTGAAAGAGTGAATAACAGAATGTTATTAACAGTGATAGTCTAACTCTTTCTAGTTCTACCTCTTTTCAAACAGTTTGGGGTTTTGTTTTGTTTAATTATAAAACTGTGCTCTGCTGCTTAAAATTTGAAGAAACAGTTGTGTTAATATAAAGTTTTAGTCTGACGTTTATATTTGTAACACTCATTATGTGGATTTTATTTAAAAAATAGAAAATTATTGATTCTCTTTTTATCCGATTAATCGAAAAAATAATCTGCCGATTAATCGATTATGAAAATAGTTAGTTGCAGCCCTATTTTGTATACAGCAGCAACGTCTCCACCAAAAGTATTAGCTCAGTACAGATTTTACCAAAGTACTGTAAGTCCAAAGGAAAAAGGCTAGAACAGCTCAAACGCATTTTACTTTATTCAATAATAAAGTAGAAATCAACATGGGCTGCACAACATACAAGCATGTTAAAAGCAATAAAAGCAACACATCTATTGCTTTTAACATTCTTGTATGTTGTGCAGCCCACGTTGATTTCTACTTTATTATTGAATAAAGTAAAATGCGTTTGAGCTGTTCTAGCCTTTTTCCTTTAGACTTACAGTACTTTGGTAAAATCTGTACTGAGCTAATACTTTTGGTGGAGACGTTGTTACTGTATACAAAATAGGGCTGCAACTAACTATTTTCATAATCGATTAATCGTCCGATTATTTTTTCGATTAATCGGATAAAAAGAGAATCAATAATAGTTTTCTATGTTTTAAATAAAATCCACATAATGAGTGTTACAAATATAAACTTCAGACTAAATCTTTACATTAACACAACTGTTTCTTCAATTTTTAAGCAGCAGAGCACAGTTTTATAATCAAACAAAACCAAACCACAAACTGATTGAAAAGAGGTAGAACTAGAAAGAGTTAGACTATCACTGTTAATAACATTGTTATTCACTCTTCCAGAAACTTTGCATTGAAATGCAAACATCTCAACTTGTCCACATGCTTCTGGCTAAGGCTGGTTCTCTGTTTGCAGCTGTATTTCCTGCAGCAGAAAAAAGGCTGTTGAGGTGTACAAGTTCTAGCCTTTTTTCCTTTGGACTTTTGAACTCTGCTATTGGGCTCTTTTAACTCCAGTCGAGACGCTGACATTTCACAGGAACCGGAAGCATCGCATCTTTATTGACCGGCTTGCTTGGGGCATTTTAGAGTAAGTTTGGCGGAGCATGTAAAACACTTTTGCAGTGTTATCCTCAGAGGTTATGCAACTAAACTCCAGCATACCGGTTTATTGCTTAAGAGGTTTCTGGAAGTGGACGACTGAATTTTGCGGAGCAAATAAAACACTGTGGAAGTGTTATCCTGGGTAAGGTTTTGTGCCGGAATATGATCTGAATAGGACATACGAAGAGATTGTAAGTGATTTACACTTTTCTCTGCATAGTCTTACACTTTCCCACTTGGACATTGGTTTTATTCATTATCAAAACAACGTTAACTGGTCTATTGAGTTACAGTGAGTCAGGGCTGGTGCTGTACACGCTATCGTATTTATATTGAAAGTACTGTATCACCGTTCAACAATGAATCAAAATAATTATTTTATTATATCCAGGTCTTCTGAGACCAACTTGTTTGCTCCTCACTAGTAATTAAGAGGGGCTTTTCTATTGTATGTCATCTATTATTGGATATTACAGCAATTATTTGTACACTAAGGGTTTCACAATTAGTGCTGCTTTTCTTTGTGTTTAATGCTGGTACTGTATCTAGCTGAACACATCCAATGAGAATGATGAGGAATAGATGTGCAGCAAGCAGCAGCTAGTTCCCAGTAATTCATTGCTGCACATGTATTTCAACAATGGATACAAAGAAAGAAGCAAACTTGATACTGGTTTAAAGGGGCAGTCAAGTCAAAAAAACCTCATGATTTAAATAGGGAATGAATGTTATTTTAAACAACTTTCCAATTTACATTTATCCCCAATTTTGCTTTATTTTATTTTCATATTCTTAGTTGAAAGCTAATTCTAGGAGGTTCATATGCTAATTCCTTAGACCTTGAAGACTGCCTCTAATCTGAATGCCTTTTGACCACTAAAAGGCATTAGTTCATGTGTTTCACATAGATAACATTGAGCTCATGCACATGAAGTTACCCTGGAGTGAGCAATGATTGGCTAAAATGCAAGTCTGTCAAAAGAACTGAAATAAGGGGGCAGTCTGCAGAGGCTTAGATACAGGGTAATCAGAGGTAAAGTGTTTTTATATAACTTGGTAATGCAAAACTGGGGAATGGGTAATAAAGGGATTATCTTTCTTTTTAAAGAACAAAATCTCTGGTGTTGACTGTCCCTTTGAAGCTGCACACTAATTCATGAAAGAAAAATGCTCATTTGTCAGCACAAAATGAAAAAGCCTTAACATCTTAAACTGTCTTATATGCCAAAGTGACTTTAGTGTCTATAAAAGAAATAGACTCACAACCTTATGTTGTGCATAGGAGAAAAGCCCAAAACGTTATATCAAACAGCAAGAATATCAAAGGGACACTGAACCCAAATTTTTTCTTTCGTGATTCAGATAGAGCATGCAATTTTAACAAATTTTCTAATTTACTCCTATTATCAATTTTTTATCGTTCTCTTTCTTTCTTTATTTGAAAAAGGCATCTGAGCCATTTTTTGGTTCAGAACCATGGAAAGCACTTTTGGTAGGTGAATTTACCCACCAATCAGCAAGAACACTGTTCACCAAAAATGGGCCGGCATCTAAACTTACATTCTTGCATTTCAAATAAAGATACCAAGAGAATGAAAAGAATGATAATAGGAGTAAATTAGAAAGTTGCTTAAAATTGCATGTTCTATCTGAATCACAATAGAAAAAAATTGGGTTCAGTGTCCCTTAAGTACCGGAAGGTACAAAGTTTATTACCTCTCTTCATCAGTTGGGCCACCATGTTTTTTGCCTTCTGGATTGAAATGAGGACCTGCGCTTATACAACCTGAAAAACAACAACAATTCAGCTATGCGTTTTACAATCACATTTCTAGTAGCTTTTTATACTTTTGTGAATTTGATCATTCTTGACAAGACTGCAAAAGGGACATGAATTCCAAAAAGTTGAATATGATTCAGATAGAGCATACAATTTTAAACTGATTTCCAATCAACAAATTGGCTTTGTTCTCTTTGTATGCTTTGTTGAAAGAGCAGCAATGCCCTACTGGGAGCTAGCTGAGCCAACGACAAGAGGCATATATGTGTACAGCCACCAATAGGCAGCTAATTCCCAGTAGTGCCTGAGCCTACCTATGTATACATATATACACATATATGCTCTTTCTGGACTATGAACAATTTGGTCTTCATGTCCCTTTAACCCCCCTTTACTACAAAGAACTTGCCCAGAACACCGGAGAGTTTAAGCATTTTGCCATCACTGCATTTAAACTGAAATAGAGCCTTTTGTTATTTACCAGTCAAAACTATATCTATATATGTATTTTTTTTATTAGACAACCCAAGGTATTGATATAGGCCCCTTTTTAATATATTTCATGCCATCATTTGGCGGTGAAATGGTGGCATCAAATACCAAAAATGGGCCTAGATCAATACCTTGGGTTGTCTACTTAAACCCAGGCTCTATTTCTGTTTAAATGGAGCGATAGCAAAAACACTAAAAATTATCCAGTATTTTTGGCCAGTTCTCTGAACTTCCCAGTAGTAAAGGGGTTAAATTAATCTAAATTGTGGTTTTCTACATAAAGGTTTCATTTTTAGAAAAACTTTTCCCAGTTATTAGAAAATTTCTGATCTAATTTTATAACATTAGAAATACATAGATAGATAAATTAAATGTCTTGCCCCTCCTCCCTCCTCACACTTTGGTCCTTGTGCAGATTTACTACATGCCAAACCAGATATTATATTCATTAAGCTTCTTAAAACTTAGTTAATTCTGTGTACATAGATTTGCAGGGGAGCAATAGCATTAAAGTCACAATTAATCTAATGATTCAGATAGAATATGCCATTTTAATCAACTTTTCACTTAATTCCTTATCTTGGTATGAAGGAGCAAGTTATTTCTGCAGATACAAATTCAGTTTTGAGAACTACAAAACCAATGTGACATCTAGACAGAAAAAAATGGCAAAGAATCTTAAAGAAACCCCTTGGTGAGCACGGCATTGTGAACTGATTAATGGAATTAATTTACCAAAATATTAACACATTACAGCCATAAATATACAGCCTCACACAACAAAAACCAATGCTCATTTCAGGAGGAATAACCTTTGGATTATTTGTACCTTAACCCCTTCATCCAAAGTGACTTAGATCCAAGTCATGCAGTACAAAGCCCATTTTACTGCACAACGTAGATCTACGTCACAGCTCCAGGCATCTGTCTGCATATGAAAAGGGAGTATGATCGGTGCTTTGGTTCTAGAAGGAGCTAGATGTCTGAGCTAATGCTCAATTGCTTGTGCCAGCGGGAGGGAAGGTGGGCTGCAGAGGGAGTAGTCCTTTGCTACAGAATTTTTTTTAATGGAGAAGGGATGGTAAGTTACACTACCTCAAAAAAAGGAACTGGAAGGGGGCCACCCTAACGATTGTGGGGAGGTAGGGGGCATCACTACACTACAGAAAATAAATAAAAAAGTGGGTACTGAGACAGCTGCCAGTATGTAAAATGGCAGCCTCCAGTAGGGGAGGGTTAAAGAGCTGTTTGTGAAGGGGACTCAGGGTGGTGGGAGAGTTGAGGGATCTTTACACTGCAAAAAATAAGTCTAAAAATGCAGAAAGTCTGCCAGTACCTAGCATGGTGGTGACCAGAGGGGGTAAGTGAAGGTAGAGAGCTGTTTGGAGGGATTAGGGAGTGGGAAGTGTCAGGTAGGAGGAGTAACCTCTACTCTGCATCAAAAATTAACCTTACAAGCGAATTAACTTTTTCACTGCCAGGAATTTAAAGTAAGGTGCGCAGCAGCATTCTAACTGCCAAAAAGCAATGGCAAAGCCACGCATGTCTGCTATTTCTCAATAAAGGGGATCACAGATGACTGCAGTAGTTGTGTGTAAATCATTTCAGTGGGAAACCCATAGTGCCATCTAATATGCCAATATGGGCCTAGATCAATAGCTTGAATTGTCAAATATATATATTTTTATTTATTAGGGTTCTGAATTCCATGCACCCAGGCTTCTCTAGAAGCTAAACCTAAACTGCCCAGTTACCTTCAAACCATATTCTACATGACATGAATCCTACCATTGGTATTATCGCCAAAAGCATGGATATGGAAGCCATGATTGCCATCAGCGAGCCCCTCGATGCTGCCATCAACTGTTACTGGTCCGTTACCCTGTACACAGATTTATAGAACAAAAGTCAGTAATTGGTAAAAGAATAAACAAGTGTTCAGACTAAGAAAACCCATTTTCAGCATATTTAAAAAAAAAAAAAAAAAAAAAGATAAGTTTCAGAAAACCACCAAGTGACAAAACCACCACAAGAAAGGGTCACATACAGCTTTGAATAGTGTGCAGCATGATGGGAATTCAGACTGCTTTGTGAACAGAAGGCACTTGCTTTCTGGCTAATCTTTAACTGCCAGATATGCTGAGCAAGAGAGTTCATTCTCTAAACTTTAATCAAGATTTATATCTAGGTCAACAAGGCAACTTTTTGCTTTATATGCCTCTGCTTTCTAGAGTAAAGTTTGTGCCACTTACCCTTACAGCTCTGGTAGAGAACTAAGCAGGACTTTCAGGTTATGTTCTACAACTGACAGCAGAATAACAAAGTCAGTTGTGCTAGGAGGATTGGCATGCAGCCAGCCAAAGCTTTGAACACCAAATTAAATTGGACGACTACTCCCCCATTATACCTTTGTTACAGTATAGGTTTAAAGAAAAAGAGTCTAAATAAGACTTGCATGGTTCAGATAGAGCCTTTAATTTTATGACACTTAAATTTGCTTCTATTCTCAAATGTGCATTGTTCTCTTAGTATACCTAGATGAAAAATACGCAGATATCCTACACTAGTGGGAGCTAGCTGCTGATTTGTCTCATGTGATCAGGTAGCTAGATGTTAGCAGCTAGCTGCCAGTAGTGAAATGCGTTGAAAAAAAGACCTAAGTCCATTGAGTTCAACCTATACAAATCTAATATACTTACAAAAAAGCTCCAGTTGAGCTTAAATTAATGCCATTAAAAGGAGACACATTTAACACAAGCAATCATATCCATGTATTATGTTTCTAGCCCGAAATGTATACAAACCATTTTTAAATGTATCTAAGGTTTTGGCATTCACTACCTCCAATGAGTTCCACAAATTTTTTGCTCTTACAGTAAAAACGTTTCTGTTGCAGATTATATCTCCTTTCCTCCAGCCTTAAATTATGACCTCTTATCACAATTTTCTTGGAATAAACAGCTTCTGCCATCTCTGTATATGGGCCTTGAATATATTTATATAAAGTAATCATGTCACCTCAAGTGCCTTTTTTCTAGAGAAATCAGACCCAGTTGGCTAACCTTTTGATAGCTTAAATTCTCCATTCCTTTTAATAGCTTTGTGGCCCCTTCTCTGAACTTTTTCTAGGTCTGCAATGTTTTTATCGGTCCCCAGACCTGCACTCCATACTCAAGGAAAGGTCTTACCAAGGATTTATATAGTAACAGAATTATGCATGCCTCGCTTGAATCAATGCCTCTTAATACATGCTAGTATCTCAGCCTTAGAAGCCGCTGACCTGCATTGTGCACCCACCTTTAGCTTGTTATCTATTACTACTCCCAATTCTAGCCAAACCATGAAAGAAAACTTGGGGGTTTCCTGTCCCTTTAAGCTTTAGCCTAAAATATATTACAGTAGTAGCCGGACTAATACCAGATGTCAAAGTTTCAAGTTTTTTATTCTTCTACATATACATTTATTCACCGTTTCCTCTTAAATCTATTCAAGTACGTCCCAGGCATTATCTTTCAACCTTTAAACTGCTTAAATCCTTTTGGAAAGCCTTTTGCCTGAAGCATTGTGCCACTAATGGTACACGTGCTTAGCCTGGACTATTTTAAATAACTGAAAAGATAAGATGTGCACCTATAGCAGGTTCTGATTCAATTTAAGCAAGACGTGCACCTATAGTATGTTCTAATTCAATTTAAGAGCTTGTGCACATCGTACAGCTTAGTAGGTCAGTTATACATAAACACTTAGTTGCTGCTATTTTAAAAACAAGAGAAAAGTATTAAGTGAACACATACTAACTAGAAATAGCCATTAGAGTCACTTTAGTAATGATGTAAGCCTGGTTTCTGCAGGCTGCACTTTTTACCCAGTTGGAGCTAAACAGCAATCACAACAATTCCCACTACCCTGCAGTTACTATAGCAGCATGTATGAGCCCAGAGGCCTAGCTAGGACACCACAATCCCTTTATCAGCATATCTGTCAATTCACAGTCTTTGCATGACTGTTAAAAAAATGGTCTATGATGCATAAGAGCAGTATTTACACTCACTTTATTCAGGGATTTTTTATTGACAATCTGTTTAAAGGGACAGTACACAAATTCTTTTTATATTAATGTATTTTCAATGACATGTTATATCAGCTGAGTATAAAATGTATGAGAAATTGCTTGTTCAACTACTTCATATACACAAATAAACCTGGTTTTGAGCTTTTAAATCACAGCCTATTACAATGGGTTGAGCTTCAGGTAATATATCATATTACTGTACACACACTTGCTTCCTTATCTTGTATTAGGATATAAAACTAAAGCTCAATACATAGAGAACAATGGAAATCATGCAATTACTTAACTACCCTGCACCCCACTGGGAGTGTAATTTCTTCTGCTAGCTGTGTTTACTTAGGCTATTCAATAGCTGAGACTCCAGTATAGGTTGGGATACCACAAGCTAAATCAGCTATTTTAACAGCCAAAATAGGGGTAAAGGAGCTACTTGTAAACTGATTAACACACACCACAGGTAAAATGGATCATTGGGAACAATTTAAAAAGGGAGAAATTTTTGGGGTGAACTGTCCCTTTAAGGTAAAACTAATTAAGCAGAGATCATTTTGTACTTTGTACTAATCTTTATTGGCTAAGGACAACTGCCTGGGTTTTACTGTTGGCAGGGCATGCCTCTAATTAGGAAAAGCAAACAGTTCACTTAGTAAAGGAAAAAATTAAATAAAAAAATACCATAAAATGCAATGCTCTTAGACGTGAAAGCCAAACTAAAATGTCCATTTAAGAATTAAGAATATGATACCCAAATGTTTTATTTAATGACCCTGAGAGCATACACATAAAAAAAAAAAAACTTTAAAAATGTATTTCCATCATCAAATATGCTTCATTCTCTTGGTATCCTGTGTTGAGGAGCATCAATGCACTACCAGGAGCTAGCTGAACCCAATAAGAGGAGTTAATTAAGTATAACAAAACAAACTTTGAAAAGAGAGAACTGGAAAGAGGTAGACTATCACTGTTTATAACATTGTTATTCATTCTTTCAGAAACTTTGCATTGAAATGCAAAAAGTCAACATGTACACATGCTCCTGGCTCTCTAACTACAAGCTATTTCGCTTGCAGCAGAGAAGAGGCGCTCAGATGGTGTTGAGGTGCCTGAGATGCATAAGTAGGGTTTTGCCAATTTTGCCAAGGTGGGATATTTCTTTGTTCGCTCCACCACCGTAAAGTGTTTTCCTCCTTGCCAAGGAGCCTCTCAAAGTAAACCTGGATTTAATTCTAACAAAAATATTAAAACTATTTATGCAATGGTAAATAACCAGCTAAAAGGTTAGGGAAAAAATATCTAGTCTGCTCTTAAAATAACCAATACTTATTTAAAAAGGCTGAGACTGGTACAAATCACAATTGAAAAAAAAAAAAAAAAAAGGAAAAATCAAAATCACCAAGGACTATATATCAACAGGACAAAGCCTTACAGTTATCTATACGGTACATATAATCAGCAATAGCAAACAGCTAATTGTGCACATTAATTCAAATAACTCCCACCAATAAGTAAATATGCTCGGTACTATATCAGGCAAAGCATAGTCCCAAATCACTTGATTTAATATAAACAATCAAAGTGACTCATTTGTGGGTTGCACATAAGCCAGGAGTAGTTGTAAACTTAAAAACTTACTGTCCTAAAAAAGTGAACCAAACATCTGTAGACTTCCTTTAGGAAAAGAACTATAAAACAATACCATGTGCAGGAGTTCATCAGAGTAAAGCAGCTGGTGCTGTGTGCAGACCAACTAATTGATAATGAGATTAGTTGACGACTTTTCATAATGTATTTGTTGCAGCTCTAATACACATGCGCAACTTACATCATCGCATTCCACAGTTGATATGTGGAATGCGCACTTGAGCAGGGTAGGAAATTTTTATGGGGTTGTGGAACTAAAAAACAGCCGATTCACTCTGATTAGTGCATGCATATTCAAGAGGTAGGACAATCTGACAGTCTGTTATGTCAGATTTTCCAACTAGTACATGTTTAGTACTTTGGTAGCTAAAGCTGACAAATGAAGCGATCTGCTAAAAACTGCACAAAGCACATGCGTGGGAGAACAAATCAAAGATTAAATTTAATGTACTATTTGGATGTACTAAAATAATTATTCAAATAAATAGTACATGAAAGTTAATATTTGATATAATATATAGTCCCCTGCATGTGCTAATAGGAAAATCTGTCAGATTTTCCTACCTTGAGTTTGAATGCGCTAATTACATCACTCAGTAAAGCGGGCATAACTATCTCCACAACCCCCTATCAAAATTTTCCTACCCCTCTAAGTGCGCATGACCATATGCACGTCAGCACAATTTACAAATGTGCTGTGGAATATGGTGATGTAATTTGCGCATTAGCCTTAGTAGGAACGGTAACAAACATAGATGGCAAATAGCAAGACTGCACAGCCTTGGATACACACGACATGTGTAGCCAGCATATCAGATAAACAATAATGGCATATAGTAAGCACATATATACACTCCCACAATGTCCACCAGGCAGGCACCCACAAAACCAGCATGTACACTCCCACAATGTCCACCAGGCAGGCACCCACAAAACCAGCATGTACACTCCCACAATGTCCACCAGGCAGGCACCCACAAAACCAGCATGTACACTCCCACAATGTCCACCAGGCAGGCACCCACAAAACCAGCATGTACACTCCCACAATGTCCACCAGGCAGGCACCCACAAAACCAGCATGTACACTCCCAAAATGTCCACCAGGCAGGCACCCACAAAACCAGCATGTACACTCCCAAAATGTCCACCAGGCAGGCACCCACAAAACCAGCATGTACACTCCCAAAATGTCCACCAGGCAGGCACCCACAAAACCAGCATGTACACTCCCAAAATGTCCACCAGGCAGGCACCCACAAAACCAGCATGTACACTCCCAAAATGTCCACCAGGCAGGCACCCACAAAACCAGCATGTACACTCCCAAAATGTCCACCAGGGAGGCACCCACAAAACCAGCATATACACTCCCAAATGTCCACCAGGTAGGCACCCACAAAACCAGCATGTACACTCCCAAAATGTACACCAGGTAAGCACCCACAAAACCAGCATGTACACTCCCAAAATGTACACCAGGGAGACACCCACAAAACCGCCATGTGCACTCCCAAAATGTCCACCAGGGAGGCACCCACAAAACCGCCATGTGCACTCCCAAAATGTCCACCAGGGAGGCACCCACAAAACCAGCATATACACTCCCAAATGTCCACCAGGTAGGCACCCACAAAACCAGCATGTACACTCCCAAAATGTACACCAGGTAAGCACCCACAAAACCAGCATGTACACTCCCAAAATGTACACCAGGGAGACACCCACAAAACTAGTATGTACACTCTAATGATCACCAGGGAGGCCCAAACACACAGACTGGCATGCCCACCAGAGAAGCACAAAGACAGAGGGGCATGTACACTCCCAAATGCTCTCCAGGGAGGTGAGTTGCCAACATTGCCACCAAAAAATACACATAGAACAGGAAAAAAAGCACGCACACCCAAATATACACGGTAGTCAAGCACGCACACACACTCATTTTATGACCTTGCATTTCATAGCTACGCACTTCAATGCAAATAAAAACAAACTGCTCCTTGCCTCTTGCTCGAATCGGACAACGCCGGTGACATCACTTGTTCCCTTGAGCACACAGATCGCCTTCACCATTATGTTAGTTCAGTACGTCGCTCCAAACACTCGAGATCGGAAGATGAGCCAGCGAGAATTGACGCTTATATAAAATATTTCACGTCACGACGAACGCTCTGTCATCTTGGGTAAATCCTATCCAATAAATTCCCAGTTTTGCTCAGAAGCGCCCACAGGCGGACCAATAGGATTAGACTGACAACACGTGACCAGTGGGTAGGGTTAATGTAGACAAGTTGTATGGGGTTAGATAAGTTAAACAATTACATGTGATTGCTTTACAAACATATTAGTTATGTAAGTGGGATAAAAGGAGAAACACACGGATTTATCTGAAGAGAAACGGCATGAAGTGGTTGCTTATTCATACTTATAATGGTCGCTTACTTTATGAAAAAAATAATGTACTGATTTAGTAGACACAGAAGTGCTTTGCATTTATTTATACGTCTGACTTTTTAAAGGTTTGTGTTACTGGTTTATATTAGCTCCTTTAATGTTTGCACAGCTTTCTGCAAAACATGTCCAGAATATATATTTTTAGGCTTTTTATGAAGGTGATAATGCATTAAATGTGTGAAAAATTAACATGGAAAAAAAAAGCCAAGTCAGTTTGCAAGGTTGAGATATTAAATTACCAAACTTGCTTGTTCTGCCAGAGGTCTTGTACAATCTTTAAGTGACATAATATTAAAAAAAAATCACATGCTCTATATAGTTGCCAACATTTGAAAATAATTTCCAGGGTCACTTTGCAGCAGATCCACACCCATTTATGGTTTACATAACCCCGCCCACTCCGATACCCAAAACAGCACGTAAAGTACTAGTTGTATAACGTTTACTGATCGCTTAAAGGGACAGTAGAGTCAAAATTAAACTTAAATGGCTTGGATAGAGCATACAATTTTAATGTCTTCATGGCGGTGCAATAGTGTTCACATCGGAACTAAATTACGTTTAAGTTTTGAATATTGCATGTGTTTTATACTTCTATTATTGCAAACGCGATGGCACGATTGTGTATTACTTATAATATTTTAATATAGCAAACGTGTTCTATATTAATACGCTTGCGACAGTGTGATCACAATATTATAAGTAAAGCAATCGCGCCTTTGCTTTTGCAATATTAGAAGTGTAATGCACATATCATATAGAAAATTGAAAACGCGATTACAGAAACACAAATCACACTTTAAGTATATAACGAAATATAAATATTGCAATCGCATCATCGGGATCTTAAAATAAGTTAAAAAACACGCCTAAGGACACAATACAAGATTTGTACAATCACGCCTAAAGTTTACATACATTACATACATATTAGAATACTATACTATACAATACATATACATTGAACGTATATACATATTTCGTATACTACACCCCAGCTCTTTTTAATTGGACTTTTTTTTAAAATGTATTTATAAGTAAGGTAGATCGAAGACATGATGTAGATATAGGCAGGCGTTCTGTGGGAGTTTGCTGGGTGCTCAATGGCAAAGGCGTGCACACAGGATGTTCCGGGTGTGCCCTTTTCACCCCAATGCTCACACCTATGCCGCTAGCTGCCCTGCACAAAATGGCTGAGATGAAGACCACGTTGTTCCCTAATGCACTGCAGAATCCAAACATCTTTAAAACCCCCACCATTACCTATCAGACAGAAATAAGGAATACTGTGAAATAGGGCTGGGCGATATGGGTGGATCACAATTTTTTTATTTAAAAAATTGCCATTTTATTAAAAATTACTATAACACCTTTAATTTTTCAATAAAACGTTTATTTAACACTACAGAATCTTACTGTACATGTTTCTCAATGTCCAATACACTCTTGGATCATAAAAATCAACACTTCTAATTAGAGGAAAAATATAAAAATAAAAAAAAGTGTGCACTGCACCACTGTGTACTACTACTTATGGTTGATGATCTATCTTCTGGGAATCTACACTTGACTCAACTAGATTTATATATTAAATATAATATTACATTTATCATCTATCTATCTAGTAAGTAACTCTATATCATTCATCCTCTATAATCTATCTACTAGATAGATGATAGAGAGAGAGCAGTACGTAGTAGATATTATTTATATATATTTTGGTAACGTTACGTTGAATATATTATATTTTACAATTCACTTCACAATACATCCTACAAGCAACCCTTAATGCACATTTATAAATAAAATTATATTGTATTATTGTTCTATGTAATCAAACTCAATGTTAAGTGTCACAGAAGTTAAAAAAAAATCAGTAAGGCACTTTAAAGTTTTTTTTACAATATTCACTTTATTGCTCACAAATTTGAGCTGTCCCACCGCCACACGACCGCTTGACCACCGCCACATTACTCCCAGATGACTCCCACACACTCTTCAATCTCTTCCAAAATGCATCCCAATAAACAGAGAACCAAGTAAAATAGACGGTGACCAAAAGGTGATATGTACTGTACACGTCAAAGTCATGTGACTCGGAGCATTGGGATAAACACCAAAACGGTTTTCATACTTTGTAACACTGAAGTGCCCAAATCTACAGAGTTGTGTGAATTGATGCAACAAGAGACACCATAAAGGTACTGTTTATATGTACTATTTATATATAATATTAGACACAGAGCAACTACTATAAATTAACTATTGGAAACTGAGATATACATTTTTATACATATTCTAAGCAAAATGAGTATTTGAACTTAAAAATAATTCATGACAGTTATTACAAAAAAAGTTTACAGAAGACTTTTAGTCTACAGCCTTTTATTATGTTTTGAAAAGATTATGAGATTTTTATTGGTGTGTCTGTATAGATGTGTCTGTAAAAGTATGTTTCTGTGTGTTCTGTTTGATTGTGTTTGCATGTGTTTCTGTGTGAATGTTATGTTAATAGCTGTGTGTGTGTGTGTGTGCTTTTGGGTGCACACCCTAATGCAATAGGCTGTGCATACCTACGCTCCATTTTAATGCAGTTGTGCAATATATTCTAAGCGCTGCCCTGCTGGTTAGGTACAAGTTTTCAGCCATATTTGTGTTGCCACCTTTTCAGTGGCGATATTCTCCAGTGTGAGGACTGTAGTGTAGGTAATGTAACACTAAGGTTACACAGACAAAAGCCTCTTTTTGTTTCAGCGAATGCACTGTCTGTGTTGTGTAGGAACACTTCAAATACAGTCCCCCCCTTCGCTCATATCACAGATGAGTGGCGATGTGGGCGAACTGCTGCTGAAGCCGTGATCCCTGTTGTTTTCTATGGGAGACACATCGCTACACGTCTGCACAGTGAGGTTCAACCCTTAGAATATATCGCCAGATCCACAGACTGCGAGATCAGTGAAGCCAGAAAGGCAGTTTCTCGTAGGTCTGACAATGTTTTGAATATCGGAGCCCTACAAAGGATACCAAGGGAACAAAGCAAAATTGATCATTTAAGTAAATTGGAAAGTAGCTTAAAATTGGAAAGTTGCTTAAAATAGCATGCTCTATCTGAATCATGATTTTTTAAATTTGACTTTACTGTCCCTTTAAAGAGATGAAAAAGTCGCAATTAAACTTTCATGATTTAGATAGACAATGTCATTTTTAAATTCAGTTCTATTATCAAATATACCTTGTCCTCTTGAATACCTTTTCTTAAAAGCATATGTACATATCCTCAGCAGCAGCAATACACTACTGGTAGCTAGCTGCTGATTGGTGGCTATACACATTTGTCTTTTGGCAGTAGTTTTGCAAGAATGTAATCCTTTTGCAAAAGTACTAGATGGCAGCACTATTTCGTCCCATGTAGGTCTCCAGACACCTACCTAAGTATCTCTTCAACAAACAACACCATGAGAGTAAAACAAATTTGATAATAGAAGTAAATTGGAAACTTTTTAAAAAAATGATATGCTCTGTCTGAATCACAAAATATATATATTTTATGCTTCATATCCCTTTCATAATCAAGCTCCTCATCACTTCCCTTACACTCAAGAACATACAGTACTTGGCATAGGAAGAATATTTTTAAAGCAAGTACCAAAATAATCAAGCAAAGGTTAAATTATAAACCCTTTGGTATCTGTATAACCGGACACCAGAAAGCACCATAGTCTATATAGATGTTACGCAGCTTGAAATTAGTGATATTACCTCAATATGTTTAACCTGCAAACTACTGCGGGCTAGATAATGAGTGGAGCGCTAAGTGTAGTGAGTGAACAATAAGGGGTATTTCACGGCTCTTTGTGCGCATCAGAAGTAGAGAAAGAACAATGATATACAGCGCTAAATGTCTAAAACTGATCCAAGCCACTCCCTGACCACCTCTCCAAAGTGGCCACAATGAAAACAGAAAATATTAGGAGATGAGAGGGCGCTTAAAGCAAGGAAAAATACCACACTTAGGCCTAGATTTGGAGTTCGGCGGTAGCCGTCAAAACCAGCGTTAGAGGCTCCTAACGCTGGTTTTGGCCGCCCGCTGGTATTTGGAGTCAGTGATTAAAGGGTCTAACGCTCACTTTTCAGCCGCGACTTTTCCATACCGCAGATCCCCCTACGCCATTTGCGTAGCCTATCTTTTCAATGGGATCTTTCTAACGCCGGTATTTAGAGTCGTTTCTGAAGTGAGCGTTAGAGCTCTAACGACAAGATTCCAGCCGCCTGAAAATAGCAGGAGTTAAGAGCTTTCTGGGCTAACGCCGGTTCATAAAGCTCTTAACTACTGTACCCTAAAGTACACTAACACCCATAAACTACCTATGTACCCCTAAACCGAGGCCCCCCCACATCGCCGACACTCGATTAAAATTTTTAACCCCTAATCTGCCGACCGCCACCTACGTTATATTTATGTACCCCTAATCTGCTGCCCCTAACCCCGCCGACCCCTGTATTATATTTATTAACCCCTAACCTGCCCCCCACAACATCGCCGCCAGCTACTTAAAATAATTAACCCCTAATCTTCCGACCGCAAAGCGCCGTCACCTACGTTATCCCTTATGTACCCCTAATCTGCTACCCCTAACACCGCCGACCCCTATATTATATTTATTAACCCCTAATCTGCCCCCCTCAACGTCGCCGACACCTGCCTACACTTATTAACCCCTAATCTGCCGATCGGAGCTCACCGCTATTCTAATAAATGGATTAACCCCTAAAGCTAAGTCTAACCCTAACACTAACACCCCCCTAACTTAAATATAATTTTTATCTAACGAAATAAATTAACTCTTATTAAATAAATGATTCCTATTTAAAGCTAAATACTTACCTGTAAAATAAACCCTAATATAGCTACAATATAAATTATAATTATATTATAGCTATTTTAGGATTTATATTTATTTTACAGGCAACTTTGTAATTATTTTAACCAGGTACAATAGCTATTAAATAGTTAAGAACTATTTAATAGTTACCTAGTTAAAATAATAACAAATTTACCTGTAAAATAAATCCTAACCTAAGATATAATTAAACCTAACACTATCCTATCAATAAAATAATTAAATAAACTACCTACAATTACCTACAATTAACCTAACACTACACTATCAATAAATTAATTAAACACAATTCCTACAAATAAATACAATTAAATAAACTAGCTAAAGTACAAAAAATAAAAAAGAACTAAGTTACAGAAAATAAAAAAATATTTACAAACATAAGAAAAATATTACAACAATTTTAAACTAATTACACCTACTCTAAGCCCCCTAATAAAATAACAAAGCCCCCCAAAATAAAAAATTCCCTACCCTATTCTAAATTAAAAAAGTTACAAGCTCTTTTACCTTACCAGCCCTGAACAGGGCCCTTTGCGGGGCATGCCCCAAGAAGTTCAGCTCTTTTGCCTGTAAAAAAAAACATACAATACCCCCCCCCAACATTACAACCCACCACCCACATACCCCTAATCTAACCCAAACCCCCTTAAATAAACCTAACACTAATCCCCTGAAGATCTTCCTACCTTGTCTTCACCATCCAGGTATCACCGATCCGTCCTGGCTCCAAGATCTTCATCCAACCCAAGCGGGGGTTGGCGATCCATAATCCGGTGCTGAAGAGGTCCAGAAGAGGCTCCAAAGTCTTCCTCCTATCCGGCAAGAAGAGGACATCCGGACCGGCAAACATCTTCTCCAAGCGGCATCTTCGATCTTCTTCCATCCGGAGCGAAGCGGCAGGATCCTGAAGACCTCCAGCGCGGAACATCCATCCGGACCGACGACTGAACGACGAATGACTGTTCCTTTAAGGGACGTCATCCAAGATGGCGTCCCTCGAATTCCGATTGGCTGATAGGATTCTATCAGCCAATCGGAATTAAGGTAGGAATTTTCTGATTGGCTGATGGAATCAGCCAATCAGAATCTAGTTCAATCCGATTGGCCGATCCAATCAGCCAATCAGATTGAGCTCGCATTCTATTGGCTGATCGGAACAGCCAATAGAATGCGAGCTCAATCTGATTGGCTGATTGGATCGGCCAATCGGATTGAACTAGATTCTGATTGGCTGATTCCATCAGCCAATCAGAAAATTCCTACCTTAATTCCGATTGGCTGATAGAATCCTATCAGCCAATCGGAATTCGAGGGACGCCATCTTGGATGACGTCCCTTAAAGGAACAGTCATTCGTCGTTCAGTCGTCGGTCCGGATGGATGTTCCGCGCTGGAGGTCTTCAGGATCCTGCCGCTTCGCTCCGGATGGAAGAAGATCGAAGATGCCGCTTGGAGAAGATGTTTGCCGGTCCGGATGTCCTCTTCTTGCCGGATAGGAGGAAGACTTTGGAGCCTCTTCTGGACCTCTTCAGCACCGGATTATGGATCGCCAACCCCCGCTTGGGTTGGATGAAGATCTTGGAGCCAGGACGGATCGGTGATACCTGGATGGTGAAGACAAGGTAGGAAGATCTTCAGGGGATTAGTGTTAGGTTTATTTAAGGGGGGTTTGGGTTAGATTAGGGGTATGTGGGTGGTGGGTTGTAATGTTGGGGGGGGGGTATTGTATGTTTTTTTTTACAGGCAAAAGAGCTGAACTTCTTGGGGCATGCCCCGCAAAGGGCCCTGTTCAGGGCTGGTAAGGTAAAAGAGCTTGTAACTTTTTTAATTTAGAATAGGGTAGGGAATTTTTTATTTTGGGGGGCTTTGTTATTTTATTAGGGGGCTTAGAGTAGGTGTAATTAGTTTAAAATTGTTGTAATATTTTTCTTATGTTTGTAAATATTTTTTTATTTTCTGTAACTTAGTTCTTTTTTATTTTTTGTACTTTAGCTAATTTATTTAATTGTATTTATTTGTAGGAATTGTGTTTAATTAATTTATTGATAGTGTAGTGTTAGGTTAATTGTAGGTAATTGTAGGTAGTTTATTTAATTATTTTATTGATAGGGTAGTGTTAGGTTTAATTATATCTTAGGTTAGGATTTATTTTACAGGTAAATTTGTTATTATTTTAACTAGGTAACTATTAAATAGTTCTTAACTATTTAATAGCTATTGTACCTGGTTAAAATAATTACAAAGTTGCCTGTAAAATAAATATAAATCCTAAAATAGCTATAATATAATTATAATTTATATTGTAGCTATATTAGGGTTTATTTTACAGGTAAGTATTTAGCTTTAAATAGGAATCATTTATTTAATAAGAGTTAATTTATTTCGTTAGATAAAAATTATATTTAAGTTAGGGGGGTGTTAGTGTTAGGGTTAGACTTAGCTTTAGGGGTTAATCCATTTATTAGAATAGCGGTGAGCTCCGATCGGCAGATTAGGGGTTAATAAGTGTAGGCAGGTGTCGGCGACGTTGAGGGGGGCAGATTAGGGGTTAATAAATATAATATAGGGGTCGGCGATGTTAGGGCAGCAGATTAGGGGTACATAGGGATAATGTAGGTTGCGGCGGTTTACGGAGCGGCAGATTAGGGGTTAAAAAAAATATGCAGGGGTCAGCGATAGCGGGGGCGGCAGATTAGGGGTTAATAAGTGTAAGGTTAGGGGTGTTTAGACTCGGGGTACATGTTAGAGTGTTAGGTGCAGACGTAGGAAGTGTTTCCCCATAGGAAACAATGGGGCTGCGTTAGGAGCTGAACGCTGCTTTTTTGCAGGTGTTAGGTTTTTTTTCAGCTCAAACAGCCCCATTGTTTCCTATGGGAGAATCGTGCACGAGCACGTTTTTGAGGCCGGCCGCGCCCGTAAGCAACTCTGGTATCGAGAGTTGCATTTGCGGTAAAAATGCTCTACGCTCCTTTTTTGGAGCCTAACGCAGCATTTGATTAAACTCTCGATACCAGAGTTAAATTTATGGTGCGGCCAGAAAAAAGCCCGCGGAGCGTTAACAGCCCTTTTACCGCCGAACTCCAAATCTAGGCCTTAATCTCTAATATATGATTAAATTTAGTAAAGTAAAAGACAAATTTAGAACATAAAATATTTGATTACCAATATATAATTAAAGGGACGTCTCCCTATAACAAGAGATAAGCATATACAAGTTAATGAATGACTGATTGTATTGCTAGAATACCACCAATATAAAATAAGAAAAATACATATATATTACAACAGAAAGTCCATGGATTAATATTGTATTAAGCGGTGATGTTCAATATAAAAGAATCAGTTCGTATTTCACACTATCTGAGTGTGCAACTCTGTTGCTTTATTATAGTGAGTCTATCGACATATGGCTGTGATCCAAAGATTTGAAATATTGACAATATACTCTTTGGATCACAGCCATATGTCGATAGACTCACTATAATAAAGGAACAGAGTTGCACACTCAGATAGTGTGAAATACGAACTGATTCTTTTATATTGCACATCACCGCTTAATACAATATTAATCCATGGACTTTCTGTTGTAATATATATGTATTTTATTTACCATTTTTATGGATGAATTTATGTGATTTTTAGATTTTGTATTTTTCTTATTTTATATTGGTGGTATTCTAGCAATACAATCAGTCATTCATTAACTTGTATATGTGCATCAGAAGTAGAGCACGTAATACGAATTGAAAGTAAACGCGTTCGCTTGAGCCCAATCCAAATTTAACTTGCATTTGGTTAGCACGACTTCAGCTGACTGTTACGTGAGACAAAAAAGTGGCACAATTTTTTTTTAAAAATACATTTAAAGTGAATGTCAATTGTGATGCTAAAGTGCCTGGTTTTTAAATTTTTTATTAAAAACAGGGGCACTTTAATTCATCAAAATTTACATTTCTTTCATGTAATTAGCAAGAGTCCATGAGCTAGTGACGTATGGGATATACATTCCTACCAGGAGGGGCAAAGTTTCCCAAACCTCAAAATGCCTATAAATACACCCCTCACCACACCCACAAATCTGTTTTTACAAACTTTGCCTCCCATGGAGGTGGTGAAGTAAGTTTGTGCTAGATTCTTCGTTGATATGCGCTTCGCAGCAGGCTGGAGCCCGGTTTTCCTCTCAGTGTGCAGTGAATGTCAGAGGGATGTGAAGAGAGTATTGCCTATTTGAATTCAATGATCTCCTTCTACGGGGTCTATTTCATAGGTTCTCTGTTATCGGTCGTAGAGATTCATCTCTTACCTCCCTTTTCAGATCGACGATATACTCTTACATATACCATTACCTCTACTGATTCTCGTTTCAGTACTGGTTTGGCTTTCTACTACATGTAGATGAGTGTCCTGGGGTAAGTAAGTCTTATTTTTGTGACACTCTAAGCTATGGTTGGGCACTTTTATATAAAGTTCTAAATATATGTGTTTAAACATTTATTTGCCTTGATTCAGGATGTTCAACATTCCTTATTTCAGACAGTCAGTTTCATTATTTGGGATAATGCATTTGAATAATCAATTTTTCTTACCTTAAAATTTGACTTTTTTTCCTGTGGGCTGTTAGGCTCGCGGGGGCTGAAAATGCTTCATTTTATTGCGTCATTCTTGGCGCGGACTTTTTTGGCGCAAAAATTTTCTTTGTCATTTCCGGCGTCATACTTGTCGCCGGAAGTTGCGTCATTTTTTTGACGTTTTTGCGCCAAAAATGTCGGCGTCACTGGATGTGGCGTAATTTTTGGCGCTTAAAGCATTTAGGCGCCAAATAATGTGGGCGTCTTTTTTGGCGCTAAAAAATATGGGCGTCATTATTGTCTCCACATTATTTAAGTCTCATTGTTTATTTGCTTCTGGTTGCTAGAAGCTTGTTCATTGGCATTTTTTTCCCATTCCTGAAACTGTCTTTTAAGGAATTTGATCAATTTTGCTTTATATGTTGTTTTTTCTATTACATATTGCAAGATGTCTCAGATTGACCCTGAATCAGAAGATACTTCTGGAAAATTGCTGCCTGATGCTGGATCTACCAAAGTTAAGTGTATTTGTTGTAAACTTGTGGTAACTGTTCCTCCGGCTGTTGTTTGTAATGAATGTCATGACAAATTTGTTACTGCAGATAATATTTCCTTTAGTAATGTTCCATTACCTGTTGCTGTTCCATCACCATCTAATATTCAGGGTGTTCCTGTTAACATAAGAGATTTTGTTTCTAAATCTATTAAGAAGGCTATGTCTGTTATTCCTCCTTCTAGTAAACGTAAAAGGTCTTTTAAAACTTCTCATTTTTCAGATGAATTTTTACAATGATATATCTAAATGAAAGAAAAGAGTACAATTCAGGCATGGAAGAAAAAATTATACCAAGTTCTCTCATGTTGCACAAAATTTTTCAATAAAATTTAAACATGCTTATAGATCAACCTTTAGACTGGGAGAAGCTTCTTTCAGATGAATTTTTAAATGAACATCATCATTCTGATTCTGATAATGATTCTTCTGGTTCAGAGGATTCTGTTTCAGAGGTTGATACTGATAAATCTTCATATTTATTTAAAATGGAATTTATTCGTTCTTTGCTTAAAGAAGTCTTTATTGCATTAGAAATACAGGAATCTGGTCCTCTTGATACTAAATCTAAATGTTTGAATACGGTTTTTAAACCTCCTGTAGTTATTCCAGAGGTTTTTCCCGTCCCTGATGCTATTTCTGAAGTAATTTCCAGGGAATGGAATAATTTGGGTAATTCATTTACTCCTTCTAAACGGTTTAAGCAATTATATCCTGTGCCATCTGACAGATTAGAGTTTTGGGACAAAATCCCTAAGGTTGATGGGGCTATCTTTACTCTTGCTAAACATACTACTATTCCTACGGCAGATAGTACTTCCTTTAAGGATCCTTTAGATAGGAAAATTGAATCCTTTCTAAGAAAAGCTTACTTATGTTCAGGTAATCTTCTTAGACCTGCTATATCTTTGGCGGATGTTGCTGCAGCTTCAACTTTCTGGTTGGAAGCTTTAGCACAACAAGTAACAGATCATAATACTCATAGCATTGTTAATCTTCTTCAACATGCTAATAATTTTATTTGTGATGTCATCTTTGATATCATTAGGGTTGATGTCAGGTATATGTCTTTAGCTATTTTAGCTAAAAGAGCTTTATGGCTTAAAACTTGGAATGCTGATATGTCTTCTAAGTCAACTTTGCTTTCCCTTTCTTTCCAGGGTAATAAATTGTTTGGTTCACAGTTGGATTCTATTATTTCAACTGTTACTGGGGGGAAAGGAACTTTTTTACCACAGGATAAAAAATCTAAAGGTAAATTTAGGTCTGCTAATCGTTTTCGTTCCTTTCATCACAATAAGGAACAAAAGCCTGATCCTTCCCCTACAGGAGCGGTATCAGTTTGGAAACCATCTCCAGTCTGGAATAAATCCAAGCCTTTTAGAAAGCCAAAGCCAGCTCCCAAGTCCACATGAAGGTGCGGCCCTCATTCCAGCCCAGCTGGTAGGGGGCAGATTACGATTTTTCAAAGACATTTGGATCAATTCGATTCACAATCTTTGGATTCAGAACATTGTTTCACAAGGGTACAGAATAGGCTTCAAGATAAGGCCTCCTGCAAGAAGATTTTTTCTTTCCCGTGTCCCAATAAATCCAGTGAAGGCTCAAGCATTTCTGAATTGTGTTTCAGATCTAGAGTTGGCTGGAGTAATTATGCCAGTTCCAGTTCTGGAACAGGGGCTGGGGTTTTACTCAAATCTCTTCATTGTACCAAAGAAGGAGAATTCCTTCAGACCAGTTCTGGATTTAAAAATATTGAATCGTTATGTAAGGATACCAACATTCAAAATGGTAACTATAAGGACTATTCTGCCTTTTGTTCAGCAAGGGCATTATATGTCCACAATAGATTTACAAGATGCATATCTGCATATTCCGATTCATCCAGATCACTATCAGTTTCTGAGATTCTCTTTCCTAGACAAGCATTACCAGTTTGTGGCTCTGCCGTTTGGCCTAGCAACAGCTCCAAGGATTTTTACAAAGGTTCTCGGTGCCCTTCTATCTGTAACCAGAGAACAGGGCATTGTGGTATTTCCTTATTTGTACAATATCTTGGTACTTGCTCAGTCTTCACATTTAGCAGAATCTCATACGAATCAACTTGTATCGTTTCTTCGAGAACATGGTTGGAGGATCAATTTACCAAAGAGTTAATTGATTCCTCAGACAAGGGTAACCTTTTTAGGTTTCCAGATAGATTCAGTGTCCATGACTCTGTCTCTGATGGACAAGAGACATCTGAAATTGGTTTCAGCTTGTCGAAACCTTCAGTCTCAATCATTCCCTTCGGTAGCCTTATGCATGGAAATTCTAGGTCTTATGACTGCTGCATCGGACGCGATCCCCTTTGCTCATTTTCACATGCGACCTCTTCAGCTCTGTATGCTGAACCAGTGGTGCAGGGATTATACAAAGATATCTCAATTAATATCTTTAAAACTGATTGTACGACACTCTCTGACGTGGTGGACAGACCACCATCGTTTAGTTCAGGGGGCTTCTTTTGTTCTTCCGACCTGGACTGTGATCTCAACAGATGCAAGTCTGACAGGTTGGGGAGCTGTATGGGGGTCTCTGACAGCACAAGGGGTTTGGGAATCTCAGGAGGCGAGATTACCAATCAACATTTTGGAACTCCGTGCAATTTTCAGAGCTCTTCAGTCGTGGCCTCTTCTAAAGAGAGAGTTGTTCATTTGTTTCCAGACGGACAATGTCACAACCGTGGCATATGTCAATCATCAAGGAGGGACTCACAGTCCTCTGGCTATGAAAGAAGTATCTCGAATACTTGTATGGGCGGAATCCAGCTCCTGTCTAATTTCTGCGGTTTATATCCTAGGTATAGACAATTGGGAAGCGAATTATCTCAGTCGCCAAACGTTACATCCGGGCGAATGGTCTCTTCACCCAGAGGTATTTCTTCAGATTGTTCAAATGTGGGGACTTCCAGAAATAGATCTGATGGCTTCTCATCTAAACAAGAAGCTTCCCAGGTATCTGTCCAGATCCAGGGATCCTCAGGCGGAAGCAGTGGATGCATTGTCACTTCCTTGGAAGTATCATCCTGCTTATATCTTTCCGCCTCTAGTTCTTCTTCCAAGAGTGATTTCCAAGATTCTAAAGGAGCGTTTGTTTGTTCTGCTGGTGGCTCCAGCATGGCCTCACAGGTTTTGGTATGCGGATCTTGTCCGGATGGCTACTTGTCAACCGTGGACTCTTCCGTTAAGACCAGACCTTCTATCGCAAGGTCCTTTTTTCCATCAGGATCTCAAATCCTTAAATTTGAAGGTATGGAGATTGAACGCTTGATTCTCAGTCATAGAGGTTTCTCTGACTCCGTAATTAATACTATGTTACAGGCTCGTAAATCTGTATCTAGGAAGATATATTATCGAGTCTGGAAGACTTACATTTCTTGGTGTTCTTCTCATCATTTTTCTTGGCATTCTTTTAGAATTCCTAGAATTTTACAGTTTCTTCAGGATGGTTTGGATAAAGGTTTGTCTGCAAGTTCCTTGAAAGCACAAATCTCTGCTCTTTCTGTTCTTTTTCACAGAAAGATTGCTAGTCTTCCTGATATTCATTGTTTTGTACAGGCTTTGGTTCGTATAAAACCTGTTATTAAGTCAATTTTTCCTCCTTGGAGTTTGAATTTGGTTCTGGGGGCTCTTCAAGCTCCTCCGTTTGAACCTATGCATTCACTGGATATTAAATTACTTTCTTGGAAAGTTTTGTTTCTTTTGGCCATCTCTTCTGCTAGAAGAGTTTCTGAATTATCTGCTCTTTCTTGTGAGTCTCCTTTTCTGATTTTTCATCAGGATAAGGCGGTGTTGCGAACTTCATTTACATTTTTACCTAAGGTTGTGAATTCTAACAACATTAGTAGAGAAATTGTGGTTCCTTCATTGTATCCTAATCCTAAGAACTCTAAGGAAAGATCGTTGCATTCTTTGGATGTAGTTAGAGCTTTGAAATATTATGTTGAAGCTACTAAAGATTTCCAAAAGACTTCTAGTCTATTTGTTATCTTTTCTGGTTCTAGGAAAGGTCAGAAGGCTTCTGCCATTTCTTTGGCATCTTGGTTAAAGTCTTTGATTCATCATGCTTATGTTGAGTCGGGTAGAACTCCGCCTCAAAGGATTACAGCTCATTCGACTAGGTCAGTCTCTACTTCCTGGGCATTTAAGAATGAAGCTTCGGTTGATCAGATTTGCAAAGCAGCAACTTGGTCTTCTTTGCATACTTTTACTAAATTCTACCATTTTGATGTGTTTTCTTCTTCTGAAGCAGTTTTTGGTAGAAAAGTACTTCAGGCAGCTGTTTCAGTTTGATTCTTCTGCTTATAATTTCAGTTTTTTTCATTATAAGATTTAAACTTTGTTTTGGGTGTGGATTATTTTTCAGCGGAATTGGCTGTCTTTATTTTATCCCTCCCTCTCTAGTGACTCTTGCGTGGAAGATCCACATCTTGGGTATTCATTATCCCATACGTCACTAGCTCATGGACTCTTGCTAATTACATGAAAGAAAACATAATTTATGTAAGAACTTACCTGATAAATTCATTTCTTTCATATTAGCAAGAGTCCATGAGGCCCGCCCTTTTTGTGGTGGTTATGATTTTTTTGTATAAAGCACAATTATTCAAATTCCTTATTTTTTATGCTTTCGCACTTTTTTCTTATCACCCCACTTCTTGGCTATTCGTTAAACTGATTTGTGGGTGTGGTGAGGGGTGTATTTATAGGCATTTTGAGGTTTGGGAAACTTTGCCCCTCCTGGTAGGAATGTATATCCCATACATCACTAGCTCATGGACTCTTGCTAATATGAAAGAAATTAATTTATCAGGTAAGTTCTTACATAAATTATGTTTTCACTCCTGTTGTGAAAAAAAACTTACCTTTTACTCTTGACAGCAGCTCCAGCTTCCTCCGGTCATTGCAAGCCATTTCTGACGTCAGAAATGATGGATAGGTCATCCTCCAATCACGGTTTCCCCCCCGGCGGCATCAGTGTCTGATTCAACGCCGTGATTGGAGGAAGCCGGATTCCTCATTTAAGACCCAGGAAGAGGCTTTGCGACAGGTGGAGGAAGCTGGAGCTGCTGTGAAGATTACATTTTGATGTATTAAAGTGCCCCTGTTTTTAATAAAAAATTTAAAAACTGGGCACTTTAGCATCAACATTGACATTCACTTTAACAGTACAATTACACTCATAATAACGCTAACAAAAATATTGCATTAAAAAGTTAAAAGGGCTCAAAGATATGAGGTCTAAGGTTTTAGGTAAAAAAAAGGTCTGCAAAGGGCTTTAACATAGGGATACATACATATAAATGTCTAAACGTGTGTGAGTGTGTGTATATATATATATATATATATATATATATATGTGTGTGTGTGTATATATATCTATATATCTATATATCAAAGAGAGAGTCTCACAGCACCATTTGTTAAAATCAAACCCTTGATCTGCAAAATTTAAGTATAGCAGACAAGAGGTGCCAGACAATAGAATCAATAATAATAAAAGATTAAACAAGAAATGGGTTCCTAGGAGCCTATTAGTCTATTTTAGCCGGCACAGATTTATGACATAGGAATTCCACCAAACTCCATAGGAAAGTAGGACTGAGGAAGAAAACATAAAGACTTAAATACCATACCAAATAAAATAAATATTTATTGAACCACAGTTCCACATATTAGGAACACAGAATGACTGATAATAAATAACTAGCATCCTATGTTTACAAACCATCCCGGGAGGTAAAAAATGTAACTATTATTAAAGTTAAGGTATACCAAAAATAGTGCACAAAAAATATTTATATCTGAAGCTTCGTCAAAAAGTAGTAATAAAAAAGAAAGAAAACAGTCCTCCTTGGGTGGATAATTTAAATGATCATAGAGATGCAGGAAAACAAGGGAGCTGCTGTTCTTTGTACCCTTGTGTGAGGAAAATACTCAGTGAGTATAACAACAAAGTCCCGGTGATTAAGTGATTATAATGTACCCGGTTGTCAGAGAAGTGTGCTCTTATGTCCCAGTATATCAGTTGTAAACGGGCTAACGGATACCAATATCAGGCTAAACCTTGCACCTGACCCATCCTTAGACGGTCCGTTCTTATGCCATAAAATATGCGGCACCACTTATGTATGCATAAAGTCCCAGAGGTTACGAAAAGGATAACACGGATACCAGTATCAGGCGTACTAACATGCCTGACCCATCCTTAGACGGTCCGTTCTGTACCTTTAAATGTCCTTCTTAGACGCTAAAGTTGTTGCAGCTTTTCACTGAAGGTCGTTTCATGCATTCAGCCAAATGATGCCGGGTACCGAAGAGTAATTGCACAGGGGTCAGCAGTCTCAACCTCAATATTATTCCACTGGAGCAGTCATGCAGGCCTGAAGAAGCCCGATTCAAATTTTCCATGTGCGGGTGAAACGCGCGTAGCAGAAGCAGGGGTATCAGCTGGACCCCCTGGAACTTTAAACAGATGTTTTCTTCCTCAGTCCTACTTCTTTCCTATGGAGTTTGGTGGAATTCCTATGTCATAAATCTGTGCCGGCTAAAATAGACTAATGGGCTCCTAGGAACCCATTTCTTGTTTAATCTTATATATATATATATATATATATATATATATATATATATACTGTGTGTGTGTGTAAATATATATATTTATATACTGTGTGTGTGTAAATATATATATATGTATATGTATGTATATGAGTGTGTTTCTATGTGTGACTGTGTACATATGTATTTGTGTTTTACTGTATATTTACTGTCCATATTTAACGTTACAATGTTTTTCACTTACTGGATAATGTACTTTCTATTGTAATCAGATATCAGATATATATATATATATATATATATATATATATATATATATATATATACACATATTTGATAAAAAAAAATGCATTATTTTCTATGTGAAGAACATAGGAATGTAAAATATGTGTTTTGCGCATCGGGTTTTCTGCAGTCGGCTTAGCGCAAATGAAAACTTAGTAATCTTAAGGCATTTTATGGAAATATTACATATAAATTATTAAAAAATAATAAAAATATTAAACATACTGTAAAATATTCTAAATAATCCATACAGTATTTTTTTACTGTATGTTTTATAATTTTTATTAACTTTTTAACATTTTTACATGTAATGTTTCAATAATGCATTTTAAGATTACATGTGCAGTAACCCGAGTTTTCATGCTCGATAAACCGACAACATTAAATCTAAATCACGAAATCAGATTAGCATTACGCATATTTTACATTCCTATGTTTTTCAAATATAAAGTAATCTACTTTATATTATTAAATATATATTTCTATATATAGCTGATAGTGTGTGTGTATGTATGTATGTATATATATATATATATATATATATATTGTGTGCGTGTGTATGTATGTATGTATATATATATATATATATATATATATATATATATATAGTGTGTATATATATATATATATATATATATATATTTACAAAAAAGTACATTGGAATGTGACATTTTCATAACTCCTGTCATTTAAGCGCAGTTATAGATGTTAGGTTTTTTTAGATTGCGCTCTCCATTGATTTCTATGCGATAAGTTAACACGTTTGCAAAACTTTTTTTACTTTCAACTTGTAATAAGAGCGCAACTGACACTCACAAAAGGCCTCCGTCTAGTTTAGTTTATGCTCAAGCATGAGCACTAAGTTGTGCTCCACTCATGATCTAGCCCTGTATTGAAGCTGCTGCAACGGAGAACTATATATGTACATATGTTGATGCATAGTTGCCAACATTTAAAAAAAAAATCAAAGGCTCAATTTTGCAGCTGAGCAAACAAGCAGGTTATTGGAGTATTGTCCACCTACATTTCTTCTTCATGCATATTTTTTTTTAGTGTAATAAATGTGTGTGTGTGTATGTGTGTCTGTGTGTAGTGTGTGCAACATATGTGTGTGTGTGTGTATACTGTGTGTGTATTGTATGGAGTGTGTATGTGTGTGTGTGTAGTGTATGTGTTTGTGTGACTCTGCTGTTAATAATAGATTTGTTTTTTATGTTTTACTTTTGATAAAACACTATTGAAAGTTTCACAAGTAGGTGACATTTGATGAGATACAGGTTGATTTTTGATCTTTGCTCCTGCAGTGATTATAGGTAGCATGTTAATATACCCAGAACTGTGCCAGTAAATCTGTATGTTTGTATATTCTCTGAATTCCATCCCCAGCACAGGAAGAGCTTGAGCTTCGCAAAGCCTCATTATATAAATAGGGGCAATTAAACATGTTCCAAATTGTGCAATACTATTGAGATGCCTTGCTTCATCACCCCTTACCTCCTACCCTCCCTGGTATTAAATATCACATCTAATGGCTTCCCCTTACCTAACACCTAATTACCCACTGCTATATTTCAGTGTAACAGAAAACCACAGAAGTCTGACAGAGAATGGTAATGACAATAGAGTAAAATTAAAAGCAACCTCTGTGGTGCGAGTACTGCACACAATATTGTTAAACCAGGAGTTTTTAATTTCAGTCCTCATGTCTTCCTAACAACAGGTCAGAGTTTCATGATTACCTTGGGTGAGAGCAGGTTAATAAACATGTTTACTAATCAGCTGATTATTTCACCTGTTCTCTAGTTCAGATATTCTGAAAACCTTTCCTGTTAGGGAGGCCTGATAACTGGAGTTCAGAAATAATTTATTAAACTAAACACAGACTAAACTGAACAAGTGACAGACTTACAGGAACAGGAAGACAAAAAATGGGACTGTCAGCTGCGCACCACACTTCTGAAATTTCCGGCAGTGAAGGGGTTAATTAGTTAGTTGGTAAAGGTAATAGTATTGTAATGTAGGGATTACTCTCCCACCTCTCTGATCCCTCCCAAACGGCTTTCTTCCCCCCGCCACACTCATCCCCATTATCTGCCAGTATGCAGTTTAGGGCTTCTTTTCCCGGCAGTGTAGTGATCCCTTCTCAATTACCCTCCTACCTCACTGATCCCTCCCAAACAGCTCCCTAACCACTAGTGGTGGGCATCTTAGGTACTGCCAGCTGTCTGTCATAACCCAGTTTATAGTTTTTGGGTTATTTAAAATTATTAGGTATTTATTATTGTTTCTTTTTTCTTTAGTGTAGCCCCCCCTATCAGCGGTCGTTATTTAGGGAGCCCCCACCCTCCATCCCATTCCAACTTTTTTCTGTAGTGTAGTGTCTCATCCCTCCCTCCCTCTCCCTTCAAATTCATTTTTGTACCGTAAGGTCATTTTTGTTAAAAAGAAAGGACGTAAGCTCAGGAGCATGCACGTGTTTAAATTTTACATATATAAAGCTAAAATGAAACTTTCATGATTCAGAAAAACAAAAACACATGAAAACAACTTTCCAATTTATTTTAATTGTAAAATGTACTTCTTTTTCTTGGTATTAAAAATGAGTTAAAATGTAGCTACTTGAGACTTACAAGAGCAGTCGTGGAAGAAGGACGTGTGTGTTGAGAGCTCCTGCTAGAGTGATATTAATTAATAATAACTTGCTAAAACTACCAGATTTCAACTTCTTATACACAATCCTGGTGTTATGATATCTTGGTAGACCTGGATTGGGTCCTTGCAGCAATCAGGAGCTCTTTACAGCCTTCTGAATCGTTTGCAGCCGCCAGAGGGTCGGGGCTCCGCTTCGACGGCTGGACATAGAGTACAGCGGATAGAGGACTAAGCACATTCAGGGCTCATTTAACGGCAGATTGGAGCCAAAGAACCGGTGCTCAAGTGGTGAATGGAAACTCTAACTCACAGGAGAATAAAACCATGGAAACGCCCGACATTACTGGTTAGTACGCGAGAGTACTAATTACAGAGTGACTTAAATATATACTCCCTACAGCAACCAAGTAGTACAGAACACTTGGACACTTACTTTCTGCAATAGCGAGACAATTAAAGGCGGTCACTGCTGGGAAGTTCTAGCCGGGAAAGGACGCCATATTGAGTATCAGATTTTATTGCTGCGTCACCAATACATTACAGTAGCAGCATCTGAGCATACTTCCAATCCAGCACTGCAAGCACTATCCTGTACAGCTACCTTAAGACTCCGGATACAGAGTACTAGAGGCAGAGGGGATAAATCCCTGCAGGCAATGTTATTAGCCCCTGAATAAACAGGATACCCATGTAAACAAAAAACATATAGGGCATCAAAGTTCCTTTTTTTTTACCTTCACATTTACCATCCATTTACCCCTTATCTTGACTGGGCAGCTTATAGAGTTGTGATTCAGGAGTTCATTAAGGAGAGTTACTTGAAGGGTCATTTAGTCCTCAGACAAAGGAACTGCCCATTCTGCATGGCGGGTTTTGGTCACCATTATTGACTGCACACACCTGGAAGCTTTAAGAACGAAACAATGAAATGATTGGATGTATGGGAGACGGCAGGCTCTATTAACCCTTGAAACTTCACACTATGTTCACTTAAAGAAAAAAAGCATGCTCTTTTGTATCTAAGCACCCACTACCCAACTCACTGGATCCTGAGAATAATTTAAAGCCATCACCTGCTTTTTCCATATATAATTAACCAAAAAATAAAAAGGGGGAAGACACTTAAGCAGTCAAGATGAAGAACAAAACTCAGACAGTTAAAGAGTGCCTTAATAAATTGCAACTAAAACAAAAGCAATAGGAGAAAAGTTCTTCTTCCTCTACAGAAAGCTTGATTGCAAATATCGCTGAAACTCCAGTACTCACAACTACAGACACTCAGAATAAGGAACTTTTGTCCCAGATCAAATCATTATTTCAAGAAGAATTAAAAACTGCATTGTCTGACTTGAGACAAGACATCAGAGATATAGGCAGCCACATGGCTGATCTTGAAGAAAAAATGGATAATGTTGCAGAAGAAATACCACACTGGAGCATTTTGAATACATTACTAAACTTGAAGAACAGGTCGAGGATCTAGAAAACAGATCACGTAGATCTAACCTTCGCATTAGAAACCTCCTGGAATCTCCTGAGATGGAGCCCGATATGTTGATTATGGATAGGGTGCATAGGGCCCTACCAAAACCCCAGCAAACTTCGACAAGAGACATTATTGTTAAACTCCACTATTTTCATGTTGAAGAGCTCATCTCAAAAGCGGCTAGATCATAGCAAAACATTGAATTTAAAGGGTACACTATTCAAATGTTTGTGGACATTGCTCCGATTACTTTGCGAAAAAGGAGAGACCTAAAACCAATTACAACAGCTCTTACCAAGGCTCAGATCAAATATAGGTGGAACTTTCCATATAAGTTCATGTTTACACATCAGAACATCCACTATACCTGCTCTACTCTGATGGAGGGATGCACCATACTAGAACGTTTGCAGATCTATTTTGATTCACTTACCACCACACCAATCCCAAACTCCCAAAGGAAACCTTTCAGTGGGAGTGGACCCCTGTAGGAAAAACAGGGAAACCCAAAAAGCAAAGTCCATCCCAAGCAACTCTATTGACACTGATTCACCTAATGAGGAAGAAATACCCCCAACCTGAATGACGGTATAAGTGAGATGTAACTAGCCCTCCTACTATACCTAATAAAGAGAATTTGAATGACGTTTTTGCATGGGATTTTCATAGCGCCGGTATTGCAGATTGAGGCTAAAATGCTTGTGTTCCAGCCTATACCAACACGATCCATTCCGCTATCTGAGACCAGTAGTTATGAGTTTTGCACAACAAAACTGTTACACAAAACTAGTAACTTAAATGTTACAAAGTACACTAACACCCATAAACTACCTATTAATCCCTATTCCGCTGCCCTCCCGCATCGCAAACACTATTTAAAACGTATTAACCCCCAATCTGCTACTGATTTGAATAGCCAATAGGATTTCAGTAGCTCTCATCCTATTGGCTGATTTGAATTTCAAAAATCAACTCAGCCAATAGGAATTCAAAGGACACCATTTTGAAAAGGCTTCCTTGCATTGAAGATTCAGTGTACAGCGGTGACCGTATGAAGAGAAAACTCTGCGCCGGATGGTGCAGCCGGGATGAAGATAGAAGATGCCGCCTGAATGAAGATAGAAGACGCCGCCTGGATGGATGAAGACTTCTCGCCACCTGGACGTCCGGACATCAGAAACTTTAAGTGGATTGTTGGGGGTTAGGTTTTTTTTTACTTTTTTTTGGGTGTGTTTTTTTTTTTTTTTTAGATTAGAGTTTGGGCTTTTTTAAGAGCTAAATGCCCTTTTAAGGGCAATGCAAAAGAGTTAAATGCTCTTTTAAGGGCAATGCCCATACAAATGCCCTTTTCAGGGAAATGGGTAGCTTAAGTTTTTATTAGTTAGTTTTTTTTATTTTGGGGGGTTAGTTGGGTGGTAGGGTTTTCTGTTGAGGGGTCTTTGTATTTTTTTTTTTTTTTACAGGTAAGAGCTGATTTCTTTAGGGCAATGCCCTACAAAAGGCCCTTTTAAGGGCTACTGGTAGTTTATTGTAGGCTAGGTTTTTTTTTGTTTTTTTTTGGGGGGGGGTTATAGGGCTATTAGATTAGGTGTAATTGTTTTTATTTTGTATAATTTTGTTTGTTATTTTTCGTAATTTAATGTTTGTTCTTTTTTGTAATTTAGTATTTTTTATTTTTTGTAATTTTAGAATTAAATTTTTTTAGTAGTGTTAGTTTTTTTTTTAATGTGTAACTTAGTTTATTTAATTGGTAGTTGTTTTAATTTTAGTATAATAGTTATGTTAGGGTAATTGTTAGTTTAAACTTCGTTTGTTTTTTTATTTCACAGGTAAGTTTTTATTTATATGGATATTGTAATTTTAATTTAAAGTTAGGTGGTTGTTAGGTTTAGTGGTTAATAGTTTCATTTAGTTTTTTGCGATGTGGGGGGCTGGCGATTTAGGGGTTAATATGTTTATTTAGTGGCAGTGATGTGGGAGGCTAGAGGTTTAGGGGTTAATAACTTTTAGTGGCGGCGATGTCGGGGAGTGGTGGAATAGGGGTTAATAGCTTTATTATAGTGTCAGCGATGTTGGGGTACGGGGGAATAGGGGTTAATAACTTTATTCTAGTGGCGGTGATGTCAGGAAATGGCGGAATAGGGGTTAATAACTTTATTTAGGCGTCGGGGGCGAAAGACTAGGAGTGTTTAGATGGGGTTTATGTCAGGGTGTTAGTTTTAAACTTAACTTTTTTTTCCCCGTAGACCTCAATGGGGTTGCGTTACAGCGATCGCAATTCCGTGCTTCAGGTGTTTTTTTCTAATACTCTCTCCCCATTGATGTCTATGGGGAAAGCATGCACGAGCACGTATTCTCAGCCCTTGGATTTTGTGCGGTATGGAGCTCATCCCCACCATATTGCACGCACAAGGTGGCTTTTTTGAAACTTGTAATGGCAGCGCTATGCAGCGTGAAATAACGCAACTTTTGTTCTGTTCGTTTCGCACCCTCTATAGAGCAAAACTCGTAATCTAGGTGATAATTAATCTTTTGGCTCCTTTTTTGTCTATGACCAAAGATTTATGTTAACCCTTAGAGTTGTGATTGAAAATTTGACTAATCGAAAGTTGTATTGAATTTAAATAAAATTCCATTTATCTCAGGATCTAATTTCCCCCTTACCTTTTTCTAAACTCTGAATCCTCAAAATCCTCGCCCACCTTATCCCATATTCCCTTACCCACTAATTGTCAAGGATGTGTGCATATATGTATGTGTGTGTGTGTGTGTGTGTATATATATATAATAGCTGTGTGTTGTTCTTAGTAGTTTCTTTTGTAGATAACTTCTTACTGTTGCATATTGAAGTAAAAATGTCCTGCTTACCAACTCATACCTCAATCATATGAGGTAAGATGTCTGCTCTGCGTGAATAATGATGATTTTGTCTTTTAACCTTGATGTGGTGTCCTTATGATTTCTTGGTCCACTTCTTGATCCCTTGGTTAGAAGGAGCCTTTATATTTAATGTTAATCCTGGACTCTCTACTATTCTTTCCTGTGCTGGTGAGAATCTTTATCCCCTCCGGAGTATGAAGAGCAATAGGCAAAGGTTCCCAAATTTATGCAGGAAGGAAAAAAACACATATAGCATAATACTGTATAACATAAAATGAAATTATATACAAATGGTATTATGCTTACATTAGTGCACCTCAATCCATGATGAGGTAAGATTAGTGGCTTTTATCCAAAACAATGATAATAATATATTTCCAGATGAGACCTTGTGGATAAATGGTCGCTAATGCAGTAGAGTGTATATACTCTATAACTCACGTTACTCTCTTAGTTCCATCAAGGAGCCTATGACCTTTAGAATATATCTGCTTGTATTGATTAGTGAGGGTATAGTATCGCTGCAGCCTTACACAGAGACGCTCTTGTTACCTCCTACGTCACACACAGCATCAGATATGCTAGTTAGCCATGTGCTAGGTCCCAACTCGCATATTTACATCGATGACGGTGCTGGTTGCACCAATGATAGATCGCCACATATACCGGAAGGGGCGTGGCCTAAGTGGCGTGCGTACAGACGTGCAAACAAGCATTTTCGCTAACAGGCAATTAAGCTACATGGAGGGTGTTTTTAACTCGTTTTCTGGATGTCAGGCTATGCCATCTGCCTGATGAACTGCTGATCCATTTGATAAAGGTGCCAGTTAGGCACCAAAACGTCATGGGACCTTTTTATCATTGAAATACTTCAATAAATGCTAAGTGCTGTCTTATTACTGGACTGTGTTTGCTTCTGACATAGCACACTGGTGGATGTTTCTCAAAACCTGAGATTTGGAGTGCAGGCCCTTATATGCTACACTATACATAAAATTTGGAGTTTGTGTGGCCTAAACTGCTGCTTCAGCTGAAGATTTACCCGCTGTTTACTTTTTTAAGGCATTGTTATATTCTGACATCTTAGTGGAATTCACTTGGAATTTACTTGTTTTTAAACTGTTCACTGTTTCACTGTTTTTCCAATGGACACAGGATCATTGATTGCTGCAGCTGGGACTATGACTTCAATGAAGATAATGTTAACACAGATGTTTTTGTCTTTACTGAGGAGGATGCGGAGAGAATCTGTGCCACTACTGATGTCCGTGAACTGAGGGGAGAAATACCCATCAACATCTATCATAAACTATTAAACCGCAGTAAACGCAAGGTAGGTTTTAATTTACACGCTGTTTACCTTTCAAATTATCATAAGAGTAAACACATTCCTAGAGGTTTTAGGGTCAGTAATGTACCCACGCTAGGTAGATCTAACCCTGAGTTTTGCAGGAAGTGGTGTTGCATACTAAACAAGTACTCTTATGATTTAATTTTGCTCACCATTGAAGAAGTCAGTCGCTTAGAAAGGAAAATGCAGGTTGAAATTTACATCATTAAAACTAGCTGCTATCAAATACTATTATATGATAAATCAGAAGACTAGGTCACCAAACGTGAGGGCTTAGTTACAAAATACCATAATGAATTACTCCGTTTCAAGAATAGGAAACTTAATACAGTGGAGAATGATTATCCTGAAAAACGTATTTACAAATGGCTTTATGGGAAAGATGATAATAGTAGACCATACAGACCTAGACAACACACCCAGAGAAATAAAGCACCTATTGACACTATTGATACCAGTGGTGGTGATTCTTCCGATGAGGCTATCGGTAATGCACACACTGACAATAGGGATACACGTAGTGGTATTATCACTAGATCCTTCAATAAAACCCCACATACACTATAAAAAAAACGGGGAAGGCCCCATATCAGACGAGGGGAACACAAAGAGAAAGGCAAACAGTGTCAAGAAACGACCAACATAGTGTATAATCTCAGCACCAGGGTATTATCATTCATTCCAACACCTAAATGTGATAACTTTCAAACCTCTGTTGACATACACAAATTTCAGAGAACTCTAAATATTAGGGAATTGTTCAAAGATGACAGGCTTGTAACCAGCAGTAACAGGTTTAAACCTTTGTCTAAATTTGATCCCCAGACCAGCAATTCCTCCATTAAAAGTTATACACGCCTTGTTCGTAATGACTGCAAATAAAATGATGTACAAATTTTTTACAATTTGCCACTAAATGAAAGTAAAGCTCTGACCACCTTGTCCAATGACCACATCATTATTGTGCATCCAGCAGACAAGTGTGGGGCCATAGTGGTCCAAGATTACAGTGACTATAAACTTGAAGCCACTAGACAACTATCTGACATCCATACATATATAAAATTTTCTGCCAACCCTACCACAGAATTCAAAGATTTAATTGATCAGACATTGCTTTGCGGCCTACAATCGCGGTATATTACTGAAAATGAATTTGACTATATGACTACATCTTTTCTAAAAATACCAATTTTGTATTTATTACCAAAAATACACAAGGGTCTTGACAATCCCCCTGGCAGACACATTGTTTCTGACAGGGGCTTGATTTTTTTCTGGTATTGCTGAGTTTATTGACTATCATTTGCAGCCAGTCATACGTAACTCCTTTTCATATCTGCAAGACACCGCAGCTATGATTCTCAAACTCCAACAACACAAGAATTTACATCCTAACAACATTCTTGTCACCATGGATGTTGACAGTTTATACACTGTCATTCCCCATGAGGCTGGTTTGGAGACTGTCAGATCCATGGTGAGGGAGTCCACTGATTACGGTGGCCCACCATTAGAGTTCATAATAGAGCTCATGGAACATTGTCTCAAGAAAAATTATTTTAGATTTGAGCGTGACTTTTATCTCCAATTCCGTACGACCATGGGGTCTAACATGGCCCCTACATATGCTAACCTGTACATGCTGGGTTATGAGACTGCCATCATGAAGCCTCTAATACATCCATGTATCTCTTTTTACACTCACTACATAGATGATCTATTTTTGGTGTGGATAGGTAGTATGACACATCATCAACAGTGGGTGTCTGAATTGAATCATATTGATTCTCCCATTAGATTTAAGATGGAATGCAGTGTACATAGTGTACATTTTTTGGACCTCAACATATTTAAAGTCCTTACTGATGGGGACAGTAGGTTTGGCACATCTCTATATACCAAACCTACAGATAGAAATTCCCTCCTTTTTATCCACAAGCTGTCACCCTGACCACCAAAAGATGGGTATCATTTCCTCTCAGGTGACTAGGGTAGTTTGGAACAATTCTGAGCTTGCTATCATCCAAACTCAGTTAGACATCATGTGCATGAAACTACAGGCTAGAGGGTATGATAAGAAGGATATTGACACAGCCAGAAACCGTTTGGATGGCCATTCTCAAGCCAAGTTGCTGGAACGGACTAAGGTCCACACACAGGCCCTGACCCCTACTTTGAATTTCGTCACGACTTTTACTCCTGAGCATAATCGCATATCTGGAGCATTCCGTAAACGATGGGATGTATTACAAACTGACAAGAGTCTGTCAAATTGGAGATTGTATCCTCCTCATATGGCTTACAAACGAGCCAGGAACATACAGGACATTTTGGTCAAAATTGACCCCAAGGATTCCTAGCAAAAGGACACATGGCTCAAGTCTGCCAAGAAGGGATGTTTCAAGTGTGGGGATTGCATTACATGTAATGGTATGCAAATTGGCCCCACATTCCAGCACCCGCACTCCAACAAATGCTACAAAATACAACATAGGGTGACATGTAGCAGCACTTATGTTGTTTATATCTTGGTTTGTCCATGTTTCCTGTTTTACGTAGGGAAAACCATCACAACCTTTCGTGAAAGGATGGCCAATCATAGACATGCCATTAAGGAGGCTATTAAGAAGGGATGTTCTTATCAACCAGTGGCACGTCACTTCGCCCAACAAAAACATTGTCTCCAGCTTAAGAACCATGATCATAGATTACATACCACCTCTGGCCAGGGGAGGCGACCGCGGCAAAGTTCTAATCCAACGCAAGACAAAATGGATCTATATCTTAGAAATAGTGGAACCTAAGGGTCTCAACATACAATTGGATTATGACCCCTTCATAGGATGATCACTGATATCATATATGACTGGCATCATTGTGCTGCTTTTCTTCCACTGGTTCAAGTGATCTAACTTCTTTGCGACATCTATTTGTGCAGGTTTGCACCTTGCGCATACATATACTGTTCTACCCTCCTAACCTGTATCATCACGAAATTTTTGGAATGCACATTCACACATTTTTTTGATCCACTTGGACCGTGTCCATTGTGTACAGTGAACTTTTAATATCGGTCAGTATCGCTGCAGCCTTACACAGATACGCTCTCGTTACCTCCTACGTCACACACAGCATCAGATATGCTAAATTAGCCATGTGCTAGGTCCCAACTCGCATATTTACATCGATGACGGTGCTGGTTGCACCAATGATAGATCGCCACATATACCGGAAAGGGCTTGGCCTAAGTGACATGCACACGGACGTGCAAACAAGCATTTTTGCTAACAGGCAATTAAGCTACATGAAGGGTATTTAAGGCTGCAGTGGCATCATGTTTTTAACTCGTTTTCTGGATGTCAGGCTATGGCATCTGCCTGATGAATTGCTGATCCATTTGATAAAGGTGCCAGTCAGGCACCAAAACGTCATGGGACCTTTTTATCATTGAAATTCTTCAATAAATGCTAAGTTTTACTACAAATCCAGTGAGTGCTGTCTTATTACTGGACTGTGTTTGCTTTTGACATAGCACCCTGGTGGATGTTTCTCAAGACCTGAGATTTGGAGTGCAGGCCCTTATATGCTACAATATATATATTGTATACTGTATACTTGTATACTGTAGCAATATGCAATTAATAAAAGAGGTCTTATGGTTATTATTAGTGTAATAAATCTACTTCATAACTCTAATATGGGGTTATAGATATTATATGTGCTAATGAAACAACATTAGTATTACAATGTTGATGGTGTCAGTGCTCAGTGTAGAATAATCTTAACTGTCACTCATGATAACCATCAGAACCTAGTTATCAGAGTGCATTATAAGTCTATATCAGATGTGGGGCTATGTGATAAGTAATATAGTGTGAGTGTAAGCATCAAATGGGAGTGATAACTAGATAACTGTTATCAGTCCTCAAAGAGGAATCAACTTAACTGTATCCAATACTATCAGTCGGTACCTAACCATCATGGTGCAATGTGAGGCAATATATGGAAGGCAATGTAATAAATAAGTAAATAAAAATGCAGGTTTAATAACAGTGAGTACTATAGGTAGTGGGATTGATAGAGAATCTAGAACCAGTTTGGTAATTAAATTTCAAAGTGAGATCGTGTGATCTAGAGAGGAGACTAATGGGAACAAAAGATAAATCAGAAAATAATAAAATGATTAAAATACTAAATGATAATATAAAATAAAAATACTAATAAATACTCACTGTTATTAAACCTGCATTTTTATTTTACTGCCCTGTTTCCCCCTTCATTTTGAGCTATCAACACTCCTTACATTCACCTCTAGCTCACACCGACAGTTACCGGATAAACTGTTATAGTATTTATTCCCCTTCTATCACCATCTCTAAATACGGTTAGTATTCCTATTTGACACACCTTGTCACCTTCACCTATTTATTACATTGCCTTCCATATATTGCCTCACATTGCACCATGATGGTTAGGTACCGACTGATAGTATTGGATACAGTTAAGTTGATTCCTCTTTGAGGACTGATAACAGTTATCTAGTTATCACTCCCATTTGATGCTTACACTCACACTATATTACTTAACACATAGCCCCACATCTGATATAGACTTATACTGCACTCTGATAACTAGGTTCTGATGGTTATCATGAGTGACAGTTAAGATTATTCTACACTGAGCACTGACACCATCAACATTGTAATACCAATGTTGTTTCATTAGCCCATATAATATCTATATCCCCATATTAGAGTTATGAAGTAGATTTATTACACTAATAATAACCATAAGACCTCTTTTATTAGTTGCATATTGCTACAGTCTGACTAACCCACGTTTATAATATGTATATATGTGTAGGACATTATATCTGATACTCCTGATAAGTGCTCTCTGGGTTTTAACATTAATATAGACCTGTATAGTTTATATCAAGGCAGGCTAACATCTTAGAGAGATTTACAAATATTTATTATTAAGGTCTTGGGCTCCTGTTTTTATCTTAACTATCACACATAACATCCACATAACAGGTTTTTTTCGATATCACCCTTGGTAACTATAGGGCCACTGACCTTTAGTGCACAATACACTATTTTCGTGTTACGCTAACCTGATAAGACTCCACCCCTAACCCTGACGTTTAGATTGTTTAGACCTATGTAACACCTGATAGACCACAACTCCCCACACACCTATCGGCACATGCCACCTAACATCCCGTAACAGCATCATATTTCTCACACGCTGCTTGCGGATACTAACCGACAATGTCTCTTCAGTAAATATGGTTTTCACAAATCGCTCTATCTTGAGAAAGCATCATAAGTGATGCGATCGGATACAAACAAAGTAAGTTTGTCCTGAACAATACATCTCATTGTCCCAAATATCATCCTCATAGTATCGAGTTCTTTATTAACTCCGATCAATGGAGATAAATAGCTCAGGTTTTCTAAGTGTCTATTACTATTATTATAGTTATCGGATGGACTCATTTCAGAGACATATATATATATATATATATATATATATATATATATATATATATATATATATATACTGTATTTATCATATTGCCACCATTAACTATCACAAATAGAATAATTCACACAAAGAAAATATATTTACAAAAAACTGTTTGGTAACTGTTTTAATCATGAACGTAATACAATGATGTTAAAGGGACAGTATACACTCATTTTCATATAACTGCATGTAATAGACACTACTATAAAGAATAAGATGCACAGATACTGATATAAAAATCCATTATAAAATGGTTTAAAAACGTACTTAGAAGCTTTCAGTTTAGCTCTGTTGAAAAAGCAGTTGGAAAGCCCACTGCAAGTGGGAAATAAGACCCTCCCCCTTCTTTTGCATATGAAAAGACCCTTTACACAAACAGGAGCAAGCTGGAGAAGGTAGATGACGGTATTCAAATAAAACTTTGGGGCTTGGTTAGGAGTCTGAAAATCAGAGCAATGTTCTTTAAAAATAAGCAAAATTATACATTTTTTAAAAACAAACAAACTTTATGGGCTTTATAAATAGATCATCTACAAAACATTTATGCAAAGAAAAAATGAGTGTATAATGGCCCTTTAATATGCGTTTGATGTCTGTTACACAGATACCCCACAGTTTATATATCAAAGGAATTGACAAATAAGATACATATGTATTATAACGGTGAATGCAATTTTGTTTTTAACATTGTACTTTTTACATTGTATTTGGGTAAATGATGTCATAGAATGTGGTCCCTCTTAATTGGCTATGACTCACTTGATTGGTTTTACTAGGCAAACACCCACTCCATGTGCTGCATATTATTTAGCTCTGTTAGTATGGCATATATAGCAATGTTTATTGTTCATTCCACTAAGCCTGATGAAACAGCCACTGGTTGGCTGAGAAACGCGTTGCAATTGTTTTTACCGATTTTAAAAAAGTAAGTTTTGTTAAACCTACCACTTGCTTCCTTACTGCTTTTTTGTCACACATCCTCACTCTGAGATGTGACTACTGGGAGTTCCTGACTACTGGAGAATAAGTCTACTGGGTGACTTTATTGATCCCAGCTTGCCTCTACAGCACCAAGGCCAGTCTTCTGGGTGACTGCATTTGATCATTACATAGGGGAGGTTACAAAAGCCTGTGTCACCCTGGGAGGTTCCTTGTTGGTTTGTTTGGAAGTATGCATTGTGTGGGTGCTAGTTTAGGGTCCCAGGAAGGGGGAGACCTTGACGTGGTCCTGGGCTTGATCCTTTGGCGCCAAATGTAACTGACTTCCCCCAGTTTTGCTTTTAAACATTGCTGTGAATCTGCTAGTGAGTGCTGGGTTTTTTGTGTTTTGTGTTAATGTTTGTAATGCTCCCCTGCGGACCTGAAACCCAGGTTGCTCTGGGGTTAACTGCCTGGGTTGCTGGGAACTTTGCAGCTGTCTGTCAGTGTTCAGGGCTGTGGAGTTAACAGTGGCTTAGGATGTGTAACCAGTCCAGTCTGTGAGTGCGGTCCATTCCTGTGTTTTGTAATTACATAGGGGAGGTTACAAAAGCCTGTGTCACCCTGGGAGGTTCCCAGTTGGTTTGTTTGGAAGTATGCATTGTGTGGGTGCTGGTTTAGGGTCCCAGGAAGGGGGAGACCTTGACGTGGTCCTGGGCTTGATCCTTTGGCGCCAAATGTAACTGACTTCCCCCAGTTTTGCTTTTAAACATTGCTGTGAATCTGCTAGTGAGTGCTGGGTTTTTTGTGTTTTGTGTTAATGTTTGTAATGCTCCCCTGCGGAACTGAAACCCAGGTTGCTCTGGGGTTAACTGCCTGGGTTGCTGGGAACTTTGCAGCTGTCTGTCAGTGTTCAGGGCTGTGGAGTTAACAGTGGCTTAGGATGTGTACCCAGTCCAGTCTGTGAGTGCGGTCCATTCCTGTGTTTTGTATTTACATAGGGGAGGTTACAAAAGCCTGTGTCACCCTGGGAGGTTCCCAGTTGGTTTGTTTGGAAGTATGCATTGTGTGGGTGCTGGTTTAGGGTCCCAGGAAGGGGGAGACCTTGACGTGGTCCTGGGCTTGATCCTTTGGCGCCAAATGTAACTGACTTCCCCCAGTTTTGCTTTTAAACATTGCTGTGAATCTGCTAGTGAGTGCTGGGTTTTTTGTGTTTTGTGTTAATGTAATGCTCCCCTGCGGACCTGAAACCTAGGTTGCTCTGGGGTTAACTGCCTGGGTTTCTGGGAACTTTGCAGCTGTCTGTCAGTGTTCAGGGCTGTGGAGTTAACAGTGGCTTAGGATGTGTACCCAGTCCAGTCTGTGAGTGCGGTCCATTCCTGTGTTTTGTATTTACATAGGGGAGGTTACAAAAGCCTGTGTCACCCTGGGAGGTTCCCAGTTGGTTTGTTTGGAAGTATGCATTGTGTGGGTGCTGGTTTAGGGTCCCAGGAAGGGGGAGACCTTGACGTGGTCCTGGGCTTGATCCTTTGGCGCCAAATGTAACTGACTTCCCCCAGTTTTGCTTTTAAACATTGCTGTGAATCTGCTAGTGAGTGCTGGGTGTTTTGTGTTTTGTGTTAATGTTTGTAATGCTCCCCTGCGGACCTGAAACCCAGGTTGCTCTGGGGTTAACTGCCTGGGTTGCTGGGAACTTTGCAGCTGTCTGTCAGTGTTCAGGGCTGTGGAGTTAACAGTGGCTTAGGATGTGTACCCAGTCCAGTCTGTGAGTGCGGTCCATTCCTGTGTTTTGTATTTACATAGGGGAGGTTACAAAAGCCTGTGTCACCCTGGGAGGTTCCCAGTTGGTTTGTTTGGAAGTATGCATTGTGTGGGTGCTGGTTTAGGGTCCCAGGAAGGGGGAGACCTTGACGTGGTCCTGGGCTTGATCCTTTGGCGCCAAATGTAACTGACTTCCCCCAGTTTTGCTTTTAAACATTGCTGTGAATCTGCTAGTGAGTGCTGGTTTTTTTGTGTTTTGTGTTAATGTAATGCTCCCCTGCGGACCTGAAACCTAGGTTGCTCTGGGGTTAACTGCCTGGGTTTCTGGGAACTTTGCAGCTGTCTGTCAGTGTTCAGGGCTGTGGAGTTAACAGTGGCTTAGGATGTGTACCCAGTCCAGTCTGTGAGTGCGGTCCATTCCTGTGTTTTGTATTTACATAGGGGAGGTTACAAAAGCCTGTGTCACCCTGGGAGGTTCCCAGTTGGTTTGTTTGGAAGTATGCATTGTGTGGGTGCTGGTTTAGGGTCCCAGGAAGGGGGAGACCTTGACGTGGTCCTGGGCTTGATCCTTTGGCGCCAAATGTAACTGACTTCCCCCAGTTTTGCTTTTAAACATTGCTGTGAATCTGCTAGTGAGTGCTGGGTGTTTTGTGTTTTGTGTTAATGTTTGTAATGCTCCCCTGCGGACCTGAAACCCAGGTTGCTCTGGGGTTAACTGCCTGGGTTGCTGGGAACTTTGCAGCTGTCTGTCAGTGTTCAGGGCTGTGGAGTTAACAGTGGCTTAGGATGTGTACCCAGTCCAGTCTGTGAGTGCGGTCCATTCCTGTGTTTTGTATTTACATAGGGGAGGTTACAAAAGCCTGTGTCACCCTGGGAGGTTCCCAGTTGGTTTGTTTGGAAGTATGCATTGTGTGGGTGCTGGTTTAGGGTCCCAGGAAGGGGGAGACCTTGACGTGGTCCTGGGCTTGATCCTTTGGTGCCAAATGTAACTGACTTCCCCCAGTTTTGCTTTTAAACATTGCTGTGAATCTGCTAGTGAGTGCTGTTTTTTTTGTGTTTTGTGTTAATGTTTGTAATGCTCCCCTGCGGACCTGAAACCCAGGTTGCTCTGGGGTTAACTGCCTGGGTTGCTGGGAACTTTGCAGCTGTCTGTCAGTGTTCAGGGCTGTGGAGTTAACCGTGGCTTAGGATGTGTACCCAGTCCAGTCTGTGAGTGCGGTCCATTCCTGTGTTTTGTGACTGCATTTGATCCCAGACTGTTTCGTCCACACCACTAGGGGTGTCTTATCACATGTGAGTGCAATTGTCACATATACCATTATCTTTGTTCCATACAATATTGGGCCATGTGGGCCATGTGGCGCTTCTGTCCCTTCATGTTGTTTACAGATTACTGATCCTGGATTGTGGCCTTGATCCATTACAGATAGCTTCCTCGACCGACCGTCATCCACTCTCATCTGATACCATCATCTCTTATGAGACTGTCTCATAGTTAGTCAATATATGACTATTTATCTCACATCTACTATTGCATTTTACACGTTGTATTTATATCATCTTAAACCACTCCTGTGTCTATCAATAGGAAATTCAGATAGGCGCTCCATCTCTCTATCCTGTTTGTACCATTGTTTGTGTGCTGATGTCAGTTTAGCATTATATTATAGCAATTCCATTAGTGATCACTCCTATTACCACATTAATTTATACCAGACCATTAGCATATAGAGGTGTATATATTATCTTGGTGAAACAAGGGCGCCCCTATCCTCCTCACACACTGTTTTTTAAAATTCTTGCACATCGACTCAATCCCATCCTCAAAAATCTAATTCATCCTGACCAAGTGGGGTTCATAAAGAATAGAGAAGCCCCTGATAATACTCGCAAAATTATAGACTTAATCAATGTAGCTACTGTTTAAAAAAAGCCTTCTATGTTCCTTTCTTTGGATGCAGAGAAGGCATTTGACAGGATTAATTGGGATTATATGTTTGCTGTCCTAAACAAAGTAGGCATAACTGGAGCTTTTCGAGATGCCATCACTACTTTATACTTATTCCCTTTAGCCTTTGTTAAACTCTCGGGATACCAATCTAAGCCCATATATATCAAGAATGGCAGGCGTCAAGGTTGTCCATTATCACCATTATTATTCACACTTTGCTTTGAACCATTAGCAGTAAAAATTAGAGACGACTCCGACATTTCTGGACTTTCTCTCTGAGCTCTATAAAACCCCTCCCATCTCACATGTACTTTAGTCTAACGTATAGTCAAGCAAAATGAGGTAAGAAAAAGGAATAAGAGCCATAATGGTGTGACGAGACCAATCTCGCCACTGTGCATTGGAGGAGCCTGGTTGCCCGCCTGCTGCCTTTAGACTATGGCCCCATGTTGAAATGCTTACCTTTCCCCTGCAAAGACACACGAAAGCCGGGTCATTCAGTACTTGCCCTATTTGAATAGTGATACCCCAGATAGCTATGCCATGTAGCCCATTTGTATAATGAAAGACTTTGGCTCCATGGCAATTGAACTGTATTTCTCTGCCTGTGATAATTACATCAACCATTGTGTAAGGTAACTGCATCAACCATTGTGTAAGGTAACTGCATCAACCATTGTGTAAGGTAACTGCATCACCCATTGTGTAAGCTCATTGTATCACAGGCAGAGGGGAGGATTTTGTGTGGGAGTGTCTGAGAGTATTGTATGTGTTTATTGGTTGTTTTACAAAACCCTGTGGGTGGTACTAATGTGTAAACATGTGTATTTAAGAACAATAAACCCACAGCTCTTGCTGATTCCTGTTTTACCCTCAAGCTGGAGCTTGGTCTCATGTTTGGGGGGAATTGCTGCTCTGAATTGTTCTTTTGCCTGTTCCAGGAGAGAAGGATTTTGTGTATTTTCCCTGCTCAGTGTATTAACTGGGTTCGTGTGTTGCTATTCCCGTATTAAGGGCATCTTTCATCTGGTATTAACCCTCAATATCAAGGTTATACCGTTACAATTGGTGGCAAGTGACGGGATGGTCCTCATCTCCTAGAAGAGCAACTACACATCCAGGGATTTACAAGTTGGGGGCAACGCATGTCCCAGTACAGTGACCCTAAAAGCAACAGATGGGAACCAGCATTGTTATACGAGGAGGAGGACCTGGATGGCCGGGATGCATTAAGGAAAGGCATCTGGTACCAGGCCCTGGATGTACAATACCAGCGGGGTGAGAGTCTAACCAGTGAAGAGCAGCGGTTGCAGAAGCAAGTGACCCTGTGGATGCCCTTCCTGGGAGAGCAGCCCCTGGAGGAATGGGTGAAGGAACTAGAGCACCGGGTATGGCAGGAGCTATGGCTGGAGGATGCCTACCAGGTGCTCTTGTGTGTATGGCACAGTATATACCCTGGGCAAGCCAGAGGGAGAGGAGTTTGATGGTCCTGGCTTGTTATGGGAATCCTTTGCAGAGCCTGACTTCGGGAGCCCTGCGCAGACCAGACTTCAGGACATTTTCTACGAGAGGGAGGCTAGGCATGACTGGGATGACCCCCGTGAGGTAGAGCAAGACCTGGCTCACCTAGCAATCCTGGAGTGGGAACTGGAGCAGGACTACCAAGATCTCTTCCACTCCATTGGGAAGGCTCAGCAGGACAGCAAGGTGACAGACCCAGGTCCAGACCCATTCAGCTGGGAAGATATTGTGGAGTTTTACTGGGAAGGACCCCAGGTGGCTGGTGGAGGTGGGACCGAGGTCTCTCCACCGGTCCTGCAGGGAATCAGGAGCCCAGTCTCCATTCCCCAGAGGCAGGCTGAGTTACAGGGGGCAGAGACAGTAGGTTATGCCCCCCATCAGCAGAGTGAGATGCAGGGGATTGGGAGCCCAGTCTCCATTCCCCAGCGGCTGGAAGTATGTATGGGAGAGGAGCTTGTTACCCCCTCTCCCCAGCGGCAGCTTAACGTACCAGAGGGAGACAGTAAGCCCCACAACCGTGCAGATGGGACCGTGATCTCTGCACTTACAGCACAGGGGGTAGGGACAGTCGGTCCTGTCCCCCAGCAACAGGGCTGTTTAGCCAAAGGGGAGACAGTCGGTCTCCCCCCACAGCAGCATGGTGCTTTGTCCAAAGGGGAGACAATCGGTCTCCCCCTCCAGCAGCACAGCTATGTATCCAAAGGGGAGACAGTCGGTCTCCCCCTCCAGCAACCAGGCTCCCACCAGGCTACTTCCATGGTAGTGCTGGCACCAGGGCAGAGTACAGCTGGTCTCTGCCCACATCGCAACCCACCAATTCAGCGTACCAGTCCCCCACACAGCTGTGGTGAGGCACCTGGACATGGACAAGTTTCTCCTCTACCCAGGTGTAGTGACCATTTATTGTGGGTGGGCTGTACTGCTGATTGTGTTTTGTGGGTGGGTTGCTGGACTAACCAGGGCACTGACCGGCAGGAGGTCAGATACCCTGTTAGTCTGTTTGGAAAAGGGGAGAGATGTGACTAGACCAATCTCGCCACTGTGCATTGGAGGAGCCTGGTTGCCTGCCTGCTGCCTTTAGACTATGGCCCCATGTTGAAATGCTTACTTTTCCCTTGCAAAGACACGAAAGCCGGGTCATTCAGTACTTGCCCTATTTGAATAGTGATACCCCACATAGCTATGCCATGTAGCCCATTTGTATAACGAAAGACTTTGGCTCCATGGCAATTGAACTGTATTTCTCTGCCTGTGATAATTACATCAACCATTGTGTAAGGTAATTGTATCAACCATTGTGTAAGGTAACTGCATCAACCATTGTGCAAGGTAATTGTATCAACCATTGTGTAAGGTAACTGCATCAACCATTGTGTAAGGTAACTGCATTAACCATTGTGTAAGGTAATTGCATCACCCATTGTGTAAGGTAATTGTATCACAGGCAGAGGGGAGGATTTTGTGTGGGAGTGTCTGAGAGTATTGTATGTGTTTATTGGTTGTTTTACAAAACCCTATGGATGGTGCTAATGTGTAAACATGTGTATTTAAGAACAATAAACCCACAGCTCTTGCTGATTCCTGTTTTACCCTCAAGATGGAGCTTGGTCTCATGTTTGGGGAGAATTGCTGCTTTGAATTGTTCTTTTGCCTGTTCCAGGAGAGAAGGATTTTGTGTATTTTCCCTGTTCAGTGTATTAACTTGGTTCGTGTGTTGCTATTCCCGTATTAAGGGCATCTTTCATCTGGTATTAACCCTCGATATCAGGGTTATACCTTTACAAATGGAATAGGGGAAAAAGATGCGCTAAAGAAAATACTAAACCCAAAAACAAAGGGTGGAGTCTCGTCGACTCACCACCATGAAAGAAACTAATTTATCAGGTAATCATAAATGTTTTATTTCATACAGGTGGTGAGAGTCCACCATCCATTACTCCTGGGAATTAATATCCAAACTGTGGAGTCCACAAGTAATAACATAAACCCACAGCCCCACAATTATTTTTTTTATTTTTTAAAAATGCACTTAAAAAAATCAATCAGGCAAGAAAAAAAATTAAGCTGAGCAACTACCTGAAGGATCTTCCTACCAAAGGCTTCCGTAGAATTTTGTAAAAGTATGTAAAGAAAACCAAGTAGCTGCTTTGCAAATTGGAAAATTGCAAATTGTAAGCCCAAGAAGTAGTGACTGGCCTAGTAGAATGAGCAGTAATCCATTGCAGTGGAGACTAACTTGCCTCCAACTAAGCCTTGAGAATCAAGAGTTTAAACCAAAAGGCCAAAGAAACAGCAGAAACGTTGTCCTTTTCTTGCACCAGAAAAGGGAATGAACAAACTAGAAGTCTGTCTAAAGTCCTTAGTAGCATCAATATAATATTTCAATGCTCTAACAACATCCAAATTATGCAAAGATCTTTTTTTAAAGCATTCTTATGATCATGACACAAAGAAGGGACCACAATTTCTTTGTTCAAGTTGTCTGAAGAAACAACTTTAGGCACGGACTGCGAAATACATGATTTTGATATTGATATTCATAATATCAAACATAGCATTACAAATAAAAGATTTGGCACTTTTGAGAAAACCAAAAGGATTTTCACTAGCAGAGTCATAACAGTAAGTTGAAACAGATGACAGTAAGTTGAAGCACCAGCCACATGAGCAATATAAATAGCCAGCCTAAGCAAACACCCTGCTTGTAAAAAGGCCCTTCTATGAAAAGACTCTAATTTTCTATTCAAAGGGTGTCTAAAAGAAGTACTTACTTCCAAAGGGATAGTAGTATGCTTAGCCAAAGTGGAAATAGCCCCATCAACTTTAGGAACAAGTTTCCCACAATTCAACATTAGCAGCAGGTAAAGAGTATAACTTTTTAAACCTTGAAAAAGGAGTAAATTAATTACCTGGCTTAGACCATTCCTTAGAAACCAGGTCAGAGACAGCATCAGGGATAGGAAATACATCAGGGAGCTTAAAAACAGTCTTAAAAACTGAATTGAAACAATTACAAGGCTTTGCCTCAGAAACCTTAGAATCTTTAACCCCTAAAGTATGTAAAACCTCTTTCAAAAGAAAACAAATATGTTCAATATTAAACTAAAAAGAGGAAGTAACAGGTTCATCATCAGAAGAAGACTCCTCATCACCAGAGGAAACTTCACCATCTGAAGGCATAACAGTATCCCTGACTTCAGGAGACATAGAACTAGTAGAAGGTAAAATCTGAACGGACCTTTTACACTTACTTGAAAGGAGGAGCGCAGCCAGTGCCTCAAAAACAGGTGTTTTGATGAGATTTTCAACACTGGATGATAAAACAGTAGCATTCTCCTGTAAAGAACAAACAGAAGATGCAGTAATAGCCATAGAACCAGCATTAGATTGGTCCGAATTCATCAACATATTTAAACATAAGTCGTATAAATAAGCTGGAGGAGAGACCTCAGCTACTTTACAATAAACACACTTAGGGCCAGAATACGAGCGGAGTACAAAAGTTTGAGCACAAGCGATAAGGGGTTTATCACGGGGTTTGCGCTTGTCTGGCTTACCGCTCATATTACAAGTTGAAAGTAAACGTGATCGCTTGAGCACAATCACTATTTACACTATAATGATTACAGCGACTTCAGAGCTCTGGTAACTATTTCACAAAACTAAAAAGTGTCACAACGCATCAAAATACATTAGAAAGTACAGTTACATTCATAATAACCCTATCTAATAAAATGTATTTTAACAAAATATTGCAAACAAAAATTAAAAGGGCTCAAAGACAGGTGATATCAGGTGTTAAAAAGAAAAAGGCAGACAAAGGCCTTTAACATAGACATACATACATATACTTGTCTAAAGATGTATATGTGTGTGTGTGTGTATGTATATATATATATATATATATATATATATATATATAAATATATATATAAATGAAGAAAAAGCTGCAGCACTCCAAACAATTTTTTGTCTGGTTTATTTCAAGCAAAAAGACATAGACGACGTTTCGGGCTTTGCCCTTTTTCAAGCCAAGTGATTAGAACCATAATTAGGGCCTACCTTTTATAGGCTGTGAGTGAATCAAAACATAGGTGCATTGTATTCAAGTGATTCAATTTTAAAGAGACAGTACTGTTTACAGAACCCAATACTTCTATCTTTACTATATTCACATATATAAAAAAATACAGTATTATTGTTATTTACTATCGGCTAGATTTAGAGTTGGGCGGTAGCCGTGAAAACCAGCGTTAGAGGCTCCTAACGCTGGTTTTAACGCACTCTGGTATTTGGAGTCAGTCAGGAAAGGGTCTAACGCTCACTTTGCAGCCGTGACTTTTCCATACCGCAGATCCCCTTACGTCAATTGCGTATCCTATCTTTTCAATGGGATCTTTCTAACGCCGGTATTTAGAGTCGTGGCTGAAGTGAGCGTTAGAAATCTAACGACAAAACTCCAGCCGCAAAAAAAGTCAGTAGTTAAGAGCTTTCTGGGCTAACGCCGGTTCATATAGCTCTTAACTACTGTGCTCTAAAGTACACTAACACCCATAAACTACCTATGTACCCCTAAACCGAGGTCCCCCCACATCACCGCCACTCTATTAAATTTTTTAACCCCTAATCTTCCGCTCCGTACACCGCCGCCAGCTAAATTATCCCTATGTACCCCTAATCTGCTGCCCCTAATACCGCCGACACCTATATTATATTTATTAACCCCTAATCTGCCCCCCCAACGTCGCCGCCACCTACCTACACTTATTAACCCCTAATCTGCCGAGCGGACCTCACCGCTACTATAATAAAGTTATTAACCCTTAATCCGCCTCACTCCCGCCTCAATAACCCTATAATAAATAGTATTAACCCCTAATCTGCCCTCCCTAACATCGCCGACACCTAACTTCAAGCATTAACCCCTAATCTGCCGACCGGAGCTCACCGCTATTCTAATAAATTTTTTAACCCCTAAAGCTAATTCTAACCCTTACACCCCCCTAACTTAAATATAATTTAAATCTAACGAAATAAATTAACTATTATTAAATAAATTAATCCTATTTAAAGCTAAATACTTACCTGTAAAATAAACCCTAATATAGCTACAATATAAATTATAATTATATTGCTGCTATTTTAGGATTAATATTTATTTTACAGGCAACTTTGTAATTATTTTAACCAGGTACAATAGCTATTAAATAGTTAATAACTATTTAATAGTTACCTAGTTAAAATAATTACAAAATTACCTGTAAAATAAGTCCTAACCTAAGTTACAATTAAACCTAACACTACACTATCAATAAATAAATTAAATAAAATACCTACAATTACCTACAATTAAACCTAACACTACACTCTCAATAAATTAATTAAATACAATACCTACAAATAAATACATTTAAATAAACTAACTAAAGTACAAAAAATAAAAAAGAACTAAGTTACAAAAAATAAAAAAATATTTACAAACATTAGAAAAATATTACAACAATTTTAAACTAATTACACCTACTCTAAGCCCCCTAATAAAATAACAAAGCCCCCCAAAATAAAAAAATGCCCTACCCTATTCTAAATTAAAAAAGTTCAAAGCTCTTTTACCTTACCAGCCCTTAAAAGGGCCCTTTGTGGGGCATGCCCCAAAGAATTCAGCTCTTTTGCCTGTAAAAGAAAAATACAACCCCCCCAACATTAAAACCCACCACCCACATACCCCTAATCTAACCCAAACCCCCCTTAAATAAACCTAACACTACCCCCCTGAAGATCATCCTACCTTGTCTTCACCACACCGGGTATCACACCGATCCGTCCTGGCTTCGAAGTCTTCATCCAAGCCCAAGCAGCGGCTGGCGATCCATAATCCGGCTGAAGTCTTCTATCAAGCGTTGGCTGAAGAGGTCCAGAAGAGGCTCCAAAGTCTTCATCCTATCCGGGAAGAAGAGGCGATCCGGACTGGCAACCATCTTGATCCAAGCGGCATCTTCTATCTTCATCCGATGACGAACGGCTCCATCCTGAAGACCTCCAGCGCGGATCTATCCTCTTCATCCGACGTCCAACTGAAGAATGAAGGTTCCTTTAAGGGACGTCATCCAAGATGGCGTCCCTCAAATTCCGATTGGCTGATAGGATTCTATCAGCCAATCGGAATTAAGGTAGGAAAATTCTGATTGGCTGATGGAATCAGCCAATCAGATTCAAGTTCAATCCGATTGGCTGATTGGATCAGCCAATCAGATTGAGCTCGCATTCTATTGGCTGATTGGAACAGCCAATAGAATGCGAGCTCAGAATTTTCCTACCTTAATTCCGATTGGCTGATAGAATCCTATCAGCCAATCGGAATACGAGGGACGCCATCTTGGATGACGTCCCTTAAAGGAACCTTCATTCTTCAGTTGGACGTCGGAAGAAGAGGATAGATCCGCGGTGGAGGTCTTCAGGATGGAGCCGTTCGTCATCGGGTGAAGATAGAAGATGCTGCTTGGATCAAGATGGTTGCCGGTCCGGATCGCCTCTTCTTCCCGGATAGGATGAAGACTTTGGAGCCTCTTCTGGACCTCTTCAGCCGACGCTTGATAGAAGACTTCAGCCGGATTATGGATTGCCAGCCCCTGCTTGGGCTTGGATGAAGACTTCGGAGCCAGGACGGATCGGTGTGATACCCGGTGTGGTGAAGACAAGGTAGGATGATCTTCAGGGGGGTAGTGTTAGGTTTATTTAAGGGGGGTTTGGGTTAGATTAGGGGTATGTGGGTGGTGGGTTTTAATGTTGGGGGGGTTGTATTTTTCTTTTACAGGCAAAAGAGCTGAATTCTTTGGGTCATGCCCCACAAAGGGCCCTTTTAAGGGCTGGTAAGGTAAAAGAGCTTTGAACTTTTTTAATTTAGAATAGGGTAGGGCATTTTTTTATTTTGGGGGGCTTTGTTATTTTATTAGGGGGCTTAGAGTAGGTGTAATTAGTTTAAAATTGTTGTAATATTTTTCTAATGTTTGTAAATATTTTTTTATTTTTTGTAACTTAGTTCTTTTTTATTTTTTGTACTTTAGTTAGTTTATTTAAATGTATTTATTTGTAGGTATTGTATTTAATTAATTTATTGAGAGTGTAGTGTTAGGTTTAATTGTAGGTAATTGTAGGTATTTTATTTAATTTATTTATTGATAGTGTAGTGTTAGGTTTAATTGTAACTTAGGTTAGGATTTATTTTACAGGTAATTTTGTAATTATTTTAACTAGGTAACTATTAAATAGTTATTAACTATTTAATAGCTATTGTACCTGGTTAAAATAATTACAAAGTTACCTGTAAAATAAATATAAATCCTAAAATAGCTACAATATAATTATAATTTATATTGTAGCTATATTAGGGTTTATTTTACAGGTAAGTATTTAGCTTTAAATAGGAATAATTTATTTAATAAGAGTTAATTTATTTCGTTAGATTTAAATTATATTTAACTTAGGGGGGTGTTAGTGTTAGGGTTAGAATTAGCTTTAGGGGTTAATACATTTATTATAGTAGCGGTGCGATCCGGTCAGCAGATTAGGGGTTAATGTTTGAAGTTAGGTGTCGGCGATGGTAGGGAGGGCAGATTAGGGGTTAATACTATTTATTATAGGGTTATTGAGGCAGGAGTGAGGCGGATTAGGGGTTAATACATTTATTATAGTAGCAGTGTGGTGCGGTCGGCAGATTAGGGGTTAATTATTGTAGGTAGGTGGAGGCGACGTTGTGGGGGGCAGATTAGGGGTTAATAAATATAATATAGGGGTCGGCGGTGTTAGGGGCAGCAGATTAGGGGTACATAGGTATCATGTAGGTAGCGGCGGTATATGGAGCGGCAGATTAGGGGTTAATAATAATATGCAGGTGTCAGCGATAGCGGGGTCGGCAGATTAGGGGTTAATAAGTGTAAGGTTAGGGGTGTTTAGACTCGGGGTACATGTTAGAGTGTTAGGTGCAGACTTAGGAAGTGTTTCCCCATAGAAAACAATGTAGCTGCGTTAGGAGCTGAACGCTGCTTTTTTGCAGGTGTTAGGTTTTTTTTCAGCTCAAACAGCCCCATTGTTTTCTATGGGGGAATCGTGCACGAGCACGCTTTTGAAGCTGACCGCATCCGTAAGCACCGCTGGTATCGAGAGTTGCAGTGGCGTTAAATATGCTCTACGCTCCCTTTTTTGGAGCCTAATGCAGCCATTCTGTGAACTCTAAATACCAGCTGTATTTAAAAGGTGCGGGGGAAAAAAAGCATGCGTAGCTAACGCACCCCTTTGGCCGCAGAACTCTAAATCTAGCCGTAAGTTTATAAGTTAGTGACTTAATTTTAAAATTATGTTACTTGTTTGTTTGTGTTTAAATTACTGTGCAATAAAAAAAGTTCATTTACATAAACTAACAAACAATTTTTTAATCATTTAAGAAGTATATATACACACACACACACACATATAAACACATACATACATATAACGACATACAGTATATATATATATATATATATATATATATATATATATATATATACATAGTATATATACACACACAAACACATATAAACACATACATACATATAACGACATACAGTATATATATATATATATAAGGGATTGAATAGAGACTATAAGAAAACCACACAGAAAACTCAGGGATTGTGAACCTTTCAAACTACCACCTGTCAGGGCCAGAGATATCAGTACTGTGTAAAGGATTATCATTCTGTCCAAGTACAAATCTAGACAAAATCTAACTGTACTCAGACTTAGAAGAATTCTTCAGGAGATTGCGGCTAAAAGATTTCGTCTATGACAAAGAAAATACCAGCACTATGGAGGACTACAATGGAAAGAAAAAGAACACAATCTTCACACCTGCACCAGGACGCAACACAAAATTGGACAGCTATATTGAAAGCTTCCGGTTGAGAACTGCATCTCTGCTCAACACACAGCAGAAAAAAATAATGTATAACCTCTCACACTTAGAAAAAAAACGCTATAAAAAACTTAAGAAATAATGAAAATATTACCATTAAGCCTGCGGACAAGGGAGGAGCAGTGGTGATCATGAATACACAGGACTACATCACAGAGGGAAATAGACAATTATCAGATCAAACTTATTACAAAAAACTGGAAAAGGACCCCACCCAGGAATACACTTTGCAACTTAGAAAACTAATTAAAACATTCCCTAAACACACGCAACATAAAATGGACAAACAGGTGCCCTCTAACCCTAGCATAGGGACATTCTACATGCTCCCAAAAATCCACAAACCAGGGAACCCAGGAAGACCAATAATAACAGGCATGGACACTCTGACTGAACAACTATCGGGCCTAGTGGAGAATATTCTTAAGCCCTTAGTTATTAACACCACTAGCTTTATAAAAGACACCACTGATTTTCTTAACAAAATCAGCCAGATAACAGAATTGCCAGAGGATACTCTACTTGTGACAATGGATGTAGAATCCCTGTACAGCAATATTCCACATAAAGATGGTATTGATGCCTGCTTAAACTTTCTTTCCTCCAACAGCCCTAACCAGACATATAGTGCTTCTACAGTCAGTAAACTTACAGAATTTATACTTACTCACAATTATTTCATCTTCAACCACTCCATCTACTTACAAACCATGGGAACAGCCATGGGCACCAAAATGGCACCACAGTACGCAAACCTCTTCATGGCTGACTTAGAGCAGAGATTCCTAGCCACTCACCCTCACAAACCCTTCAAATACTTTCGCTACATCGATGATATTTTCATCATATGGACAGAAGGAGAAAAAAACCTTGAACATTTTCATAAATCATTTAATCTATTTCATGCATCAATCAAGCTTAAAATGAACTTTTCTAGAGACTGTGTCAGCTTCCTGGATACAACAATATCCATCACAAATGGAAAACTGCACTCATCTGTATACAGGAAACCAACAGATAGATGCAGCTACCTCCACAGCTCCAGCTCCCACCCCAATCACATTAAAAAATCCATAATCTACAGTCAGGCTACAAGATACCACAGAATTTGCTCAGATACCAAGGACCGTGACAAACACCTCATCACACTGTCCCAATCATTCAGAGAAAAAGGTTACAAAACAAGGATTATAAATAAAAAAATTAACTCTGCCCTCAATACTCCACGTGAAAACTTACTACAATACAGGGAGAAGAAAAACATATCACGTATCCCACTAGTAGTCAAATACAACCCTGCTGTGGAAGGGATACGAAAAATCATAAAAGACTTACAGCCACTACTCTTAGAGGATCCCACACTCAAAAAAATCTTTCCAAAACCCCCAATCCTGGCATACAGACAACCACCTAACCTAAAGCAGAAACTAGTTCATAGGAAGCTACCCCTTGAGAAAAAGAACACTCAGAATGGAACCAAGTGCTGCTATAAAGCTCTCTGCAAACTGTGTCAACACGTTTGTAAAAGCAGCACAGCAAATCACAATAATAAATCTTATAACATTAAAGGGGCATATTCATGTATATCTGCAAATGTGGTATACATGATACATTGCACTGCATGTGAAGTGGGATGCTATATTGGAGAAACAAGCTAAAAACTGCACCTTCGGATGAACTTACACAAACACTCAATCAAAAACCACTGTGAAACAAAATACTGCACCCCTGTTGGTCACCATTTCACCCAACCTGACCACTCCATCCAAAACCTCAAAATCAAAATTCTCAGAGGCAACTTCAAAAACACCATGGAAAGAAAAACCTTTGAAATGAAAATGATAATGCACTTCAACCTGTTTAATTCTGGACTAAATGTGGACTCTGGATTCTTAACACATTATCAAAATTTTTTGTAATGTACTTTCATTTAGTCAATTACATTGTATATTCCACATTCTTTATACATAGGTACACAGGTAAGCCTATGTCCGCACTTTTGTCTTTTTTTAACTTTTGTATTCCCCCTGTATATACAATTTCACATTTTTATAGATATTGATTCAATGTTGATATATAACTTTATGTCAGTATATGCTCCATGTAAAGCTATATATTTCCCCTGTCTGTTCTCCTAGGGCTCTATTTATCATCATAATTCTCCTACTTTTGCGCCTATAATTACTCTGTCGGATTTATTCTCCTATTTATCAACACATTTTACGCCCAAAATAAGCTGTAATACGACCTAAAAATACTACCAGTTTTTCGCTCTCGCCAAGGCGCACAGGTGCGCCAAATACAGCGAAAAAACAATGGATTTCAGTCGTATTTTTAGAAATACTCCCAACAAATCGCCGAAAATCATATTTATCATTATTTTGCGCCAAAGGAGAACCTATAATTCTCCTATAAATCCGACCGTGAAAATACTCCATAACCAAGTAGGAGAACTTACAATTTATTCCCATATTTTATTCATAGAAGATGGAGTTTTTTTTTATTTTGGCCGCTATTTCTCTTGCTCAGTCCCATGAAAATCGTGAAAATGATGGAAATATGTTCCGGAGACGACAAAGAGTTCCTCGATTGTTTTTGCCCCGTTGTGGACTTTGAGGCATTATCCGATCGTGAAATTAAGCGCAAATTCAGGATAAACCGAGAAAGCATTTTGAATCTATATTCTCTGATTAAAAATGACATTGATCCCCGAACCAGAAGAACAAGGGCAATACCTGGACTTTTGAAATTACTCGCAGTTTTACATTTTTTGGCAACCGGATCTTTTCAGGCTGTATCCAGTGATGTTGTGGGCATGAGTCAGCCTTCATTTTGCCGCCATTTAACAATTGTTTTAAAAGCAATTCTAAAACATCTTTCTACATTTATTTATGTTCCTAGGAATGTGCATGAATGGCATACAGTGAAGTCCAACTTTTACCAAGTAGCCGGTATGCCCAATGTTCTTGGTGCTATAGATTGCACCCATATTGCTCTTAGACCACCATCCCTAAGGGAGGAGCAATATAGGAACAGGAAAAGCTTTCATTCCCTAAACATACAGGCTGTGTGTGATGCAAACTTTAGAATTTGGGCTGTTCGATCTGGGTTTCCTGGATCATGTCATGATTTCCACATCCTAAAACAATCTGCACTATTTTCTGCTTTTGAACAGGGCAACATGCCACACGGTTGGCTATTAGGTAAATATGAACTTATTTCCATATAATCTAATTATAATGCAATCAGTTCTCTGTATTTTTTGGAAGTTTTTTTCTGATTTGCACTTTATACATGTCATAAATATATATATGAATTATGATTAATTGTAATGTTTAAATTATTTATAATCTCTAATCAATTTTTCTTTTTAAAAAATAGGTGATAGTGGTTATCCGTGCCGAACTTGGCTGTTGACACCTGTCCCAATGCCACATACCAGAGGAGAAATTAAATTTAATGAATCCCACCGTAGCACAAGAAGTGCTATCGAAAGAACTTTTGGGGTTTTAAAAATGCGTTTCAGAGTTTTGGATAGGTCTGGAGGAGCACTTCAATATTCGCCTGAAAAATGTAATGATATAATTCTAGTTGCATGCATGTTGCACAACATTGCAATTTCCCAAGGCAATTTAGAGGAGGAGTGTCCCTCAAGAAATTATAGGCAGATACACTACAAGGGCAGGTGTACAAAATAGATTGGAAATTATTGAAAGATATTTTTCATGTAAGTATTATTGCAAACTATTTAGAATTGTGTATTATTTTATTAAATTTTATGTATTTGAATTACTAATATTTCTTTTTTTTTTTTCAGAATACATGTCATCACCCAGAGTTTTAATTCTTTTATAAGAAATGTACACAATTCTTTGATATTGAAGTTAACTCCACCCATTTGAAAAAATAAAACTTTTGCTTATTTATCAAAAATGTTTCTTTTATTAAGGGATAAATATCATTAATGAAAATATAACCAAAACAAACTATATATAAATATGAAACAAACTTTAAAATAAACAAAGCGAAAATAAATGTCAATCACAACAAAATTTAAAAACCAGAAAATATATACACTTAATTTTTTGGATTCTGTGTATCAATTCTGAGATCTCCGATTCATAATTTCTATTTTTTTTTTTATAATATTCACTTTTTATTTCTGAATCACGTTTCAGAATATTGTTCCTTTGTTTCTGTAATTCAATGAGTTCCTTAAAAAAAGCACTTTGTTCCTGTCTAAATGAGGATGCCATATCTGTCAGTGCCTGTATGTCATTTGTTCGCTCTGTGATTGGAGGTTGTCTGACTTCTTCTGCTGTTTCATCAATGTCAGATTCGTTGACCATTGGACTTGCAGCAGGTGTATTTAAATCAGGTGGTGTTGGTCCCTCCTGTGTGTGACCATGTATTTGTGTCTCATCATCATCATCATCATCGTCTTGATTGATGGTGTCCTCGACTAGTGGTTGCAGTGTCAATTCAACCTGTTCTTCTTCAAAAACAAAAATAAAATTAAAAAACAAATTAAATAAAATAAAAACAACCATATCTAACCTTTAAAATTTACCATTTCCATACATACCATCATATAATGCAATTGAACTATCTTGCATAGTTTGAAGCAATGCTCTAACACCTGTTGAGAAATAAAAGGGTTAACAAACTATATTTTCAATTTTTGAGATTTCAATGTACACATGCGTTCAATTTCAATACCCATACAAACATTGTTTGCTTGATTACAAATTAAATTCCGTTACAAGGTTCATTATATTTATATAATTATGTTAAGAATATATATTTTGTTTGGTTATTTATTTGTGCTTAATATTGCTTTTTAATTATGCCCGTTCAAAAGGGCAATTTATGGTATTACAGTAGTCACACCCATAGCTCTATACATCACCCACCCCTCTAACCCTATGTTTTGCAATCTCGATCTCCAAACACTGCGAAGTCTCTTTTTTTCTCTCTATCTACCATTTTCTTTTTCTCTCCATCACCAACACCTCTCTTTTGAGATCTCTATCTCTCTCACCTTCTATCTCTATCCCCTCCTTTCTATCTCTCTTCCCTCCTGTGTTATCCATCTTTCTCTCTCAACAGCACTTTTTTGAAAAGCCTCTGACAAACTAACGATATGATATACACATATAATTTATTTTTTATATTGCTTACATGCGCTTTCTTCTCGATCTCTATTTGTTTGGGAAGTTGAAGCTTGAGGTTCCTGAGATGTGGTTTCATGGACAAAAGGTTGGTCCTCCTGTGCATTTACCTCCTCTTCCCCACAGACATCCTCATGTTGTTCTTAAATATAAATAAAAAAAATTCAATTCACAATATACCTACAAATGTAAGAACACCACCCAACAAAAAAAAAAAAAGAAATAATAAAAAAACATTTTACCTCTAAAGTCCATTGTGTCTCCAGGAACATCCAGGCCGACCACAACTGCATCCCCCATCCTGGCATAGAGAATTTGTTCGAAATCAGTCAATTCCGCCCTGTATCCTGGTCCTCCACCTGTTGCTTTAGCCGATTGTTTAGCTTGGCATACCTTTTTTTTTATGTTCTTTCTTATGTCGTTAACCCTCTTACGACATGCCCTTACATCCTTCGGAAAGCTACCTTCTGAAGACACAGATGCGCTGATTTGGGTCCATATTGCCCGCTTTCTCTGTGGGTTAACAGTTCTTGCCTGGTAGCCGATTATCTCCTCATAATGTTCCACCACTTGTTCCACCAAAATACAATTTTGACGATGGGTGAACATCACACTTCTCCCACTTTTTGTCTTTCCTGCTTGCAATGATGCCATCTTAAAAATGAGTAGTTAAACTGCGCAAAATGGTATCCACAATTTAACTAAACTTAAATTTAAGTTACAATCTAATTTAAAGAATTTGTGCATAAAGGTTGCGAGAAAAGGGCGTGAACTTTATTTTTCTGGAAAGATCCCTATGTCGCATTAGTATTTATAAATAAAAATAAAATAAAATGAATAACGGTCATGTGTTTGGTTATGTGTAAATATTGTAATTTGAATAATATTTATATAAATTCTTATTACATGTTAGTTTTGTCTGTTAAAGTAACAATTGTTATATTTGATGGATACTAGCATAAAAAAATACATTTGTTGCAATACGGTAAAAAGTTAAGGTTTGCTTAGAAACTATTAGAGACAATTGATACAATAAAGATTATAAAGCTTAGGATGTAACTAAAAGTTAATAAAAGTTTATAATACATATTGAAACATAGATTGAAACTTATACAAATACCAATCTATATCAATATTGATTTAAAATATTGGATTATTTTATTACTTGTAATTGCGCATTTTTATATAGAAATTAGTTCCGTTACTTGGCTACACCCTAGAAATAGAAATCAGCACAGCAAGATGGCAAGATCTAGGAAATTCTCTATAGGTGAACTATTGATAATTTCATATACAATGGAAAAATATTTTCAAAAAAAAAAAAGGGGAATTTACACCTTGGACCAGGATAGGAGAAATAATATTCTCTGTGAAATGGTAAGAAGAGTGAGGCGTATATCTGGACAGAGGAGGACCAGAAAGCAATGCCTAAAACGCTACAATGATTTGTACAGGAGACAATCTAAATTGAGGACACTTATCCGGTGTTACCTGCGCAAATGTAAGACTTTGACATAATCCAGATTTAATTTTTAAAATATATGTTACTCAGAAATGTGTGTATAACATTTGTATTTTTATCAATTTCATAACATGTGCATTGGAAAACACATTTATTTTATAAAACTATCAAATTTAATTGTGTTATATAATTTTATTGTATCTCTAGAAATCACTTAGAGAAAAGAAATTCTAGATATGCTCAGAGTCTGGTGATTTATGGCTGTACATTTGTCTATTGTGATTGGCTAACACATTTTAATAGAATTTTACTTTCACAGTTATCTTGAGTGTTGTTTCTAAAGTTAATTAACTTACATTGTTTGGGTTCTCTACTTTACAAGTTTAAAAAGAGATAGTGATGTAAATCTTTGGATTCAACAGTAGACACTGTCTCCCTTGAAGAATGACACAGTTGTTATAATATATCTGATTCTTTCTTTTATCTATTTATACTGAATTATAAGCCAACTTTGTTTTGATGTTTGTAAAAGAAAAGAATGTGTGAAAGTATGTTGTGCACATCCTAGTATTAAGGCGATTAGATAAAATAAAATAAAATTTTAGAAAGATTATCTAATCTATTTCTAACATTGGAAATATGGTCTTTTTCAAAAAGATATGTACAAATTAATAATTTTTCTTTTCTATTAAATTGTAGATTAAATATGATTTTACATTATATAATATGGAAAGTGCAACTAATTTGTTTACATTTTTAAATAGTTAAAAACCGTAGAGCACCGAGATATCTCTGTCCAATTGATGACAATTCCTCAAGTTCTGGTGGAGAATCTGACCCCTTGCCAAGGGTGTTTATGGACAGGGAGGGAAATGATATTCCAGGTATTTATAAATTGTAATAATTTATATATATATATATATAGATCCATACAATGTTGGCAATAAAATGAACATTTTTTGTGTTTAAGTAATAAGAAGGCAACAACGTAGGGCAAGGCCTATTATTGAAAATGAGTCAAATGAGGAAGAAGAACTTCAGAATCCGAATTTGGAAGGTTAAATTAATTTTATTACTTTTTATTGCATTTATAATAAAAAAATAATTTTATTTGAAATGTAAACCATTGTTTTGTTATACATAGATGATGCAGAAATTCAGGTTGAGAATTACCGTCAAGATGGAGAGGCAAATAATGAGGAGAGAGAAGAAGTGGTACAAGATTATGAAATAGAACAAGTGCGTGTGCAGGAAGAAGATTTAGAAGATAGTAAGTAATAATATATTAGAAAAATTCTAGTGATAACAGAATATTGTACTACCGAATATTATATATATATATATATATATATATATATATATATAGAGAGAGAGAGAGAGAGAGAGAGAGAGAGAGAGAGTGAGAGAGAGAGAGAGATAGATAGAGAGAGAGAAATAAAAAAAAAAGGATAATGAATTATTTTTAATATATACAAGTGGAGTAAAATCTAAAATTTCATTTTATACAGTGATGCAAGAAGAAGAGGTGGACAGAGAGGTGCATGATGAAAATAGTTCAAATGATTCCTCTGATACCATTAATTATGACTGGGGTGAGTATATCAGACATGTGTTTATATATGGATTTAAAAATACATAAGAATAACCGTATTCTTTATTTTATACAGTACCTGAAGATCAAAACATATTGATTAACAAGAAACAGTTATTGGAGATATTAAAGACAGCTGAAAAAGGACTTAAAGAAAACTATTCAAGTTTACATGAAATTCGCCTTAAAATAGAAAAAATGTAACAATACAATTTGATTTTTCATAATGTGACCAAATTTTATTTTTATTTTTGTGATAAAAAATAAATATTTATGTTTAACCGTGTATTGGTGTCCTTATAAATTATTATAAACATAACACTGAAATCAATATAACAATGTATGAGATTGAATAAGGGACAGTCTACAATCTATTTTTTTATTGTTTGCAAAAGATTGATATTCACTTTATTTCTGAGTTTAATGTTTAGCATTAACAACTCATTTATATTAATACACTTTTTTTTTTAATCTGTGGTTACCTTGGACTTCTTCCAGCTCACTGATGAAATGACTATCACTGATTATTATCTATTCTCTTGCATTAGCATTGTGTAGTAACCCCAGTGTCTGAACAGAGTGTTATCTATATGGCCAACGTGTAATTTCAAACTCTTTTGAAAAGATATTTCAAAAGCCTGTGATAAGAGGCAACCATGAAATTAGCATATGAAGTATGTTTAGTTTAAAATAAGATTATTTACAAAAAAGACATTTCACCAGAAAAGAAATGTGAAATTGTATTAATATTAATAAAGGTAGAATGGCAATAGTTTACTGTCCATAGAAACACTTTTGAAATAGTCATGTGGGTCATGCCAAGGGGGCTTGGATCATGTCAGCTATGAAAAAACATTCTTCTAAAAAATAGGAGGGGAAGAGAACGGCACACCTGGTCTATCCCATTCCTTATTAAAAAATTTTTAGTAAACCTCTTTAGGTATTGGAAAAACATCAGTACACACCGGCACTGCATATTATTTATCCAGTCTACACAATTTCTCTGGCACTGCGATTGTACACATTCATTCAGAGCAGCCAAAGCCTCCCTGAGCAACAAGTGGAGGTTCTCAAGCATAAATTTTAAATGTAGAAATATCAGAATCAGGTGAAATCATCTTCCCTGAGTCAAAAAAAAAAAAAAAATCACCCACAGACTAAGCATATTGTGAGGTAGTATCATACATGGTTCTTAAAGTGTCTGTATGCTCTGTATCTACCCCCAGAGCTAACTGCTTTCCTTTAATTTCAGGTAGTCTGACTAATACTGCTGCCAGAATATTATTCACCACCTTTGCCATGTCTTGTAAAATAAACGCTATGGGCGCCCTTGATGTACTTGGCGCCATTTGAGCGTGAGTCCCTGAAGCGGGAGTCGAAGGGTCTGACACGTGGGGAGAGTTAGTCGGCATAACTTTCCCCTCGACAGAATCCCCTGGTAAAAGAAACGCTATGGGTGCCCTTGATGTACTTGGCGCCATTTGAGCGTGAGTCCCTAAAGCGGGAGTCAAAAGGTCTGACACGTGGGGAGAGTTAGTCAGCATAACTACCCCCACGACAGAATACTCTGGTGATAATGTTTTTAAAGACAAAAAATGATCTTTATTGTTTAACATGAAATCAGTACATCTGGTACACATTCTAAGATGGGGTTCCACCATGGCTTTAAAACATAATGAACACAGAGCTTCCTCTATGTTAGACATGTTAGAACAGACTAATAATGAGACTAGTAAGCTTGGAAAACACTTTAAATCAAGTTAACAAGCAAATATATAAAACGTTACTGTGCCTTTAAGAGAAACAAATTTTGTCAAAATTTGAAAAACAGTGAAAAAAAGGCAGTAAAACAAACGAAATTTTACAGTACATGTAATAAGGTAACAGAGCATTGCACCCACTTGCAAATGGATGATTAACCCCTTAATGCAAAAAACAGATCAAAAAAACGACATAGACGTTTTTAAAAACAGACACAACAAACTGCCACAGCCAACAGTGGAAAGCTTCAGTTAACTGTTTCTATGCAAAATTTAAGCCAGCCATGTGGAAAAAACTTAGGCCCCAATAAGTTTTATCACCAAACATATGTTAAAAAACGATTAAACATGCCAGCAAACGTTTTAAAACACATTTTTACAAGAGTATGTGTCTCTATTAATAAGCCTGATACCAGTCGCTTTTACTGCATTTAAGGCTATACCAACATTACAGTGTTATCACCAATGTACGTTAAAAAACGATTAAACATGCCAGCAAACGTTTTAAAACACATTTTTATAAGAGTATGTATCTCTATTAATAAGCCTGATACCAGTCGCTATCGCTGCATTTAAGGCTTTACTTACATTACTTCGGTATCAGCAGTATTTTCTTAGTCAATTCCATTCCTAGAAAAATATTTTACTGCACATACCTTATCTGCAGGAAAACCTGCACGCCATTCCCCCTCTGAAGTACCTCACTCCTCAGAATGTGTGAGAACAGCAAATGGATCTTAGTTACGTCTGCTAAGATCATAGAAAAACGCAGGCAGATTCTTCTTCCAAATACTGCCTGAGATAAACAGCACACTCCGGTGCCATTTAAAAATAACAAACTTTTGATTGAAGAATAAACTAAGTAGAAAGCACCACAGACTCTCACGACCTCCTATCTATGTTGAGGCTTGCAAGAGAATGACTGAATATGGCAGTTAGGGGAGGAGCTATATAGCAGCTTTGCTGTGGGTGGACTCTTGCAGCTTCCTGTTGGGAAGGAGAATATATTCCATAAGTAATGGATGATCCCTGGACTGGATACACTTAACAAGAGAAAATATACATTCATATATATATATATATATATATATATAATATTCAAATGTATTAAAAAATTTAGAAAAGTATTATATTAGTTATTAAAAAACAAAGGATAAAAAAAAAATAAAAAAAAATGATATTAACATTATTGGCTCGAAATAATCGACATTGAAAGCTGTTTTAATGATAAATAAGGCGCATTTTAAAAAATTGTGGCGAGATTTATCAATAATCCGCCGCATCTCGACAATGGAAATCAGCGATAAAATACTACTGGTTTAATGATAAATATTGGCGCACATGTGCGCCTTTGCAAGGGCGAGATGCGGCGAGTTCATAGGAGAATTGAAAGTCGTAATTCTAAAATGAATGATAAATAGAGCCCTTACACTGGACACTGTCTGCCTGTTACCTAAGCCCCCCTCATGATTTTTACGACACCTCCTCTCCCTGCACTTTCTGTCTTCTTAGCTATTCTGTGTTTTAAGATACAATCTGTAAATTCCATTGAACTGATCAGTATTGCTTCAGACTTGATAAAGGAAGGAACTCTTCCGAAAGCTTGTCAACTTATAAATGTATAGTTAGTCCAATAAAAAAAGTATCATTGCTCAATGCAATACTCTTGTTATTTTGATATATATATATATATATATATATATATATACACATAGTATATATACACACACACACACACACACATATAAACACATACATACATATAAAGACACACAAATATATATATATATATAAGTACATTGGAGCCCTTAGCAGTTAAGTAGATGAAAACATGAGAAAAACATATTTATGCAATATTTATTTTAAATAAAGGTTTTAACTATGTCTTTATTGTAAATATTTCCCATTACAATGTCTGGTACATAGCAGAATGTGTTCTAAGTATTTTAAATAGATATTCCTGCATATATCTGTGTAATATTACATAGTAAGCATATTGCTACATTAGCTATTTTGTTTCATTATAAGCCAGTGGTTAAAGGGACATGCAACCCAAATGTTTTCTTTCACGATTTAGAAAGAGCATACAATTATAAACAACTTTCTAAATTACTTCTATTATCTATTTTGCTTAATTCTCTTGATATTCTTTGCTGAAAAGCATATCTAGATATGCTTAGTAGCTGCTGATTGGTAGCTGCACATAGATGCCTCCTGTGATTGGTTCACCGTGTGCATTGCTATTTCTTCATTAAAGTATATCTAAAGAATGAAGCAAATTAGGTAATAGAAGTAAATTGGAATGCTATTTAAAATTATATTCTCTACCTTAATCATAAAAGAAAATGTTTGGGTATAGTGTCCCTTTAAGTTGCAGTTTATCCTGGATCACATTATGTACTGCATTATTCACTTTAATCTCTTGTGTACAGCAACTTCACAATAAACCCAATCCACTGTTATGGTGGTACAATCAATATGTACTGTGTTTAACCTCTTATGTGCCTTAAACCACCAACTATATATTCAATATTAATCTATGCTCTCTTGCTAGTGGGGGCCCATTGACACACTAGCACACTAGCTCAACGCAAGAATTGACTTTTATGCTGCTTTAATTTATTCAAGTAACTTCTCATTCAGATTAATGAATGTTTCTCTGATGCAATTTTGCTATAAGCATACTGCCATATTAGTCAGCTTGTTTCATTATAAGCTAGCTAGGATCACATGTAAAGTGGATAGGACTACACTGGAACTTACTTACCTTGTGTGTACTATATTATCACACAATATATATATATATATATATATATATATATATATATTATTCTTGTCCTATTATTCTTGTTCTCTTACATTAGCATGTGAGTATATATATTCAGCACTTCATCATTTTTCCTGCAACCCTCATATTTTTACATACCAATGAGCTATCTCATAGTGCAAAAGCATATTCGTTTATTTGGTAACATCTCTAATAATCCAATTGCCTCCTCCGTTTGACAACGCCTAAGAGTAAGTGTCACTATTAACATAGATCCAATACAAAATTATAGGTGATATCAGTTGTGAATTCTAGCTATTACTACCAGCTAGTCTTTTCCTTATAATATCTAACTTTCGGATGTTACTATGACACTATTGATGCTATACTGATAGCATCCATTATATATTTGACACGCTGAAAATCCCCCCCTATTCGTAGTTTTAATTTGTGTGTTGTGTGTGTGTGTGAAATTTTAACAATATAAATCAATAAAAGTTATATTTTACCCTTTTCTTCACCACTATCTGACCCATTTTGTCATCGAATCAGAATTGACAATAGTTCTCTGTGATATATTATATACATATTGGGATTAACCTACCTTTTAGGACTCAGGGGTGCTATAAGTGTATACTTGTTGTGGAGGGTCTCCTACTCTCCACAATTTTTGTAAATTCTAGTCTCTATTATGCACAGCACCAACCCTGGAACTCAAGCTGACTTCACTTGAGTATCCTTAAATTGGGCAGCAGTTCCTATTTATCTACAGTGTAGTGCCATTGGACTTTTCTTCCTTTTTTTGCCAATAATGAGTTCCACCCAACGTGCGCAAAAAGCTTATTTCTAGTGCAATAATGCTCAAGCGGGAGCGTTAGTCGGTGCTCCACTTGTAATCTGGCCCTTATTCTTTGTAGGAAGGTGTTCAGGAGACTCGGCTTCTAAGGTAAATTTAGGGACAGAATTAGACAGCTCCATTATAGCATTGACTAAGCAAAGCAATAAACACTATAAGCCCTAAAAAAAGCTCTTTAGGAATGGAAATAACTTACCCCCTCCCAATGTAGCTTTAAAAAACTTACAGGTATAATGTGCAAACTGCAAACCAAAGCAGGAGACATATAAACTTCACATCCAAAGCTTAGATAACACTCAGCAGTGTAAGATAACAGATGCGAAAAAACTGACAGTTATAAGAGAATTTAGGGCATCAAAAACTGACGTGCGCAAGACCGAGAACATACTTGCACTAACCCGACATGCGTAATCCAGCCAAACCATGAAAAAAGTGTAATAAATCTAAAAAGACATGCGCTACCCCCACAAGCGTTAAACCAATGTGTGCTATCCCAACGCATGAAATTTAAAACTAAGCGCATCAGAAAACCTGATGCACGCAAAACAGCAAGGGGAATAATGTATAGATTGTGTCCCAGGGCCATATATATTAATACATATATGTATAAACAATGAATGTCCATAACAAGGCTATAGAGTGTCAACGTTTACAAATGATACTTACCAATAGACACTCATCCACCAGCAAACAACCAGTAGACAGAGATGGGGTTTGTGCGCGAGTAGGGCGTTCCCCCACACACACTTTTCATGTTCTATTGAAGTATATGGGAGAATACGTTAAAGGGACATTAAACCCAAACTGTTTATTTTATGATTTAGAAAGAGCATACAATTTTAAACAACTTTCTAATTTACTTCTATTATCTAATTTGCTTCATTCTCTTGATATACTTTGCTTAAAAGCATATCTAGATAGGCTCAGTAGCTGCTGATTGGTTCCTGCACATATATGCCTTGTGTGATTAGCTCACCCATGTGCATTGCTATTTCTTCAACAAAGGATATCTAAAGAATTAAACAAATTCGATAATCGAAGTAAATTGGAATGTTGTATTCTCTACTTGGATCATTAAATAATTTGTTTGGGTTTAGTGTCCCTTTAACCTGGTCACGATATTCTAAGTTCAGCTTTTTGTGCACGTTGGGTTAGCGAGCAAGCAAAAACTTTTTACTTTCAACTTGTAATATGAGTGCAAAAAGCTTACTTCTAGCGCAGTTAGAGCGGGCGCAATAATTTGCGCTCCACTCATAATCTAGCCTATAAAGTTTAGCTCAATGGCAAGGTGCTCTTTCTCATTCACAATTGAACACTTAATAATCTCCTTTGCAGTTTGCAATTTTATAATGACATCACAGAGGTATGTAGATTCTTGCAGCAATGGGCCAATAGAGGTGTAGTTAATGGGCGTACACATTTGAAGGATAGTGGAACGTGCTGGAGGTAGCAGTGCCTTTGGTAACTCCAAAGAAGCACTGAACATGTTTTCAGGTTAGGCAAATATATTTGTAATCTTTATTAATTTAAATGCCTCAGGGCTTTCTTGATGATTAAGCCTTTCCACTCAGCCTTCACTATGTGGAGAGTGTGGGCATTAAGGGGTTAATAGCACACAGCCACTGGTTCCCTTAAACCTTTAACTCTACAAAGGACCTAAATGGACACCAAATTAACCCCTAAATCCTGTCCACACCACACCAGTTAACAATGCTGCCACCACCAAAAATTTTGGATAAGGATGTCTTGGAAACCCCAATAACTCACACAACTAACAATTAGGTAACATGCCTTTAACCTTGTCTCTTCAGAGTGTGAATTCAGATATAAGAGTCCAAAGACAGAATTAGATTTTCCATATGTTTAATGACAAATACAGGTTACACAGTGCCAAATTACAAAAACATACAAAATAACAAGATGTGCAAAAAATACAGTTCTTTCAAATAAAATGGGACATAAAATAAACACAACATACTTCAACTTTAAACAGATTACCAAATTCCTTTAGATATATGGGAGAGCCTTCTGATGTTACTGCTTCTTGTCCCAGGCAAGTTCTGACTACGTTTTCTGTTACATTCAAATAAATCTCAGTTTCCCTTTGTCTTGTCAACACCACCGCCCTTGTGCTAATTTACGATCATTCAGCCACTCATAGCCAGGCCTTAAACCATGGTATCAAGATAAGGAGGGGGGAGGGGGTCTTTAGACCACTGCATTCCTTTAATACATACAGATGTTACATAAAGAAAGAGCAGTTCAGATTAACCTGGCAATGCTGAGACCACAATACCACCTCTGCTGGGTAGCTAATCCAGGTATTAACTACTACTCATGAGTGTATCATGATAACTTTAGCAGTTATTTATATATATATTTTTTAACTTTAAACAGCATAGTTGTATATTGCATAATAATATATTTGAACTTCATTTTCTATATAATGCAGATTATGTTTTTTATTTTGTAGCCTTGTAAACATTAGTTACATGTTTCTTTTTATATATATATATATATGCTATCTTTTTAACCATTTTGGTTTTTTTTTGAGCAGACTAGATGAGTCGTTTGGTTCTTATCTACTGTCGAAAAATAAGTTTCTGGTTTCCCATGTCTTTTTTTTTTATGGGTATCTGTGATACTGAGTCCCTATGATCTGTCTGTAATGTGCCATCTTAACTATACAAGAATTTACTAAATAAAACAAATACCAGTATCACTAAGGCCTTTTCCTCAACACCAGCTTCGCCCTCATCGTCCTCCATGCCATGCTGCACCTGACTACAGTTCTGGGGTTGGAGTTCTGGCCTCCCTCTCTGTTGCTGCAAGTATGTGCGTTATCGCAGTGCTTGGTTATTCTGAAGCTTTGGCTAAGGTTACATCTCATTTTCCTCCTGTTCCTGACTCTGACCCTGCTATTGTTCCTGTTCCTACTCCTGCATCTGATCCTGCCCTGTATACCTGTTCCCTGGTTATTCCCTGCTCCCAGCGTCATTGGATCTCCCGGCTACTTGGACCTGGCTATGTTTATTTATGAATCTTCGCTACCTGCCCTGACCTTGGATCATCTGACCTCACTTTTGCCTGCTCCTCTCTTACTCTTTGCTTGGACGTTGTTTATTTTATTAATAAAGCTCTGTGTCACCACAGTCAGAATAGCCATCTGCCTCTTATCCATTCAAACTAAAACCTGGGCCCACCAATTGCTTCATGCCAACAGTCCTGTTCTGGACTCTTGGGAGTCCTTTGTCCAGGCTATGAACACCATTTATGATGATCTGCTGCACTCCTCTGCTCATGCCACACTCTGCTCCCGGAAGCAAGGCAGTTGACCTGTGGTAGAGTACATTACTGAATTCTGTGAAATAGCATCTGACACAGGGCTCAATGAAATTGGACTTATTGACCAGTTCTGCAATGGGTTATAGCTCGCATGGATTGGAATCCCAGCCTCCATGGAAGAGTTGATCTTGCTAGTCACTGAGATTGATTGACGATTCCAAGACAGAAGGCAAGAAAGGATGACTTCTAACTCTCCCCCATCTCAATGCTCAAAACCTGCTGAGATCGAAACCCCTCTGACTCCTTCTACTAATGCAGCGGTACTTATGCGGATTGGATCTGGTGTCCACTTTCTTCAGAGGAGCACAGATGCAGGACCCAAAAAATTTGTCTTTATTGTGGAGAGGCTGCTCATATGTTGAGGACCTGTCCTGCTGTCCTTCACCGTTACCTGGTAAGGGAGTTACCCTATTTTTCTCCCTTACCTCTCTATTTCTTTGCCTCTCCAAGGGCAGACAAACTACACCTTATTTCAACCATCAATGACTTTGGGACCAGTAGGTGTTTTTTGGATCGATCCCTGGCCGAACCATAAAACAACCCGCATCTGTCTCAGCAGACAGTATTTTGGGTCTATGGAAACTGTATGTTCCCAGTAAATATATATGTATATGCTTATATACATATATATTTAATCATATACATATATATTTAAAATTTGTTGCACTGAAGGATATTGGAGCCTATGAAAGCTCGCTCTTGTGAATGCAATGCTTTCCAGCACATTAGCGTGCGCTGGTATTACACAATGATGCAGAAATATTGTTTTAATGAAAGTGATATTTAGAGCTCCACTTATAATCTGGACCTAATAGTTTAAATAAAAAATACCAGTTTTGTGTATCATTTTATTAATTCTTATTTCAGAACTAAATCTAATGTCAAATTGTTCAAATAATAATTGATTTTTGAATGAAATCTTTAACTTAAATTAGGTGTATCCCACCCCCCACTATTTTTTTTAAATATTAGAGGGACAGTATACACCAATTTTCATGTAATTGCATGTAATAGATACTACTATAAAGAAGAATATGTACAGATACTGATATAAAAATCCAGTATAAAACCTTTTAAAAACTTACTTAGAAGCTCCCAGTTTAGCACTTTTGATGAGGTTTGGCTGGGACACCCAGTGAAAGGGAAACAAAAAACAGACCCCCCCCTCCCTGAATATGGAAAGGCAAATTACATAAACAGGAGCCAGCAGGAGTCTGTAAACGTGTGTATACATCTGCTAAACATTTAAAAAAAAAAAAAAAATCTAGTGTACAATGTCCCTTTTAAGGGCCAGATTAGAAGTGGCTCACTAACGTTTGCGGGCAGGCGATATTGGAATATCGTGGGTGCGTTAACTTGTGTGCCTATTACAAGTTGACAGTAAACTTGTTTGCTCAAGCACAATCGAATTTATCACACGTCAGATTAGTGTGACTGAAGACCTCGCTTAAAGGGTTAGGGACAAAATGTGTCTAAATAATAATATTTAATAATGTGTTTTACGGCGTATTTCTTGTAAACATTCCAATGCTCTTCACATACAGATTTTTTTTATTTTTATGTTAAATAGATATTTCTATATATACAGTATCTATATAAACTTAAATTATTTATTGTGAAAAAAACATTAAATTATCATATTTTTCAAGAATATTTAGATTCATTGAACATGAATGAATTTGGTTTGAAATTTACTGGAACATATAGTAGTAACCAAGTTAATTTTTTGGATCTAACCTTAGGGGGAACACAGGATAAAATAATGACGGAAATACAGAAAACCCATAGCTGGCAATACTATTTTGTATGTTAGTTCAAAACATCACAACCATCTCTAACAAGCCATTCCAAAGGGCCAATTCATCAGACTAAGGAGAAATACAGAGTCTTATGTAATTTATGAAGAACGATCTGTAAAACTTAGAGATGGACTTAAGGATATCATCAAGCAAAGAGGAAAACTTAAAAGTAATAGATATTGCAAGGGTGCCATCTAGAGGAGGCAACAGGCATAACATTCTAGAAAAGAAGGAACTATATTGTAAACTGAAACTATAAACTAGGTTCACGATGAGTATGAATAGGGAATGGGATATACGTTTTTTCATACTTAAACTTCAATAAAGAGACTGAAATGTGTGTGTGTGTGTGTGTGTATATATGTGTGTGTATATATATATATATATATATATATATATATATATATATATATATATTCTATGGATTGTTAGAATTTTAAAGAACATTCCTTCCTGCCTGCTCTCCTCCTGCTGGTCTCTTCCATTCAACAGCCACTGCCCTGCCGCCTGCCCCGGCCTCCCAGCACAGCACAGGTAACTTTCTTTCTACAGCCACTGCCCTGCCTCACAGCCCTCCCACCTCCCTCCACCTATTTAATGGAGGTCGCTGCTGCCTTAGTTTGAGACTGCAGCTCCTTCCTGCCTGCTCTCCTCCTGCTTGTCTCTCCCATTCTACAGCTACTGCCCTGCCTCCCAGCACAGCACAGGTAACTTTCTTTCTTAATTTTCTTTTTACAGCCAGTGCCCTGCCCCCGCCTCCCAGCCCTCCCAGCTCCCTGCACCTATTTAATGGAGGTCGCTGTGGGTCTGTGTGCAGTGGGCGCACCTAAGGCAAGCCCGTCAGCACCCGTCTGCAGCTGGACCACGCCCAGCACCACGAACCGGGGCTCCTGCAACCACCACCGCTATGATGTCAGCACCCTCCTCATTCTCAACACCGGTAGATCATCCGCCTGCCACTACGCATCCCTGACGAACACCAGAGAACCCTTCACCTGCCGCAACGGCTCCTCCCTCCAGACCACTACCCCACCAGTCACCTCACGCAAAAACAAACGCAACCACCTCAACTGCATCTTCCTTAACACCCGCTCCGTCCACAAGCACGCCATTGAAATCTGGAACCTGCTCAACTCCACCTCCCCAGCCATTGCCTTCCTCACCGAAACCTGGCTGAACCCCACATCAATGCCTGACATCGCCATCCCCGACGGATACAAGATCTCCTACAAAGACCGCAGCAACCGACCGGGAGGAGGCATCGCCATCATCCACAAACACTCCCTCTACGTCACAACCAGCTCTGACTACCACTCACCAGGCTTGGAACACCTACACTTCAATATCCAGGTCAGTCCCAGCACCACCCTCCGTGGCACCCTCATCTACAGACCTCCCGGACCTCGTCCTGCCTTCTTACGACTCCATCACCGACCTCATCGCACCCCACGCCCTCGCCTCAACAGACTACATCCTCCTCGGTGACCTCAACTTCCACTTAGACAACCCCAACGACCACAAAACAACCAACCTCCTGTAAAACCTTGGAACCATCAGACTGAAGCAACTCATCAACTCCCTAATCCACATAGCCAGACACACCGTCAAACCTAGGCAACCACATCTCAGTCAACCACATCACCTAACTCTATTGGACTGACCACCACTGCATACACTTGACCACACACCTCCGGCTGCACTACCCGCCCCGCAGAAACTGGAACAACAACACCAAAGACCAACTGTACTCCACCCTGAACAAGTCCCCCCCAGCTACCTCCACAGACGCCAACTCCGCCGCCCGCAACCTCCACCGCTGGCTCACAGACTGCACCATCACCCTCGCAGAATCAGTGCCAACGTCCACAACAGCAAGGAGTTGTTCACAGTCATCAAGGAATTCTCCAAACCCAACAGCGACACCAACGACATCCCGCTCTCACAGGACCTCTGTGATAACCTTGCAACGTACTTCCACCGCAAGACAGCTTAGTGCCCCAGAACTTACCCCCACCAATACCTCACCCAAATACACCACCGCCTACCCCCCACGGACCATCTGTAGCCCTGTCACCACAAAGGACACCTTCAGAATCATGAGATCAATCCACTCCGGAGCACTCTTGGACCCATGCCCGCATCACATATTTAACAAAGCGGATTACACCATCACCCCCAAGCTCCGCCGCACCATCAACTGCTCCATCGAAACCGGCCCCCTCCAAGATGATTGGAAGCACGCAGAATTTAAACCCCTACTGAAGAGACCCACGGCAGACCCCAATGATCCGAAGAACTACCACTCCATCTCTTTGCTCCTCTTTGCGGCCAAAGTCATAGAGAAGTCCATCAACGCTCAACTAGTTGACCACATCAAGGCCAACCACACCCTAGACCCCTCCCAATCCAGTTTCAGGAGCAACCACTGGCATACGCGACAAAGCCCTGGTATGGATCACCTCCTTCCTCACCGGCAGAACCCAGAAAGTTGACTCCCACCCTTCACCTCCAAGCCCACAGAGATCAGCTGTGGTGTACCTGAAGGCTCTTCGCTTGGCCCCACCCTATTCAACTTCTACATGGCCCCTCTCGCCGCCATCACCCAACGACACGGCCTCAACATCGTCTCCTATGCCAACGACACCCAGCTAATCATCTCACTCACCAGTGACCCCACCACTGCCAAGAGAAACATCCACGAAGGGCTGACAGCAGTCACCACCTGGATGAGCAACAACTGCCTCAAGCTGAATGCAGATAAGACCAAAGTCCTCCTCGGTCCCACTACAGCCGCGTGGAATAACTCCTGGTGGCCCACAGCCCTCGGACGCCCTCCAACCCCCACCGATCATGCATGAAATCTAGGTGTCATCCTGGATACATCGCTCTCCATGGACCAACAAATCAACGGTGTCTCCTGTGCATGCTTCCACATACTCCACCTGCTGCGAAAAAGACCTTCAAGTGGATCCCAACCGAGACCAGGTGGACTGTCACCCACGCCCTCGTCAGCATCCGACTGGACTACAGCAATGCACTCTACGCCGGCTCCACCATTAAGCTCCAAAAAAAGACTCCAGCACATCCAGAACGCATTGGCCAGACTCATCCTTGACATCCCTCCCAAATGCCACATCACCAAACACCTGCGGGACCTGCACTGGATCTCCATAACAACAGAATAACCTTCAAGCTTCTCACCCACGCATTCAAGGCCCTCCACAAAATCGGTCCTGAATACATCAACCACTGTGTAACCTTCTACACCCTGCCAGACAACTTCGATCAGCCGACTAAGCCCTCACAGTCATCCCCCGCATCAGGGAAACCACAGCGGGAAGCAGATCCTTCTCTCACCTGACAGCTTTGTGCTCACTCCCAAGGAGTTATTTGTGAGTTATTTGGCTAAAATGCAAGTCTGTCAAAAGAGCTGAGATAAGAAGGCAGTCCACAGAGGCTTAGATACAAGGTTATCACAGATGCAAAAGAAGTATATTAAAATAACTGGTGGTTATGCAAAACTGAGGAATGGGTAATAAAGGGATTATCTATCTTTCTAAACAATACAAATTGTGGAGTAGACCGTCCCTTTAAATATATATTTCTATATATATCTGATTATGTTAATGTAAAATATATATCTATAGGAATAATCAATATATCTATAGGAATAATCAAAGATGAATGTCCGCACTCTCTGGACTTTTAAAGTAGATAATTTATTGAAGATAGTGATGTTTCGGGAATCAAAGTTTTCCCTTTATCAGACCAAACAAAATCATCTAACTTGTGAGTTTAAATAATGTGAAAACCCCACCCCAGGAAGTGAAATAGGCCAAGTGTCATGGAGATATGAATAGACATATAGGTATATACAGATATATAACAAAATACAATTTTAAAATAAAACTTTTACTGTATGTGAAGAACATTGGAATGTGAACTATTAACAACTCCTGTCGGATTAGCGTGCAAGAAATAAGTGTTAGGATTTTTCTTCTGCGCTCTCCATTGAAGTCTATGGGGAGAATAAGTTAGCACAGTCAAGATTTATTTTTGTACTATGAATAATGTTTTCTTCATTAATTTCTCTTAGTTAAAGGTTTTTGAATGATTATATCGACTGTCTTCTTGCAGTTTTCATCTAATAAATCCGGGATACAAAAAGCAGGGGGCACTTCATGTGCATATCAATATGTCAGTAGAAATCGGCAGGATACTCACACAGTGTAATGTGCTGATAGAGGCAGTCTGGGGACTCTTAAGTGCTTTGGCTCAATGCCACCATCTCTCTCCAGGAGAAATAAATGAATGGGTGTGTGTACGGTAGCAATAGAAAAAAGCATTTTGGTTCCAATTGAAGTTAAAAACATATATTTAATAAAATCATAAAAATGTACAAATTAGCGGGTTAACAATGGTATTAAAACCCCCTGTTATGCAACACGTTTCTCAGCTGTCCTAGCCATTTCATCAGGCTAGGAAAATGGCTAGGACAGCCGAGGGGTTTTAATGCCATTGTTAACCCCCTAATTTGTGCATTTTTTATGGTTTTATTAAATATATATTTTTATGTTTAAATCATTTTTATTGTTATGTAAATAATCTGTAATACATAGAAAACAATATCTGCTTCTCTTATTTCCCCAACAAAGAGACAGACAAGAGAGCCCAGTATACAGTAACAAACATGGATGGATCTTTATTTCTCACAAATACAAAACAAGTCCAACCATCACTCATTGTTTAAATTCAAGTGTCCGGTGTCTCCTTTTCTGAAATAACACCGTCAAAGGACTCTCGGTTTCGCTTGGTGTTGGCTCCATACCCGTCCCTCCACATGGGAGCTAGTGCAATGCAAAGTTGCCACTACTTGGCACCAATCTTACTGCTAGATTATGAGTTTTGCGTTAGAGGCTGTGCGGTGCTAACGAGCAGTTTATGCTCACCGCTCACTTACAGACAGTGCTGGTATTACCGTTTTTTCCAAACCTGGCGTTAACCGCAAAAAAGTGATCGTAGAGCAAAATTTTGCTCCACATCTCACCTCAATACCAGCGCTGCTTACGTTAGCGGTGAGCTGGCTGAACGTGCTCGTGCACGATTTCCCCATAGGGATCAATGGGGGAGAGCTGGCTGAAAAAAAACCTAACACCTGCAAAAAAGCAGCATAAAGCTCCTAACGCAGCCCCATTGATTCCTATGGGGAAACAAAAGTTATATCTACACCTAACACCCTAACATGAACCCCGAGTCTAAACACCCCTAATCTTACACTTATTAACCCCTAATTTGCCGCCCCCGACATCGCCGACACCTACATCATACTTATTAACCCCTAATCTGCAGCTCCAGACAACGCCGCCATCTACATTATACTTATGAACCCCTAATCTGCTGCCCCCAACATCGCCGACACCTACATACTATTTATTAACCCCTAATCTACCGCCCCCAATGTCGCTGCAACCTACCTACACTTATTAACCCCTAATCTGCCCCCCAATGTCGCCGCCACTATATTAAAGTAATTAACCCCTAAACCTAAGTCTAACCCTAACCCTCCCTAACTGAAATATAATTTAAATAAATATAAATAAAATAACTATCATTAACTAAATTATTCCTATTTAAAACTAAATACTTACCTATAAAATAAACCCTAAGGTAGCTGCAATATAACTAATAGTTACATTGTATCTAGCTTAGGGTTTATTTTTATTTTACTGGCAAGTTTGTATTTATTTTAACTAGGTACAATAGTTACTAAATAGTTATTAACTATTTAATAACTACCTAGCTAAAATAAAGACAAAAGTACCTGTAAAATAAAACCTAACCTAAGTTACAATTACACCTAACACTACACTATAATTAAATAAATTAACTAAATTAAATAAAATTATCTAAAGTACAAAAACAAACAAACACTAAATTACAGAAAATAATAAAAAAATTACAAGATTTTTAAACTAATTACACCTAATCTAATCCCCTAACAAAATAAAGCCCCCCAAAAATAAAAAGCCCTACCCTACACTAAATTACTAATAGCCCTTAAAGGGCCTTTTGCGGGGCATTGCCCCAAAGTAATCAGCTCTTTTACCTGTAAAAAAAAAAATACAAATCCCCCCCCAACATTAAAACCCACCATCCACACAACCAACCCTACTCTAAAACCCACCCAATCCCCCCTTAAAAAACCCTAACACTAACCCCCTGAAGATCACCCTACCAGGAGACGTCTTCATCCAACCGGGCAGAAGTGGTCCTCCAGACGGGCAGAAGTCTTCATCCAAGCCGGGCAGAAGTGGTCCTCCAGACGGGCAGAAGTCTTCATCCAGACGGCATCTTCTATCTTCATCCATCCGGGGGGAGCGGGTCCATCTTCAAGACATCCGACGCGGAGCATCCTCTTCATCCGGAGTCTTCTTACTAAATGACGGTACCTTTAAGTGACGTCATCTAAGATGGCTTCCCTTCAATTCCGATTGGCTGATAGAATTAAGGTAATGAGCTGGCATTCTATTGGCTGTTCCAATCAGCCAATAGGATTTTTTCTACCTTAATTCTGATTGGCTGATAGAATTCTATCAGCCAATAGGAATTGAAGGGACGCCATCTTGGATGACGTCACTTAAAGGTACCGTCATTTAGTAAGAAGACTCTGGATGAAGAGGATGCTCCGCGTCGGATGTCTTGAAGATGGACCCGCTCCGCGCCGGATGGATGAAGATAGAAGATGCCGTCTGGATGAAAATTTCTGCCCGTCTGGAGGACCACTTCTGCCCAGCTTGGATGAAGACGTCTCCCGGTAGGGTGATCTTCAGGGGGTTAGTGTTAGGTTTTTTTAAGGGGGGATTGGGTGGGTTTTAGACTAGGGTTGGTTGTGTGGGTGGTGGGTTTTAATGTTGGGGGTGGATCTGTAATTTTTTTTTACAGGTAAAAGAGCTGATTACTTTGGGGCAATGCCCCGCAAAAGGCCCTTTTAAGGGCTATTTGTAATTTAGGGTAGGGCTTTTTTATTTTGGGGGGGCTTTTTTATTTTGTTAGGGGCATTAGATTAGGTGTAATTAGTTTAAAAATCTTGTAATTTGTTTATTATTTTATGTAATTTAGTGTTTTTTTTGTACTTTAGATAATTTTATTTAATTTAGGGAATTAATTTAATTATAGTGGTAGTGTTAGGTGTAATTGTAACTTAGGTTAGGTTTTATTTTACAGGTAAATTTGTATTTATTTTAGCTAGGTAGTTATTAAATAGTTAATAACTATTAAATAACTATTTTACCTAGTTAAAATAAATACAAACTTACCTGTAAAATATTATACTATTAGTTATATTGTAGCTAGCTTAGGGTTTATTTTATAGGTAAGTATTTAGTTTTAAATAGGAATAATTTAGTTAATGATAGTTATTTTATTTATATTTATTTAAATTATATTTAAGTTAGGGGGTGTTAGGGTTAGGGTTAGACTTAGATTTAGGGGTTAATAACTTTAATATAGTGGAGGCGACGTTGGGGGCGGCAGATTAGGGGTTAATAAATGTAGGTAGGTGTCGGCAATGTTAGGGACGGCAGATTAGAGGTTAATATAATTTAACTAGTGTTTGCAAGGCGGGAGTGCGGCTGTTTAGGGGTTAATATATTTATTATAGTGGCGGCGATGTCCGGTTCGGCAGATTAGGGGTTAATTTTTTTAAAAGTGTTTGCGATGTGGGGGGACCTCGGTTTAGGAGTTAATAGGTAGTTTATGGGTGTTAGTGTACTTTTTAGCACTTTAGTTAAGAGTTTTATGCTACAGCGTTTTAGTGTAAAACTCTTAACTACTGAATTTTAAATTTGGTACCAGTCTTGACAGGAGAGGGTCTACCTCTCACTTTTTGTCAGACTCGTAATACCGGCTCTATGCAAGTCCCATTGAAAAAATAGGATACGCAATTGACGTAAGTGGATTTGCGGTATTTCCGAGTCTGGCCAAAAAAGTGTGCGGTACACCTGTACCTGCAAGACTCGTAATACCAACGGGCGTTAAAAAGCAGCGTTGGGACCGGCCAACGCTACTTTTTAAGCCTAACGCAAGACTCGTAATCTAGCCGTTATTGTATCCAACAATAGCAACTGTTAAGCAATATTAGCCAAAACAGATATGTATTAAGATCTAGGAATGAAAAAATAGGGGAAGGGGAGGATGGATGGGTGGGTGAGGGATCTGTAAATGTTTGCATTACTAAGTGTCTGCCCAGGGCCGGATTTACATCTCAGGTGCCTGTAGGCACAAAAACCTGAAGCGCCCCCCCCCCTGCCCCCCCCCCCCCAAAAAAAGTGAAAAAACAGAGGAATTATTTTTATGATTATGGATAATAAGTATTTTGTTAGATATGCAAATGTTAGACAAATAGTATACAACACAGTACATTATAGAACAGAGTATGCTGCTTGTTGTATGGGACCCACACAACATGCAGCATAATCTGTTCTATGCACTAATAGTTTTTTTTCCTTTTTGCCCCCCACCTCCCCCGATCATTAGTTAGGGCACCCCAAACCCCCAAAACCCTTTAATTTTAAATTCACTAAAAAGTATCACCAGTCTGTTTTATTTTGTCCTGTGGATTTACTAAAGCTCATTCTCATATCTTCCTTTTTTTGTGTGAATTAGCTTCATAGAATAACAAAGAGATTAGTGAAATAGGAGGCTGGAGAGACTTCTTAGTTAATTTTGCCCAAAGAGCATGTAAATGTGTGCAGCTTGGCTGTGATTTATACAATTTCCTGCTTCTGCTAATGTATTACACTCATCTAAAATATCTCTCTAGTACCGAACCTACTAGTAATCCCATTACTGATTGACATTTGCCAGATGTCAGTACTATGTGTTTCATTATATTCACCAACCAGTGTAGTATTTATCTTACACATAAGAGTATAATAAAATTATGTGCACTAATATAACTATTATATTTGCAACCAACAAAACTACTGCATTATTATTAAGAGAGAGAGAGACAGAGAGGGGAGAGAGAGAGAGACAGAGAGGGGAGAGAGAGAGAGAGAGACAGGTGGGGGGGGAGAGAGAGAGAGAGACAGGGGGGAGAGAGAGAGACAGGGGGGAGAGAGAGAGACAGGGGGGAGGGAGAGAGACACAGAGAAGGGGAGAGAGAAAGGAGGACTTGAGAGAGAGACAGAGGGGGGAGAGATAGACAGATGGGAGGGAGAGAGACAGAGGGGAGGGAGAGAGACAGAGGGGAGGGAGAGAGAAAGGTGGACTTGAAAGAGAGACAGAGGGGAGAGACAGACAGACAGACAGACAGACAGAGGTAGGAGCAAGAGACAGTTATATTGCTTATAGAATTAAACCTTGGACTGTTGATTTTAAAATACATTCCAGGAATATCATTCAAACAGGGGCTCCAATGCTGCACGCCACCTCCTAAAAGATTGCCACTTCACCTCTTGAGTCCCTCCCTGGCTTTATTTATCATGGGAACTCAGGAGGCAATCCAACTGGCAAATGACATTTAAAATGAAAAAGACATTCCACCCCAATACCCACAGCAGCTGACTTAGAGGAGGAGCATTTAACACTAACTGTGCCCAGCTTACCCTATACATCTCATACATACCACATATAGACACCCTTATAACATACTGAGACACACTCTAGGTTACCCTATACATCTCATACATACCACATACAGTATATTCACACTCTAGTTTACCATATCCAGTTAAAGCTGTGTCACACTGTGGCACTCTTGTGTACCCTATATATTGTATACATATCACATGTGTGTCCTATATATCTCATACCACATATAGTCACCCCACACATAGCCACACACTCTAGTAGTTTACCATATTCAGTTAAACCTATGTCACCCTGTGGCACTCTAGTATACACTATATTATATATTGTATACATATAACCCTATAATACAATGCAGGCTCTCCAGGGTACCTTAAAAACTCATATACATCACACTATATTAGACCGTCCGTATACCGCACTGTCCGCATACTATCTCACCAGCCTAGGGCTCACTTACCTGACAGCTCATCAGGTTCCAGACCACTCAGCGTCAGTCCCGCAGATCACAAGGTAATGAGCAAGGCGGCATTAGCTGAGCCGGCTGCCGTGCAGCTCACCCCCCTCATCTTGCCTAGCAGAGAATGACCTGAGGAAGCAGATGATGGAGGATACAGGCTGGGGAGAATGCACGAGGGTACAGCAGTAGGCTTAACGCCAGTCTCCCACAAGACACTCCACGGCGACGGCGTGCACTGGGCAGGCGGGCGGCTCTGGCGACAGCAGCAATGAGCACACTCAGCTCACTTCACTTTCCCGCCGCGAGTCTGAGGGCGGCAGCCGGAATCATGTGATGTGGGCGTGACGCCGCCTGCCCTAAACCCGCTTCAAACCTGCAATCTGCAAACCACGGCACTGACTGGAGAGTGAGTGACTGTGACTGGAGTCAGGGTGGGAGGGACGAGACAAGGGAGGGGGCGTAAAAAAAGTTTAAAAGTAAAAAAAAATAATTTTTTTTTTTTTAAATACACTGACTTTACAGCCAGTGCCGTGGCGCCCCTCTCTGCAATGCGCCTGTAGGCACATGCCTACTGTGCCTAATGGCAAATCCGGCCCTGTGTCTGCCTGCCGATCCAGTTAAACCATATATTATGAACTACTTCTCTATTATCTAGTATTCCTGAAGCCAGCTCATACATGTTGTAAGTGTGTTGTATTTTATTATAGATCTCCGTCCATGAGGGGGTTCCAGTCTTCCAAAACCTAGCTATACAGGTCCTAGTAATTGTACAGAGGATTCTGATAAAAGTGTTGATATATTTATTGTAAGTGTCTATGTGTTCATGTAGAAGGGCCTGTTGTATCGTGAGTTTGAATTCCTCCTCTAGAAGTTGACTAATAAATGAAGACAGCTACCTCCATATCCCTTTAACTTCTGTGCAGTCCCACCACATGTGTCTATAGGTTCCCAATTCTCCACATCCCCTATAACACGCCCTACTGCCCTGTGGGTGCATGTGTGAAGTTCTCATTGGTGTCAGGTACCATCTAAAGATAGTCTTGGCAACATTTTCCTTCAGATCCATAATCAGGAGGCCCTTATCAGCTCCCTGGAACAGACTCTTCCATTCCTCCACTCCTTTATATATATATATATATATATATATATATGTAATTATTTTTCCAACTCTAACATAATGGAGGATTTGGTGTCGTGCAGAGAGGATTGTATGGCTAGATATAGAATGGAGATGGAGTGTTTAATGCGTTCATTAGATTTGCAATAAGTTTCTATATCAGTGGGGGTCCTGTTTTGGGACTTTTTCAAGTACGTCTGTATAGAGGAATTCAATTGAAGATATAAATACCAGTGCAGTTTTAGTGGGTCTAATTTTGTCTGTAGCTGATTGTATGTTAGTATTTTCCTGCCCTCCATATAATCCGCCACCCTATATAGGCCCTTTATTTCCCATTTCATAAGCTAAGGCCATAGGTCACTGGGTAGTATATATCTAATTGGGGTGAATAGAGAGTGTTGCGGAAGAAGATTATTTTTAGTCATCGCCTTCCTCCAAGTAACTACCGTGAGATCCAGAGTAAAAGGTTTAGGGGAATCTTTACTAGCCTGTAGAACCCCTGTTTCCCATAAGATTGAGTCTGTCTCGCCCCATCCTCCTAATTCTGCTTCAAGCGATGGCCATATAGTTTCCCTAGATCTCTTTAGGATCAAAGTATCCTGGGCCAATCTGGCCGCGGTGTAATGATCCATTACATTTGGGACTCCCATCCCCCCAATGATCTATGTCTACCTTATATCGATTTTGATATCCTAGCTGATTTAGTCCCTCTGATGAAGGCAAGTATGTCAGCCTGTAATGATTCTATATGTGCTCTAATAACCTTGATACTGAACAAGTATAGAATCCGTGGAAGGACATTCATTTTCAGCACGGCCAATCTGCCAAGCCAAGAGAAGTTATAACCTTTCCATTTCACCAGGTCCTTTCTAATCTGTCTAAATAGAGGGATGTAGTTAAGTTTGTATAATAGTTGAGTGTGTATTGGGAGGTATATCCCCAGGTATCTGATTGTGCGTTTCATCCATCTAAAGTTAAAATTTAATTCTAGTAGTGTTTGGGTCTGGTGGGGAATTGCAATGGGCAGGGCCTCACATTTTTCTGCATTTATCTTGTATCCCGAGATTGTCGAAAAAGTCTCTAGTGTGTCATACAAGTTGGGTAGGGATATAAGCGGTTTAGTTATAGTTAGTAGAATATCGTCCACAAAGAGAGCTAGTTTATATTCTGATTTAGCTACACAGACCCCCGCGATGTCCGGATGCATTCGGATTCTGGCCGCGAGTGGCTCTATACAGAGAGCAAAAAGCAGTGGCGATAGAGGGCAACCCAGTCTAGTGCCATTGCGGATTGGAAAGTTTTCGATTTGTAGCCTGACAAGGCTTCTTGGGCCGCAGGGAGAGAGTACATAGCTCGTAGAGCTTTCATAAAGGAGCCCTCAAACCCCATATTTTGTAGAGTTAGAAACAAGTATTCCCAATCGATCCTGTTGAACGCCTTCTCAGCGTCCAGCGAGAGGAGCAGAGATGGCGTCCACGTTTTCTCCAGAACATGGATTAAATTAATTATCCTATGTATGTTAGCCGGGGCTTCCCTGTCTTTTATAAAGCCCACCTGATCCGGGTGAACCAGGTGAGGCATAATTAATTTAAGTCGGTTGGCTATTATTTTTGTAAACATTTTTAGGTCCTGGTTAATAAGGGATATTGGGCGATAATTTTGACATTTTTTGTGGTCTTGATCAAGTTAAGGTATCACCACTATCTTCGCGTGTAGCAGTTCTGGTGGGACCGCGTCGCCCTCCAAAATATGGTTGCAAAACGTACGGCTAGATTACGAGTCTTCGTTAGCCTTAAAAAGCAGCGTTGAGAGGTCCCAACGCTGCTTTTTAACGCCCACTGGTATTATGAGTCTGGCAGGTACAGGTGTACCGCTCACTTTTCTTCCGCGACTCAATCTTACCGCAAATCCCCTTACGTCAATTGCGTATCCTATCTTTTTAATGGGATTTGCCTAACGCCGGTATTACGAGTCTTGGAAGAAGTGAGTGGTAGACCCTCTCCTGTCAAGACTCCTACCGCATTTAAAAGTCAGTAGTTAAGAGTTTTATGGGCTAACGCCGAAACACCCATAAGCTACCTATTAACCCCTAAACCGAGCCCCCCCACATCGCCAACACTTAAATAAAGTTTTTAACCCCTAATCTGCCGACCGGACATCGCCGCCACTGTAATAAATATATTAACCACTAAACCACCGCACTCCCGCCTCGCAAACACTAATTAAATTTTATTAACCCCTAATCTGCCATCCCTAACATCGCCGTCACCTATCTACATTTATTAACCCCTAATCTGACGCTCTCAATGTCGCCGCTACTATATTAAATTTATTAACCCTTAACCCCCCCTTACTTAAATATAATTTAAATTAAACTAAATAAAATTACTACAATTAAATAAATTAATCCTATTTAAAACTAAATACTTACCTATAAAATAAACCCTAAGATAGCTACAATATAACTAATAGTTACATTTGTATCTATCTTAGGGTTTATATTTATTTTACAGGCAACTTTGTATTTATTTTATCTAGGTAGAATAGTTATTAAATAGTTATTAACTATTTAATAACTACCTAGTTAAAATAAGTACAAATTTACCTGTAAAATAAATCCTAACCTAAGTTACAATTACACCTAACACTACACTATCATTAAATTAATTTACTAAATTACCTGCAATTAAATAAAATAAACTAAAGTACAAAAAAACACTAAATTACAGAAAATAAAAAAATAATTACAATTTTTTTAAACTAATTACACCTAATCTAATCCCCTAATAAAATAAAAAAGCCCCCCAAAATAATAAAATTCCCTACCCTATACTAAATTACAAATAGCCCTTAAAAGGGCCTTTTGCAGGGCATTGCCCCAAAGTAATCAGCTCTTTTACCTGTAAAAAAAAATACAATACCCCAACACAACATTAAAACCCACCACCCACACACTCAACCCTACTCTAAAACCCACCCAATCCCCCCTTAAAAAACCTAACACTAGATCAACCTACCTTGAGACGTCTTCACCCAATCAGCCAATAGGATTGAGCTCGCATTCTATTGGCTGTTCCAATCAGCCAATAGAATGCGACCTCAATCCTATTGGCTGATTGCATCAGCCAATAGGATTTTTCCTACCTTAATTCCGATTGGCTGATAGAATCCTATCAGCCAACCGGAATTCAAGGGACGCCATATTGGATGATGTCATTTAAAGGAACCTTCATTCTTCGCTTGGACTAAGTTTGAAGAGGATGCTCCGCGTCGGCTGGATTGAAGATGGACCCGCTCCGCTCCGGATGGATGAAGATAGAAGATGCCGTCTGGATGAAGACTTCTGCCGCTTGGAGGACCTCTTCTGCCCGGATCGGATGAAGACTTCTGCCCCTCTGGAGGTCCGCTTGTGTCCGGCTGGGTGAAGACGTCTCAAGGTAGGGTAATCTTCAAGTGGGTAGTGTTAGTTTTTTTAAGGGGGGATTGGGTGGGTTTTAGAGTAGGGTTGGGTGTGTGGGTGGTGGGTTTTAATGTTGGGGGGGGATTGTCTTTTTTTTTTACAGGTAAAAGAGCTGATTACTTTGGGGCAATGCCCCGCAAAAAGCCCTTTTAAGGGCTATTTGTAATTTAGTATAGGGTAGGGATTTTTTTTTATTTTGGGGGGCTTTTTTATTTTATTTTGGGGGGCTTTTTTATTTTATTATGGGTATTAGAGTAGGTGTAATTAGTTTAAAAAAATTTTAATTATTTTTTTATTTTCTGTAATTTAGTGTTTGTTGTTTTTACATAGAAACATAGATATTGACGGCAGATAAGAGCCATAGGCCCAGCAAGTCTGCCCGACCTTACCTAACAGTATAAACTTATCTAGTTCGTAGGATAGCCCTATGCTTGTCCCATGCATTTTTAAAGTCCCCCACAGTGTTTGTTGCTGCTACCTCTTGAGGAAGTTTATTCCATAAATCAATCACTCTTTCTGTAAAGAAGTGCTTCCTCAAATTACTCCTGAATCTACTACCCTTTAGCTTGAGCTCATGACCCCTTGTTCTTGAATTTTCCATTTTATGTAAAATACCCACAGCCTCAGTTTTACTAAACCCTTTAATGTACTTGAAAGTTGCTATCATATCACCTCTTTCCCTTCTTTTCTTTTTCGTACTTTAGTTTATTTAATTTAATTGTAGTTAATTGTTGTTAGTTTATGTAATTAATTTAATGATAGTGTAGTGTTAGGTGTAATTATAATTTAGGTTAGGATGCGGCGACGTTGGGGGGCAGATTAGGGGTTAATAAATATAATGTAGGGTTCGGCAATGTTGGGGGCATCAGATTAGGGGTTCATAGGGATAATGTAGGTGGCGGCGGTGTCCGGAGCGGCAGATTAGGGGTTAATAATATAATGCAGGTGTCGGGACGGCAGATTAGGGGTTAATAAGTGTAATATTAGGGGTGTTTAGACTCGGGGTTCATGTTAGGGTGTTAGGTGTAGACATAAAATTCCTTTCCCCATAGGAATCAATGGGGCTGCGTTAGGAGCTGAACCCTGCTTTTTTGCAGGTGTTAGGTTTTTTTTCAGCCGGCTCAGCCCCATTGTTTCCTATGGGGAAATCGTGCACGAGCACGTTTAGCCAGCTTACCGCTACCGTAAGCAACGCTGGTATTGAGGTGAGATGTGGAGTTAAATTTTTGCTCTACGCTCACCTTTTTGCGGCTAACGCCAGGTTTAAAAAAACCTGTAATACCAGCGTTGTCTTAAGATAGCGTTTAAAAAAAAAAAAGGCTCATTAGCAACGCACCCCTGTTACCGCAAAACTCATAATCTAGGCGTTAGTGAGGTGTGGGGTTAATGTAGATTTAAATAATTTATCATATTCGCCTGGAAATAAGTCTGGACCCGCCGCCTTGCCCGGTTTAAGATCTCTAATGGCCCCCATCACCTCTATGTTGGAGACAGGGGCATTCAGTGCCTCTCTTTGTTCCGTAGAAATGGTTTTGAGTGGGGTGTGAGCGAAAAAAGCTGAGGTGATATTTGCTGTCTCAATAGTATGTTCAACCTTCTTTCCGTCATATAGTTTACTGTAATATGTAGTGAAAGTGTCTACTATCTCCTGTGGGTGTGAGGTTGTAATATCATGAGCTGTTTCGATTAAGGGAATTGCAGAGGCTCTGCATCTTTCTCTAATCTTATACGCCATGTATTTGTCTACCTTATTAGCAAAGATAAAGTCTCTGTCCGCTTGTGAGTTAAGGAGTAATGTTAATGAGGCTTTTTTAGTATGAAGAGTATGCAATGTTGCTGTCTTTTTTGTAAGTTTAGGTTGTCTTTCTAGTGCTTCTATTTCCTTATATAGTTGTGCAAGATGCTTTTTATATTTCTTACTTTGCACGTTTTTCTCTTTAATAAGTATCCCTCTAATGATCGCTTTGTGTGTTGCCCAAGTGTTTATTGGGTTAGTCGTGGAGTCTGTATTTATGTTCCAGTATTCTATCAATAATCTTAATGCATCACCGTGTGTTTGAGGTTTTGTTTTTAAATATTTTTTTACTGAGGTATTTGGTGGTAACAAACAATATTAGATTTCCGATTACAGGCAGCAAGAATAAAAAAAAAGCATACAAAAAACATTGCACATATTGCATATGGTGTACTTGCAAGTATAAGTAAGGATTAATAAGGCTGCCTAGGTTAAACTACAGTATAAGCATGCATACATTGTTGGCTGCTAACATCCCGAACACATTCACAGGAATAGAATACAAGGGCATAGAGGTAGAACCTTAAATAGCAGAATTAATCACAGAATAAGCAACGTGCAAGTGTGATTTTATAAGGCTGCTCATAATGACTCATTTGTATCTTGATCAAGTTTACTGCTTTAACTGTAAACGATCTATATAAAACACCAATAATAACAGATATGGACATATTATCTCTTTTTCTTTATATAGTGTAATTATGTGGTAACTACTGAACTGATCACTTGTGGACCAACTGGATCACTGAGACATATCTAATGGTAGTTACATAGGGACCATTCTTGGTCCACATGATAAAATTTGCGAATTGAGCGTATGATAATATTTATTTTGTGGTTGCTTATGTGAGAATAACAGCATGTAAATATCAGTATTCCTGAGTGTAACTTGGCAACCATTGCTATATGCGGTCAGGGTAGAGGATTTGATCTAGAAGGTAAAGGCTAATCTGAAATATTTAGGATAATTCAGTCAAGTGGCCTCTCCCAGGCGCTCCTAAGCTCAGCTCTATTAAATTTAGTTTTAGAGTCTTGCTCACTGAGTTAGAGTAAAATAAAATATAGTAAACCTCCTTGCAACTAAAGTATGGCTTGTACCCCAATAGATTTATATATACTTAGTGAAGAGGTACACTCTTATGTTTGGCTGAGGACTAATTACACAATTTGTCTGGGCATTTATAACACCTATATGAAATTCCTGAGCAGGGGGACCAAATGTACAATTAACACCATGGGCACCCACTGTTTATGCAAGATTGATATGCACTTATCTGACAAATCATAAGTAATAAAACCCCAGTTTAAGCAAGGTGTTTGAAACTAGCAGTCTAGTCCTATAACGAAGCATCAAACTAGGTAATCATCTTCAATAAATGGAGAGCTGAATGCTATACTGAGACAATCCTTATGCCTGGATTTAAATGTAAGACACAGTTCTAGATAATGTGATTGTATATGGTGTCATGAGTGATAGAATCCCAGTTTGTGCATGGTGTTTAAAACAAGTAGCCAAGTCCCACACTGAAATATCAGACTAGAGAGTCATCATTATAATATGAAGAACTGCATGGCACAATGGGACAAACCGTATGTCTGGGTTTAAGGGTATATGCCAGAGTGAAGTTACCCGATCCCTATCCTAGCATTTTTTCCCCTCTGCAAGCATGGTATAGGCTTAAATCAAAGTATAGGGTGAAAGCATGCTGTTGGGAGTACCCCCTAGGTGAATCTGAGCCGTCTGAGACCAGGAGTTTAGGTGGATACAAATGTTCAGAGTCGCATCTGTCCCTGCTAAAAAGGACCACACAGGGAGATTCCGGTCACCGGAAAAAAGGATATCTCAACACAGCGGGTCGGGTGGCCGGCCGCATCCACCCACATTAGTATGAGCATCCCCTTACTTAGTTGTTCTCCCAATCCTGGGAGTGATGAGAACAGATGTGAAACCCGATTCTTCAGTTCTCTGGCGGCTTGAGTCAACTTCCTGCTGCTTCATGTACGGTTCCTCCCGTGGAGCCGAAGTACCCTGGATGTTCTCTGCTACTCTGGGATAAGGCTGCAAGTGGCTGTGCTGCATGTCGGGTGCCATTGCGGCCTCCCTTTGCTGCTCCTTGTTCGGCAGTTTTTGAGGACGGGCTTTCGTGAGAGTTATAAGGTGAGCAAACTTATCATCCATTTTCTGGGCCAGGGCGACCAGGAGAGCTTGAATTTCTTGATAAGATGTCTCATCCATCATTACGAATGTCTTCACCTCCTAAGAATAGTAGTTAGATGGACCTGTTTTTACCCGTAAAGGCGCGCGGGGGATATACTGGTGAGAAAATACTGCCGCCATGCCTGTTCAGACGTCCTGTATAGCGGTTCTGTAAGTGTGATCTCCTCAAAATGGATATCGTTAGGTTCAGTGGTGCATCATAAAATCAGTTCCATGGGTTAAGATTCTGATTTTTAGGTTGGATGCAAAATAATCATAATAATATCCTTATGAGATCTGGAGCTCTTGAATTTTGCATCCGAACATGGTGGCTGCTAGGACAAGCCCCCGCGTTTTGAGTTTTTTTAAGATGTGTGGGGTCATATGTCCAAGTCTTACTCCTCAATGGATCCCATAAGCCCTCAATTTGTAGAGTTATAATTGAATGGTTTGACCAGACAGAAGCGTGTATTTGAGAGCATTGCAGTAGAGGTTGTAGAATCTGGCATATGTATATGTAATCTAGCCTTGACCTGTGTGCTGCAGAATAAAATATGGTGTCAGATGTTGACCTGTACAAAGTGGGCCATGTTTCGATCAGGGAATGAGGTGAGGAGTCCTGGACTGAATTGACTATACGGTTGTGACGCTGGTTCTTATTGGATAGTGGTTTGGTATTGGTTAGATTAATAGGGGCCATAGTGATATTGAAATCACCCGCTAAGATGATTTTGGTCTGAGACCATTGTGTCAACAGTTGTGATATATGCCTACAAAAATTGTGCTGGTTTTCGTTGGGTGCATAAATATTGCATAGGGTTACCTCAGTATCTAACATTCGACCTTTAACTATCAAGTACCTCCCCTCTGTGTCCACTATAGTGTAGTCGTGTATGAAGTTAATGGAGGAATGGATAAGAATTGATACACCTCTTTTTTTTGGTGGAGGCTGTTGCATGAAAATGTGTAGTGAATTGTTTTGCCCAGTACTTGGGGATATTAGCCTTAAGGAGATGGGTTTCCTGGAGGAACAACAAATTTGCTTGTAGGGATATGTATTGCGACATTGCTACCCTACGTTAGTGTTCAATCCTCTGACGTTATGAGAAAGTAATTTTATTCTGGGAATCATTGCTATAGGTCTAAGGTGGGTGTGTTTAACAGACATTGTGTTACCTGCAGATTACAGATCTTATTCCCTGGCTGAGGTCTCGGCTGAGCATCTTTATCAGAACTGGAGGACACTGCTGTGTTGTCACTTGGAGGGGATAAAAAACTAGGAAGAGGGGGCGTGTCTAGGCAGCAGCCATGCTAGGTCGCAATATCTATGGCTCTGAGTTGGATGTTCCTAACCCGCCGGTTATTGAGCCCATTTTACAACTTAGACTAAAAACATTAGTAAATATAAACAGCCCACATACTGTGGATTCAAACGATATCAAATTTGCAGAGTTTTATGAAAACTAGACCCAGATCTGGACCGCTGGAACCTGGGGCGGCGGCCTCACCACAAGGAATCAGCACCCCCCCCCGCACATGGGGTATAGCAGTTGTGTTCAAACTGCCTTTTATACTTAAAACCACTTTAACATTTTAAATAAGGCATCTGACAAGACTGTATCGATCTGAGGGAGAGGAGGATTGACAGTTATGGAGGCCATCAAGATCAAACTACTAGGAGATATTGAGAGCCTGCTTCTTGATCACTTTGACCGCATGGAAAAACACCTACTTGGCGCGCTCCTTATTGATCAGGCCCACAGCAGAAATACAGATGCGGTCCATACCGAGCAGCATGGTCAGAGATCTCTGGATCCAGACAGATCTGGCGTAGCCAGCCTAGTGGAGTTAAATTTTCTACAAGAGAGAGGAAAGACATCGGATGTGATACTATCTGATCTGACAGTCTACGGCAGTGCGCTCTATATGGCGGACCCTAGCGCAATGGCAGAGCAGGGAGAGAGAGAGAAGGTAGATGCTGGAGCAATCTGCTCAAGTGAAAAGAGTGACCTGTTGATAGATCTTCAACTTACGCCTATGTCTGTTAAGAGGGTCAAGCGGGAGAAGATACGGGCGCATCTTAGAAATCTTCACCTCACCCGGAACTCGAACGGGCCGGTTAGATCAGACACCACAGTTCTTGGTGCTCAATTGATGCTCCTCCAAGAGAAGCAAATAACTCTGCTCAACTGGAAGTTAGAGCTATGGATGCTTGGAGGTCAGGAGTGCCGACACCCTGTATTACTGGGGGACTTGCCGAAACTCGGAGTTGGTTGACGGTATGATCCAGGCCTAGGTTTCCCCTGGGCTGTTATGCTAGAGCTGAGACATTCTTATTTTACACAGCTATGGGTCTCCAGGCTCGGGAAATGTGATAATTCTCCTATTATGCTTGCAAAATATATGTACTAATTGTCTCGTAGTTCATAGTTCTAAGTTTTCTGTTCAATGTATTTGCAAATGTTATATTTCTATATATATACTGTTGTGCCCTACTAACATGCACTTGGTCCACAATCCAGGGTTAACACTAGAATTATATGGTCACGTCAGAGGCTTACTTTTTGATCCTCGCATACATTGCTATTGGGGACCTTATAAGGCCAGACACAGTTGTTTATAGTTTCCAGTGGTCCCTAATTAGTCACTGAGAATATATCTCAAAGCTGTTTGAGTTATTTCCTTAAATCTTTTAAGTTGCAGAATGTAGATCATAAAATATTTATCTGGTGTTAAAAATTTGATTCTGATCTCCACCACTAGTGGAGCTATCTGCTATTACTATTTCCCCTAAATAGTTATATGTATGATAGTAATATATCAGATATAGCTTATTGACGGAGATCTGACTAATTGTTATTCTAATCAGCTAAGATGACCTAAATGTTGTATTTACATAGACATATTATGAGAAGCAGAACATGTAAGCTATCACTCATTATTCTAAAGGTTCAATGTTAATATGCTTATCTATACATTGGGGGCTAATTGGGTACTATTGGTATAGATTTATATGAAACCGGGAAGGAATTTTATAGTATCCATGCTCCTGTGGCAGTCTTGCACATAAAGCTCAGTCCTATAGATTATATGTATGAGGCTAGATACAGAAGGACTCCTACACTATCTTTTTTATTTATTTTTTGCTTAAATACCGGTTTATTATTTACTAACCCTTAATCAATACGTACGCGTCTGACCTCATTGTCTACACACTTAACCTTACTGACATCTAACATCTACCTTATGTATATAATAGGAATCACGGCCGTCTCATTGGTTTATATCTATTTTAGTAAGTCCTTTTAAATATCCTTCAACATACGCTATTTCCTTTTTTAACGGACGCACACATAGATCTCTCTGAACATTTAGCCTAACCCTTACAGTGCTATACCACCGCCTTTCCTTTAGTTGTCTTAAACCCTAAACATTATAGGGGAATGGCTGACATTTTGTAATCCCTGAGCTGTCTTACTAAACAGGTTTATTATACCTATCATTTGTGTTCACGTTAACTTACCCAAGTTCATTTGCTCCCTCCCCCCACACCCCATTGGGCTTACATTGTAAGCATTGGAAATTGCATCTTATAGCACCAACATCCCCATATATTTTTATTTGTTAAATATCCCCTTTCCTACCTCAATAATGGAAATGGTATTTTCTCCACTACATATAATTCTAAGGGTCCAAAAGCAGCCCTTTATGTTTGTTACTTGATACATATCCCCTATACATTTCCCCCACAAGTTTGTATTAATACTGAGCTTATAAGAGAGATCATTATTTTATTTCTTTTGTATATACTTTTTTGCACGGGGATTTTCTGTTAATACGTTTTATTCAGTTCTAGGGGTTAACAACTACAAGCTGTGTATTATCCTAAAAATATTAAAAACAGAGATTCATCATTTGGGATCCAAAAGTGGTCCCTCACGGCTTCTGATTGCCTTCTTCGCGTCATATCTTTTCTATGACCATGAGAGGTCCAAGAGTGGCCTCATAGGTTAATCCGAAGGCTAATAGTATGAATAGGCAAAAAAAGTATGTTTTCTAATTTTGCAATTGTCTCATATCTATGCTATGTTTTTCTGGTTTGTTTCCCTTTTTTTTTTTGGACATATGAATATGACTTTTCTGTATAAACTGTATGAGATTTCTGCTTTGTATGCCTTAAATTAAATCTCAATAAAAAATTTATATAAAAAAAAAAAACTAGGAAGAAGACAACATGTTATAAACAAACAAACAAATCTTAGGTCCCTCTTTCTGCGACAACAAAATTGTAAAAAACTCTGTAACATACAAACATGTAAACATGCAAGGGGGAACTATTTCCCATAGCTCTCATATTGCATCCATCTATATCTAAATCTAACTCTCCAATGTTGGGAGAATCTGGAGAGTCACTGAAAGGTTGCGGATAATAAACTTAGTAGCTGAGTATCCGCTAGCTGAAAAAAAGCTTGTCAGTGTCCATCACTTCTTCCTGCTCTCATCACTCGAGAAGTGACATGGAGGTGTGTAAATTCTTCCAAAACTTCTAAAGACTTGATTAGGGATCCTAAGGCACTTTCTCTCTGTTTTCCTTTGTCTTTTGCCTTTTGTAGTTGATTTTCTGCCATTTTGTCTGGTCTGGTTGCCGGTTAGGTGTGTTTCGATTTATAGGTTGTGACTCCGTTGGCTGTAGTGAAGGTACTTCTAAATCTAGAATCTTGCAGATTTCCAAGATGTCTTTTGATTCCTTGACAGTAATCATTTTAGAGTCCTTTGTTATAATAAGGGCAAAAGGAAACCCCCATTTGTATTGTATCTGGTGTTTCCTAAGCAGCGTTGTAAGGGGGCGTAATGCTCCTCTCCTCTGCAGAGTCCGTAGGCTTAAGTCCTAGTAGTATTGGACCACATTCCCCTGGAATTTAAAAGTGGGGTTCTTTCTGGAGGCCTGTAGAATTTTGTCTTTGTCAGGAAAGAAGGTTAACTTGATCACTACACCTCTAGGAGGGAGACCATTCTTTGGTTTAGCCTTCAGGGCTCTGTGAACTCTTTCTATGTGGAAGACATAGTCCACAGGAGTACCTGTAATTTGGGTGAATAGTTGAGATATATATGCAGGTAAGTCTTTAGCGGTCACCTCTTCCGGCACCCCTTTAAGCCAAATGTTGTTCCTTCTGCTTCTGTTTTCAAGGTCCTCCATTTTTTTCTGGAAATCCTCTAGAAGTTGTTGTTGTGAGGAGATCAGCTGTGATACTTCATCTAGGTGTTCTACCATAGAATCCTTATGATCTTCAGGTGTTTCAATTTTGTTGCCCATATCTACTAAATCTGATTTAATTTAAGATAGGCTGCTGGTGACTGAGGTGTGTATGGAGTCAATCTTCTCCCATAGTTTCTCAAAGTTGTCGGCAATATCTTTTTTTGATACCAGATTCCTAAGGTCAGCCTTTGTTAGAGGGCTGTTGTCTTCTAATGGTTGCAGAGAGTCACTATCTGATTCTTCTTCCACTTCTATATCTTTGGGCACTTTGCCAGATTGAGGGGGTTTGAAGAAAGTGGACATGGCTGTAGATTTTAACGTTTTATCTCCTTTTGTTGCCCTTCTGGAGGCCATTTCCAAAACGTCAGGACCTGATCTCACTTCTGGTTATCTCTAGGCCAGAGCAGCTAGTACTTGCGTTTTGTAGCGGACGTTACTAAGTACTAAAGCTGTGCTTGTGCAGCTGCGGAGGGATGTTAGTGATGGCTAGGAGTCTCCCTTGAGTTATGCAACCTGGCAGGCACCTATCTTGGCATTCTAAAGAGCTGGGTAAAAACCCTGTCACATGTAAGCTGTAAAGAGAGTTGTGAGCTTACATACTGCAATTTGAAGATCTAACTAGTTCCCCCAGCATGATAGCTTTTGCTTTACATATTAATTAGATATCCTCACACTGACCCTAAATAGGATTGTTATCTGTGATGAGTTGTGTGCTCTACAAGCACTTCAAACAGTGTTAATGTTACCCTCCAGAGAGATTTGTGCAGTCTGTGATAAATTCCTGCTGCTCACATTTTAAAGCTGGCCTTATAATAGCTGAGCCCAGAGTCAATGAATGTGTCTTAGTGGAGCCAGGCCCCCCTGCTATAAATTATAAACAGTCCCTTGACTAGATGACTGTGTTAGGCGTATATAGTTGTCAGGAGGTTCAGGAAGTTTCTTTTGTGTTATGCCCTGGGTTTGATTAGTTTTAGGTGCTGGTTAGTTCACCCCGCTGAGTCTCTTAAATTTCCTGGCCCTTTAATTACAGGCCATTATAGTGTCCCTGTTGACCCAGTTTCTGGCCTCTGTATATCCCTGTGTGTGTTTTTACGGTGCGTTGCGCACTTACTTTATGGGCCTAAAATGGCGTCTCCTCCTCCGTCTTCCTGCGGCCTCACGGACTCCCAGCTGCTGCCTCCTCACGTTGTTCTGGGCCAGAGATCTTCATTTTGGGATTACCCTTGAGGGTTCTGCTTAGGGGGAGGACGTTGCTTGTGGCTCCGCTATTTCAGCACTCCAGGTAAACTGCCAGTCATGGAGAACGTCCTCCTTTCGTCGGAGAGGTCTTCTCTTGGCTTACTCTGAGATCCTCCTAGCTGGGTGCAACCCTCAGTGCTGCAGTCAATGTTCCTCCACACTCAGGTGTCAGCCACACAGTCTTCAATGGCTGATGGGGAGCAGCCTCTCTCTCTGTGGGGTCCATCGGCAATAGGCCACTGTTTAGGGCTATTTTAGTGGGAATCTGAATTTTTGGGCAAATTAGCCTGGGGAGCTCCTATAAATCTCTGTGGGTCGTCTCCAAGCTGCTTCTTTGTTAATTTTATCCCCTTGTTAATGTTTTTGCTAATTTTAAGCTGTTTGTTCATATTTTCTAGCATGAGCTGCTCCCATGTGCGTCTTCTCTGTTAGAGAGCTGGCTCCGCCTCCCTAAATATATATTTTTAAAGGGATACTGAACCCAATTTTTTTTCTCTTTCAGAGCAGGCAATTTTTTTAAAAAACAAACAAAACAAAAAAAAAAACATCAGGGGAGAGCACGCATGCAGTCCCCCACTACAACAAATTGTGCAGTCGAGTTTCCCGCATGTGAGGAAACCGCAGAGGTCAGCGGGTCCGGAGTGCAATGAGCCAGACCCGCCCTGGGAGAGCCACCTTAGTGATCATGGCTAACACTCCCCCAGAGCAGGCAATTTTAAGCAACTTTCTAATGTACTCCTATTATCATTTTTTCTTAGTTCTCTTGGTATCTTTATTTGAAAAGCAGGAATGTAAGCTTAGGAGACGGCCCATCTTTTGTTCAGCACCTGGGTAGCGCTTGCTGATTGGTGGCTAAATGTAGCCACCAATCATCAAGCGCTATCCAGGGTGCTGAACCAAAAATGGGCCGGGGTTAAATTTGTTTAGCAAATTTAATAATTACATTCTTGGGGTTGGAATTCTCTATGAGCATAATTGCCATACTTCTCCACACTAAAGGTCACAACTGGGAAGGGTCACACTAAAAAGTTATTCAAGCAATATAGGAGCTATGTGTGTGTTGCTCAACATATATTTAAGAAATTTTGTCACTAGAAAAGTTTTATTCCTGCTATGCCTCTATAAAGAGCCTATACTGCAGTCATGCAAAAAACAATCGGCTAGATTACAAGTTTTGCGTTATGAGTAAAAAAGCAGCGTTAAGGCTCATAACGCTGCTTTTTCACTACCACTGCTATTTTACGAGTCTTGTAGGTACAGCTGTCCTGCACACTTTTTTGGCCGTACCGCAAATTAACTTACGCAATTTGCGTAAAGTCTTTTTTCAATGGGACTTCCATAGTGCCGATATTACAAGCTTTTTTTTGGAGGCCAAAAAGTGAGCGGTACAGCCTATCCCGCAAGATTCTTAACGCATTCTAAAGGCAGTAGTTATGAGTTTTACGCTACAAAGCTGTAGCATAAAACTCATAACTAGAGTGTTAAAAAGTAAACTAACACCCATAAACTAACTATTTACCCCTAAACCGAGGCCCTCCAGCATCGCAAACACCAAAATAAAATGATTAACCCCTAATCTGCTGCTCCGGACATCGCCGCCACTACAATAAACATAATAATAAACCGCCACACTCCCGCCTCGCAAACACTAGTTAAATATTATTAACCCCTAATCTGCTGTCCCTAACATCACCACAACCTACAGTACAGTTATTAACCCCTAATCTGCCGCCCACAACGTTGCCACCACTATACTAAAGTTATTAACCCCTAAACCTTAGTCTAACCCTAACACCCCCTAACTTAAATATAATTAAAAGAAATCTAAATAAAAATTCTTATCATAAATACTTGCCTATAAAATAAACCCTAAGCTAGCTACAATATAACTAATAGTTACATTGTAGCTAGGTTAGGGTTTATTTTTATTTTACAGGCAAGTTTGTATTTATTTTAACTAGGTAGAATAGTTACTAAATAGTTATTAACTATTTACTAACTACCTAGCTAAAATAAATACAAATTTACCTGTAAAATAAAACCTAACCTGAGTTACACTAAAACCTAACCTTACACTACGATTAAATAAATTACCTAAATGAAATACAATTACCTAAATTACAAAAAAAACAAATACTAAATTACACAAAATAAAAAACAAATTATCAAATATTTAAACTAATTACACCTAATCTAATAGCCCTATCAAAATAAAAAAAAGCCCCCCCCCAAAAAAAAAACCCCAAAAAAACCCTAGCCTAAACTAAACTACCAATAGCCCTTAAAAGGGCCTTTTGCGGGGCATTGCCCCAAAGAAATCGGCTCTTTTACCTGTAAAAACAAATACATACAACCCCCCCAACAGTAAAACCCACTACCCACACAACCAACCCCCCAAATAAAAAGCTAATTAAAAAAACCTAAGCTCCCCATTGCCCTAAAAAGGGCATTTGGATGGGCATTGCCCTTAAAAGGGCATTTAGCTCTATTGCTGCCCAAACCCTAACCTAGAAATAAAACCCACCCAATAAACCCTTAAAAAAGCCTAACACTAACCCCTGAAGATCCACTTACAGTTTTGAAGAGCCGACATCCATCCTCAACTAAGCCAGGAGAAGTCCTCAACAAAGCGGTAAGAAGTCCTCAACGAAGCTGGGAGAAGTCTTCACCCAAGCCGGCAGAAATGGTCCTCCAGACGGGCAGAAGTCTTCATCCAGACGGCATCTTCTATCTTCATCCATCCGGCGAGGAGCGGGTCCATCTTCAAGAGATCCGGCGCGGAGCATCCTCTTCAAACGAAGTCTTCTTCCCGAATGAATGTTTCTTTAAGTGACGTCATCCAAGATGGCGTCCCTTGAATTCCGATTGGCTGATAGAATTCTATCAGCCAATCGGAATTAAAGGTAAAAAAATCCTATTGGCTGATGCAATCAGCCAATAGGATTAAGCTTGCATTCTATTGGCTGTTCCAATCAGCTAATAGAATGCAAGCTCAATCCTATTGGCTGATTGGATCAGCCAATAAGATTTTTTCACCTTTAATTCCGATTGGCTGATAGAATTCTATCAGCCAATTGGAATTCAAGGGACGCTATCTTGGATGACGTCACTTAAAGAAACATTCATTCGGGAAGAAGACTTCGTTTGAAGAGGATGCTCCCCGCCGGATCTCTTGAAGATGGACCCACTCCTCGCCGGATGGATGAAGATAGAAGATGCCGTCTGGATGAAGACTTCTGCCCGTCTGGAGGACCACTTCTCCCAGCTTCGTTGAGGACTTCTCCCGGCTTCGTTGAGGATAGATGTCGGCTCTTCAAAACTGGAAGTGGATTTTCAGGGGTTAGTGTTAGGTTTTATTAAGGGTTTATTGGGTGGGTTTTATTTTTAGGTTAGGGTTTTGGCAGCAATATAGCTAAATGCCCTTTTAAGGGCAATGCCCATCCAAATGCCCTTTTCAAGGCAATGGGGAGCTTAGGTTTTTTTAGTTAGCTTTTTATTTGGGGGGTTGGTTGTGTGGGTGGTGGGTTCTACTGTTGGGGGGGTTGTTTGTATTTATTTTTTACAGGTAAAAGAACTGATTTCTTTGGGGCAATGCCCCGCAAAAGGCCCTTTTAAGGGTTATTGGTAGTTTAGTTTAGGCTAGGGTTTTTTTTTATTTTGGGAAGGCTTTTTTTATTTTGATAGGGCTATTAGATTAGGTGTAATTAGTTTAAATATTGGATAATTTGTTTTTTATTTTGTGTAATTTAGTGGGGGGGGTTGTAATTTAGGTAATTGTATTTAATTTAGGTAATTTATTTAATTGTAGTGTAAGGTTAGGTTTTATTGTAAGGCAGGTTAGGTTTTATTTTTACATGTAAATTTGTATTTATTTTAGCTAGGTAGTTAGTAAATAGTTAATAACTATTTAGTAACTATTCTACCTAGTTAAAATAATTACAAACTTGCCTGTAAAATAAAAATAAACCCTAAGATAGATACAATGTAACTATTAGTTATATTGTAGCTAGCTTAGGGTTTATTTTACAGGCAAGTATTTAGTTTTAAATAGGAATTATTTAGGTAATGATAGGATTTTTTATTTATATTTCTTTTAATTATATTTAAGTAAAGGTGTGTTAGGGTTAGACTTAGGTTTAGGGGTTAATAACTTTAGTATAGTGGTGGCGACGTTGGGGGCCGCAGATTAGGGGTCAATAAATGTAGGTAGGTGGCAGTGATGTTAGGGGCAGCAGATTAGGGGTTAATAACATTATGTAGGTGGCGGCGATGTTGGGGGCAGCAGATTAGGGGGTTAATAAATATAATGTAGGTGTCAGCGATATTGGGGGCAGCAGATTAGGGGTTCATAAGTATAATGTAGGTGTTGGCGATTTCGGGAGCGGCAGATCAGGGGTTAATAAATATAATGTAGGTGTCGGCGATGTCAGGGGCAGCATATTAGGGGTTAATAAGTGTAATATTAGGGGTGTTTAGACACGGGGTTCATGTTAGGGTGTTAGGTGTAAACTTAAATTTAGTTTCCCCATATGAATCAATGGGGCTGCGTTACGGAGCTTTACGCTGCTTTATTGCAGGTGTTAGGCTTTTTTCAGGCAGCTCTCCCCATTGATGTCTATGGGGAAATCGTGCACGAGCACGTACAACCAGCTCACCGCTGACTTAAACAGCGCTGGTATTGGAGTGCGGTATGGAGCTCAACTTTTGCTCTAAGCTCACTTCTTGCTTAAAGTGATGGTCAAGTATGACTAACTACATCTTGCGATCCTAATGTAACTAGCAAAATAATGTGACTTTCATTCATCATTTCGCCATATTCATTCTAGTTTGTGCGCTATCTTATATTATTTTCCTACCTTACTAATATCCATCCTCCTCCCGTCGATTGTCCGCCATTGTTTTTTCTGCCGTCACGTGTTTTTATTATCCAATTACAGTACAGGCCACTCGGGGAATCAGCTCTAAGTAAAAACACCCTTATTCAATTCTGCGCATGCCCTAGCTCCGTAACCGCGGTGAGACAGAGATTAGGATGCGATTACGGAGCTAGGGCATGCGCAGAATTGAATAAGGGTGTTTTTACTTAGAGCTGATTCTCCGAGTGGCCTGTACTGTAATTGGATAATAAAAACACGTGACGGCAGAAAAAACAATGGCGGACAATCGACGGGAGGAGGATGGATATTAGTAAGGTAGGAAAATAATATAAGATAGCGCACAAACTAGAATGAATATGGCGAAATGATGAATGAAAGTCACATTATTTTGCTAGTTACATTAGGATCGCAAGATGTAGTTAGTCATACTTGACCATCACTTTAATAACGCCAGGTTTAGGAAAACCTGTAATACCAGCGATGTAGGGAAGTGAGCGGTGACAATAACGTGCAAGTTAGCACCGCACCCCTAATAACGCAAAACTCGTAATTTAGCCAAATGTTTCTAGATAAACTATATAAGTACATTTCAAGAAAAGGATGAACATTATAAAGTGTATATAAAATTAGATTTTAAATTGTTGCAGACAGTTCATTGACCTACATCACATCATATATCATCAGTGATTTGATAGTTAAAAGCAAAGCAACACCTGAAAACAGATGACTCAGGTGGCAGCTTCAGCCGCAGAGACACAAGAAGTGTGTAATGTAATGGGAAGTGTGTTACCTGCCCTAAACACAAGCTGCTTAGATCTGATCATTTTGCAAATCATGTGACTATCCGTGGAGCCTTTGTGTAATTCCTTCCCCTCTCAAATCTGCAGCTATAATAGAGATTACAAAACGAAAACTGTTTCTTAAACTATTTGGCAATTATTGGACATTAGGAAAAGAAAATACATACATGTACTAAATACATCAACATTTTTTAGCATACGGCTAGATTACGAGTTTTGCGTTATGAGTGGTGCGGTGCTAACTTGCAAAATTGAGCTCCATACTGCACTCCAATACCAGCGCTGCTTTGAACTGGTTTAACGTGCTTGTGCACGATTTCCCCCGTAGACATCAATGGGGAGAGCCGGCAGAAAAAAAGCCTAACACCTGCAATAAAGGAGCGTAAAGCTCCGTAACGCAGCCCCATTGATTCCTATGGGGAAAGAAAATTTATGTTTACACCTAACACCCTAACATAAACTCCATGTCTAAACCCCCGTAATCTGCCGCCCCTGACATCGCCGACACCTACATTATACTTATTAACCCCAAATCTGCCGCCCCTGACATCGCCGCTACCTACATTACATTTGTTAACCTGTAATCTGCCGCCCCTAACATCGCCACCACCTACCTACACTTATTAACCCCTAATCTGCCGCCCCCAATGTCGCCGCCACCTATATTAGTTATTAACCCCTAATCTTCCGCCCCAATGTCGCCGCCACTATACTAAAGTTATTAACACCTAACGTAACCCTAACACCCACTAACTTTAATGTAATTAATATAAATCTAAATAAAACTTACTATTAATAACTAAATAATTCCTATTTAAAACTAAATACTTACCTGTAAAATAAACCCTAAGCTAGCTACAATATAACTAATAGTTACATTGTAGCTATCTTAGGTTTTATTTCACAGCTAAGTTTGTATTTATTTTAACTAGGTAGACTAGTTAGTAAATAGTTATTAACTATTTACTAACTACCTAGCTAAAATAAATACAAATTTACCTGTAAAATAAAACCTAACCTGAGTTACACTAACACCTAACCTTACACTACAATTAAATACATTACATTTATTAAATCCAATTAACTAAATTACAAAATAAAACAAACACTAAATTACACAAAATAAAAAATAAATTATCAAATTTTTAAACTAATTACACCTAACCTTACACTACAATTAAATAAATTACCTAAATGAAATACAATTACCTAAATTACAAAAAAAACAAATACTAAATTACACAAAATAAAAAACAAATTATCAAATATTTAAACTAATTACACCTAATCTAATAGCCCTATCAAAATAAAAAAGCCCCCCCAAAATAAAAAAAAACCCTAGCCTAAACTAAACTACCAATAGCTCTTAAAAGGGCCTTTTGCGGGGCATTGCCCCAAAGAAATCAGCTCTTTTTCCTGTAAAAAAAAATACAAACAACCCACCAAAAGTAAAACCCACCACCCACACAACCAAACCCCCCCAAATAAAAACCTATCTAAAAAACCTAAGCTCCCCATTGCCCTGAAAAGGGTATTTGGATGGGCATTGCCCTTAAAAGGGCATTTAGCTCTTTTTCAGACCAAATCCTAAGCTAAAAATAAAACCCACCCAATAAACCCTTAAAAAACCTAACACTAACCCCTGAAGATCCACTTACAGTTTTTGAAGACCGGACATCCATCCTCAATGAAGCGGCAGAAGTCCTCAGCAAAGCTGGCAGAAGTCTTCATCCTAGCGGGCCGAAGTCTTCATCCAAGCCGGCAGAAGTCTTTATCCAGACGGCATCTTCTATCTTCATCCATCCGGTGCGGAGCGGCTCCATCTTCAAGACATCCGGCACGGAGCATCCTCTTCTCTTGACGGCTCTTCTCGAATGAAGGTTCCTTTAAGTGACGTCATCCAAGATGGCGCCCCTTGAATTCCGATTGGCTGATAGAATTCTATCAGCTAATCAGAATTAAAGGTGAAAAAATCCTATTGGCTGATGCAATCAGCCAATAGGATTGAGCTTCTATCCTATTGGCTGATCCAATCAGACAATAGGATTGAGCTTGTATTCTATTGGCTGTTCCAATCAGCCAATAGAATGTGAGCTGAATCCTATTGACTGATTGGATCAGCCAATAGGATTGAAGCGCAATCCTATTGGCTGATTGCATCAGCCAATAGGATTTTTTCACCTTTAATTCCGATTAGCTAATAGAATTCTATCAGCCAATCGGAATTCAAGGGACGCCATCTTGGATGACGTCACTTAAAGGAACCTTCATTCGATAAGAGTTGTCAAGAGAAGAGGATGCGCCGGATGTCTTGAAGATGAAGCCACTCCGCGCCGATGGATGAAGATAGAAGATGCCGTCTGGAAGAAGACTTCTGCCGGCTTGGATGAAGACTTCGGCCCGCTTGGATGAAGACTTCTGCCGACTTCGCTGAGGAATTCTGCCGCTTCGTTGAGGATGCATGTCCGGTTTTCAAAAACTGTAAGTGGATCTTCAGGGGTTAGTGTTAGGTTTTTTTAAGGGTTTATTGGGTGGGTTTTATTTTTAGCTTAGGGTTTGGACTGAAAAAGAGCTAAATGCCCTTTAAAGGGCAATGCCCATCCAAATGCCCTTTTCAGGGCAATGTGGAGCTTAGGTTTTTTAGATAGGTTTTTATTTGGGGGGTTTGGTTGTGTGGGTGGTGGGTTTTACTGTTGGGGGGGTTGTTTGTATTAGTTTTTTACAGGTAAAAGAGCTGATTTCTTTGGGGCAATGCCCCGCAAAAGGCCCTTTTAAGGGATATTGGCAGTTTAGTTTAGGCTAGGGTTTGTTTTTTTTATTTTGGGGGTCTTTTTTTATTTTGATAGGGCTATTAGATTAGGTGTAATTAGTTTAAATATTTGATCATTTCTTTTTTATTTTGTGTAATTTAGTGTTTGTTTTTTGTAATTTAGTTAATTGTATTTAATTAATGTAATTGATTTACTTGTAGTGTAAGGTTAGGTGTTGTGAAAGACAGGTTAGGTTTTATTTTACGGGTAAATTTGTATTTATTTTAACTAGGTAGCTAGTAAATAGTTAATAACTATTTACTAACTATTCTACCTAGTTAAAATAAATACAAACTTACCTGTGAAATAAAAATAAAACCTAAGCTAGCTACAATGTAACTATTAGTTATATTGTAACTAGCTTAGGGTTTATTTTACAGGTAAGTATTTAGTTTTAAATAGGAATTATTTAGTTATTTATAGTAGGTTTTATTTAGATTTATTTTAATTACATTGAAGTTAGTGGGTGTTAGGGTTAGACTTAGGGTTAAGTTTAGGGGTTAATAACTTTAGTATAGTGGCGGCGATTTTCGGGGCTGCAGATTAGGGGTTAATAAGAGTAATGTAGGTTGCGGCAATGTTAGGGACAGCAGATTAGTGGTTAATAATATGTAACTAGTGTTTGCGATGCAGGAGTACACCGATTTAGGGGTTAATATGTTTATTATAGTGGCGGCGATGTCCGGAGCGGCAGATTAGGGGTTAATAATTTTATTTTAGTGTTTGTGATGCAGGAGGGCCTCGGTTTAGGGGTTAATAGGTAGTTTATAGGTGTTAGTGTACTTTGTAGCACTTTAGTTATGAGTTTTATGTTATAGCTTTGTAGCGCAAAACTCATAACTACTGACTTTCAGTTTACGTTATGGATCTTGTAGTTATAGGCTGTACCGCTCACTTTTTGTCCGGAAAGGCAAACTCGTAATACCGGCGCCATGGAAGTCCCATTGAAAAGGGACTTTTTGAAAGCTGCGGTAGTTACGTTGAGTTACGGCCAAAAATGTGTGCGGTACAGATATACTTGCAAAACTCGTAATACAAGAGGTAGTTAAAAAGAGCCATAACACTGCTTTTTCACTCATAACGCAAAACTCAAAATCTAGCCAATAGGTAACTGTTTAAATTAATGAGAACTCTGAGAATGCTGGTTTAACCAAAACATTTTAAAATTGTAAAAATACAAATCCTTAGTGGTCGATTTATCAAGCTGCAGCTGACAGGGCATACATATGCGCCCCTGTCCGCCGCAGCTTACCTCTGGCGGGCTGAATTCCATTGATGGAATTCAGCATTGCACAAGAACGCAATTTTGCGCTCTTGTGCAACACCACCCCTGCCCTCACACAGCCATTCACAAGCGGGCAGGAGCTGTCAATCTCCCTGGTCGGACGAGACCGGTGAGATTGAAATTAACAACCTTAGAGGTGGTGAAGAGGTCAGAGAAGCAGCAGTCTGATGACTGCTGCTTCATAAATATGGACTACAGGTTCTCTTGTGAAAACTTGCAGTCGTATAGGGTGGCGAAAGGCTAACAAAGCCTTTGATAAATCGACCCCTTAGTATGTGAAAACTTGCCATTGTCATTATGGGGTAAAAGACACACAGAGACACCATAAATTCACACGACCACACACACATAATTAAGCATTTGCAAATAATAAATAAAATATATATATATTTTTTTTATTCAACAGTCCTTAACAGACAACCTGTTCCTTAGTATGTGGCTGTGTCTCATGTGTTCCCACTGGACTCGACCCCTGCTCATACTGCTTTTGACACAACTTCTGTACTTAGTGCCTGTGTGAAAGTGCTGCCTGATCAAGTTATAGCCGAGCAGCAGAAGAAACTTTCCTGTCTATCATCTCCCTGTTACTAAATCATTTCCCATCATTATTCCAGTTAAAATGTCTAAACTACAATTGCAACGTTCCTTCATAATGGAAACTTACTCAGAAACATACATATAAATCCTGATCTCTATGTTCATACAATATAACTCAATATCATTACAACAGTTACCCATAATTTAAATATTTCAAATATTTTAGAAGAATTTAAAATATATTTATATCATAGCTTATTAACCTAGGGAAACAGCCCAATTCATGCTTGGTCTACCAGAAATTAATCAAATCGCCTTCTTTGTTTATAACCTTTGGTCTTCTCGTCTGCAACTTAAAAATTGAGAAAGCCTCACGTCTTAGGAGATCTCTAGATCTGTTGCCAGCTCTAGCTCTCTTTTTTTACTAAATCTATAACCATACAAGGAAAACTGTTAACTATCTTATTGTGATGATAGATTAAGTGTTTAGCTGCAACCTGTCAGGGTGCCAGGAATCAGACTGAGACGAGAAGTGCAAAAATAATCACACCTTTATTAATAACAAAAAAATATTAAAAAGTCCACAAGTCAAATAACAAGCCAGGAGTCAAAACCAGAGCTGGTAGTCAGACGAGCCGAGTCAGGAGCCAAAGCGAATAGTCAGATGAGCCGGAATCAGGAACAAGGAAAACAGCAGAGTCAGGAACAAGCCAGGGATCAGGAACCAGGAAGGACGTCAGACAGCCAGGTAATACACAGGAACTCTCACAAACAGGTCTGAGACAACGCAAAGGCAAAGCATACTGAACAGAGGCCCTTTAAATAGTAAGTGATGACATCACAATTCTGAGACTGCATCCTGTCTCACACAGATGATGCACACCAGTCTGGCCGTAAAAGGAAGTGCAGGAAATGAGCAGCATCCCCCACAATGCACCATAGTCAGCAAGAGAGGTGAGTAAAATGGCTGCCAGCAGCACATGGCAAACAAAACAGGGAAAAAAACCTGACACAAACTTGGCTGGAGTTCCATGTTCTATGTCATTAAGATGCTCCCTAATGCGTACCCTTGTCTCTGTACGTACTGTAAGTTACATTGGCTGCACTTAATGACATAGATTGCATAATCCAACCTGCAGTTATTACAGAATTGGTTGGAATAAATTTTCTGAGTAGCGCTAGATTGAAAGCACTTACTCTGGGTAGTATGATCACATGCCTTGCATGCATGCACGTGTACCACACCTATAGTGGCCTTTACATGCAAGTCAACTACTTCTAGATGTTACTAAGTGCATTAGGGGATAATAAGTTACCTACAGTTAAGTTTCTTCTAGAGACAATATTACACCCCCTCTTTACTATATCTTTTAAGTCCACACCTATAGTGGCCTTTACATGCAAGTCAACTACTTCTAGATGTTCCTAAGTGCATTAGGGGATAATAAGTTACCTACAGTTAAGTTTCTTCTAGAGACAATATTACACCCCCTCTTTACTATATCTTTTAAGTCCTCATTAGCTAAAAGTATGGGCAACTTTTTGCACACTGAATTATATTAACTGCTTTATGTTGTTATGAATGTAGGTCTATCATTCTTATTATTATTTCTTAACTTAGGTAACAGTAAATGTTGCCTGTCTGTTTTTCTTCACTTCCTCTAGAACTCTGTCTACTGTAGCTCGTAGATAACCCCTGTCCAAGAATTTCTGTCTCAAAGTGTTGCATTCTGCCAGGAAATTGTCTTCTGAGCAGTTGTAACAATTGGTCTTTTGCTATACAATAGCTCATATGGTGCTTGTGTTGGCAGTTATGGGTTTGCTAAAGAAGCCTGTCTTGACCTTAAAATTAGTTACACCCATTAATAGCGCTGCGGAATCTGTTGGCGCTCTACAAATAACCGATAATAATAATAATAAATCAATAGAACATCCAAATAAGCTACTTGTGTTTTGTCAAACTCCTGCAATGCAGAACCAGACCAAACAAATATGAGATCATCAATGTATCTTTTGTAGCCTACTATTGAGTCTCGGAAAGTGATTTCCATCCGAATAGACATGGGACAGCTCCCACTAACCCATAAATAGGTTGGCGTAGGCTGGAGCAAATTTTGCCCCCATAGCCATCTCACATCTCTGCAGATAGAAATCCCCCACCAAACTTGTAGTAGTTTTGCATTAGAAGAAACCTCAATACTCTGAGAAGATACTCTTTTAGTGAAAATTAATCATTACTAAAGTTATTCATCACATATTCAATAGCCATTAAACCATTATCATGCAGTATGGCGGAGTATAACCCCAACCACATCTACCATGAGCCATCCCAAATCTGCCCTCCAAGTGATTTATTTCATTATATTTAGAAGGTGCTTTGTATCTTTCAGATATGAGGGGAGTTTATAGACCAGTGGTTGTAATAAAGACTATGCTCAATTGGAAAGATTCTCAAATAATGAGCCAATTTCCGATACTATGGGCCTACACCTCACATCCGAAAGTGACTTATGCACTGGGGAGGTGATGGAAAATGGGTATGCTGGGTTCGCTTACGTACAGGTAACTTAAGGTCTGGAAATCCAGTATGCCATATATAGACCATCATCTAGAACAGGATTCTTCAAACCGTTTTTCCCAAGACTCAGTGCCATGATAGCACATACTTTCAAGATCCTATTTTTATGCTTGGTCTGAAAATTTCTAAAATAATATACAATGAGATAGCTGCAATTTTTGGCAAAGTGATTAAAATATGAGCATACTTTATTCCCAATTGTAAACTTGAAAGTTTTGTAAAAGGTAATAAGGCACACATACACCACACACTCTCGTACAGCTCACACGACACACTCTCCTACAAATAACACACAAATCTTGACCCAGTAAACATGGTGTTGCAACCCAGTAATAGGTCCTGACCTGTAGTTTGAAGAACCCTGGTCTAGAAGGTCCTTGAGTTGCAAGCTGTATTCACTAGTTGGATCTTTTTGGAGTATACTGTAAAGTTGCTTCTATCCAAGTGGAGAGAGGCGAGTGTGATGACAGCACACAATGTTATGCTGTACATGTGATTTTTTTGGTGTTAGAGGAGCGATGTGCCATGTTAGACACGCTGCTTGCGAAGTATCCAACCCGGCTCAGAGAGTTTGATGAGTCGGGTGGATACTGGGAGAAGGGCTTGTGGAAGCAACGAATAGTGGAATAATTCACATAGTGGCACTATGATGCCACTACAGCGCCACTAATAAGGAGTCCTAGGCCTACATTGAAGCGTGGGTCGGCTGAAGAGTCTTAGTGATGAGGCTCTGAGACTGAAGGGTGACCAGTCTCTTCTTATAACAGCTAGGCAAGGTCTATCAAATCTGGCAGGACACCAGGAGTATTTGTCTTGTAGTGAGAACTTGGCTTGGCACAATACTGATTTAACATATGTGGGATATGTTAACTCCTGAAAAAGCTGAGATAGGGCTCATTTTCTTTTTCAAAGTGGTTTAAAATTACATGCCCTATCTATATCAAGAAAGTTTTATTTTATGCAGTGTTTGTCAACTCAAGGCCCCATGTACCTCTGACAGGCCAGATTTTCATGATATCTGAACTAGAATACAGGTGAAACGATCAAGAGCAGGTTAGTAACCATGGTTACTAATCAGCTGATTATTTCACCTGTGCTCTAATTCGGATATCATGAACATCTGGTCTGTTAGGGGTACTATTCATGAAACAGAGCATGGTGGAAATGTGTGCACATATACATTTACCCATAGACAAATCTTTCTGAATATTTTCTGTAAAGGTTTCATTTTCTAATGCACTTGAAACTGGAAAATAAGTTAACACTGCCCTAGCTAAACATGAACCTTTTCTCTGTTGTGAAACACACAGGCTTTTCTATCATATGAATAGAGACATATAAACTGGTTTGATGAGTTTTATTGTTGGGAAATATTGGTGACATATTAGTTTACATGTATTTCACTTCATCTTTCCCACAGTGGATTATACAAGAGTATTAACAACGTGAAATCTTTGTTCTTACCAGCAATACTCAAATCTAATTTTGATTATGTAAATGTATTTTGTTTGGCTATCATCCTCTAATGTGATATACAAGTATACCCTGCAAACGCATAGTAAAAATCCTGTTTGTTTAAAATACTGTAAAATGTAAAATTATTTATTCTAAATGATTAAATTGTTATTGCTAGTTTTTTATGATGATGTTTATACAGTTTTGACAGTTCGTATTAGGTGGGGTTAAAGGGAACCTGCCGTCTGTATTTATGAAGCAACGGTCATCAGACCGCTGCTTCCCTAAAATGGACAACTGCTGCCCGCGCATAATTGGCTGTGCGCGGGCAGGGGCTGGCAATGCACAAGAGCGTAAAATTCCATTCTCGTGAAATGATAGGCGAGCTTCAATACAGGAACCAAACATTTATTCAGTAATTGTTGTCTATTTGTTTTAGAATTTAACTCAAACATAGTTGAACTCATATTAAAGATCTACATTTAATCAGAAATAAATCACTGAATGAACTAAAACTCTCAAAAAATGAACTAGGGCACTGACAGATCTTTCTATTGCTATTACTAATATTAATAATACTATATTCTAAAATGGTGCCATTTTAAGCAAACTATATGTGACAGACACTTGCAAAGTAATAATAATAATAATAATTATAAAACATTAACTTTTATTTATATGGAACAGTTTTAAAAAAAATTATAAAACATACAGGAAAATACAGCACATATAATAGATTCATAAGACAACATTTATTTTCACCATATGCAGCTTATTTAGAGTGGGTTGCAACTAGCACTCCAGAATTATCAAGTATTTATTTTATTGGGGGTTGCTTAGGATTCTTACTTTTATATTTAAAAGGGGCATGAAATCCATTTTTTTTCATGATTCAGACAGAGCATATTTCAATTCTATTATCTAATTTGCTTTGTTATTTTTGTATCCTTTGTTGAAAAGCATACCTAGGTAGACTCAATAACATTTTCAGCTAGCTACCATTAGTGCATTGCTGCTGCTTCAATAATGGATACCAAGAGAATGAAGCTAAATTAATAATAGAAGTAAATTGGAAATTATTTAACACTGTATGTTCTATCTGAGTCATGAAAGAAAAAACATTTGTGTTTTATGTCCCTTTAAATTTACTTTTGTCTACACCACAAATGTATCTATTTTCAAACTGTAAAAATCCAAACTGTTTCTTTTAAAATAAACTCTTAACTTAATAGAAAAAAAAATAGCTTTGCCATTGAATGTTGTAACACTTGTAATAGAAATGCATTGCAGTCCTCTAATTTATAAACCTACGCGTTTTGATCCAGCTTGGAGCCTTTTTCAAGACTGATCACAGTAACATTCCAACTCATTTATATAGCGCACATGCATACATATTGATGTGATAGGTTAATTGAGACCAGAAGACCCACTGTTTGAAAACCTGGAAGTGAGGTAATTAAAATCCACATATAGTTCGCCACCATAATCTGTGATAGACAATATAGCCTATGTGGCTCGACCCACCAATACAGCATGTATGGCTATAAAAGCTATTATGGTGAAAGGTTAAGAGTCTGAAATCAGACTTCTGCTTTTAATATTGGAATTGTAAAGTCCACAGTTTTCAAAAATAAATTAAAGGAAAAAAAGGGGTCAAAATAAATAAAGTATATTGCAAAGTTGTTTACTACACATGATTAAATATTTTATGTTACAATCTAAACATATTCAAGGTTCCCTTAATCTTAACTGTAAATTATCTTATTAAAGTAAATCTATTATTTATGACTGTTTTATTATTAAAGGTTATAGCCCTTAAGGACCAGTACTGTACCATTTACAGCGCTGATGTCCTAGGCTCTTTCTGCAATCTTGCTAACAGCGGGAGATTGCGGTATTTCTGCATGTCCCACGAGTAGGGTTGCCACCTTGGCCATGTTTTCCTGAACACTTATGAGTTACACATGCTGCAGGGTGTGCAGGGAGGAACATGAATAATGCTGTCCAGGATCACTATTTTTTTTGCTGTCCAGCAGCACAATGCATGTTACCCTCTGAACACCCTGCAGCATGTGTAACTCATAAGTGTCCAGGAAAACATGGCCGAGGTGGCAACCCTACCCACGAGTGGGGCTGAACAGAATTAGTAGTGCAGAAGATCACTGATGCAGAGAGAAACAATCTGTGTCCCTCTCTGCATCGGGTTGCAGTGGTGCCGACCATTGGTGGTGTGGGAGGTGGGTGGCTCATTGCAGGAGGGGGTGGGGTTAGGCAGTGGGGGGAGGGAGCAGACGGAAAAGGGTTTAATGGAGGGAGTGATCCGCTACACTACAGAAACTTTTTATTTTAATAAATGGAGTTAAAATATATAAAAACTGGGTACTGACAGATAGCTGCCAGTACCTAAGATGGCGGACACTAGTTAGTTAGGATTAGAGAGCTCTTTGGGAGGGATAAGGGAGGTTGGAGGGTAAGGGGGGATCCTACACTGCAGAAAATAAAAAAAATTAATACATTTAAAAAATCCCCCAAAACTGTATATTGGCAGACTGTCTGCCAGTACCTAAGATGGTGGGGACCAATGGGGGGTGAGGGAGGGAAGAGAGCGGTTTGATTGGGATCAGGGGGTGGGGGTGTCAGCTGGGAGGGTAATCGCTACACTACAGCTAAACTTAACCTTACAAGGTACCTGATTAACACTTTCACTGCTGTGAATTTCAGAAGTGTGGTGCGGAGCTGCAATTAGCGGCCTTCTAATTACCAAATACAATGACAAAGACATGCATGTCTGCTATTTCTGAACAAAGGGAATCCCAGAGAAGCTTTTACAACCATTTGTGTTATGGCTGCATACGCAGTATATAAATAATTTCAATGAGATACCTAATGTTTTTGAAAAGTTAACAAATGTGGCGAAATGGTGGCATGAAATATTCCAAAATGGGCCTAGATCAATATCTTGGGTTGTCTACTAAAAATAATATATATAATTTAGATAGGTAAATAAAAAAATAAAACAAGACTCGATTTCTGTATAAATGGTAAAAATGCTCTGGTCTTTTGGGCAAGTTTTTCTCTAAAATTCCCAGTCTTTAACGGGCTAATAATTTTTTTTGGTCTTTATTTACAATGGAGATCCGAAATAACTGGCGATGTTGGCGGACTCTTGCTGAAACTTAGATCCTTATTATTTCCTAAGGAAGACACATCACCACTCATCGGAACAGAGAGAGTCATCCCACTTTCTTTTACAATATCGCTAGACCCACCGGTCGCGGGACTGACAAGGCCTAAAAGGCAGTTTCCCATGCTTCTGAAAATCCTCTTTATCATAAGGCCCTATGAGTGAACTAGAAAGGGGCTCCTTTTTTTAAGGCCACATAAATATTACAATGTGTTGTTGCCTTAACCTGGGAAATGTGTATATAGATTTGCCCACATAATTAAGGTAAAGAGTTAGGCTTCTATTTATCAAGCCGTCGACTTTCTTGCATTTGATGGAACCAATACGCTCACCTAAGTTCGCCTAACATCGCTGAATACGTTCTCCAAAGTTACCAAAAAAGCTGTCAAAAAGCCGCGCACCAAGTACTGGGCGATGAGCAGCGGACTGTTGTTAACTAACAGTCATCGATCTCGCTGCTCTTCGGCTTTTTTACAGCTTTCTTGGTACCCTGTCACTAAACACCCACACTATTCTATACTGTTTACCCCCTATACCACCACACCCTGACCCCGCCGCACCTAAATAAAGTTATTAACCCCTAAACTGCCACTCCCGGAGCCCACCGCAACTCTAATAAATGTATTGACCCCTAAACCGCCGCTCCCGGAGCCCACCGCCACCTACATTATACATATTAACCCCTAATCTTCTGCCCCCTATACCGCCGCCACCTACATAAAGTTATTAACCCCTATCCTGCCGCTCCCGGACCCCGCCGCAACTAAATAAAGTGTTTAACCCCTAAACCTTCTGCCCGTCTGGAGGACGACTTCTGCCGGCTTCTTGGAGGACTTCGGCCCGGTTGGGTGAAGATGTCTAAAGGTAGGGTGATCTTCAAGGGGTTAGTGTTAGGTTTTTTTAAGGGGGGATTGGGTGGGTTTTAGAGTAGGCTTGGGTGAGTGGGTGGTGGGTTTTAATGTTGGGGGGGTATTGTACTTTTTTTTTACAGGTAAAAGAACTGATTACTGTGGGGCAATGCCCCGCAAAAGACCCTTTTAAGGGCTATTCGTTATTTAGTATAAGGTAGGGCTTTTTATTATTTTGGGGGGCTTTTTTATTTTATTAGGGGGATTAGATTAGGTGTAATTAGTTTAAAAAACTTGTAATTATTTTATTATTTTCTGTAATTTAGTGTTTGTTTGTTTGTTTTTTGTACTTTAGATAATTTTATTTAATTTTATTTAATTGTAGTTAATGTAGGTAATTAATTTAATGATAGTGTAGTGTTAGGTGTAATTGTAACTTAGGTTAGGTTTTATTTTACAGGTATATTTGTATTTATTTTAGCTAGGTAGTTATTAAATAGTTAATAACTATTTAATAACTATTGTAGATAGTTAAAATAAATACAAAGTTGCCTGTAAAATAAAAATAAATCCTAAGATAGCTACAATGTAATTATTAGTTATATTGTAGCTATCTTAGGGTTTATTTTATAGGTAAGTATTTAGTTTTAAATAGGAATAATTTATTTAGATTTAGTTAAATTATATTTAAGTTAGTGGGGGTTAGGGTTAGACTTAGGTTTAGGGGTTAATACATTTAATATAGTGGCGGTGGTGTAGGGGGGGCAGATTAGGGGTTAAGAAATATAATGTAGGTGGCGGCGGTGTAGGGGGGGCAGATTAGGGGTTAATAAGTATAATGTAGGTGGTGGTGGGCTCCGGGAGCGGCGGTTTAGGGGTTAAATACTTTATTTAGTTGCGCCGGGGTCCGGGAGCGGCGGTTTAGGGGTTAATAAGTATAATGGCGGCGGTGTAGAGGGGGGCAGATTAGGGGTGTTTAGACTCGGGTACATGTTAGGGTGTTAGGTGTAGACATTCCCATAGGAATCAATGGGAAATCGGGCAGCAGCGAACATAAGCTTTCGCTGCTTTCCGACTCCCATTGATTCCTATGGCATCCGCCGCCTCCAGGGCGGCGGATTGAAAACCAGGTACGCTGGGCCGGAAAAGTGCCGAGCGTACCTGCTAGTTACCTGCTAGTGATAACTAGCAAAAGTAGTCAGATTGTGCTGAACTTGCGTTCGGAACATCTGTAGTGACGTAAGCATCGATCTGTGTCGGACTGAGTCCGGCAGATCTATGTTACATCACCAAATTCTACTTTTACCGGTCTGTAGGGTTTGATAACTAAGGCGAATCAGGCTCGCCACAAATACGCTGCGTAATTCCAGCGTATTTGCGGTTGACAGCTTGATAAATAGAGGCCTTAGTGCCAACATGGGAATTGATCACAAACTAGTCACCTCAAAGGGGAGTTTAAAAAATGTATTCCAGAAATTAAGTATGTTCGGAGGGGACCAAAGAGATAAAGAGATATCATAACAAACCTGGTGTAGTCTATTAAAGGGACACTAAACCCCAAAAAATTATTTCATGATTAAAGTAGAGAATACAATTTTAAACAATATTCCAATTTACTTATATTATCTAATTTGCTTCATTCTTTAGATATCCATTGTTGAAGAAATAGCAATGCACATGGGTGAGCCAATCACACGAGGCATCTATGTGTAGCAACGAATCAGCAGCTACGGAACCTATCTAGATATGCTTTTCAGCAAAGTATATCAAGAGAATGAAGCAAATTAGATAATAGAAGTAAATTAGAAAGTTGTTTAAAACTGTATGCTCTTTCTAAATCATGAAAGAAAAAATTGAGTTTCATGTCCCTTTAAGCACCCAGTGCCACCTCAATATAAACCTTGTACCTGTTCTCCTTAAAGGGACAGTAAAGTCATAATTAGACATTCATGATTTAGACAGAGCATACAATTTTAAACAACTTTCCAATTTACTTCTATTATTTAATTTGATTCCTTCTCTTGTTATCCTTTGCTGAAAGGTTTTTCTAGGAAAGCTCAGGAGCAGCAAAGAACCTAGGTTTTAGCTGCTGATTGGTGGCTGCATATATAAACCGATTGTCATTGGCTCACCCATGTGTTCAGTTAGAAACAGTAGTGCACGGCTGCTCCTTCAACAAATGATACCAAGAGAATGAAGCACATTTGATAATAGAAGTAAACTAGAAAGTTGTTTAAAATTGTATTCTCTATCTGAATCATGAAAGAAATTGTTTGGGTTTAATGTCCCTTTAATTATATTTTTAGAAGAGTTGGTAATAGAGGACCAAATACCCTACATGTCTAATTCACATCCTCTAAGTCTTTTTGGCAAAAACAAATGCAAATACCCCAGCTGATCGTATGACTCGTTGTCAGGTGCTGCTACTTGAGTGCAAGCGGCCAATAAATAGCAGTAAACCAAGTAAGTTAAATCACACACAAAGGTAGCACTACTTTTTAGCAGCTCAATTTTAAAGCATTGCATGAGATCTATCCATTGTACTGTCTGGGTACCAGAATGATTAATGTCCCCACATGATCCATTTTACCGGCTGCAGTGTAATCAATTGTTTACAAATAGCTCCTTTACCTTTATTTTGTCATTCAAACTATTTGATTATGCTTGTTAAACCCTCAACCTATACTGGAAATATAAATACTTGTGTATTCTCTAAAGAAATGCTATATAAGCAAGTATCATATAGAGAAATAGATAAGTTAAGGAGGTCTGATCTTTCTTCAAACACAGACAATTTAAATGGACTATGTTGTCACAAATACAAAAACCCAAAGGGAGCAATTTCCTATATACAATATACGCTGCAATATAAAATGTGAAGTGTCAGCTGGAGTGGTGTAAAGGAATTGTGTTGACTGGAGGATGAAATCAAACTTAACTATCTGGCATTCTGATGGAAAAATCTAGGTGTGGTGCATGCCAGGAGAACCCTACCTACCGGAATGCACAGTGCCTACTGTAAAGTTTGGTGGAGGAGGGATAATGGTGTGGGTCTGTTTTTTATGGTTGATGAGTTTGGTGTGGAGGAACTCGATTGGCCTGCCCAGAGCCCTGACCTCAACCCCATTGAACACCTTTGGGATGTGCTGGAACCACAATTGCGAGCCAGACATTCTCCTGCAATATCAGGACCTGACCTCATGTATGCTCTTTAGTAATCAAGAGGGGCGAAAGGGGATCATGGGATTACCATAGGGGATGTTGAGAGGGTGCTAGGGGGGCCCGTTAATGCTATAAGAGTAATTTGCAGCTCTTCATCATTGATATCTAACAACTTTCATACTTTATATTTGAAGTTTTACTGCTCTTTCCAGGCTTTTCCTTTTATAATAGTTCAGGGTTATCAGCAACTTACACTCTCTCTGTCTTTGATTACAGCAGCAGCTTTTTATTTAAATCAGATTTTTTTTTTTTAATTTAAATAAAATATTTTAGGTTTAAATAAGTTTGTTTTTTTAAATAAAATGCTTTTATGGAAACATCTATCTAAATATAGTTTTCTATTTAATATACATTATGATACAAATGTTATTCATCCTGAAATAAGGATTAGTTTTGAATTATGTAGCCTGAGACTGCTCATTCTTGGCTGTAATGTTTAATTTGTTTTTGTTAAATGAATTCTATTAATCCATTCAGTATGTGACGCTCCCCCAGAGGTTTATGTAACATTATTTTGGGCCCTTTTTCTATCTATTATCACATTTTATTAGTTTTGCAGTTCTTAGAACTGTGAATTTGTGTCTGCAGAAATAACGTCTCTTCTTCACAGCAAAAATTTTATAAAATAAACATACAGAGTTAAGAAATAGACCCTAAAGGGACATAAACCCAAACATTTAGTTTTATAATTGCGCATGCAATTTAAAAAAACTTCCACATTTACATTGTACATGTACAATGAAAAGTTGTTTAAAATTGGATGCCCTGGGGCGTGTCCAGGTAAAGACCGAGCATGGCCGCAAATCCAGAGGCGGCTGCAATCAAACTATTAATCTGCTGACTATAGATTACAACATTTTCATCGGTAGTGAATAATTGCTATGGATCTCTAGCTACAAGTGGAACGATTAGAACATATTTTTGTTAACTGTAAGTTCCCTGCCTCCTGATCTGGTTTACTGAGGCCTTAGGTCACGGCCTATCCACTAACCCACCAATTTCCTTTTCAACTATTCAGACCCCAGGGGACTGAAGAACCAGTTTGATTGCTTTAGCACTATGGATGCAGCGCAGCTTTTCAATCGATGGGAGACAGGGGCGCTACAACTCCTCAAAGATCACTTCCCCAGCCTTAGACAGCAACTCCTAGAAGGTTTGCTCCCTTTGTTTAAATCTCATGACCAACCTGATATTCTAAAAGATGACGATCGCAGTAGGCAGAGCTGGTCGGAGAGACCTGAAGATGCTTATAGAGAGGAGAAGATACGTGACTACCTGCAGACCGCAGTTTATACCTCTGCATCAAATCTCCGATGTCCAAATGAGACCGCACCAAGCTCTTTGGAGGGAGTGTCCATGCCAGCCTCAGCAATCCTAGGAGTTGCTGCTAAAGAGGATTCAGAGAAGGCTCACAGAGGATATTCAAGTCGGACTATAAGCCAAAATAATATCCCCTGTGCCTCAGGAACCCAAATACCAGTCCTTTCAATCTTGCACCTCTCCTCATCAAATAGCCAGGCAGCTATACATTGCCCAAGTTAGTGCATTCTCACCGTACAGCTGAGACTTCCTATAAATTGGTCTTTATTGGTGTTGGGTAAATTCAGGAAGACACGAGGGCATTTACAGGGGATTATCGCTTATTCCTAGTAACTGCCTCATACCATCTAGCCCCCGGTATCACGGTTCTATAGTTTGGTCTATGTGTCTTTACTTCCTAACTTGTAATGTTTAATGTTTATCCCTAGATACAGATCCTATTTATATTGAGGATTCCTATCTACTGGCCCTACATGTAATAGAGACAGTGTACTATCCAATGCCAATTATAGTAACCTGTAATACTTCATGTGAGTCTCTTCGCTAGTAAGTATTGCTTTGTAATTTATCTATATACGACACCAAAGTAACTACCTGTGCAAGGGAGACAACTCTATAAGTATTTTCATAAATAGAATATATTTGTTAGTAGATTCATGCTCAAATATTATAATCCTGCTCTGTCAGCGGCTGGAACAGAGCTCTATGCTCCGACCGAGGTGTCGCTATTGAGGTATTGGACATGATGCCTAACAATGTATGCTCCTCATACTTACTCCAGACTCTGTATAGTTCACATCTTGCAAATTCAGGGCTATATTAGAGAGATAAATGTTTAACATCCCAGTTAGCTGAAAATAGACGACTAATTTTGCACAGCTTCCCCCCACCACAGTTGTTTAAAGTATTCTCTGTGTTATACTATACCTGTTAAAAAGAAAAAGAGAAGAGGCGCCAAATGGTGTGTATCGTTTGAACTTCAGCAGGCCAAGCCCCCAAAAGAATCTTACTTACAAGATTTTCAGCACTTGAGAAGTGCCACATATGCCTTCTGAACTGTTTGCAGCCGTCCAGCTAGCTGTATTTGACCAATAATGCTTCAATATTATGCTGTGCAAGACAAAAACACACAAGTGCCACAATAGTGTGTATCAGTGAGATCACTATCAATAGCGCAAATATTGAAATGTACTCACAAGATGTGGGGCACTTGAGAAGTGCCACAAAGACCTCCTGGACACTTATCAGCTGTCCAGATCACTGTATTCACCGGTAATCCTCTGGGCTAGAGTGTTCAGTTCACAATGGCTCCAAAAAAGCACCTTAGGAGTCACCCTCAAATTCGTATAAATATCAGTGCATAAATGGTAGATAAGTTAAATACCAGAAATGCCGTGCTACTAGTATAATATAAAAATGTTTATTAAAAACAATTTAACACAACGCGTTTCCCGGTTACTAAGACCGCTTCCTCAGGTGTATATTAAGATGCAAAGTAGCACAGTTTTATAGCCCATGTCGGCGTCTACCCCGACAAAGGGCGCATGCGTGAGCAACTTTTGGCCCGTTATCCAATCGGTGTCCTTCGAAAAACCAGCTAAAAGTTGATAGGGTACTATCAGGGGGCTTGGTTTGTCCAGCCTTAATTTTAGCCAATTTGCCTATATTAAGTCTATAACAGGTGTCTGAACTGTTTTTAATCCATTTATGGGGTTTAAAAGATATACATATATGTATTATGCGTGTGATTGCCAATGTGATACTATTTATGCATTACAGTGAGAAGAAATCACTTAGCGCCTACTACTGAATGGACCCTTAGCTTTGATAGGTGACCCCTAGTGGTCAGAAACGTTAAGAAAAATCAGAAAATATCAAAGCGCCAGCGAACCGGCAGGGTTCAGAATGTGAAACCAATTTCTTCACAATTTGGGTTAAGACAAAATGATTTATTCCAAATATTAAAACAAATATTAAAACATAAGTTCTTGACAATACTTTGAAGATTTAAAACTTTCGTGTCCAAACTTGGTATATATATATATATATATATATATAGAGTGGATTGAATGTGGATCCACACAATGCTTTATGACAATATAAAGTGCCTTCTAGATGGTACAACAATAGCTGAAACAATAAATCCTACATCAGTGTTTGCAATAATTATGGATTTCTCAAGTTTGGTAACTTGGAAGCTTAAAAATTATGAGTATAAAATAGATAAATCGATAAAAACTATCCTATAGTGGTGTTACTTACTATAGCAATTCGACCGGAAGAATATAGTATATATCACAAAAATACAGTGAAATAAGAGAAGAACTTGATGGCAACCCCTTCATGACTGAAAATATGAAAAAATTTGAAAATATCCACAAAAAGAAGAACAGCCCTTTCCATGTTAGGGGAATGGCAAATCAACCATATCCCATCCATTAGAAAAATAAAGGTAATCCCGTTTTCCCAACATGATGAAACATCCTAACATATAAAAATCCCAATTAAGAAGTTTGGGCAAGATATATTAAGGACAGACCCCATTAAAGTCCAACAATATCCTTAAGACCAATTATGGTGACCTAATTTGAACAGCAGTAATCTCCCCTTTAAACTAAGAAAATCTCTCACAAAGGACAAAATTGCAACTCTATTTCTAACCAAAAAATATAGAAGATTACATTCCTTATCTCATTCTACATAAATGTCTCCACTTCTGAGAGCAGAACTATAAAGCATCTCTCACCACAGAAATCTTTATCTCATTCTATGTAAAGCATCTCTCACCACAGAAATCTCTCCATCTCTGAGACTACAATTAAGGAGTTTAAAAACTTATAATTTATATCATGTATGAAATTAAACCTATGTTTATACTAGAAGAGTCTCCTCATAGAAATAGAAGACCCCTTGGGAATATCTCTACCATTTCATGATCACTTCAATTTATCAACCAAATCTAATAAAACTATCCAGTCTTCCCAAAAGAATTAGAAAACACTCACACTAAGGCCCTGGTGTGATAAAGTAACATTGGCAATTTATGAAGGAATGTAGAGCAAGAAGAATAGACCTAGTATATGAAGTATATCCCCAAAATTGGGATTCGAAGGATTAAATATTTTTAGGAACGCGAACATCAAGCAACTAACAACATAAATTAGAAACCAAAGTCAGGGCTCACATAAGAGCCTTACAAACTACAAAAACCTAGGGCTCAATAAGAGCCTCACAAACTTCGGTCTCATAGATACCAAATAGAACGAAAATTAGACTCGAGGCTGTGAGCAGTACACCTAGGGTCCATAAGAAATTAATAACTACTAGTCCGTATAAGAAAAGGTAAAAAATGACTCCCAGACTGATATATATGTATATATATAAGTTCAAATATCCCCTCCTTTACTTCAGAAATAGAAGTAAATCGGATCCCCAGAACAAAACCAGAAAAATCGGAAAATAAATTAAGCCTGCTAACCTATAATTTTTCTTTAATTTTTAAATTTTTTAACTTTTAATTTTTATTGTTTTCAACTAATCTAATTTTTTACTTTCCCAATTTTTTATTTTCCTAATTTGCAAAGTTTAAAATAATAACCATATTGGTTATAGAAAAAACATCGCAGAAAGAATCAAAATACTTATTATGGCAATGGGTTCTCAATGGAAATTAAATTTCAACTATAGTAGTGAATGTATTTGAATTAATAAAGGTTAAGATTACTGAAAGAGGTAATCGCAAAGTGCAATGTGAAGCAAAAAACGGGATTGTATATAAGTAAACCATATAACGTACACAATCGAAGTAACGTATAAGTAAAAAACGAGATTGTATATAAGTAAACCATATAACGTATATAATCGAAGTAACACATAACCAAGCCAATTTGAAAGCCACAATTTATTAATCTCTTTCCTCTACAACACGAATCCAATGGGAATACAAATTTATAGTATTCTAGCATACCAGCCAACAATAACAAAGATGTGGGCTGTAACTCTAAAATATACTCTCTTTATACACACAGAATCATGAACCAATAAGGTTTAACACACCGTACACATCTTTTCACACACAAAGAATCATGAGCCAATAAGGTTTAACACACCGTACACACCTCCACTGTTTGAGCCAATTGGAAAGGACCTAAGCGCTAACCAATGAGATCAGGGGAAAATCGTACTAGCACATTAAGAGCGATATGAACGACTTAAGTTTATATAGTGATAAACCGCAATATAAATTATGGTAAGATCAAATACAACACCAAGCAGATAAAATCGTAAAAATGCAATTAACACTATAAGCCATGAAAACCGGAAGTACTAAGAAATCTATTCCGGGATCATTATACGGGCATTATTGGGAAGGGGTATTTAAAGACCCAAAGATTAACACTAAACCAGTCTTGAAAAAGGTCTATGTTTGACCGAAACGCGTCGACTGGTGAGTAGCATTCCAATTTATATATCTGTTTGAAAAACCATCTGCACTATTATTATTTCTTTTGGCAGAAGGAATAAAAAACCTGGGTGACGCTGGAGCTGCAAATTGTCTATTGACGCTGAAGCCCAATCCCCACTACAGGCAATTATACCTCACATAAACTGTTAAACTACAGAAAAAGGAATTACCTAAACTTGGAAACACTTTAACTTTGACTTTTAACGAAGATATTTTAGTCACACTTTTTAAATTTTGAAATCATTACGGCGGTTGCAATCATGTTGGTCACTAGTGACATTTGAGGGTTAAATCGAAGCACACTTTTGGATTAAGCTTTGATTTTGAACACCAATTTTTGACACAAAATTTGTATTGTATATTCTGAATTCTGCTTTTAAATATCGATACATATTTCAAATATCGATACACTATATACTAAAAAATATATACATTTTGTTTATATTACATATTGTTTTGCACCTGGGACCTGAAGAACCACACCAATTGAATCCTCTATCTTTACTTTGGGATTGTATTTTTGGCACCAATTGAATTTATATTTTGAAATTTACATTTTGTTTTATATATATTTTTTTGCTGAATTTGTTTTTTCACGTATAACCTGTCAGACAATCAATTGTAATTTTGGCACTAATTTATATTCTGAAATTTATATTTTGCCATATATCGTTTTTTATGCTGAATTTGTTTTTTCACGTAATACCTGTCACACAATCAGCTTAAATAGAGCACACTTCCTCTTTCAAACTCTTCGCTAGCGGAGAACGATCACTGATCCTTTAAAGGTACAGTTGATCGGTTTCACTCTGGCCACAACAAAACTAAGGGTCACATTTAGAAAATATCCACAGTTAATAACGACTCTGGCCTCGTTCATGTGTTAAAGTTATTAACACACCCAACCGCATTAGAGATATCTATTTAGTCTGTTTTATACTGAACCAATATTTAACAGATAACATTGTTATAGAATCATATACTTTTCTGCACAACCTGCGAATAGGTCTGATAACTATAGTAGGTAGCACTGTTATAGGTCGGTTGTAACTCCAATTGTATTTTTGTGATATATACTATATTCTTCCGGTCGAATTGCTATAGTAAGTAACACCACTATAGGATAGTTTTTATCGATTTATCTATTTTATACTCATAATTTTTAAGCTTCCAAGTTACCAAACTTGAGAAATCCATAATTATTGCAAACACTGATGTAGGATTTATTGTTTCAGCTATTGTTGTACCATCTAGAAGGCACTTTATATTGTCATAAAGCATTGTGTGGATCCACATTCAATCCACTCTATATATATATATATATATATACCAAGTTTGGACACGAAAGTTTTAAATCTTCAAAGTATTGTCAAGAACTTATGTTTTAATATTTGTTTTAATATTTGGAATAAATCATTTTGTCTTAACCCAAATTGTGAAGAAATTGGTTTCACATTCTGAACCCTGCCGGTTCGCTGGCGCTTTGATATTTTCTGATTTTTCTTAACGTTTCTGACCACTAGGGGTCACCTATCAAAGCTAAGGGTCCATTCAGTAGTAGGCGCTAAGTGATTTCTTCTCACTGTACTAATTGTAACCTAGGCCCACTGAGCAGCCACTACAGAGAGTTGATAAACAAGAATAAATATGGAGTCCTTTCAAAGTTTAAGACAACCTATTAATATTACTATTGATGATATAGAAAGGGAGAACCAACAAATTGAGGAAGAGGAAGAAACTTTAGATATACAGTTAATCTTCAGGGAACTGGAAAAACTACTTGTTTCTGAAGTAAAATACAAAGGGGAAATATCATTCCTCAAAAAATGTTTAGAATTGGGGATTGTCCCAAAGGGTCTGTTAATATACAAAGATTGCGCATTCCCACTTTCAGACACTATAACAGAAAAGTGGAAAGAAGTATTGATAGAGACTTCTAAAAAACTAATACAACTGATTATAGAATATAGGGAAACACAAGTCATGAGGATAGACTCAGAAATTAAAGATAATGAATTAATCATTCTGAATTTGGAAAATTCGGGGCCAGAAGGCGAGGAAATAACAGAAAAGAAAGAGTCTCTAGTTAAGAAAGTGAGTAAAATAAAGGAGGATATCATCAAAAAGAAAACTAAAAAACTGATGAGGGAAATAGAAAAGAAGAGGGATGAGGAAAATTTGCAAACTGAAGAGAATGAGGAAAATGCACCTAATGGTGATGACAATAATGAATCTAAAGTATGGACAGCAGTCACATACAAAAGAACGCCCAAAGAGAAATCCAATCTAAAACACTCTGAGATACAACAACATACCCCCCATCTTAGGGACAATATGATAGACAACTATAAAGACAAAACAAATAAAGAACAAAGATTTAGTCACAGTGACCAAAGACGTGAATATAGGAGCCGACAGTATGATCATGGACATAGAAACTTTGGAGGTTACCATACTGACAATAGATATAATAGAAGGATGTATGAAGGGCCGTACAATAGCCCAAGGAGGAGAGATTACCATTATGAAGAGCCATATAACCACTCAAGAAAGAATAATTACCATTTTGAGGAAAGGAAAGAAAGAAGGGGATATCAGATGAACCCATACGGAGATAGAGAAAGAGAACGGAATTACGAATACAGAAGAGAAAGAGAACGGAATTTCGAACATACAAGAAGGAACAATCATAGCAATTGGAACAATTGGAATAACTCTGAGAGAGATTGGACGAATCGAAAAATCCAGGACAGACAAAACTACCAAGAAAGGGGATATTTCCAACAAAAGACCAAATGACGAAAGGAGAGGAGTATCTGACTGAAATTACAACTATGAAAAAAGAGACATGTATGGTACACCAGGACATAAAAAGGAACAAAAGAGACCAAGGGAAGAACCTGGGAAAATGAGACAAAATGAAACAAAGAAGGATGAAAGACCTGAAGGACATACTAGGATGGAGATTGGAACTGATACTCTAGCATTGCCAAATCTAAAAATACCCCACTCTTCTTCATCTTTTTTAGAGATGAATCATCTAAATCACAAAGAAGGGAAAGGGAACCAACCCATATCCAGGGCAAAAACAAAACCCACAGAGGAAAAAGGGGAGGCATCAAAATAAAAAAGAACAAAAATGAAACACACGATGAAGTAGAAGATGAAACGAAAAATGAGGGGATATTCAACCTAAGTTCTTATCAATTGAATAAGGAGGAGAAATCCATTCTGAAACTAGGGTTGTCATTTGCACCCTCTAGAAGTCTAGATAAGTTCACTACTTTTGTAAACACTAAAGAGTTAATCAGAAAGCTGACTCTGAAAAGATTCTTTCTGAAATCCCCCCTTGAGAGGATAGGTATTGGTTATAAGGAATATAACTCGATGTCGCAAGATGACGGTTATAAACACACCAATTTAAAGCCGAAATCGACTTTCTACCCCATAAGCCATAAGGGGACAACACTAGAAACTTTTGAGACAGTGGTCTGCCGAGAAATACGAGATCTCGATCCAAAAAAGTTAAATCTGAGAAAGAAAAATCTATCTGGGAAGCAATTCAAAATAATAAAACAATTGGAACAGAACCAAAATCTCACCATCAAGCCCGCGGATAAGGGCGGTGGAATTGTGGTGATGGACAGAACAAAGTACAATAACGAGACGGAGAGAATCCTGGGAGATGAGAACACATATCAGAAACTAAAAGAGAATCCCACCAGTATATACAAAAAGAAACTGGCGGATCTCCTTAAAGAAGCAAGAGAAGATAACATTCTGAATGACAGAGAGTACAATTATATCAATGTACAATTCCCAAGGACTCCAATAATATATCATCTTCCGAAAATACATAAAGATCTTGAAAACCCCCCCGGGAGACCTATCATATCGGGGATAGGGTCATTAAGCAGCAACCTGTCTGAGTATGTAGACAACCACTTACAAAAATATGTGAAAGAACGTCCATCATACTTGAGGGATTCCACAGAAATAATAAATCTCCTTGAAGATATCGAATGGGAAGAGGACTTCATTCTGGTCACATGCGATGTGACGGCTCTATACACAAGTATACCCCATGAAGAAGGGCTGAAAGCAGTGAAATTCTATCTAGAGAGAGATGAGGAAATACCACCAAGACAATGCGATTTCATATTGGACAGCATTTATTACATCTTACACCATAACTTTTTTTGCAATGATGGCAATTTCTACCGGCAGATATGTGGGACGGCGATGGGGACCAGGTTCGCGCCCAGCTACGCCAATTTATATATGGCGAAGTGGGAGGAAATATTCTGGGAATCATGCCCAGCAAGCGCGGACCTGGTCCTCTATCGCCGTTACATAGATGACATCATACTGATCTGGAAGGGGTCTTAAGAAGACTTGGAGTACACCATCAAAGTCATGAATCAAAATGAAGCGAACCTCCACTTTACATATGAGTGGAGCCGAACATCACTGACATACCTAGATCTGAACATAGAGGTGAAGGAAGGTGCCATTGAAACATCAACATACTTCAAAAAGGTGGACAGTAATAACTACGTCCACCAGACTAGTTGTCACCACAGGAATTGGAAAAACAATATTCCGAAAGGACAATTCCTGAGGATGAAGAAGAACTGCTCGGACCCCCAAAAGTGGGAGGAGCAAGCACAAACTATAAAAACCAAATTCCTGGAGAGAGGGTATAAGGAGGAACTTCTGGATCAAAAGATAGAAGAAACCAGAGATATTGAGAGGAAAGAGTTGACTAAGTATAAAAACAAGGTCGACAAAATAGGCGACAACCAAATCCTAAATGTGCCACTAATTACCGAATACAGCGAAAACAGTAAAATCATTGAAGACATCTTTCGCAGACATTGGAACATACTTATGGATGACGAGATCCTTGGAGAAAAACTACCACGAAGACCAAAATTCGTGTATAGAAGAACTAAAAACCTAAAAAGTAAACTCGCTCCAAGTATACAAAAGAAAAAAACATCTGAAGTGAAAGACACATTTGGAAAAACAGTAAAGGGCTTTTTCCCCTGCCATACATGCAAGGCATGCAAAAACGGCATAAAAACCGCCGAATTCCAATCCAATAATAGCTCTGAAAACTTTAAGATAAAAGACCTCATTCGATGTCAGGACAAGAATGTTGTGTACATACTACAATGCCCATGTGGCCTTCAGTACGTGGGACAGACGTCTAGGCCTTTGAGGGATAGAATACGGGAGCACCTCCTATGCATCGAGAAGATCAATAAAGAGACGGCCCTATATAGACATTTCTCCGAGAAACACTGTGGGGATATTAAAGCATTAAAATATATAGGGATAAGGAAAGTGCCAAGAAATTGGAGAGGTGGCAACCATGAAAAGCAACTACTGATTGAAGAATCGAAATGGATATTCTCCCTCGATTGCCTACATCCAAGGGGGCTGAATAATAAGGAAGACTTGTCTCATCTCCTGAATAACAACTGAAGACTAAAGACATATATCTCTTGAGAGAACTGAAAATGAATGCCACCTCCCTCTCTAAACACATACATAAGAAAAGACATACATCTTTTAAAAGAACTGAAATTGAATGTCAACCGGAATTGAATGTCACCTCCCTCTCCAAAGACACCCACACACTCAGTGAAATAAGAGAAGAACTTGATGGCAACCCCTTCATGACTGAAAATATGAAAAAATTTGAAAATATCCACAAAAAGAAGAACAGCCCTTTCCATGTTAGGGGAATGGCAAATCAACCATATCCCATCCATTAGAAAAATAAAGGTAATCCCGTTTTCCCAACATGATGAAACATCCTAACATATAAAAATCCCAATTAAGAAGTTTGGGCAAGATATATTAAGGACAGACCCCATTAAAGTCCAACAATATCCTTAAGACCAATTATGGTGACCTAATTTGAACAGCAGTAATCTCCCCTTTAAACTAAGAAAATCTCTCACAAAGGACAAAATTGCAACTCTATTTCTAACCAAAAAATATAGAAGATTACATTCCTTATCTCATTCTACATAAATGTCTCCACTTCTGAGAGCAGAACTATAAAGCATCTCTCACCACAGAAATCTTTATCTCATTCTATGTAAAGCATCTCTCACCACAGAAATCTCTCCATCTCTGAGACTACAATTAAGGAGTTTAAAAACTTATAATTTATATCATGTATGAAATTAAACCTATGTTTATACTAGAAGAGTCTCCTCATAGAAATAGAAGACCCCTTGGGAATATCTCTACCATTTCATGATCACTTCAATTTATCAACCAAATCTAATAAAACTATCCAGTCTTCCCAAAAGAATTAGAAAACACTCACACTAAGGCCCTGGTGTGATAAAGTAACATTGGCAATTTATGAAGGAATGTAGAGCAAGAAGAATAGACCTAGTATATGAAGTATATCCCCAAAATTGGGATTCGAAGGATTAAATATTTTTAGGAACGCGAACATCAAGCAACTAACAACATAAATTAGAAACCAAAGTCAGGGCTCACATAAGAGCCTTACAAACTACAAAAACCTAGGGCTCAATAAGAGCCTCACAAACTTCGGTCTCATAGATACCAAATAGAACAAAAATTAGACTCGAGGCTGTGAGCAGTACACCTAGGGTCCATAAGAAATTAATAACTACTAGTCCGTATAAGAAAAGGTAAAAAATGACTCCCAGACTGATATATATGTATATATATAAGTTCAAATATCCCCTCCTTTACTTCAGAAATAGAAGTAAATCGGATCCCCAGAACAAAACCAGAAAAATCGGAAAATAAATTAAGCCTGCTAACCTATAATTTTTTAATTCTTTAATTTTTCAATTTTTTAACTTTTAATTTTTATTGTTTTCAACTAATCTAATTTTTTACTTTCCCAATTTTTTATTTTCCTAATTTGCAAAGTTTAAAATAATAACCATATTGGTTATAGAAAAAACATCGCAGAAAGAATCAAAATACTTATTATGGCAATGGGTTCTCAATGGAAATTAAATTTCAACTATAGTAGTGAATGTATTCGAATTAATAAAGGTTAAGATTACTGAAAGAGGTAATCGCAAAGTGCAATGTGAAGCAAAAAACGGGATTGTATATAAGTAAACCATATAACGTACACAATCGAAGTAACGTATAAGTAAAAAACGAGATTGTATATAAGTAAACCATATAACGTATATAATCGAAGTAACACATAACCAAGCCAATTTGAAAGCCACAATTTATTAATCTCTTTCCTCTACAACACGAATCCAATGGGAATACAAATTTATAGTATTCTAGCATACCAGCCAACAATAACAAAGATGTGGGCTGTAACTCTAAAATATACTCTCTTTATACACACAGAATCATGAACCAATAAGGTTTAACACACCGTACACATCTTTTCACACACAAAGAATCATGAGCCAATAAGGTTTAACACACCGTACACACCTCCACTGTTTGAGCCAATTGGAAAGGACCTAAGCGCTAACCAATGAGATCAGGGGAAAATCGTACTAGCACATTAAGAGCGATATGAACGACTTAAGTTTATATAGTGATAAACCGCAATATAAATTATGGTAAGATCAAATACAACACCAAGCAGATAAAATCGTAAAAATGCAATTAACACTATAAGCCATGAAAACCGGAAGTACTAAGAAATCTATTCCGGGATCATTATACGGGCATTATTGGGAAGGGGTATTTAAAGACCCAAAGATTAACACTAAACCAGTCTTGAAAAAGGTCTATGTTTGACCGAAACGCGTCGACTGGTGAGTAGCATTCCAATTTATATATCTGTTTGAAAAACCATCTGCACTATTATTATTTCTTTTGGCAGAAGGAATAAAAAACCTGGGTGACGCTGGAGCTGCAAATTGTCTATTGACGCTGAAGCCCAATCCCCACTACAGGCAATTATACCTCACATAAACTGTTAAACTACAGAAAAAGGAATTACCTAAACTTGGAAACACTTTAACTTTGACTTTTAACGAAGATATTTTAGTCACACTTTTTTAATTTTGAAATCATTACGGCGGTTGCAATCATGTTGGTCACTAGTGACATTTGAGGGTTAAATCGAAGCACACTTTTGGATTAAGCTTTGATTTTGAACACCAATTTTTGACACAAAATTAGTATTGTATATTCTGAATTCTGCTTTTAAATATCGATACATATTTCAAATATCGATACACTATATACTAAAAAATATATACATTTTGTTTATATTACATATTGTTTTGCACCTGGGACCTGAAGAACCACACCAATTGAATCCTCTATCTTTACTTTGGGATTGTATTTTTGGCACCAATTGAATTTATATTTTGAAATTTACATTTTGTTTTATATATATTTTTCTTTTTTTGCTGAAAGTTATTAACACACCCAACCGCATTAGAGATATCTATTTAGTCTGTTTTATACTGAACCAATATTTAACAGATAACATTGTTATAGAATCATATACTTTTCTGCACAACCTGCGAATAGGTCTGATAACTATAGTAGGTAGCACTGTTATAGGTCGGTTGTAACTCCAATTGTATTTTTGTGATATATACTATATTCTTCCGGTCGAATTGCTATAGTAAGTAACACCACTATAGGATAGTTTTTATCGATTTATCTATTTTATACTCATAATTTTTAAGCTTCCAAGTTACCAAACTTGAGAAATCCATAATTATTGCAAACACTGATGTAGGATTTATTGTTTCAGCTATTGTTGTACCATCTAGAAGGCACTTTATATTGTCATAAAGCATTGTGTGGATCCACATTCAATCCACTCTCTCTCTCTCTCTATATATATATATATATATATATATATATATACCAAGTTTGGACACGAAAGTTTTAAATCTTCAAAGTATTGTCAAGAACTTATGTTTTAATATTTGTTTTAATATTTGGAATAAATCATTTTGTCTTAACCCAAATTGTGAAGAAATTGGTTTCACATTCTGAACCCTGCCGGTTCGCTGGCGCTTTGATATTTTCTGACTATTTATGCATTACTTGGACTAAAATAAAATGCGCCCCATTATTCGATGTATTTTTCGATGTTATTATGATTGGATAACAGATAGTTGTTCATGCATTTACAGACAGTAGATATAATAGACTCTCTATGTTTCATGTATACACAAATCTAAATACATGCTCTGATTGGATATCGATTTGTTGTACATGCATTTCCATCTAGTTAACAACATAGACTCTCCATGTCCTGGGTAACATATGCATAAACAAATCTAAATACATAAACCAAAAATATATGAAAAATAATAAATAATAAAAAACTAATTAATTAATAAAAAACTAATAAAAACTAATAAAAAATATTATTTCAAAAAATCGTGAATACTTTTGTATACTAGACAATGTGTATGTCAGATCTATTACATTTGATACCAACAACTGTTCTTGTCAATGAAGGATACCTGACTGTCAAGTCAAGTATAATATATATTTTGTTAAAATCAGCTAACAGGTTCACTATATTAAAATCAATTAAAAGCGGCCATGTCTATATTTTCATTTAAGCCGTGTGGTACAAGAGTCTTGAGTTTCCAGATCCAAAATGTCTCTCTCTGTCTAAGGTGGATCAGCCTATTTCTACCCCATTTGGGAGCAATGTATTCCAAAGGAAAAATATTAAAGATATCTGTTTGTCCATCATGACAATTTATACTATGTCGTGGAACACTATGATTCATAATCCCTTTTTTTATGTTTCTGTTGTGCTCACCCCATCTTTTCTTTAGGGGTCTTGAGGACCTCCCGATATATTGAATCCCACATTGACATTCAAGAAGATATACCACATAACTAGAGTCACAAGTAAATCTGGAGTTTATCTCAAATTCTTCCCTTGTGGAAAAAGATTGAAATTTTAACCTACTTCCTGATGTATAACTGCAAAGCCCACAATTTGGTCGATTGCATTTAAAAAAAAAACCTTTTTCCAATGGGCCAGTTTTCCTTATTTGTTTTTATATTTTTCCCTTTAGTGTATTTATTCATTACCACCTTACTCGGGGCTAATTTATTTTTTAGAGTCGGAGCTCTCTTGAAATTGCATATGTGGACATCATCCAGAATATTTTTAAGAATACAATCATTGCGTAAAATATACCAGTGCTTACGTAAAATATGTTTAATTTTATTATGGTTACTGGTGAATTTAGTTATAAATCTCAAATTATTAGGCTTGGAAACTACATTGCAAATTTCTTCATCTCCAATATTTTTATTTTTAGTGTTTTCATTCTTATTTTTAATTTTAAAAAACTCCTCTCTATCTTTGGTTCTAGCTTTTCTATACCCTTCTTCTACCAGATCCATAGGGTAACCTTTTTCTAGAAATCTCGACCTTAGAATATCAGCCTGATCATCAAAAGTGTTTAAAGATGTACAGTTTCTTCGTACCCTAGAGAATTGGTTGTAGGGTATATTCTTGACCCATGCCTTATAGTGATTACTTTTATAATTTAAATAACTATTTGTGTCCACTGATTTAAAAAATGTTTTTGTGGTCACCCATCCACTATTATCCCAGCTTAAAACTAGATCCAGAAATTCTATGGTATTTCTATTGATATTGGATGTAAACTTTAGACCCATATTATTATTGTTTAAAGATGAAATAAATTCCTGTGCAGATTCCTCTGTACCATTCCATATTAACATAGTTGCAGTGCACATCACTTCAACACTAGCAACATTTTTATAGCTAGTATAGTGGGCGCCTCTGATTTTATTTTGAATTTTTATACTATACCTGTTTGCACCTAAATCAGAACAGACTAATAATTGGCATCACATTTGGTTACCAGTTTTTCTCTTAACAATATGTATGTTGTCTGTAGGGTACAATTCAGTCTTTGTACTATATCCAATCTGGAAAATGTTTTGGTCTTGCAATAGTTACTAAACAAAGTTATAAGTGAATGTATATATGATTTTACTGACCCTCAGTGGGTTACTAACTTAAGGCTCTCTAGCATTAACTATCTAATATAATCACCAACCCTAGATAATTAGGGTCTATAGTGGAGCGGCTTTTGCCCGCTGTTTCTTTATACCTCACATATCCACTATATAAATGCGAGTTTATGGTTGAATATATCTGGAAGGGTCAATAATTGAGTATCACATTATTACAGGCAATTACCTTGTGACATTTGTCTTAATGATGTTCGCCTTTTGTCTGTTTTCTCTCTACACTATGGGGCCAGTTTACTAACTGTTGGACGGACATGATCCGCTGTAGTGATCATGTCCGCCCGACATCTCTGAATGGCGATAGCATACGCTGTTGTCATTTAACATTAAACAAGCAGTTCTGGTGAAGGCCGCTAGCAGGGGGTGTCAATCAAACCGATCGTATGAATATATATTTGATAATAGAAGTAAATTAGATTTTTTTTAGAATGGTATGCTCTGTCTAAATCACAAATTAACATTTTGGGGTTTTATATCCCTTTAAATATTGGATACCAAGAGAACCAAGCAAAATTTATAATATAAGTAAAATGGAAAGTTGTTTAAAAATTCATGTTCTATCCAATAAATTTAAGTTTAATTTTGACTTTACTGTCCCTTTAAGACTCCGGTTAAGTGACATGAAATTATTCTTTGGAAAACTAATACAATTTTGCCAAACCCATCCATCATATCAAAAAGATTTTGAATAGTGATGTTATTACTAAATATGTTATATACAACTCTTGGTCAGTAACTATCAACTAGGGTTGCCAACCCTCCCGTATTTCCCAGGTTCACCCGTATTTCAATAAAAAAAAATTGTTGTCTCCCAGCTCTCCCGTATTATGCCCCTAATCTCCCAATTTTCTCTTGGCCCGGAAATCAAGTGTGAGTTGGAAAAGAATTGAACTAAGTTTTTTTAATGGCATTATTTTGTTAATTCCTGTGCTAAAGACCCATCTGTAGGCTTGTGTCAAGCAGAGCACTTAGGGGTTGATTTATCAAGCTACGGCGGACAGGGGCAGACATACCTGTCCCCTGCAGCTCGCCTCTGACGGCCTGAATTCTGATGACCGTTGCTTCATGAATACGGACTGCAGTTTCTCTTGTGAGAACCTGCAGTCATAGGAGGGGAGCGAAGGCTGGCGAAGCCTTTGATAAATTGACCCCTTAGTTCCCCTGAGTTTTCGTTCTGCCGAGCTATAATTACCTGTGGCAGGCTCTTGATCCCACTGATAACACACAGCTCTGGGGCTTGTCTGCATTATAATGCATGTGCTTACGATATACTGAGACATCTCCCACTAGATGTGCACAGTGACCTATAGATCAGTAACCACACACATGGATTGGCAGCTGTGCTTAGTATTAATGGCAATTACTTTTTTCCTGATGTCAGAATGTTTCCCCGGAGAATTGGCTGGATTGATGGTGCTTGCTGCTTTCAGGGAAGGACTGATAACCACTCGGTGTCCTGTAAGAAGCTGTATTTGTAGAGCAGAGCAGACAGTCCTGTAGCAAAATGTAAAATTGTGCACCCGATGTTCAGGCAGGGTTTTGGATTTTTTAGGGGCAGTTTTTATTTGATTTATTTGTTTAAAAAAAATGGTGGGGATTGCTTGCTCCAGACTGAAAGAGGCACAGCAAGTAACCAGCGGTCTGCCGCTACATAAGTAATATTTATGTTCCTACATTTTTTTATCACATACACAACTTATCAGCCTCATGTCACTGTGACACTTTATCTGGCACATTTCATCATGGCATACTTCATTGTGATTTTTTACTGTGGCCCTATAACTGGCACGTCTGTGACACCTTTTCACTGCGCTATACACTTTTCCTGTAATACACTTTATATCAGCTTTTCTCAACCCTGTTGTCAAACGCCCATAACTGACCAGAGTTTGAGAGTTTCCCTACCTGAGTACAGGTGAGTCAGTCACAGTAAGTGATCAGCTGACCAGACCAGGCAGGGAATTAGAATAAGGCCTGTTAGGTGTTCTTGAGGGTAGAACTTAGAAACAATAATTTCTCTGTTACATTGAAGGTTTAAAAAGTTCAAAAGGACAAAGAAATTGCAGGCAGTACTGTTAGAGAGCAATTTTAAAATCAAATGTATTTATTTAGAACATGATTAAAAAAAAAGAAAAGTTTCCAAAGCACACACAGACGTTAACATACAACCTCAGCATGCAGGAGCTGCCTCCGACGCGTTTAATGCTTAGAACAAGCACTTCATCAGGGTTCAGTGAATGTTAACCTTAGCTGCATTAGGGGAAACAAAATAATGAAAATGCTCCAGGTAGCCCCAGGGGTAAGTGTACCACAGGTTCAGAAACAAGGATCTAGGGCATTGTGTCTAAATGTTACATATGATCTATGTTTATACCTGTTATTCTCTATATATTCCACTAGAGGTCTCTGTCTAACTAGATTGGACTAAAAACCAGACAAGGTTATAGTGAGTCACAGCCTTTTTTCATCTTGTGTATGTAGTTCCAGCCAAATGTAATGTGCTCGTGTCCAATCAGAACAATACAAAATTGTTCAAGAGGTCTTTTTATTCTAGTACTAAACGTATTCATTTAAAACTACATTGGCTCCACTAACTGTAGGGATACTGGCCAGTAATACAACAACAGTTGCAATTATTTAATGTCAAAAAGATGCAGAAGGGAAAGATTTGCAACCAGAGAGAAATACGTGAAAACAATTTGAATACAATGTAGATCTTGAGAAGTTGATGATAGATTCTTAGCTAAAGTCATATAAAGCAGGTAAGGTAATTCCATAGAGCACATGCCGGGTAGGAAATGCCATATAATGCAGAAGAAATAAGCACAAAGTAAGCACCTATGTAATACCTGGTAAGACCTTAGCTTGAGCATAGAGGGCAGTTCAGGGAACTAATTATTTAGATAGGGTCCAGAGAAAGGGATTGGAATTTTAAGCCATGAGAAATTAGCGGAACTCGACCTGTTTACTCTCGAGGTGATTAAAGGGGCACAAGGAGTAATAAGAAAATGATCTAATGTGTTAAAACATTTTATTATTAAACTATTGCTTGTATATAACTATGGGGCCTATTTATTAATGTGCGAGCGGACATGAAACGATTAGACCTTTCAACCGCTGCTTCATAACTGCTTTTTCCGGCAAACCTGAAGGCTTGCGTGGAAACAGGGGCATCCATTCGGAGCTTGATAATTCGGCCCCTATGTGTTTACACCCTGCAAAATGGTTAAGCACATAGTAAGAATCGGATGCAGAGCAGCTTTGCACTACTGGGACCTAGCTGAAGACGTGGTGAGCCAATGACAAGAGGCATATGTGTGTAATGATCAATCACCAGCTAGTTTACAGTAGTGCGCGGTTGTTCCTGAGCCTACCTAGGTATGCTTTTCAACAAATGATACCAAGAAAAAAGGAAATTTAAAAGTTTCTTAAAATTGCATGTTCTCTCTAACACTGAAAGTTGGATTTTGTCTTTTTTTAATTACAAAGACCCAAATGCTAAATCACGTTAGAGTGATGCAGCATAGCTGTAAAATATCACATGATCATCTCTATGTAAAAAAGACAGTTTCCTCAAAATGTCCCCAGCTCATCAGAGCTTTTTTCAGCTACCATTTGTTTTTATTGTCATCTGCATGGAGTGCATGGAGTGCTGGGTTTACACTTTGCTTTACTGTGATCTTGTGGGATTTCAACATAATCTCACGAGATTTCCTAGTAAACTTCCTTATACTGAGAAAAGAAATAAAGTGACTGCGCCTGCATGTGCCAGATACAATTTCTGGGACTAGCATTCTGATTGGATGGTTAAAGGGACAGTTCACACCAAATTTTTCTCCCCTTTAAATTAGGCCAAATTATCCATTTTACCTGCTAGAGTGTATTAAATTGTTTACAAGTAGCTCCTTTACTCCTATTTCAGCATTTAAAATAGCTGATTTAGCCTGTGGTATCTCCACCTATACTGATTGTTTCTATACTGGAGTCTATGCTTTAGATTTGTAAACACATCCAGCAGAAGAGATAACACTCCCAGTGGGTAGCAGGATAGTTGAGTAAAAAACTATAATTGTGGCTACTGAGGAATATTGAGGTAAAATGTCTGTTTTTTACATAGAGGTGTTCATGTTATATTTTCTAGTCAGCTTTCTATGATATGCTGCATCAAGACCTACACCGCTTTGTATCATGAGTACCTCCATATTATTGCAAGCAATAAGGTGTGCTATGAGTTAACACTTTATGTACAGAGTCCTCCTACTCACATATAGGAGTAGTTTGTTAAGTGTTAGTAAGAATAAGGGAATGTATAATGTGCAAGGCTTAGGTAATGTACTGCTGACACATTCTGCATACTACTGAGCTAGGTTATTATATGTGTAATGAGAAGATGCACAGTTAAACAGTGAAGCACCCTGAATATTGACACAAATGGCTTAGCCCAAATCTTTCTTATGGATTTATTTTTTATATATGTATATGTTAAGTTAGATATATGAACCAAAGGTTTGTTTGTTTTTTGCTTTATAGGTATATAATGCAATAGAACAAATACATTTTTAAAAAAACCACAAAAACTTTTTACAATTTTTATTTATGAGTTAGGAGTCTGGAAAAATAAATTTAATTTAATTACACCCCCCTCAAAAAAGTCTAAATTCAAAATGTATAGTGTTCTAGGAACTATGAAGCCTTTTCCTGGCACCCGTAGCATTTTGAGATAATTTATATATGGTTGTTGGTTTAACAAAATAATAAATCAGGCAGAGGCATGACATCAACCAATGATAATATCAGATATCCCAGCTGTCCCGCTGTCCCTCTCAGACCAGCATATGTCTCTATTTGCAGACGTTCCCTTAGCCCGACCTGCAGACTGCCCAGACATGTCCATGAGCCCACCCACAGCCACACCCCCTCCCATCATGGCCCCACCCATAAAACAGGTATGCAGATGGCCAGGCTATGTCATATAAATATGTAAATCATGTAAAACAGATTACAAAGTTGTAATCCAACAAGGTGCCAGTCAGTGTTTCCAATAAGGCAACATTTTGTTAGCAGCCCAGCAGTGAAACAGTTAATTAGGGAACCACACCCTGCATTTAGCAATCACTACACAATGCAGACAACAAGGTACAATTCCCTTATTAACTGTTTCACTGCTGGGCTGCTCACAAAATGTGGCCTTAGAAGGGAACACTAGTGCCAGTGCCAAAAATAATCGGCCTACCTGGAGAAACCTGGCAAATTTTTTGATAAACCAGTATAAATGAAAATCAGTACAACTGGAAACTGGTACAAGATTATATATCTATATATATATTCCCTGCAACAAATACTAAGAACCACAGCTTCCTCAACCAGCTTCTCTCCTTCTTACATTTTAGTGTGGGGATAAATGAAAATGTAACTTCATCCAAGAGCTGATGCACAGATTCATTAAAATAATCTTCGTTATTGACAGCAATGTTACCACCTTTATCTGATCTCCTTATGACTTTATTATGTTTGTGTAATGAGGAATGCAGAAAATCTGAAACCCAGATGCAGGTGGAGACTCTCCTGTACGTGTCGTTGAGCACTGTTAATAGTCTGAAATGATATAGGAACAGATCTAATAAACAGTGTACTGAGTGCAGGATCAAAGTTAACTACCAAAAAGCGTGATCCAAAATCAAGGTTACGCAAAGCAATGGGTCAGGGCAGGCAGCTTAGAATCGAAAATGGAAAACAGGCAATAAAGCTAAAAACACAAATAACTGCCAAATAATAGATAAAGCTAAGTGGCAGACAAACATACACAAAGAACTAAGCAAAGAAATCAGTGCCCGATTACCTTTTTATACAGTAGGACTCTCAAGGACCTCCTCCTGGCATTCTGCAGCGTCTAGTGTCAGACATACTTAAATCTCCCGTCACTCGTGGAAGCGCGTGCTAGAAGCAATACCGAAGGTGTCAAGAAGCAGGATTGGAAAGTCTTTTATTACAGATCCCAACCCCAAGAAGCAACCTCTGGGGCCATGTAGGAGGAGGACAATCAAGTATTCTAGGTGGCTCCTACAAATGCGAGATCCTATAATCTCCTATACCTCGTACTCAAGATCGCCATCCACCAACACAGGAGCAGGAGAAGTAAAGGAAGGGAACTGATCAGGAAGAGCAGGCTTCAACAACGATGTATGGAATACTGTATTCATCTTATAATGGTCAGATAAACTGAGACGAACCGCCAGAGGAAACACAACATTTTCAATCTGGAAACTAGGTCCCAATTTTTTTGTGGGATGATTGTTTTTAAGGTTAATGGTGGAGAGACAAACAATGTCACTAACCTTGTACTGAGGAGCAGTAACCCTCCTACAACCAGCACAAGTTTTATATCGTATTTGTGCTTCAGCTAAAATTCTCAGTGATTTCAAAAAAGTACGGATAGCATTGGTAGATCTCTAAGAGGCTTCAGGAGTAATTTATCTTTTTACGCGTGTCGGGTTAGCACACTAACGAAAACGGTTTACTTTCAACTTGTAATACAAGTGCAACCCGACGTGAGCAAAAAGCTTACTTCTAGCAGAGTTAACGCTCAAGCGGGAGCGTAAATAATGCTCCACTTGTAATCTGACCCTATATGGCACAGTAAAGAGAAGAGAGTTCAAAGAGCAATATCCAACATATACAGCTTCAATGGTATTAAAGGGACAGTCAACTCAAAAATGTTTATTGTTTAAAAAGATAGATAATGCCTTTATTACCCATTCCCCAGTTTTGCACAGAAAACATGGTTATATTAATATACTTTTTACCTTTGTGATTACCTTGTTTCTAAGCATCTTTTGACGGCCCCTGATCACATGACTAAAAATGTATTATCTAATGACTTGCATTTAAGCCAATTAGTGCTGTGTTGGAACCCACGGCTGTCAGCACAATGTTATCTATATGGCTCACATGAACTAGCTTCCCCTGATGTAAAAAGCAAATACAAAAGCATGTGATCATGGGGCTGTCTTTAGGGACTTAGAAACAGACAGACATTTAGAGGTTTAAAGGTTATAAAGTATGTTAAAGGGCCATAATACCCAAATGTTTAAACACTTGAAATTGATGCAGCATAGCTGTAAAAAGCTGATTAGAAAATATCACCTGAACATCTCTATGTAAAAAAGAAAGATATTTTACCTCAAAAGTTCCTCAGTAGCCACATCCCATTGTAAAGGATTTCTAAGCAGCATATTAGTATGTCTGTCCTGGGACAGCTTAGGGGATGAGCCTCGTGAACTCTCATATTATTTCACCAATCAGGTAAAGGAAGCTTACTATGAAATCTCATAAGAGTTAAGTCAAATCTCATGAGATCACAGTAAGAGTTCATGACCTCAGCACTGCTGATGCTGATTGGCTGCAGTTCATTTCTTCATTTTTTATTTTTATTTTACCTGCAGCTGGGAGCAGCTGAGTATAACTTTTTACACAGAACTTACTCTGCTGAGCTGAGGAAATTGTGAGGTAAAATATCTTCCTTTTCTACATAGAGATGCTCAGGTGATATTTTCCTGTCAGCTTTTTACAGTTATACTGCATCAGTTTGTTATGTCCCTTTAATATAACCATGTTGGTTGTGCAAAGCTGGGGAATAGATAGTAAAGGCAATAGCTATCTTTTATGGTCTGAGAGACAACAATTTAGGAACTTCAAAATATATTGCTTAATGGCAATCAGAGGCTCCAAAGAGCTGACATTAACTATCTAGATTTTGCTAACATTGTTTCAATGAGGATCTCACTTGTGGAGATCTAAGCAGATACATAAATACCATATACGGGTAACTGTGTTATAAAAAATCCCAGGGCACTCCTGTAAGTGACAGTCTACTCCAAAAATGTTATTGTTTAAAAATATAGATAATCCTTTTATTACTCATTACCCAGTTTTGCTAAACCAACAGTTATATTAATATACTTTTTACCTCTGTGATTACCGTATATCTAAGCCTCTGCAGACTGCCTCCTTATCTCAGTGCTATTCACAGACTTACATTTTAGCTAATAAGTGTTGACCCATACGAGTGAGCACAATGGTATCTATATGGCACACATGAACTAGGAGTGTCTTGCTGTGAATAGCTATAAAAATGCACTGAGATAAAGGTGGCCTGAAAAGGCTTAGAAACAGAAATTTAGAGGTTTAAAGGTTCTAATGTATATTAAAGGGACAGTATACACCAATGTTCATATAACTGCATGTAATATACACTACTATAAAGAAGAATATGCACAGATGCTGATCTAAAAATCCAGTATAAAACCTTTTAAAAACTTACTTAGAAGCTCCCAGTTAAGCACTGTTGTTGATGTTTGGCTGGGACACCCACTGAAAGGGGCTGAGAAAACAAGAAGAGCAGACACTCCCCCCTCCCTGCATATGAAAAGACATCTACAAAACATTTATGCAAAGAAAAATCTAGTTTACAATGTCCCTTTAATATAACAACGTTGTTTGTGCAAAGCTGGGGAATGGGTAGTAAAGGGGTTATCTAACTGTTTAAAAAATAACATCTTTTGAGTAGACTGTCCCTTTAAAATTAAAATGCAACTGTCCCAAAGGAAACAAATATCCAACTTTAAGATATATTGATTGCTAAATCTAACGAGCCCCCAGAATTCCGAAAAAGAACATCTAAAACTTGTCAACCCAAAATAGCAAAAGGGATCATCTGATTGGCGAAACAGGTTAATGAATAAGGAATATTTATAAAGATATTACAATCATTTGTAAAACCAAACTTAAAATATAAAGTAGTCCCCTCAGAAATATACACCCTGGAATACTATGGGCTGGAATGTTAGCTACCTCTAGTGAGAGCTTTGAACCAGCACATGCTATTGCAGGTGTAACTGTTCTTTTTTCATAAATATAAATACATTCATTATTTCTCGTAACTTACAAAAAAATACAAGGGAAGGGAAAGCATTTTTGCAAGTATCAGATAAGTTCCTACAATCCGGGAGCTGTATTTAGTATTAATATTATTTATTGCAAAATTAGAACTCATAAATATGCCCAAATTGGTAAGCAAACTAAGCCACATGAAGGATTTTGATAGAATATTTAGAATATTAAAATTATTGTTCAATGGGGCGGAGCCGACACTCAAGCGTGACAGACGTGTATCCAGAAGGCTCCTAGGCCCAAGTTTATTAAAAGTATATTAACGCTGGTAATCTCAAATTTACCTTCCCTAATTCGGCTATATAATGACAGCTCAGGGTTGCTGACTGTGCCAAAGTAACATTTCAGAGACGCTGAAGAGCGGATAGGTGTCTGGAGGAGCATCTACGCACTCGCCACGCTACAGACCAGCTGTCCGTGTGCCAACTCGATACAAGGCTCCACTTCACCCCTAGAACTCCGAAGGGTTGGGGCTCCGCTCCGGAGCTACAGCTATTCCGATTACAGGAAACATTGGCCAGTTATGTAGTAGCTAAACCGACAGCTCCACAGCAAAAGGCAAAACGGCTGGGCCTCGACTGCGACAACAGCTATACAGTGACCCGGGACCTTCAGGGATACGCAGCCTGCAGAGACCTTCCGACTCAAACCTGGATTGCCAAGACCGGTGTTACAAGCGGAACCATATGAGACTTTGTATCCTATGAATCTGTCACCATTCAGGAAGGGCTGCCATATTACCTGCTACTGGCGTATCACTCACATCCCACACTCTGCCTCACAGAAGATCCATCAAGCTGCCTGGGGCCACAACAGCTCTGTGCATAGGGCTAATTATAAAGACTATGGGGGTAACTGGGAGACCGTTTCCTTACTGAATCCCTTATATGTCAGATACCAGGGTGTTCTCCTAAGAGCTCCCTCACTTTGTTAAGGGGAATCCTGAAATGGGGCTGTAATACTCTGCAACATAGGCCCCAGATGTTAGAGTGACTTGCAGGCAGGGCCTATACACAGGACTCAGCCCTAGTGATCAGAGGTATCACCTTAGCAGTTATTAGGCCCTCTCCACGTGGAAATCCGGTTTTACATGCAAGATTGGCCCGGGTAGGCTACCCCTGATTCCTCAATTAAGCTCCTTTATTGGTCGTATCACATTGTGAACAACACAATACTGGGCACTACATAAGGCTGCAAGGGAGAACTTTCATAACTTTATTAGGCTGCCACTATCTGAGGTGGGTTACCATGTGGCTATATTCCAGCCTTAACTCCGCAGGATTTGAGGGGATCTATATAGTACTTAGTCAGTGGGCTGAAGAAGCCAATGTTTTACCTCTTTATAATAACAGCATCCTGAGCTTGCTTCTCCATTTTCTTTGATAGCTGTACCGCAGTGTCTCTCCTCATCCTTTCCCACTCCTGTCACAAGAGCGGGTCATATCCTCCATCATTTTCCCGTCAGTTTCTAGTGGTGACATAGCCCCTGAGATGGGTCACATATATATCTTGAAATAACATTGATACACTCTTGGGCCGTGTCTACAACAACACATATTACCAAAACCCTCACTTAGTATTCTTTATAGCCTTTTACTAAGCGAAGCCATGGCTAAAAACCCTAAGGCCATTTCTGCCCGGGGGGCCAATGCAGAGTCTAGGGGTCTCCTATAGCTAAAACCCAGATTAAGGGACACTAACATGCCACAGAGTAATAGGAAGAAACCCTCTGGCAGACCACTTTAAGGCGGCTATCCTCCCTGAGAGCACACCCCATAGTCCGGGGATAATTTCTCAATCCGGGGCCCTGATCCAAACAACACCAGCACCTTTGACTTCCTCAGTTATGATGACTGACACTACAGCCTCAGAAATTGTTGATACTCTCACGGAAAGAATGAAAAACCTGGAAGAAACACTAACTAAAACTATCCGGGGCTCAGTTACTGAGCTGCGGAGGGAAATTGGCGCTATAAGTGAATATACCGAAGCTCTAGAACGTAAGCAAGAAGATTTGGCTATAGAACAAGCTAACCTGATTTCCTACTCTCAGAATATAGTGGATCATGTAGATGTTCTTAAGGCAAAAGTGGCAGACCTCGAAGATCATTCGAGACAGAACAATCTCAGATTCCATGGCATCTCAGAGGATATCTCACCCAGCGAACTTGGGGACTTTATACTAGAATACTGCAAGCACCTCAAACCAGCCACCAACCCATCTGAATCCCTTATAGATAGGGCACATAGACTCCCTAGAGGTAGAAATGTCTCTGCTGATAAACCACAAGATACAATTGTGCATTTCCACTACTTTACATACAAGGAACAAATACTTAAAGCAGCCTTCAACACCTCCTCCCTACCGGAAGGAGTCAGAGACATTCAGGTCTTCCCAGACCTATCCCAATACACTATGAAAAAGAGAAACTCTTTCATGGAAATCACGACTATACTTCAGAAGAGAGGAATCAAATATCAATGGGGATACCCAACAAAACTCCTTATTCACAAGGATGATTCGTTAATCACTCTAGATGATCCCTCCCGAGGGAAAGACCTCCTGGACCGGTGGTTTCAAAAGCCCTCAAGGGCCCCGAACTCTCTGCCGACAAGGCCGCAGGAGATCCAAGATACTGCGACTCCAACACATCATAGATCTGAGAGACTCAGCCCAACTGCTAAGGAATGGGAACCCCTCCCACAGAGATCGCAGGCCCCAAATGCTAAACGCCAGAACCAGGACTTTGACTCTTTTTCAACCTGATTGAACTGCAGCTTGTTTGTGTTCCTGGGCTTAAAAAGCAGTGAGCAAGAAATACCACTAGGAGGAGGTAAAAGATACCTCTAATGAAAATTTTTGGCGGCCGGCGATATAAAGCGGGCTAAAAAAAAAAAAAAAAAAAAAAGCAGTGAGCAAAGGAGATCGGAGGTCACTGACTAGTTTTTTTTCTTTTGCACTTGTTATGCACGATGTATGCTTTTTAAGATATGTTACCATATGTCCCTGTTAAGATGTGACCCTTTAAATGTCCACCTAAATTTTTTAATCCAAGGGGACACTCCCACTTAACCTTGCGTCCAGTTTTGGAGGCTCAGTGCTTGTTATCTGCTCTGTATATCTATAAAGCTTTGTTATTAAATATTCATGCCAAGATGCAGCCCCTAAAACGTCTATCTGAGTTTCCTAGTCTAAGAAAGTTGTGAATTCAGCTTAGGTGACTTGAGTTATAGCAGGAAAGTCTCAGAACTAGATTATAAGACAGGGTCCAGTTATTATTGCAACTACTAAACAGGAAAAATGAAAGCCCTGACTCCGCCCCAGACGGACCTCATTATAACGAAGTTATTCCCTCCAAGTTTTAAAGGTAGGCATACTAGAGACTTGAAAACACTACCTTATAAGATATATATTCTATTAGCAGCGAAGTTTACTAGCACTTATTAGTTAATGTGTTCATCTGATCGGAGAAGCTGCCAGATAGGTTTGATATCCTATACTACCCTGATGCGCTCTTGAGTTCTCTAAAAACAAGCTATATCCCCACCGAGTTTGATTTTAAGGTTAGTGATTATATGGGAATGAGTAACCCCCTAAGTTAAGCAGTGAGATTAGAACTGCCCTTGCAGCACCCACTAGAGATGACTTGCTTAGAAACTCCTATTTAACTGAGCCAGATTGGGTGAGTTTGTACCTAAAATTCTTCTGGGCCCCACTGACAGCAGGTCTCACAAACTATTAGCAAGTAGACCCATAGTGTTATTTAGTAGCCTGACAGACCCTGAGAGGGATTTTGTTACTTCTGGGAAAGGCATCTTGCTATACACACTTTTCCTATACAGATATCTAGACATCCCATACAGGTTGAGACTAGATAACCCTACCCAATATCATGAGGTCATATTATCCTACATCACCATATATGGAAATGTTTGTTAAGGTTATCTACTGATTCAATACCACCTATTTTACCATGTTAATTGTTTGGTTGCTACCCCGTTTATCAGTTGTCCCCATGTGATGCTCCTGTTCCACGGTTATGTCTCAGGGTGATTTTCTATTAGCTGATCCTCTACCTCCCCACTCCATGACTTTGCCCCACATTAGATAGATTTGTAGACCCCATAAGACGATGATTGTCTCTTTCAACTTTAATTATAACATTAGCCCCCCCCCCCCGGGGGATAGGCCCCCACATTTTATACTATAACCCGCTATCTCGTTCCCCTTTTTTTTGGGCTATCAAGTCCAGGCCTTTCCACTTTTTGAGGCTCTGCCCTCCACACCCCTTCCCCCTATCCTCTCCACCCAATTTCCTGAATTGAGGGGTAATTTCCCTCTAACAACATTTTTTACTAAGCCTATTAGTTACATATTACCCGAAATTCCCTACCCTACCTCTCTATACCTTTGAGCTTACTTTGTAAGCAGCGTAAAATAAATCCTATAGAATTTCACCCTAGTTTCTCATGTATGTCTATATGTTTTAATACCCAATGTTATCATAATCTCAGGTGGTTTTACTATATACACTTGAATGAGTCAGGATAAAATTCTCAGTAGCCTAACTTGATCGGATCTCTCTTTTTTATTTTGCTGCCGGGCCTTTTGGTTCCCCTTCTACTTTTGCCGGTCTTGGTTTAGACCTGATCCCTCCTCTTTTATCTCTAGCTTTATCTCTATCTATATCTACCCTCTCCCTCCTTTCTCTTCCCTTCCCCTCTTCCCTTTTTTTTTCTCCCTCTCTCCTGCGTGCGATTATGGCACGCTGTCCTCCCCTTACCTTCACTATGCTGAATGTTAGAGGGCTGAATTCCTCAACAAAGAGGAGCTTATTAGTAAATTATTTGTCATCGCTAAAAACAAATGTTCGGTTCCTCCAAGAAACCTATTGGGTAGATTATAGGTAAAAGTAGAGGAGTTGCAATTTTGATCAGTCGAAATCTTTCTTTCTAATGCTTACATACAGAACAAGATGAGGAGGGGAGGTATGTAATGGTAGTATGTAAATTGAATAACTAAACATTTACATTGGTTAATATTTATGCTCCCAATCAGGGACAATTGAAATTCCTTAGAAAAACATTCGATCTGGTGGATAAAATCGAACAGGGAACCCTCCTTATAGGAGGAGATTTCAATTTGATATGAGAGCCAGAACTAGATAAGAAATTTTCCAATCCGGGCTCTAGCGATGTACATATCAATTCATCTGCTCCAAAGTTTCGTGACCTGGTGTACCAGTATCAACTCTTCGAAGCCTGTTGCTCTTTACACCCTACAGATAGGGATTATTCATATCTGCCCCCAACGCATAGATCTTATTCTTGAATAGACTATTTCTTCACTGATTCTTGGACTCAAAATGGCGTCCGCACAGCAAAAATTTCCCCCTGTTCCTGGTCAGACGACGATGCGGTAACCATCACCATGTACAGCAATACGACGCTTACATCCAGACCAAGATGGAAATTCCCTCAATTCCTTTGGACAGATCCCCTGTTTCTTGGGTCGCTACAAGATGCTACCATTGACTTCTTCCAAAATAACACTGAAGAAGGAACCTCCCAGCAAACTAGATGGGGAGCTTTTAAAGCATATATACAGGGTTTCTGCATTAGCAAACTGGCTAAGGTAAAAAAGGATAAAGGGGCACCCCTAGGTAAATTGATGTGCGACCTTCGAAAGGCAGATAGGTTGAAAAAAATCAACCCTACCCCAACTCTCTCAGATGAAATTTTCAGCCTCAAGGCCCTTATTAAGGAAAGGGAAAATCGAAAGAGTCCAGGAGGCTGCGACAAGATTTAAACAGCTCATGTATTCTAAAAGTAACAAGGCGGACTCGCTTCTGGCGAAGAAGCTTCGGCAGAGAGCGGCAGTGGGACAAATCCCCTCCATATCTCATGAGGGACGGACCATGCATACTCCTGCAGATATTGGGACAGTGTTTGCGGAATTTTATTCCAAATTGTACAATATCGAGGAACATGAGCACCCTAAATCAGCGTCCCCACAGGAGATCTCAAACTTTCTGAAAACCTTAAACTTACCACAGCTAGCGGAAGAAGATAGGGAGAAGTTAACGCAACCGTTCTCATTGAGAGAGATTGAAGATGTTCTAAAGCAGATTCAGAATAACAAGGCCCCTGGACCAGATGGCTTTATGGGGACATTTTATAAGAAACTGAAACCGCAAATAACTATATAGTACTGAAAAACCTTTTTAATGAGATTAGGGAATCGGAAGAGATTCATAGGGAATTTTTAGAGGCTACTGTCATCCCCATCCCAAAGCCAGGAAAAGATCAAACTGAATGTAGTAACTACCGCCTCATATCTCTCATTAATCTAGATACTAAACTTTATTCGAAACTTATAGCCAACAGGATTGTTCACCTACTCCCAATGATACTACATCACAATTAAGTCGGATTTACGTTGGGCATACAAGGGCCAGACAATACCAGATGGTTGATCTCAGTTTTCACGGAAGTGCATAGACTAAACATCCCTATGGTGGCCCTGTCATCGGACGTTTAAAAGGCCTTCGACAGGGTCCGGTGGGATTATATTTGGGAGGTCCTTCGCTCCTTTGGGTTCCCGGAACCCTTCATTTTAGCAGTTAAGACCCTGTACTCAGCCCCACACGCAAGAGTGAGGGGTATGGGATTATTTTCTCCAGAATTCCCTATCCGTAACAAGACTAGACAAGGATGTCCCCTTTCACCGCTCATCTTCACACTCGCAATCGAACCTTTCACCCAGAAGATCAGACAGTCCAACCTGATAACTGGTTTACCTATCCTGACTCCTCCAGAGAAAATAGTCCTTTTCGCTGATGATGTGACCTTGCTCCTAACGGAGCCACTGACTTCCATACCCGCAGTTTATAACGTGATTCACCACTTTGGCGAACTAAGTCACTATAAAATTAATTACAAAAAGACTGAAGGATATCCCATACGGGTTGATCATCCCACTCTGCTGCAACTTCAATCTCTATATTAATTCTCCTAGTCAACACAGTACCTTAAGCACCTAGGTATACTTCTGAGTGCTAACCCCGATCAGTTAATCCAAGATAACTATGGTTCATTGATCCATAATCTCAAACAACTGCTAGAGAAATGGGACTTCAAGGAATTATCCTGGTTAGGGAGGGTTGCCTCAGTTAATATGTTCCACTGCATCCCGCTGAATGTTCCAAAATCCACTCTGTTTCATATACACAAACTTTTTGCCAACTATATATGGCAAAATAAGGCAAATAGAATAGCCTATATTACGCTGCAAAGATCATTCCCCCGTGGGGGGATAGCTGCACCTAACATTTTCACCCACTATGAGGCAGCAAGGCTTTCCCATGTCACCGCATGGGGCATAAAAGTGGATAAACCGGGCTGGTATCTCCTGGAGGCCTTGGGGGTACCAGAATACCTGGCACTATCAGATTTAATTTGGGTCCCTAATGGTAGGAAACTTAAGCCCTACCTACATAATGTTGTGGTACAAGATAACCTTTTAATATGGGAATCCCTGAGGAACCGACTATTGATTGCTCCCCATTCCTCACCAGTACATTGCACAGCAGGATTATTTTGGGATCTTAAGAATATCCATTCGGATGAATGGATACTGAAAGGATACTCAACTATTGAAGATTTTTTCGATCAAAACCAAACTCTCAACATTGCCTTGGTGCATGACAGGTTTGACCCGGCCCCACCCTGGTTTCCTTTTGAATCCCTGCGAGTCCTTAGTTTTCTGAAGACCTGAGGATTTCTCACCACCTCTATTAGGAGACCTACTCCATGGGAGATTAGATGGAGTAGCAGATCTAAACACCCCAAACCCCTTACAATACATTATAATTTGCTCTTGTCGGACCTCACTCAGGGTGTTCCGTGGCAACATAAGGCATGGATAAGGGAGATAGATATCAATTTCTCTGACCAGGACTGGGACAATGCTATCTCACTCACTAAAAAGACCATACATTGTGTTGCTATGCTGGAAGTATATATCAAAGTACTTTTGAAGTGGCATAGAACCCCAGCCAGACTTGCTAAAATGTACCCCGAGACCTCACCCTTCTGTTGGCGAAACTGTGGAGCAGTGGGCACTGATCTCCATATCTGGTGGGAATGCCCGAAACTAACCTCATTATGGAGGGAGATCGAGAGTATGTGCAACTCCCTAAAACTGACGGCTACGATATAACCTGCCAGTGCCCTACTACATATAATGACAAAGGATACGCCACAGATGATGAGGAGAATGCTGATATACATATTCACGGCAACTAAGTTGTGCATCGCTAGGGCTTGGAAATCTCCCGAACCCCCCAGCCTTTTAGAAATCAGTGGGGTAGTAGATTACATGGCAAGCATGGAGAGACACTTTTTCAATTTGATTGATTAAATGAACACCTACTGGCTAATATGCGATACCTGGTTACATAAATAAGGAGATTCCTTGTACTTAATATTTTTTCCCTTTTTTTTTAATAACCCCTCTCCCTCTCTCTCCCTTCCTTTTCCTCTCTACTTCCTCTTTCTCTCTACCCTTTCCCCCCATCCGTACTGCATCTTATTCCCTATGATCCGCAAATTGACGCTCATCAGTCTGGCTACTACATGAAACAAGAATGTACCATGTAATTACGCTTTATACCACCAAGACTCATAATAGATATGCTCATATTGGATGTTTTAGCGAATTCTTTGATAATGTGACATACCATATGTGTTTGATAAATACTTTGATACCATGAAAAGTATCTATACAAATCTGTTAATATTCTGAGACTTTGTATACACCTATATATGGTTTATTTCCTTTTCATTGATAGACCTTCTGTATACACTTGAGTTCAAATAAAAAAATATTATTGTTCAATAAGCTTTGATAAGCAGGTTAAAAGAGGGGGAGTCCAAGCTCCTGTGTAGAGTCCTCTGACGTGCGTTTCACAATAACTCTTCCTCAGGGAAACGTTATTGTTAAAAGCGCATCAGTGGACTCTATCTGTGGCTTGTATGACACATTTGTGTATTCTGCCAAAGCAGTAATAACTTATACTAGAAGCATTTTTGCTTTATTTTAAATTTGAAATGCATTCATGCAAATTTCAATTCTGACGTTTCTATTCCTTAAACTTTATAGGGGGGGGGGGACTTCCGGGCGGCGGCCATAACAGGTCGCAGTTTTGAGTGCTGTGCCTGACCAATAGAATAAACTTGACATAATACCTCAACAAGGGGTTAATTGCTGTGAAATATTATATCCTAGGAACAAGCTAATTTCCCTGCAGCTGAGGGTCCTAAAATAAATAAGTCAGCTGTTAGCTTCAGAACACCGGAGCCAATATTGAGGTTGCGGCCTCTCACTTACCCCCTGGCAGAGTGCCTCAGGCCTCTGCCGTATCACAACGCAAAGGACGTGTTGTAACACCACTCCAGAAATGAAGGAAGTTTGTGTAATTGTGCAAAAATTTTTGGGGAGCAGGAGCTCAAGTTTGCTGCCAGATTTGACCATCTCTAAGCCCTCGTGGAGATTATGACTATGGAGAAAGCTGCTCTGGAAACTTCACTACAGGAGGCAGCGGACACTGCGGAGCCGCTGCGACTTAATTTAGTGATAGCTGAGAAGTCTCATATAATGGAGGACTCAGTCTACCCACTTCTGGATATGTCTCTAGCCACTTTTTCTGAACCTACCGTCCCTGCCTGGAGGGAAGCGACCGGCCCCCTGGAAAGGAGTGGTGGGTTTGGCCCTTGTCATCAATTCATATTTTTGGAGCACCGAACCTGCCTGAGGGACTACATGGCCAGCTTGATTAGAGTGGGACACTGGCAATTTTACAAGGACCGAAACTAAGGATAGAGCCCTCTCTGGATAGTGTCATGTTTTTGCTTCATTTCCCACAATGTCGAATAATACCGGAATAAGTGCCACCATAACCCGAGAGTGTTTGGGAGTGGGGCTATTGGTATATTGATATTGATATTGGTCTGAGCACTCGGGATCAACATATGGACTATGTAAGATTGTTTACACAATGTGGACTGCTTTGAACAAAAGACGCCTATCCAGAAACTCGACACACAGCAAACCTGTTCCCATAAAAATGGTATAGGGTAAAAATGCTCCTATTAATGTGACCCACATGGTTAGGGTCTGCTTACATCCAGTTGCCACTGTTGCTTATCTAGATCACTATTTACTGCCCTAATATAAATATGATTGTGTATACCTTGAATCTCTAATTTACCGATGGCATCTCAGTGGCTTCTATATTACACTAAAGACAGGGGCAGACAGTTTGGCCCTATACGATATGTATAGCCATCAGAGTAATAGGTCTGGGGGACAGCTTATATCTTCTATAAAAATATATGCTCGCTGCCCCATTATATACTTGGTAAATACAAGAAAATATTTTTTAATACAAGTATATTTAACCCAGCTATCTATACTAAGTTTACACTGCCTCATAGGCGTTACCAGTCCGATTATTTACTGGTCTGGGATATTGCAGATACTTTACAGTAAACACTAGTCCTATGCTCTTTGGGATTTATTATTTGAGGCAAGCAGAAAGCAGGTGTGTATTATATATGCAGCCTATAATCACTTTAAAGTTTTCATGTCCCTCTGTAGTTTAGGGGGCCCATTTATCAAGCTCCAGATGAAGCTTGAGGGCCCGTGTTTCTAAAGACCGCTGCTTCATAACCTGTCTGCCTGCTCTGAGCAGGCAGACAGACATCGCTGCAATTCAACCCAATCAAGTACGATTGGGTTGATTGACACCCCCCTGCTGGCGAATCTGCAGGGGGTGGCGTTGCACCAGAAGTTCACAAGCGCTGCTGGTGCAATGCTGACTACGGAGAGCGTATTGCTCTCCGCATTCAGCGAGGTCTGTCAGACCTGATCCGCACTGTCGGATCAGGTCCGACAGACCTTTGTTAAATAGGCCCCCAGGTGTTTGACATTGCTGATGCCTTTATAGAGACATAAATATTTCTTGTTTTACCTACTTTAGCAGGTCTATAGACCTTACCCATAGGATAGTTACTCCCAGATATTCCTATGCTCCCTATGATATATGTTTTATTACATTTGAGAGAAAAAGTATACTGTATTCTTACTGAGAGTTACCTAGTTGTGCAAATGTAATCTTTTAAACTTGTTTTATTTTTGATTGCTTCGTTCATAATACATATTGTTATCTAATATTTACAGAGATCCAAATCTAAATATTTACCTATGCTGTTGTTTACGTATAGCAGTTAACAGTGGCCCTAACTTCTAAATAAACCTCCTATGTCTCATACAGTTAGTATCAAATGTCCAAGAGAGGCCTTATTAAAGTGTCGGTAAATTTATATAGTCTAGTAAGCTTGATTTGAAAATATATCTGATAAACAGCCGAGTCGCTAACATTATTTCAGAAAACAATTTTATTCTTTGATTCTTACTATTCTATTGCGGCATCCGTTCGCTCCGCTGTAGAGCGGTCCCACGCAAACGCATTTGGCTAAAGAACTTTTTTTCTTTTCTTACAAACATGCCAGAATGCCAGAAATGTGATTGGATAGCAAAGAAAACGTCATTAAAAAAACCACAAACACAAAGACCTGCTTTATAAGACAATTCACACATTAATATTTTCCCATAATGAAATGCTTTAAACGACAAGTAATGGCAAGCTAAATTGATGAAGAATAACAAAAATACTTGTAGAGTAGGAATAGGAATCATGACACTAAATGAATGATTTGCTAAAGACAAATTCCTTAAGTGCCATTTAATGCCATTGTAACTGCAGGGCTTTAGCTATCAGTTTTCCTGTTACTCTATACGGTACATGCTTCTTCAAGGACAGATCTAGTCTTGTGATTGATTGGATGCAAATTTAAGAACACACTATACCATAGGAATGCAGAGGTCAGACAACTTTATATTGAAAACTAATAGCTGCTAAAATTTCACTAGACTGACATGAAAAAACAAAACATATAGGTCTGGATTACCATTGGGTCACAAAAATATTAGCGCTATTGAGTGCTAACATCGCTCAAGTTAAATCAATATCGCTTCTATTTTTGCGCTTGTATTACAAGTTGAAAGTAAAAGAAAAGAAAACAAAAAACAGTTATGCCTATTCTAAAACTCCACTTAAAAAAAAACCTATGCTAACACTAAACTACAGCAATAGTCCTTAAAATTGTCTTTTGTAGGGCATTGCCGAAAGTGATTTCACTCTGTTCAATTTAAAAAAAAAACAACACCACCAATCTACAAATAAATGGCTATCTTAAAAAAACTACTATAAAAATTGCCCTGAAAATGGCATTTGGCTCTGCATTGCCCTTAGACAGGCATTTTGCTCTTTAGCTGCCGAAAATGAAATAAAAAACCTAGTCTTAAAAAAATCCTAACACTAAACCCCAAAGATCGTACTCACAAAAGTTGAATCTTGGTGGCAGTTGTCCATCTTTATATATCTATCTATCTATATCTATCTATCTATATATATAAATATATATATATATATATAAATATATATATATATATACTGTATATATATATATATATATATATATATATAGACACACACACACATGCATACAGTGCTTGAAATTTCATCTAGTAAACTTGCCCCGGGTAAGTAGTGATTTATACTTTTTCCTATCTTTAACATTGAGTGGACTGGTATTTTCTTTCCATATAGAGTAGTAATTATTAACCACCCCTGACTAGTAAACTATAGTACAGTTTTTCCCTATAAATTAAAGTCACTTAATTTACATTACGTTATATATAAATACATGAGAAAATATATTTAAATGGTCTCTAAGATGCATTTGTTTAATAACAGATTAGTGATATTTACAATGTGTAGATTATGTGTCATGATATGTTTATCATTTGCATGGACTATATAGATCATGTTATAGTGGTTAATTTAAATGTTTTCTTCGTAAAATATCTAAAGAAATGTGTCTCAAAAACATTATTACAAAGGTGTTTCAGGGGATTCCTATGATGTGGTTCAATCACACTAATGGCAGTCATGCAGTAATTTTAAAGATTCTTGCCTTTGTGAAGTTTGTCATCTTGCTGCAAAGATGATGAATTTGCTTCATTTTTTTTTAATTTTGCTTTTTTCAAGTTTTTATTTTTATTAGCTTAGACTATTTTAAAAGAAGGGGGTTTTATCATATTTGTCCTGGCGTTGGTGAAGCGCAAACTAGGACTCATGATAGTACTGAAAAAGGAAAACTGACGTACAAGAATGCAGTAGAATAATAACAGTCGGCTAGATTTAGAGTTTGGCGTTAGCCGTCAAAACCAGCGTTAGAGGATCCTAACGCTGGTTTTGGGCTACCGCTGGTATTTAGAGTCAGTCAGGAAAGGGTCTAACGCCGCAGAAAAAAGTCAGTAGTTAAGAGCTTTCTGGGCTAACGCTGGTTCATAAAGCTCTTAACTACTGTGCTCTAAAGTACACTAACACCCATAAACTACCTATGTACCCCTAAACCGAGGCCCCCCACATTGCCGCCACACTATTAAAAAAATTTAACCCCTAATCTGCCGACCGCACACCGCCGCCACCTACGTTATCCCTATGTACCCCTAATCTGCTTCCCCTAATACCGCCGACACCTACATAATATTTATTAACCCCTAATCTGCCGCCCCCGCTATCGCTGACACCTGCATATTTTTTTTAACCCCTAATCTGCCGCTCCGTACACCGCCGCAACCTACATTATACCTATGTACCCCTAATCTGCTGCCCCTAACACAGCCGACCCCTATATTATATTTATTAACCCTAATCTGCCGCCCCCAAAGTCGCCTCCACCTACCTACAATTATTAACCCCTAATCTGCCGACCGGACCACACCGCTACTATAATAAATGTATTAACCCCTAAAGCTAAGTCTAACCCTAACACTAACACCCCCCTAACTTAAATATAATTTAAATCTAACAAAATAAATTAACTCTTATTAAATAAATTATTCCTATTTAAAGCTAAATACTTACCTGTAAAATAAACCCTAATATAGCTACAATATAAATTATAATTATATTGTAGCTATTTTAGGAATAATATTTATTTTACAGGCAACTTTGAATTTATTTTAACCAGGTACAATAGCTATTAAATAGTTATTTACTATTTAATAGCTACCTAGTTAAAATAATTACAAAATTACCTGTAAAATAAATCCTAACCTAAGTTACAATTAAACCTAACACTACACTATCAATAAATTAATTAAATATAATACCTACAATTATCTACAATTAAACCTAACACTACACTATCAATAAATTAATTAAATACAATACCTACAAATAAATACAATTAAATAAACTAACTAAAGTACAAAAAATAAAAAATAACTAAGTTACAAAAAATAAAAAAAATATTTACAAACATTAGAAAAATATTACAACAATTTTAAACTAATTACACCTACTCTAAGCCCCCTAATAAAATAACAAAGCCCCCCAAAATAAAAAAATGCCCTACCCTATTCTAAATTAAAAAAGTTCAAAGCTCTTTTACCTTACCAGCCCTGAAAAGGGCCATTTGCGGGGCATGCCCCAAAGAATTCAGCTCTTTTGCCTGTAAAAAAAACACATACAATACCCCCACCACCCACATACCCCTAATCTAACCCAAACCCCCCTTAAATAAACCTAACACTAAGACCCTGAAGATCTCCCTACCTTGTATTCACCACACCGGGTTCACCGATCGGTCCAGAAGAGCCTCTGATGTCTTCATCCAAGCCCAAGCGGGGGCTAAAGAGTGACGTCCATCCTCCGGCTGAAGTCTTGATCCAAGTGGCAAATGAAGAAGTCCATCTTCGGGAAGAAATCTTCATCCTATCCGGGCAGAAGAGGACATCCGGACCGGCAAACATCTTCATCCAAGCCGCATCTTCTATGTTGTTCCATCCGATGACGAGCGGCTGATCTTGAAGACCTCCGGCGCGGATCCATCCTCTTCGTTCGACGTCCAACTGAAGAATGAAGGTTCCTTTAAGGGACGTCATCCAAGATGGCGTCCCTCGAATTCCGATTGGCTGATAGGATTCTATCAGCCAATCGGAATTAATGTAGGAAAATTCTGATTGGCTGATAAATATGCTCTACGCTCCCTTTTTTGGAGCCTAACGCAGCCCTTCTGTGAAATCTAAATACCAGCGGTATTTAAAAGGTGCGGGGAAAAAAAAGCATGCGTAGCTAACGCACCCCTTTGGCCGCAGAACTCTAAATCTAGCCGAGTGTTTATTATGAACTTATTGCAATAACATTAATTAGTCATCAGCTTGTAAATCTATCACAACTAAGCAGTTACAATATAGTAACACAATGCAGTGATTAAACTATAAATGCAATACTTATCTTTGGGTTTCAGATAAGGTATTAATAGCATGCAACAGTGCTGAGAGTCATCATTCAGTGAAACACAGGCCAGGCAGCAGATGCCACAGGTGCTCTATGAAACTTATCTCTAAGATGTTACCCACAGACTTCTCTGCCCCCCTTAGAAATTCTATTAATTAAAAGTTTCATGTAGCAGTAGGGTGGCCATATAGCCGCTTTAAAACAGGACACATATGAAAAATACATATGTCAGGGTTCTTATAATGGAACAGTATTCAAAACATTTCTTTTAACAGCCCTGACATTTATATTTTTCAGATGTGTCCTGTTTTAATATGTCCACCCTATGTAGAAGGCATGGCTAACATTATGTCAATCATATTATTTCATTTAGCAAGCATTTTAGCAAAAAATGAGTGTACTCAGAACAAGCAAATATTCTCCCACTAGTGCCTAGCACTATCTGTCTATTGGAATGTCACATCCCTCAACCAAGATAAGAACATCTGCTATGAGAACTAAAGGGAATACAACGTTTATTTAGAAAAGGCAATACTCTTAAAGGCATATGTGATTGATATATATATATATATATATATATATATATACTGTATGTATGCATATTGTATATATGTTTTCTAAAATCAAGGCTTTAATATGAACTGCTAATACTTTAAGGGCCAGATTACAAGTGGAGTGCTAAATATCGCTTTCGTGAAAGTAATATATTTGCGCTCCACTGTGTAATACCAATGCACGCTCATGAGAGCCAGCCTCCATAGGCTTGCATGGGAGCCTCGTTCTGATGCCGTCAGAGAACAATTAAACAGTTAGGGCTAGATTACAAATGTATAATTTAGAGCTCCACTTGTAATCTAGCTCCACTTGAAAAATTTCCAATCCCTTACAGAGGGCGTTTTTGCAATGCTGGTATCTTTCACAATTAGGCTTGTTCTGAGTGTTGGACAGTTACAATATAGTCAGCTGCAAATTGTGGATGTGATGAGGGGCGGCAAGTACAAATATTTTTTAATTACCCAATTGTCAAGTTACAATGTTGCAGGGAGAGGTTTCTATTTAATATAAGGTTCACAAATGTGTTTTATTGAAAGTGGACCCATGAGACAACAGGAGTCCAATGCACATAGTTTCATTCCATAAACAAAGTATGAATATTACTGTAGGACATTTCTATTCTTCTAGCACATTATACAGTCCTTGCTTCTTTTTCAGTAGAAATTGTATTATTCTTGTCCCACCTGTCAGCATATTCCCAGCAGGGAGGCCTCATTTGTTATGTCTGAAAGCCGTTCTAGGCAATTATCAAGTTCAAAATTTCAATTTAACGAGCAATTGCATTTCCTTTGTCATTGTGTAGGATTTAGTCTGCGTTATGAAACAGTTGTGGTGTGACAGGAACAGTGAACTCACAATATACTTATTGCACAGAGCATGCACTGACATTTAGATTGTGGTAAATTGTTTCTGAAATATTTCCAAAATTATTAGCATTTTGTATTGTAAAAAATGAGTTACTTCTCATAATTTGATAAGGCTTTAGTTGGTAACGTTTGTGTTATATTCTCCTGAAGTCATTTTAATTTAATGTTTGTATAGTTATATTAAAGGGTCATACAATCAATGTTTATATATGGAAAGTATATATCAGCAATTAACGTCTGGAATGCAAAAGAAAACTGCACATAAAATAAATATTTTAAATGCATTCTGTTACCAAAATGTGCTTTGTTTTTAGCCTAAGGATATTCTTTTTAAAAAAACAACTTGGGAGATGTATATCTTATTTCCGCTGCTGTGGACAATAAGGGACAGACTTCTGTAGGATGCTCTTCACCCTTTTGTGTAGCAGTGAACCCCCCTACACACACACAATTGTCACAAATTACTGAGAAATTTGGCACAATAAATATTCAAATCTCTCTACAATGTTGCTATATATTTTATGGAAGATTCAAGTTTTAGTTCAATTTCCCATATACGGCTAGATTACAAGTGGCGCGTTATAGGTTGAGCACAAGCGATATCGGGTTTTCACTGCCATTTGTGCACAAGTTAAATTCCGCTCATATTACAAGTTGAAAGTAAATGCGAACGCATCAGCGCAATTGTTATTTGCACTAGAATTATTACAGCAAACTCACAGCTCTGGTTAACTATTATGGGAGACAAAAAAGTGTCACAAAACACATCAAAAATACATTTAACTAAGATCATTAAGAACTTCGGTAAATTAAGCTACTATAAGCTTAACATTACAAAGACGGAAGCACTCCCCATACATATACCGCCTGATGACCTCACACGGCTCCAAAGAAAATATCAGTTCCATTGGAACAAATCTTCTCTTAAGATTTTAGGAATATCCCTTAGTCCAGACCCATCTATCACTGTAACCCAAAATTACTCAGACAGACTTCCGGAATTTAAGAAACTTCTAGACACTTGGGAATTTCGAGAAATTTCCTGGACTGCTCGCATTGCTGCGATAAAAATGTCTTTTCTCCCCAAAATATCTTATCTCTTTAGATCCATACCATACAATATACGGAAGTCCACTCTAAATAAAATGCAGAGCCTGATAACGACTTACGTATGGAAAGACAAGAGATCCAGAACCTCCAGACGGACTCTGGAGAAACCAATTGAACAAGGAGGCCTGCCTCTCCCAAACCTTATAAATTATTATTACGCGGCCAGACTTTCACATTTATTAGCTTGGAATAATACAGAACGACTCTCGAGATGGCATATGCTCGAATCGGAACTTCTCCCACTCACAATCTCACTTGCAGATCTCCTGTGGATCCCCGCCCATCATAGACAACATCTGAACATTATACTGCAGATATTTAAACATGCTTTCCAGTTGTGGGATCAAATTAGGCACAACCCAGATATATCTCCTCATCTGTCGCCTACGCTCACTATCCCAGGGGCACTTTTTTGCCTACCAGATTCCCATCCTGAAGCATGGCACAACAGACAGATACTGCTAGTGACGGACTTTTACGATAATGACAGGTGGCTCTCACATCCTACTTTATGTGCTAAATTCCAAATCCCGATTAACCTTAGCTTTGAGGCATACCGCCTAAGCACGCGCCTTAGTACATGGGGATACCCAAAGACAGAACTTAGACAACCCTCACCATGGGAATCTATGTGACAACAAGCATCTAGTATTTCGCATCCCCTCTCCTCACACTACAACTTACTTAACAATTCACACACCCCACATAAGATTTCACAGCATGTCGTCTGGGAGAGGGAGCTAGGTTTTTCTGTTGACATTGAAATCTGGCAAGCCAGAATTACAGCAACTAAAAAGTTATTACATTGTGCCACCCTTTGGGAGTTACACTACAAAATCCTCATCCGCTGGCACCTAGTCCCAGCTACATTACACAGAATCTATAACACTCACACATCCGATTGTTGGAGACGTTGTGGACACATAGGTACAGCACAACACATCTGGTGGTCTTGTCCGTTCATCCAGCCATTGTGGAAAAAAGTTTATATCCTTCTCCACGCATTAGGAATCACCATACAGCATATCCCAGAGACAGCCCTACTCCACTTCCAGATGTCAAACCTTGTCCCCCCAAAGGAAGCCCTTGCGATCTATGTTCTCATGGCCATGAAATTGACCATATCTAGATCATGGAAGAAAGAGAGTCCCCCATCTCCCTCGCAGGTCCTGGCTGTGATCCAACATATTGGACAAATGGAGCAGTACTCATATAAGGTACTAGACAAGATTGACTCATTCTTTGAGATCTGGTCCCCGTGGCTTATGAAATTCCCTAATTGGGATACAACCCGAATCATAAATCCTCTCACCTAGGTTCCCCCCGCTTCTTTATTTCCCTCGTATACACCGACCCTCTTGTGCCAGCCCTTAGGCTGTTTGCTCCCCTCTCTTCTTTCCCTCCCCCCCCCCCCTTTTTTTTTTCTTCTCTCTTTCTCCCGCTCCCTTCTCCCCTCCTCCTCACCCCCCCTCCCCGGATCACATATTACTTCATTGCTATACCTCTGCAGAGTATACATACTCTAAACCTGCACCTATATACCCATATATATACCGCTGAGATAACTACTCATCCATGTTGTACATTATGCAAACTCCCTTCTTTTAAAAATAAAAGAAAATAAGGAACTGAGACTGTATTGATTCACTATTTAGATCATTGCTTCTTCACAAGATTGCCCAAAATATGAAACTGCGACACAATTCTTTTGGAATGCATATTGGCTGTACAACGAAAATGACTATGTCAAATTTTGTCAATGTCTTCTCTGTTTATCCAATGATCTTATCGTCAAAATGTTATTGTTTTATTCTGGTCTCAATAAAAAAAATAATAATAAATAAATACATTTAACAGCACAGTTACACTCATAATATCACTATTTAATAAAAAGTATTTTTTAAACATTGTATAAAAAAGTTAAAGGGCTCAAAGGTATGAGGGTTCAGGTGTTAGAAAAAAAGGACTGCAAAGTGCTTTAACATAGAGATACATACATACACATGTCTAAAGATGTATATTTATGTGTGTGTGTGTGTATATATATATTTATATATATATATATATATATATATATATTTATATATATATATATTTATATATTGAAATATATACTAGGCGATAAGCTTGCCCAGAGGGCAGTCTATTTAAAAAAAACTGCAAACCCCAAAACTATTACAGAAAATTACAGAAATTACAGAAATTACAGAAAAAAATAAACAAAGGTATCCAAAATAAAAAATTTAAACCTAATCTAATACCCCTATAAAAAAATAAAAAAAATAAAAACACCCCCTAATCTAATACTAAACTACCAATAGCCCTTAAAAGGGCTTTTGTAGGGCATTGCCCTAAGTTAAACAGCTCTTTTACCTAAACAAATTACCAATTACCCCCTAACAGTAAAAACCCCCACCCACCAAACCCCCCAAAATAAAAAAACCTAACACTAAAAACAAAACCTATACTAACCATTGCCCCTAAAGGGGCATTTGTATGGGCATTGCCCTTAAAAGGGCATTCAGCTCTTTTACTGCCCTTAAAAGGACAATCAGCTCTTTTCCAGTACAAAATACTCTAATCTAAAAAAAAAAAAAAGCCAACCCCCCCAAAAAAGCCTAAGACTAAGCCCCAAATAGGTACTCACCGTTCCTGAAGTCTGGCGAGAAGGTCTTCTTCCAGACAGCTCCATCATCTTCAATCCTTATCTGGAATGAAGACAGCGCAGAGCGGAGTTGCGGAGCTGGCTTCCCCAATTGCATGGATCCTCAACAGCGTGGAGAATCCTCTTCATTCTATGTCCGTTGTACACTGAAGATTGAATGCAAGGTACCGCATTCAATTTGGGGAACCTTGCATTCCTATTGGCTGAAATTTTGAAATCAGCCAATAGGATGAGAGCTACTGAAATCCTATTGGCTGTTCAAAACAGCCAATAAGATTTCAGTAGCTCTCATCCTATTGGCTGATTTCAAAATTTCAGCCAATAGGAATGCAAGGTACCCCAATAAAATTGGGTACCTTGGATTTAATCTTCAGTGTGCGCCGGACGATGCATGAAGAGGAGCCTCCACGCCGCCAAAGAGCCTCTGCGCCCCCGAGGACCGCCGACACCAAGGACCGCCGCTGAGGATCCACGCATTGGGGAAGCCACGCTGCCTTCGCTCCTGATGAAGATAGAAGGTGATGGAGCCAGCTGGAAGGAGACCTTCTCCGCCGGACTTCAGGATCGGTGAGTACCTATTTGGGGCTTAGTTTTAGGATTTTTTTTAAGGGCAGTAAAAGAGTTGAATGCCCTTTTAAGGGAAATGCTCATACAAATGCCCCTTTTGGGGCAATGGGTAGTTTAGGTTTTTTTTTTAGTCGTAGGTTTTTTATTTTACTCTACTAGATAGGGGGCGCCCTCAGTGTATATACAATACACTAAAGATTGATATCTAATATTTACAGGAGGATTTTTCCTAGCCAAAATTTGTGATTACAAAACAACATATGATAGCACAATGAATATGGCTAAATGTATAAAACAATAAAATTAAATACAATATCACCAACAAATGATAGAATTGATTATACACTGTTTAAGAAGAGAAATTAGTCTCTTGATATATATAGATGGTAGTAGGTGCTGGCAACAATCAGAAAATGGGCAAATAATCCCTTGATGAGAAGATAGTAGTGGGTACTGGCAGCAATCTGTAGAGGACCCGGCCTGGATCCCAAGACAACAATCTAAAAATAGAAGAAAGGACAGATGCGCCACATGGCCCAATATTGTTTGTTCCAAGGATATATATAATAGTGGTGTGTTGAATTACACTCACGTGTATTAGAGCACTCCAAATAGTGCAGTAGGAGCAGTCTGGGATCTATAACAGTCACCCAGCAGACCGACCTCTTGGAGGAATGGATAATCTGTGATGTGAAATACAAAAAGACACAAAGGTGCCTATATGGCCTAGTACAGTTTAAACCATGGAGCAAGTATTATGGGTGGTATGATATATACTCACATATGTTGTAGCATCTCCAATAATGCCAATAAAGCAGGAAGGGAACAATATGGTCACTCAACAGACTTATATAAGGCAAACAGCATAGACCAAAACTCCAAGATGTCCAATGGGCCAAAACCCCTAACAGTATTTTTTAAATGAAAAAATAATCCAAGAGCGCCTGTAAGTAGACGAAGGAAGATATAAACAGATTAACTAGGTTCAGTTATTTATTACAAATCATAAAACATAAAACATAATTATAAATAACATGGATCCATGTATACTACATACATATAGAAACAATAAAAACAATCCGAATGTGAAAACAATTTGCAAACAGTTTTCAAATATTTTTCAAATATAATTTGCAAACAGTTGTCAAATATAACAATTGAACAGTTAAAAATTGTTAAAAATGATCGCCAATTATAACAATGAGAATAAAGTTCCTATGAAGTCTCAGCAATTAGGAAGATAAACAAATGGGAGTCATCAGAAGATCTTTAAAAAAAATAAAAACAATAAAAACAATAAAAAGGATCTTAAATGACAAAACCAAAAATGTGCTTGGATAATAAAAAATCAGTGAAAAAATCCAGTGAAAAAATCCGTTGAAAAAGTTCAGTGATATAATAAAAGTATGTAAAATACAAAAATATCAAAATATAAGATTACGAAAGACACAAGTGAAACAATGTGTGTGAAAGGTACTTGTGAAGGAATATGCAAAAATATGAAATAAATGAATAATGGGGACCCCAAAAAGAAAAATATAAAAAATATAAAAAAATGAAAAAAATATTGAAAAAATTATTATAGTAATGTGGTCAAAAAAAGAGTTCAGTGATATGTGTAATCCAAATGAGTGGTCAGTTAATTATTAATGAGTGCTCCTCCTAGTTGAGTGTTTTCTTAAAAGTAAATTTCCAAGTGTATCCGTGTAAGTGATGATGGTTTTTCCTTTTAATTAAATAACTGTGCTTTTCCTTTCAGTGATATCTTTAGTGGTTCCCGTAAATTAAAAAAATAACATAGTGCAATAACATTTCAAAACCTAAATAATATTGAAATAATGCTCACCAATTTGTCAACGCGTTTCAGCCTCTTTATAGGCCTTTTTCAAGACTATATTGTGGTGAGTAATGGTGGCTCTATTTATGTGTATTGGTAACCAATGGGTTGTTGTAATTTTGGCGCTAAAAAATCATTGGTCTTGACCTGGAAGTGTTCTTTGTATTTCACTTCCGTTTTTATGTTTGGTACTTCAATTGTTGTTGTATTTTATCTATTATTAGTCTTTACTGTGTTATACCCGATAGGTCAGTTATATAGAGATGTTTGTTTAAAACAATTTGTTTAAAACAATCGTTCCGTATCTACACATATGAGCGCCAAACCGGAAGTCACATAATGTTTATTTACTTCCGGTATGTAGTTGTGGATAATTGTTTAAAATAATCGCTTAGCAAGCAAAGGCAATGCTATAGAGACATTCGACACCATGATCAGTAATGAGATCAGAGATATCAATCATAAAAAACTGATTAATCACAAACACAATCTTTCCAAAGAACAAATGGAAACTATAAAGACCCTGGAAAAGAATCACGCCTTGGTTATCAAACCAGCAGATAAAGGTGTCGTAGTCTTAAATAAGATAGACTACGACCAAGAATGCGACAGAATCTTATCGGATCGACAGACGTACGAAATATGAAGAAAAAATCCAATCGAGATCTTCAAAAAGGAATTAGAAGAATTGTTGGGAGAGGCCAAAAGAGTGGGAATTTTAAATGAGAAAGAGTTTAAATACATAAATACTAAATATCCAATCACTCCAGTCCTATATTACCTCCCCAAGGTTCACAAATCGCTCGACAAACCCCCCGGTCGGCCGATAATATCAGGGATAGGGGGTCTGTCAAGTAATCTATCCGAATATATAGATAGATTGCTACAGAAATACGTCACCCAATTACCGTCATACTTGAGGGATTCGACTCAAGTACTAAACAAATTAGAACATTTAGAATGGGGAGAAAATTATACACTTGTCACATGTGACGTCACATCCCTCTACACCAGTATACCGCACAAAGGAGGTATAGAGGCGGTGGATTTCTTTTTGAGGAAAGATGGTAATCTACCTGAACTACAGAGGGATTTAATCCTCAATGGGATACGGTTTATTCTGACCCATAATTATTTCAGCAACAATGGAGTATTCTTTAAACAAATATGTGGTACAGCCATGGGGACCAGGTTCGTGCCTAGCTATGCTAACCTATACATGGGCTATTGGGAACTCATTTTTTGGGAGTCATGCCCAGCTAGCGCGGACCTGGTCCTCTACAACAGGTACATAGACGATATCATTATGATATGGAAAGGGTCTAAGGAGGATTTAGAACATACCATGAGAGTCATGAACAACAACACCTGTAACCTTAAATTCACATATGAGATGAGCAACAAGACAATCAACTTTCTAGATCTAAAAATAGATATTATTGAAGGCAAAATAGAGACGTCCACTTTCTTTAAGGAAGTGGACTGCAACAATTATATCCATCGAGTAAGTTGTCACCTCAACAGATGGAAGACCAATATACCGAAAGGACAATTTTTGAGATTAAAGAAAAATTGTTCCAATTCCACTAAGTGGTAAGAACAAGCTGTTATCCTTAAAGATACATTTCTGTAAGGGGTTATGATGAGGAATCCTTAACTCAAACTATGGAAGAAGTCAGGAAGAAAAATCGGAAAGATCTCCTGGTATATAAACCTAAGAAAGTGACTAGCTATTCCGAAGACTATCCACTCACTATCCCATTCATAACAGAATACAACGAAAATAGGCATATTGTTGAAAAGATTATAGAGAAACATTGGTCACTCCTAAAAAATGATGAAATAATAGGGGATAAATTGACGACACGACCAGTCTTCATATATAGGAAGACCGATAATCTTAAGAACAAACTGTCCCCCAGTATACCTAAGAAAGTATCCAACAGGACAAGAGATGTATTTGGCAGAGAGATCAAAGGGTTTTTCCTGTGTCTAAACTGTAAAGCCTGCAAAAGGGGTGTTAAAACTAAAGAATTCACTTCTTTTAACTCGAAGGTGAAATATAGGATTAATGATCTTATAAGATGCAGTGACAGAGGGGTTGTCTATCTAATATGGTGCAGTTGTGGACTCCAATACATAGGACAAACGTCCAGAACCCTCAAGGATCGTATTAGAGAACACTTACTAAAGATCGAACATGAAAGCACGGAGACAGCACTTTATAGACATTTCACCAATCACCATCGAGCTAGTCATAAGGATTTTTATTATATAGGCATACAAATAGTGATACCTAACTGGAGGGGAGGTGACTATGAGAGACGCCTACTAACTACTGAATCCATATGGATTTTTAATATTGACTGTTTATACCCCAGAGGTTTGAATAATAGAGAGGACCTCTCACATTTATTGAGTATTAAGAACCCTTGACACTCAGACAACAGATAACAGTTAGTTTTGCATGTATCTTCATACTAGCTTTCCATAGCCAAGTGTTAATTAATACTGTACACCTATCCACCTGAGTCCTGTTCCAATACTATTTATTTATTTAAAGAAACTGTAAGGTCCCCTGTACGCATTCTAGTTTTAATATCAGTTTTTTCAGGTTTAATATCCGTTTTAAATAACAACTAGTTTATTTAGTTATTTACTTAATCGTGTTCTGTTATGAGATTGTCCAATTTATACTATTCCTATACAATGTGCTCCAAGACATTAATTTTTGAGTTTTATGCAGTTTTTTAGAAAGGATTTTAGAGACCCCACTGTAAAGGTTATAACTGATGCTATTTTTTATGTATTTTTATGCTGTTAAAATAATTGATGTACTTTTATGTATTCTTATGTTATGTAATTTATGTTATGCAAACAATCCGTTTTATATTCTTACATATTTTTAGGCAATTTATGATTCTTTATACTAATGTATTTTGTATTAATATTGGCCTATTTATGTATCTCTTATGAGATACCATTGTTCATCTCAATGTCAATAAGGTTCGAATATATTTTTTATATATATTTTTAAGCAATTTATGATTTTTTTATCAATGTATTTTATATTAATATTGGCCTATTTATATATCTCTCACGAGATATCATTGTTTATCTCAATGTCAATAAGGTCCGAATATAAATCCATTCGATATACGTAAGACAATTATCGCTATTTAGCATCACTGTCCCAAAAGATATCCACCGTTATCTAGTATATAGCATGAAGACCGAAAACCGGAAGTATACATACAACATGGGACTTCCGGTTTGAACATAGCACTGAAACCGAAACCGGAAGTAAACACACACCATGTGACTTCCGGTTTGACGCTCATGAAGCAATTATTTTAAACAATTATCCACAACTACATACCGGAAGTAAATAAACATTATGTGACTTCCAGTTTGACGCTCATATGCGTAGATACGGAACGATTGTTTTAAACAAATTGTTTTAAACAAACATCTCTATATAACTGACCTATCGGGTATAACACAGTAAAGACTAATAATAGATAAAATACAACAACAATTGAAGTACCAAACATAAAAACGGAAGTGAAATACAAAGAACACTTCCAGGTCAAGACCAATGATTTTTTAGCGCCAAAATTACAACAACCCATTGGTTACCAATACACATAAATAGAGCCACCATTACTCACCACAATATAGTCTTGAAAAAGGCCTATAAAGAGGCCGAAACGCGTTGACAAATTGGTGAGCATTATTTCAATATTATTTAGGTTTTGAAATGTTATTGCACTATGTTATTTTTTTAATTTACAGGAACCACTAAAGATATCACTGAAAGGAAAAGCACAGTTATTTAATTAAAAGGAAAAACCATCATCACTTACACGGATACACTTGGAAATTTACTTTTAAGAAAACACTCAACTAGGAGGAGCACTCATTAATAATTAACTGACCACTCATTTGGATTACACATATCAGTGAACTCTTTTTTTGACCACATTACTATAATAATTTTTTCAATATTTTTTCATTTTTTTATATTTTTTATATTTTTCTTTTTGGGGACCCCATTATTCATTTATTTCATATTTTTGCATATTCCTTCACAAGTACCTTTCACACACATTGTTTCACTTGTGTCTTTCATAATCTTATATTTTGATATTTTTGTATTTTACATACTTTTATTATATCACTGAACTTTTTCAACGGATTTTTTCACTGGATTTTTTCACTGATTTTTTATTATCCAAGCACATTTTTGGTTTTGTCATTTAAGATCCTTTTTATTGTTTTTATTGTTTTTATTGTTTTTAAAGATCTTCTGATGACTCCCATTTGTTTATCTCCCTAATTGCTGAGACTTCATAGGAACTTTATTCTCATTGTTATAATTGGCGATCATTTTTAACAATTTTTAACTGTTCAATTGTTATATTTGACAACTGTTTGCAAATTATATTTGAAAAATATTTGAAAACTGTTTGCAAATTGTTTTCACATTCGGATTGTTTTTATTGTTTCTATATGTATGTAGTATACATGGATCCATGTTATTTATAATTATGTTTTATGTTTTATGATTTGTAATAAATAACTGAACCTAGTTAATCTGTTTATATCTTCCTTCGCCTACTTACAGGCGCTCTTGGATTATTTTTGTATTAGTAACTTTCTTTAGGGAAGCTAGATACCCTATTACCCAGGAGCTATAAGGAAGCAGGTGAGCGCTGTTAGTCATCTGTACTATACAGTATTTTTTAAATGTAAAAGAGCTGTTTAACTTAGGGCAATGTCCTACAAAAGGCCCTTTTAAGGGCTATTGGTAGTTTAGTTTAGATTAGGTTTTTATTTTGGGGGCCTTTTTATTTTTATAGGGATTAGGTTTAATTTTTTTTAAAAATTAAAATTTTAGATGATTTTTTTGTAATTTAATGTTAGGTTTTATTATTTTAAGTGTAACTTAGTATTGGAGTTAAATTAGGGGGTGTTAGGTTAGGGGACTTAGTAATTAAATTAGTTTTTTGCATTGTGGGGGGTTGGCAGTTTAGGAGTTAATAGGTTAATTAGGTTTATTACAATGTGGGGGTTTGGTGGTTTAGGGGTTAATAGGTTAATTAGGTTTATTGCAATGTGGGGGGTTGGCGGTTTAGGAGTCAATAGGTTAATTAGGTTTATTGCGATGTGGGGGGTTGGCGGTTTAGGGGTTAGTAGGTTAATTAGGTTTATTGCGATGTGCGGGTTTGTTGGTTTAGGGGTTAATAGGTTAATTTGGTTTATTGCGATGTGGGAGTTTGTCGGTTTTGGGGTTAATTACTTTATTATTTTGCGATGTTGGTGGTTTCGGTGTTTGTTAAAACTTCGTGCGGGAGCTTAGGTTTTTTGTTATACTTGCGGTTAGTTTTTTTTTATTTCTTGCGGGCGGTAACGTGTTTTTTTGTTGTTTCGTGCAGGCGGTTGCGTTTTTTGTGTGTTTTTTTAAGGCTTCATTTGCCTACACTGCATCCAGGTGGATTCCTAAAATGGCAGGGTGGCCCTGCCATTTTCAGAATCCACCGGGATGCAGCTTTGGTGCATCCAGGTGGATTCTTTTGGCTGCGCACACAGCCAACATTCTTTTGGCTGCCTCAAGCAGCCAACATTCCTTTGAGGATGTGTGCGCAACTGGCAACGGCGACGGATGCGTTACAAACACAATTATAGTATAGATACATATGTTTATATGTGTGTACATATTTATTTATAGGTGTATATATGTATTTACATACATATACACATAAAAATATATATATACATATATGGATATATATATATATATATATATATATATATATGTGTGTGTGTGTGTGTGTGCATTGGAGCCCTTCGCAGTCAAGTAGCTGAAAACATAAAAAATCGTATTTATGCAATATTCATATTTAATAAAGTGTTTATATGTGTTTGTACTTGTGACGATTAAATCTTTCCACTCACGTGGAATCATGTTCAAGGGAATCATTCTTCATCCTTTGGTAGGTTACCTCCAGCTCTGGTGCAGCTAGAGATTTGTCCATCCCCAGCCTCCCCTCCAGGTCCCCCAAAGTTTCACACAGTACTTCAGTTGGTGCAGGGCCCTCTACTGGCCCTTCCAGGTTGCAGGTGTTGTCTTCTGGGGCATACTGACAAAGCATCCGGCCCAAATCATCCCCCAGCAAAACATCAACAGGGATATCCGCAGAAATCCCCACCACCTGCAAACCTTTTCCCACACCCCAATCAAGGTACAATTGTGCCACAGGCACTGCAGGGCAAACACCCAAAATTCCTTGAATCAACAGAGTCCTCCCTGGTATAATGTACTCCAGCTTTACAATTTCAGGATGCACCAAGGTAACCAAAACTCCACTATCCCTTAGTCCTGTTGCCTCCTTGTCACCCACAGATACCCTCTGTAGGTTATCTCTCCGCTTTTTCCTTTGGAACCCACCAACAAACAAAACAGATGCTGGTCCCCCAGCCACATTCCCACCCTCAGGCTTCTTCTTTTCTGGGCAGGTGAAACTCAGATGCCCCATCTGGTTACAAGTAAAACACTGACGGGTATCTCCCTGGCCCAGTGTGGCCCCTGCAACAACACAGAGCAGCGCTCAAAGGAAAGTCTCCTTAACTTCAGTTTACAGCCTGCACTGAGAGACAGCCGTACCTTTAGTAACACGCTCCCACTACAGGTGGTCGCCAGATGATGACGTCATCGGTGCTAGCCAAGCGATTGAGCACTCCATCAACGATCCACACAGAAATCCAGAATCAGCAACAAAAAGGCAGCACCCGGTATATCCACACATCCAAATGACAGGATGCAATATTAAATGCAAATGGGTCATTGAGGAAGTGCAATATGTGAATAACGAAACATGTTTGACCTTTTTTCTGTTATGAGGTGTACTATGTACCGTGTTTTATAGTGCCTATTAAATTAATTTGCATTTTACTATTGTATTCTGTCATTTGGATGTGTGTATATACCGGGTGCTGTCTTTTTGTTGCTGATTCTGATAATCATTAGACAGGTCTGCAGCCTCTGCCACTGTTTTGGGCTTTCTGTCCAGAATTCATTCTCTGGCCTCAGGACTCTGTGTCTGCAGGTACTGCTCCAAGATCATCAAATCCTCCAAAGCCTCATGAGTGAGGACTTTTGGGCCCCCAGTCCACTTTTAGGCCCCCAGGCCCTCAGCTGTGCAACATATTCTGTGCAGCTGTCACCTGCTCTTTGGTGGAGACTCTGTAGAATTCTGGAGTGAGGTTAAAACTTTTCAATAAGGCTGTTTTTATAGCCTCATAATCCTTGTCATCCTCCACTTGCAGTGAAGCAAATACATCCAGGGCTTTACCCTTCAAGCAAGGAGCTAATTAGCGAACCCATTGCTCTGGGGGCAGCTGATACTGCTTGCATACTTTCTCAAAGCCCCTCAGAAAAAGATCCAAGTCAGTGTCTTTTTTTTACATTGAAAAATACTCCAGACAGGGCTTCTCTGCTGCTGGTACCCCGCGATTACTGGTTTGGGGAGACAGGCTGGTTCTGTTAATCCGCAAAACCTCTAGGTCATATCTCCGTTGAGCCTCCTTTTCCTCTCTCTCTCTCTCTCTCTCTTAGCAGCCTCTCTCTCTCTCTGCAGCCTCCCTCTCTCTCTCTGTAGCCTCCCTCTCTCTCTCTGCACCCTCCCTCTCTCTCTCTCTCTCTCTCTCTCTGCACCCTCCCTCTCTCTCTCTCTGCAGCCTCCCTCTCTCTTTCCTTTTCTCCACTTGATACTTGAGGATCAATTCCATTTTTAGTTTGGGTTCAGCATCCCCAAAGTACCTGAGTGCTGTTTGTATCTCAGACTCCATGGCACTCAAAGGGTTAACAGTGTTAGGTACCAGCTCTTGGGTTACAGGTTCCACAGTAACCCTTTCTGTGTCTGTTTCCTGCTCTGCTTTATGCAGCTCCTGGACCAACTGCTCCTTTGTTTTGCCAAAAGTTGCTATAGCCCTCTCTTGATAAAGCAATTCCAGTGACTTCTTGGGCATCTTTCTTTATCCCTCCATACTGAGAGTAGAGACAGACAAGAGGGAAGGGGAAAGAAATGCTTTCTTTGCACTTAATGTCTTAATTTTGTCTTTGGGAAATTATACTAAAACATGCAATTTCTTTTAGTATTATACAAACAGCACTAAAAAACTCTCCACTGCTGCCAACCAGTTTGTGATGATTAAGCCTTTCCACTCACTTCACTCGTCACAAATGGGGAGGGGTGTGGGCATGAAGGGGTTAATAGCACTAATCCTCTGGTTCCCTAAAACCTTTAAATCTACAAAGAAAACTAAAATCCACTAGAAACCTAAATAGCTGCACTATCAGGGTCTATAAAGGAGGTGCGCCAATATAAATCAAAATATGAGCGTATATAAAATCAATTCTCAAGCCTGGTAGTATAGGGGCATAGATAAAGACCATACAGGATAAACTATAAAATATTAAATATTAAATGATTGTTAATAATACAAAAACCTAAATAACATAAAATTGTGTATATTTAATATGCCTATCAAAGTCCCAAATCAGAAGAGTAAATATAATTATAAAAGTCCAAATGAACCATTGACCAGATCCCACGACGTACAGCAGCTCTCTCCAAAAGTAGCAGGAAGAAAATACAGTCCTAGAAGACAAAAAACGAGAGGCGCTCTTGGTGCAGCAAATTCCAAACAGATGCAAGTTTTGAATACACAATATAACATGTACTCACAAGTGAAGTTGCACAAGCAGTGCAATATCGTGCAGGCCGAAACTTCTGAGCCGTTCGGCTGACTCGCAGTGGCTAAAGCAGATGGTATCCAGAATGAGGCTCCAATCCTGATACTCGTCACCTCTCAGGAACGCCAACAGAAACCGATCAGTGCTATAGAAATCCAGCACTCGGCTGAGAGTCCAATCAGGTGTTTCACTCCAACAACACCGAGGATAATAAAGGGTCCAGAGCAAGACTTGAAATAACATACACACTTTATTAAAACATATAAAAGTGTTGCTTAGCAACGCGTTTCTCGGCTGAATGCCGTTTCATCAGGCTATTATTTGGTTTATGGTCTTGCTCTATTTAAACCCCTTCTAACAAATTAGCGGCTTTAAAATTTGGCGCGCCTCCTAACCCGGCTCTATTAGATTCCTAACATTGGTTAATACAGCTGAGAGCCAGTATCCAATAAGATTCAACGGTTAGGGCACTCCTCTGAAATGTGGTGCATCGTCATAATCATCATAGTAATGACCGTTGGATTTGTTTGGCTAGCGTATATTACTATTATGCTCATGATAATCCTGGCACAGAATAACAATATATACATAAATATAAAATGTTCCATATACTAGCCTCCACAATACTGTCTAAATACTAAATTGTAGTGTTCACTAATGAACCATATTAGCTTAAGGTTACTACGATACAGAACACCCCTTACGTGCAGTTAACACCTATTGCACCAAAGTAACAAAAAATACATACACAGATATAAAAATCTAAATATATCATTGGGAGAGCTAATTTACTCTAAGTAATGGCACTGGCTCGTAGATGTATAATGTAACACCCCTTGTTACCAACCTTATAAAATAAATACATTCCAATCACATTTGTTATTAGAACAATACATTAATAAAAACATTATTATTGGACAAAATAAAAACAATATATGTATTAAATTGAAAAATAAAAATGATAAAATACAGTAAAATGAAAATAAAAATGAAAATAATAATTATATATAAAATTAAATATAAAATTAAAATTGCCCATGCGAATGAAATTACAAAATAAAATACCAGAAACAGATATATATCATATGATATATGATATATATAATATTTTGTAATTTCATAAGAATATGAAGGTACTCATTGTTCATTCAAGATGTAAACTTACGCTGTATATTGGGGATATAAAAAATATTAGAATTCATTATGCCCCCCTATCTATCTAATCCTAATTTAATGTGTACTGGGAATTTGTGCTTTTATAATATAAGGGATAAAAACATAAACATTATCAAGAATAATTAATATTAAATATGTGATAATTAAGAGTGAATGTAAATAATTACACTAAATCAATTCTATATTGGCGTGTTATGTGTGGAAGGTGTGAATAACCTATGTAGGTATATAAATATCAATACTTTGCCACTAAACATGTATAATGGATATCAAAGTGTATAAAAATAATAATGCTAGGTGAACTCTATATTCGTGTAATGTGTAAGAAAAGTGAGTGACATGTGTGTGTTAGTATATCAAAATTGAACGCTAATCATATAAACATAAATGTAAGTGCTACAGTGAACTAATAAACTATATGTATACCGACAAGTGCATATGTGAGGGGGCAGAGCAGGAGGGGGGGGGGGAGGGGGGGGTTGGGGGGGGGAGGGGGGGTTGGGGGGGGGAAAGGGGAGGGGGGAAGGGGGGGTTAACTCAGATAAAGAGGACAAACTAATGTGGTAATAACAAGCTGATGTAGTAATAACGCCTAAGACTAGAATAAGGCGATAATAAACTTGTGGACAATGAATTACATTAAAAGCGTTAAAAGGCTGCTAGATCCACATTCAAATTCAATCCCATAGGATGAATAGTTTTTAATTTGTGGATCCAGTAAGTCTCCCTTTGTCTTAGTCTCATAAATCTATTATAAAGGTGTGAAATGGGGATTTCTTCAATGGGAATAATTGTGTAACAATTTGGATCACCATTATGTTTTGAATGACAATGTTTAATCACGCTATGCGACTTTTTGTTTCTCAAGATACTACAATAATGTTCAGACCACCTATGGCTAAGGCGTCTAATAGTACGGCCTATATACTGGATTCAACAAATGCAGGATAGCAAATAAATAACATAGTGTGAAGCACAAGATAATCTACTCCTAATTTTGTAAGATTTTTTATTCACAAAGGAATGGAATACCGTCTTTTATTTTCAATATGATCACACATCTTACAATTTTTTATATTACATTTATATGCTCCTCTTATCGGTGGTCGGTAATGATTAGTTCGTTCGTTGGCTGTCCTATTAACTTTAATAATATTCTTGTGTTTTACTACTTTACTTGGTGCTAAGATATTCTTAAAATTTGGTGCTCTTTTATACACTATAGATGGTTTTTCACCTATCAGTTCATTTAAAATAGGATTCCGTTTCAAAATTCTCCAATGTTTGTGCAAAATATCACTAATGAGATTATAGTTACAATTAAATTGTGTAATAAATCTAATTTCTGGAGGTTTAGAAGTTTCCCCAATAGATTCCTTATTTGCTTGAAAATATTTTTCTCTATTTTCGATTTTGGCACGGTTAAAACTTTGTTCTATAATGCTCAAAGGATAGTTTTTTTCTGTAAATCTTTCTTTTAAAATAAGACTTTGTTTTTCATAGTCAGAGAGTTTACTACAGTTACGCCTGATTCTCTTAAACTGTCCATATGGGACATTCCTTTTCCAAGGATAATGGTGATTACTATGAAAATCTAGATAGCTATTGCTATCAACAGTCTTAAAATGAGTACTACTATCTATTCCTCCCATATCATTAAGTGTCAGACATAAATCCAAAAACACCACTGTTTTAGGTTGAATACAACTAGTGAATATCAAACCTTTATCATTACGATTAAGGTGATCCACAAATTCCTGAGCTTCTGCATTGGTCCCTTTCCATAAAAAAATCAAATCATCTATAAACCTGCCATAGAACACCAGGTTCGCCGCAAACTCAGGGCGATATATATATTGCTGTTCATAATGACCCATATACAAATTTGCAAAGCTTGGGGCGAACCTGGTGCCCATGGCAGTTCCTTTAACCTGTAAATAAAATTCATCCTGAAACATAAAATAATTATGCTGTAATATAAATAATATAAGTTGTAAAATAAATTGTTTCTGGAGTGGGGGTATATACCAATCCTCCTCCAAAAAAACAGAAATGGTCTCCACTCCTAAATGATGGGGAATGTTGGAATATAGGGCCTGTACATCACAGGTTATCCACCTAGAGTCTGCAGGGACAATTAATTTGTTTAATTTCATCAAAAGATCGGAGGAATCTCTAATATGAGAATCTAGATTAATCACATATTTCTGAAGGAAGTGATCTACATAGGCCGATGCATTTTCCGTTAAGCTTCCTATGCCCGCCACTATCGGCCTCCCCGGAGGATTTTTGGTATCCTTGTGGATTTTGGGGAGGTGATAGTAGAAGGCACAGCTAGGCTCACGGGGAATCAAATACTCTTTTTCCTGTTTGGAAACTATACCCTCCTGATGGGCAAAATTGACCAATCCAGTTAAAATTTTAAGATAATCGTGGGTGGGATCTTCAGCCAGAAGAGAGTAGTAGGATTTGTTTTCTAAAATATTTTTAGCTTCTTTGATATAGTCCCCCAAATCCTGGAGGACTATACCACCACCCTTATCGGCTTGTCTTATGACCACATTTGTGTTGTTTGTTAAGGATTTTAAAGCTCTTACTTAATTCGGGAACAAGTTTTTATGTTTAGTATTTTTTGGAAGCATCTCCAATTCCTCCAACACTAATTCCTTGAATATCTCAATATAACTATTGTTAGAGGTAGGTGGATTAAAATTGGACTTATTTCTGAGATTTGTCTGTATATAACCCTCTCTCAGTTGGTCTAGGAGGGTATCAGGTTCATATATCGGAATATCAGAAATTAACCTTGCTTCCATATTATCTGTTAAGATGGGTAATACATTAAGCTCTTTCAATTTACGCTCAGCAAAATATTTTTGCATATTTAATTTTTGAGTGAATCTATTGAGATCCACAAATAAATTGAAGATGTTGTGAGAATTGGAAGGGCTAAAGGATAATCCTTTGCCCAATACCCTTATCTCGTCATCAGTGAGTTTATGACTAGATAAATTATAAATCCCTTTTTCTAATCTTTGTAATCTTGTTTTTTTGATGGTGGTCCTGTGCCCTCTGCACCCCCGTCTGCGTATGGTCTTTTTCCTTTTTGGGATGATACCTGTGTGGGAAGGGGTTCTAGATAACTGGCAATTTTCCTTTGCGACCAAGACTGTTGTCTTGGTCTCTGTTCTAAAAAAAGAGGAGAATTGTCAGAGGCTCGCCCAGGTTCGTGATCACCTTGGTTTGGTGTCACGGAAGAAGTTCCATTTACCAACTCAAGGTTCAAATTGTCATTCAAAATCTCATATCTATTAGAAGTGGTCACTTGTTGTGGGGGAAAACGATCATTATAATTTCTTGTAAGATTATTATGAGCAAAGTTTTAACCGTGCCAAAATCGAAAATAGAGAAAAATATTTTCAAGCAAATAAGGAATCTATTGGGGAAACTTCTAAACCTCCAGAAATTAGATTTATTACGCAATTTAATTGTAACTATAATCTCATTAGTGATATTTTGCACAAACATTGGAGAATTTTGAAACGGGATCCTATTTTAAATGAACTGATAGGTGAAAAACCATCTATAGTGTATAAAAGAGCACCAAATTTTAAGAATATCTTAGCACCAAGTAAAGTAGTAAAACACAAGAATATTATTAAAGTTAATAGGACAGCCAACGAACGAACTAATCATTACCGACCACCGATAAGAGGAGCATATAAATGTAATATAAAAAATTGTAAGATGTGTGATCATATTGAAAATAAAAAGACGGTATTCCATTCCTTTGTGAATAAAAAATCTTACAAAATTAGGAGTAGATTATCTTGTGCTTCACACTATGTTATTTATTTGCTATCCTGCATTTGTGGAATCCAGTATATAGGCCGTACTATTAGACGCCTTAGCCATAGGTGGTCCGAACATTATTGTAGTATCTTGAGAAACAAAAAGTCGCATAGCGTGATTAAACATTGTCATTCAAAACATAATGGTGATCCAAATTGTTACACAATTATTCCCATTGAAAAAGTTCCCATTTCACACCTTTATAATAGATTTATGAGACTAAGACAAAGGGAGACTTACTGGATCCACAAATTAAAAACTATTCATCCTATGGGATTGAATTTGAATGTGGATCTAGCAGCCTTTTAACGCTTTTAATGTAATTCATTGTCCACAAGTTTATTATCGCCTTATTCTAGTCTTAGGCGTTATTACTACATCAGCTTGTTATTACCACATTAGTTTGTCCTCTTTATCTGAGTTAACCCCCCCCCCCAACCCCCCCCCCTCCTGCTCTGCCCCCTCACATATACACTTGTCGGTATACATATAGTTTATTAGTTCACTGTAGCACTTACATTTATGTTTATATGATTAGCGTTCAATTTTGATATACTAACACACACATGTCACTCACTTTTCTTACACATTACACGAATATAGAGTTCACCTAGCGTTATTATTTTTATACACTTTGATATCCATTATACATGTTTAGTGGCAAAGTATTGATATTTATATACCTACATAGGTTATTCACACCTTCCACACATAACACGCCAATATAGAATTGATTTAGTGTAATTATTTACATTCACTCTTAATTATCACATATTTAATATTAATTATTCTTGATAATGTTTATGTTTTTATCCCTTATATTATAAAAGCACAAATTCCCAGTACACATCAAATTAGGATTAGATAGATAGGGGGGCATAATGAATTCTAATATTTTTTATATGCCCAATATACAGCGTAAGTTTACATCTTGAATGAACAATGAGTACCTTCATATTCTTATGAAATTACAAAATATTATATATATCATATATCATATGATATATATCTGTTTCTGGTATTTTATTTTGTAATTTCATTCGCATGGGCAATTTTAATTTTATATTTAATTTTATATCTAAATATTATTTTCATTTTTATTTTCATTTTACTGTATTTTATCATTTTTATTTTTCAATTTGATGCATATATTGTTTTTATTTTGTCCAATAATAATGTTTTTATTAATGTATTGTTCTAATAACAAATGTGATTGGAATGTATTTATTTTATAAGGTTGGTAACAAGGGGTGTTACATTATACATCTACGAGCCAGTGCCATTACTTAGAGTAAATTAGCTCTCCCAATGATATATTTAGATTTTTATATCTGTGTATGTATTTTTTGTTACTTTGGTTCAATAGGTGTTAACTGCACGTAAGGGGTGTTCTGTATCGTAGTAACCTTAAGCTAATATGGTTCATTAGTGAACACTACAATTTAGTATTTAGACAGTATTGTGGAGGCTAGTATATGGAACATTTTATATTTATGTATATATTGTTATTCTGTGCCAGGATTATCATGAGCATAATAGTAATATACGCTAGCCAAACAAATCCAACGGTCATTACTATGACGATGCACCACATTTCAGAGGAGTGCCCTAACCGTTGAATCTTATTGGATACTGGCTCTCAGCTGTATTAACCAATGTTAGGAATCTAATAGAGCCGGGTTAGGAGGCGCGCCAAATTTTAAAGCCGCTGATTTGTTAGAAGGGGTTTAAAAAGAGCAAGACCATAAACCAAATAATAGCCTGATGAAACGGCATTCAGCCGAGAAACGCGTTGCTAAGCAACACTTTTATATGTTTTAATAAAGTGTGTATGTTATTTCAAGTCTTGCTCTGGACCCTTTATTATCCTCGGTGTTGTTGGAGTGAAACACCTGATTGGACTCTCAGCCGAGTGCTGGATTTCTATAGCACTGATCGGTTTCTGTTGGCGTTCCTGAGAGGTGACGAGTATCAGGATTGGAGCCTCATTCTGGATACCATCTGCTTTAGCCACTGCGAGTCAGCCGAACGGCTCAGAAGTTTCGGCCTGCACAATATTGCACTGCTTGTGCAACTTCACTTGTGAGTACATGTTATATTGTGTATTCAAAATTTGCATCTGTTTGGAATTTGCTGCACCAAGAGCGCCTCTCGTTTTTTGTCTTCTAGGACTGTATTTAAATCTACAAAGAACCTTAAAGGGACACCAAATTAATCCTCAAATCCTGTCCACACCACCCCAGTCACTGCCACCGCCAAGAACTCTGAATAAAGGGGTGTCTTGGAAACCCTAACAAACTCACACAAAATTAAAAATTAGGTAACATGCCTTTTAACCTTGTCTCTTCAGAGTGTGAATTCAGATATTAGAGCCCAAAGACAGAATTCGATTTTCTATATTTTTAATAACAAAAATACTAATACAGGTTACACAGTGAAAAATTATAAAGACATTCAAAATAACATATATGCAAAGTTACAATTCTTTAAAATTAAATAGGACATAAAAATAATACACATTATCTAAGCTTAGTACCAAGTTTTGGAGATATGTGGCGAACCTGCATCCTTGATGGTACTCCTTCTGGTCCCACACAAGTTCTGACTAAATCATCTGTTACATACAATTAAAATCTTGTCAAAGTCTTGTCAAGGCCCCCGCCATTGTTATAATTTACAAACATCCAACCATACATAGCCAGCCTTAACTCCTAGTATCAAGAAGTACCATACAAGAGGAGGGGGGTGTTAGATCACAGCATTCCTGAACACAGATGTTACACAAAAAAAGAGCAGTTCAGATTAACCTGGCAATGCTGAGACCACAATACCACCTCTGCTAGGTAGCCAATCCAGGTATCAACTACTCCTCATGAGTGTATCATGACAGTACTGCACATATTATACATTCCAATGTCCTGCACATAGCAGAACATTGGAATGTATAATATGTGCAGTACAAAATATTTTTTGGTCTCACTTTTTTCTCACACTTTTTGGCTAATATATATATTTTTTTCATCACATTTTTCATCACCTTTTTGCACTTACATTTTTAACCATTTGCTTTGTGTTTTATATATGTATATATATATATATATATATATATATATATATATAGTCACTTATTTTTTCAATTTTTCTAATTTTTTCACATTTTTTCACATACTTTTCACATTTTGATTTTTTCATTGTTTTTCATCACTTCAGTTTTTGATTTTCTCATCGTTTGCATCACTTCAGTTTTGCCATTGTCAACATTTGGAGGACAAACCCTTTGTGACTGTGTGACTTTTAAAGTACCTTTTGGACTTTACCCATAGGACAGTTTTTTGGATATTCATTGAACATTTTAAGGAGACTTACTAGATCCGGATTTTATATATCTCACTACCATTGTATTTTATATTTGTTTTTATGTCATTATTATTTGTAATAAATCAAGATTTTAACATCTAATCCCCTATAATGGGCTTTTATACGTCATTTTAATGTATTAAGGGCTTTTAAAACTATACTGAAGTCTGGTCAGTACATTGGGCCAGATATTACCCAGCCTTTTTAGGCGCTTTATACTTATTCTTTAGTATTTGACAGTTCATTTGAGGCCAGCTAAGAGGCCTCACGTATAAAGCTTAAGGGTAATCACCTGTGGCGCTTATTCTATTTGTTTTATCTCTACAAATGTTTAGACATTCTCATGTTTTTTTCTTTTGTTTGTATTGGTATGACACAAAAAAAGTGGAGAAAGAAAAGCCAAATCTGACACATTCCACGCAATGGACTGGACAAAATTATTGGCACCTTCTCAAAATTGTAAGAAATAATTGCATTCTAAGTTTGTGATGCTCCTGTTATTTGTAATTAAACTCACCTGTATCAATTAACAGGTTCTGACAATTTAGAAGTCACACTGGTCCAGTTAAAATGGTGAAAAATTGACTCAACCTTTCTGTTGTGTGTCTCTGTGTGCTACACTGAGCATAGAGAAGCGAAAGAGCAGCAAAGAATTGTATGAGGATTTAAGAACAAAAATTGGGGAAAAGCATGGACAATCTCAAGGTTACAAATCCATCTCCAGAGATCTTAATGTTCCTTTGTCCACGGTGCACAATATTGTCAAGAAGTTTACAGCCCATGGCACTGTAGCTAATCTCCCTGGACGTGGACGAAAGCGAAAAATTGATCAAATTCTGCAATGAAAAAGGGGTCCAATGGCACCACCAAAGTGTCTGTGTGACTGGACCCTATATATAATGGTAGCCTTTCAGCTTATCAAATCACAGGGTGGGGGTGCTGTGTATTGGATTTACTAGATAAGTAGAAAAATGGAGAAGACCATTTAAGAATACACATTAGAGCACTCGCTGCAGACACATGTTCGAATCATAATATATGGATACTACAGGGATAAGAAGATGGGTTGCTATCAATTACATTAAAATATAACTTTTATTGAAAAACACATAAAAATAAAGAGTTAAAACCTGGGATGTGCAATTAAAACAAACAACTAGAAAGAGTTGTAATGACACTATGGATAAGTGGACTATGAAGAGGGTGGACAAATAAGGCTGCTAGCTATAATAAACAAATGAAAATACCAGTGTGATTGGTGCAAACATCCGATTATTATCGCGCAAATAAGGAGTAGCTGATCCTCAGCTTACAGTGGCTGTGTTGCTTGCTTATTAGCTTTTGACCTCTTGAGTAATTACAGCCAAGTATCAGAAGTAGCTCACAAACTGTCAACTGTATTCAGTAAATATGCCTAGATTATCAACTGTTCCGGCATAAAAAGTCCACAGATACTATTCTCTATTGAGAGCGATGATTATATTGCGGGCAGGTGTGTCATGAAATCACTAGTATTCAAGTATGCAACAATTGTGGCATGTATAAGGGAGTATCAACTGAATAACAATCACAGGGTTACTTATGTTAACATTTGTGACAAGAAAGAGAGATTGGTAGGTGCGCTGCAATTTGCTTAAGGTAAATGTAAAAATTATATCAAAAGTATTTGAAACTTCAAAATCTCTAAGGGATCATCAAAAATATATATATAATCGTGATGTGATTAATAAACAAAAAAATAAGAATAGGAATCACAATGTGTTATTAGAGTACTACTTTTCAGGGGAAAGTGGATACTAAATTGCCGCTATAATTATAGCGATATTTACATGGTGATAAATAGAAGGTATTAATTTGATAAATAAAAGTGTAAAAGTGTTTGATAGTTGTGTAGTAAGTGTTTGCAAACTTGCTATATAAAGGACTTGCTACTAAGGTGTGTGTCCCACTAGATTAAATAACCTATATGGATGTGCGGTGTATTGAACCAAATGTGAGGCACCAAAAACTGATTTGCCATAAAGCAGATTAAGACAATATTTTCTTTATAGTTAAAAAAGGGTTAATATACACATACAAATTCTAAAATTGGTCTTGCTGACCCATATATTCAAAAGAGACTATCAGACTATAGGGACGTCTCCCCAAAAACTAACGCCTGTAAATTAAAATCACAGCTGGTATACGGCAAAGAGTTAGAAAATATATCCACAGATCAAAAAAACAACTGGAGAAAGGCAGGAGGTTAAAACATATATTCGCAAAACAGCGTGTACATCTGGGTTAGATTTGGAATACAGTTAATAAAGCTTCCCCAAATGGGATCCGTATGTTCAAATATTCGTGTTCAGATTTTTGTATTTATTAGCAATAAGTGTACTTGCCAGTGTAACACCTTATGGTATTCAGCGTATTCAACAGTTCAAAAACTTATGAGCGTTCAGCATAAGTGATAAATTGGAGTTATATTAATAGGACTATTTCAGTCCCTTAGTTCTAGTCGATGTTAATATAGAGCAAACAGGTTACCTTATCTTCTTAAAGTTCTCTGTAGAGCCGTTCACTGCAGCCGTCTTTACTCTCACCTAGTGACTTGACAGCGCCGCATGTATGGTGGCGTCTGACATCACAACCAGGTTTCTCCAGTGGGATTGGCTGGGAGTTTCTTAGTGGCTGGTCACTTGTTTTTATGACACAAATTTATATTTATTCATAAAGATGTCAGAGATACCTTGCACTTAGTGCTGTATGGATGCAGGGAAAGTAGAAAGTCCTAAAGGAACTACTATAATTTGCAACCCGGGTTGTTGCAGTTAAAATGAAGCCGTTCTACTTAGCGGCAAGTGGATGTTAAAACTTATTGTGTAGATTAAGAACAATCATAAAAGTCAACAGTCACAAAGGTTGACGCGTTTCGCTCAGCAGAGCTTTTTCAAGATCCCAGTGACTGATTTAGGTGTCCTATTTAAATGTGTTAGTAGCTCCTGATTGGTCCCTTATTGATCTGTGCCATTTAAGGTGGATTCTTGTATTATTTCTTTTCTTGTCATTCATTCCATCCAAGGTGTGTGAAAGCTTTAAGGTGGAAATTTTCACAGTATAGCCATAAATTATCTGTTTATGTGATTTGCCGTTAATCATTCCATATTTACGTTTTTAACATGGGCCTTTTCTAAAAATATGTCCTTATTGCAAATTCATCAGAATAAACATTCATAATGCAAATAAAAATTACTTTAAATTCAACATTAATAATGATGGTATATCTTTGCTTCTAAGGATTATCTAACAGAGAGCTTGTATAAAATACTAATATAGCTTTAGTCAAAAAGAAAAGGTGACAGATCCATTTCTGAATTTAACCCATTTGGATATAGTGTATTGTACTTATAAATCAGTTCTGCTTCCTAAGGCCTAGATTTAGAGTTGGGCGGTAGCCGTCAAAACCAGCGTTATAGGCTCCTAACGCTGGTTTTGGGCTACCGCCGGTATTTGGAGTCAGTCAGGAAAGGGTCTAACGCTCACTTTCCAGCCGCGACTTTTCCATACCGCAGATCCCCTTACGTCATTTGCGTATCCTATCTTTTCAATGGGATCTTTCTAACGCCGGTATTTAGAGTCGTGGCTGAAGTGAGCGTTAGAAATCTAACGACAAAACTCCAGCCGCAGAAAAAAGTCAGTAGTTAAGAGCTTTCTGGCCTAACGCCGGTTTATAAAGCTCTTAACTACTGTGCTCTAAAGTACACTAACACCAATAAACTACCTATGCACCCCTAAACCGAGGTCCCCCCACATCGCCGCCACTCGATTACATTTTTTTAACCCCTAATCTGCCGACCGCCACCTACGTTATACTTATGTACCCCTAATCTGCTGCCCCTAACACCGCCGACCCCTATATTATATTTATTAACCCCTAACCTGCCCCCCTCAACGTCGTCTCCACCTGCCTACACTTATTAAACCCTAATCTGCAGAGCGGACCGCACCGCTACTATAATAAAGTTATTAACCCCTAATCCGCCTCACTCCCGCCTCAATAACCCTATAATAAATAGTATTAACCCCTAATCTGCCCTCCCTAACATCACCGACACCTAACTTCAATTATTAACCCCTAATCTGCCGACCGAATCTCGCCGCTACTGTAATAAATGGATTAACCCCTAAAGCTAAGTCTAACCCTAACACTAACACCCCCCTAAGTTAAATATAATTTAAATCTAACGAAATAAATTAACTCTTATGAAATAAATTATTCCTATTTAAAGCTAAATACTTACCTGTAAAATAAACCCTAATATAGCTACAATATAAATTATAATTATATTATAGATATTTTAGGATTTATATTTATTTTACAGGTAACTTTGTATTTATTTTAACCAGGTACAATAGCTATTAAATAGTTAAGAACTATTTAATAGCTAAAATAGTTAAAATAATTACAAAATTACCTGTAAAATAAATCCTAACCTAAGTTACAATTAAACCTAACACTACACTATCAATAAATAAATTAAATCAACTACCTACAAATAAATACAATTAAATAAACTAACTAAAGTACAAAAAATAAAAAAGAGCTAAGTTACAAAAAGTAAAAAAATATTTGCAAACATTAGAAAAAAATTACAATTTTAAACTAATTACACCTACTCTAAGCCCCCTAATAAAATAACAAAGACCCCCAAAATAAAAAAATGCCCTACCCTATTCTAAATTACAAAAGTTCAAAGCTCTTTTACCTTACCAGCCCTTAAAAGGACCTTTTGTGGGGCATGCCCCAAAGAATTCAGCTCTTTTGCCTGTAAAAAAAAACATACAATACCCCCCCCCCAACATTACAACCCACCACCCGCATACCCCTAATCTAACCCAAACCCCCCTTAAATAAACCTAACACTAAGCCCCTGAAGATCTTCCTACCTTGTCTTCACCATGCCAGGTATCACCGATCGTTCCAGGCTCCGAAATCTTCATCCAAGCTCAAGCGGGGGCTAGACATCCATCATCCGGCGGCTGAAGAGGTCCAGAAGAGGCTCCAAAGTCTTCATCCTATCCGGGAAGAAGAGGCGATCCGGACCGGCAACCATCTTGATCCAAGCCGCATCTTCTATCTTCATCCGATGACGACCGGCTCCATCTTGAAGACCTCCACCGCGGACCCATCTTCTTCTTCCGACGACTTCCCGACGAATGACGGTTCCTTTAAGGGACGTCATCCAAGATGGCGTCCCTCGAATTCCGATTGGCTGATAGGATTCTATCAGCCAATCGGAATTAAGGTAGGAAAATTCTGATTGGCTGATGGAATCAGCCAATCAGAATCAAGTTCAATCCGATTGGCTGATCCGATCAGCCAATCAGATTGAGCTCGCATTCTATTGGATGATCGGAACAGCCAATAGAATGCGAGCTCAATCTGATTGGCTGATTGGATCAGCCAATCGGATTGAACTTGATTCTGATTGGCTGATTCCATCAGCCAATCAGAATTTTCCTACCTTAATTCCGATTGGCTGATAGAATCCTATCAGCCAATCGGAATTCGAGGGACGCCATCTTGGATGACGTCATTTAAAGGAACCGTCATTCGGCGAGTAGGCGTCGGTTGAAGAGGTTGGATCCGCGTCTGTTGGAAAGAAGATGGCTCCGCTCCGCTCCAGAAGAAAGAAGATTGAAGATGCGGCTTGATAGAAGACTTCATCCCGATGATGGACTTCCGACTTCAGCCCGATGACGGATTTCTTCAGCCGCCGCTTGGATCCAGACTTCAGCCCGAGGATGGACGTCACTCTTCAGCCCCCCGCTTGGGCTTGGATCAAGACATCAGAGGCTCTTCTGGACAGATCGGGACCCGGTGAGGTGAAGACAAGGTAGGGAGATCTTCAGGGGCTTAGTGTTAGGTTTATTTAAGGGGGGTTTGGGTTAGATTAGGGGTATGTGGGTGGTGGGTTGTAATGTTGGGGGGGGATATTGTATGTGGGGGGTTTTTACAGGCAAAAGAGCTGAATTCTTTGGGGCATGCCCCGCAAAGGGCCCTGTTCAGGGCTGGTAAGGTAAAAGAGCTTTGAACTTTTTTAATTTAGAATAGGGTAGGGCATTTTTTTATTTTGGGGGTCTTTGTTATTTTATTAGGGGGCTTAGAGTATGTGTAATTAGTTTAAAATTGTTGTAATTTTTTTCTAATGTTTGTAAATATTTTTTTATTTTTTGTAACTTAGTTCTTTTTTATTTTTCGTACTTTAGTTAGTTTATTTCATTGTATTTATTTGTAGATATTGTCTTTAATTAATTTATTGATAGTGTAGTGTTAGGTTTAATTGTAGATAATTGTAGGTATTGTATTTAATTAATTTATTGATAGTGTAGTGTTAGGTTTAATTGTAACTTAGGTTAGGATTTATTTTACAGGTAATTTTGTAATTATTTTAACTATTTTAGCTATTAAATAGTTCTTAACTATTTAATAGCTATTGTACCTGGTTAAAATAAATACAAAGTTGCCTGTAAAATAAATATTAATCCTAAAATAGCTATAATATAATTATAATTTATATTGTAGCTATATTAGGGTTTATTTTACATGTAAGTATTTAGCTTAAATAGGAATAATTTATTTAATAAGAGTTAATTTATTTAGTTAGAATAAAATTATATTTAACTTAGGGGGGTGTTAGGGTTAAAATTAGCTTTAGGGGTTAAAAAATTTATTAGAGTAGCGGTGAGCTCCGATCGGCAGATTAGGGGTTAATACTTGAAGTTAGGTGTCGGCGATGTTAGGGAGGGCAGATTAGGGGTTAATACTATTTCTTATAGGGTTATTGAGGCGTGAGTGAGGCGGATTAGGGGTTAATAACTTTATTATAGTAGCGGTGCGGTCCGCTCGGCAGATTAGGGGTTAATAAGTGTAGGCAGGTGGAGGCGACGTTGAGGGGGGCAGATTAGGGGTTAATAAATATAATATAGGGGTCGGCGGTGTTAGGGGCAGCAGATTAGGGGTACATAGGGATAATGTAGGTAGCGGCGGTTTACGGAGCGGCAGAGCGGCAGATTAGGGGTTAAAAATAATATGCAGGTGTCAGCGATAGCGGGGGCGGCAGAATAGGGGTTAATAAGTGTAAGGTTAGGGGTGTTTAGACTCGGGGTACATGTTAGAGTGTTAGGTGCAGACGTAGGAAGTGTTTCCCCGTAGAAAACAATGGGGCTTCGTTAGGAGCTGAACGCGGCTTTTTTGCAGGTGTTAGGTTTTTTTTCAGCTCAAATGGCCCCATTGTTTTCTATGGGGGAATCGTGCACGAGCATGTTTTTGAAGCTGGCCGCGTCCGTAAGCACCGCTGGTATCTAGAGTTGCAGTGGCGTTAAATTATGCTCTATGCTCCCTTTTTGGAGCCTAACGCACTGAAAACCCAGCCATTCTGTGAACTCTAAATACCAGCGGTATTTAAAAGGTGCGGGGGGAAAAAAGCATGCGTAGCTAACGCACCCCTTTGGCCGCAGAACTCTAAATCTAGGCGTAAATCAGCAATCTTTTTTCTATATCCCCACCCCTCCAGTTATTTCTTAACCTTTGTATTCCCCAGTAGGATAGGTCTTTAGTATTGCCTTTATGGACGATTTTAAAGTGTTTGTATAGGTGTGTGTCTTCAGAGCCACGTTCAATATGACCTAGATGTTCTCTGATTCTGGCTCTGACCATTCTTTTTGTATCTCCAAAGTAGAAAAGATCACAGGAGCACTTTAAAATATAGATTATATTTTTATGGGTACACCTTATGATGTCCCTAATCATAAATGGTTTGTCTGAATCATTTATTTGTATATTTTTCGTTTTTTTGCTGTGGGTCCAGGCTTTACAGGTGTAACATGGAAAAAAGCCACTAATATTCTTTCCTGTCAGATCCTTTTGATTCTTACATTTTCGCTTAGGTTTTTTTAAATCGCTTGGGGCCAATATTGTTTTTAAATTTGCTGCTTTTCTAAAAACTTGGGTTTTTCCAGAATCTTATTGCCCAGAATATTATCTTCCCTTAATAAATGCCAGTGTTTTTTTATAATACCTCTGATAATATTATGATCAGCATGGTAATTAGTAATGAACGGTATTTCAATTAGATCATTACTTTCTTTTTGTTTCTCTTTGTATATTAATAAAGACTCCCTATTGGTATTTTTTGCCCTTTCAATGGCTTTGTCTGTAACATCTCTTTTATACCTTTTAGGACAATACCTTCGTATAAGAAAAAACTGCTCAAGATTAGCAGATTTTGAACAACAATCTGAAATTCTAGCAGAGAGATTTCATGCAAGAGGGTATAAAAGAGATGTTACAGACAAAGCCATTGAAAGGGCAAAAAATACCGATAGGGAGTCTTTATTAATATACAAAGAGAAACAAAAAGAAAATAATGATCTAATTGAAATACCGTTCATTACTAATTACCATGCTGATCATAATATAATCAGAGGTATTATAAAAAAACACTGGCATTTATTAAGGGAAGATAATATTCTGGGCAATAAGATTCTGGAAAAACCCAAGTTTGTTTTTAGAAAAGCAGCAAATTTAAAAACAATATTGGCCCCTAGCGATTTAAAAAAAACCTAAGCTAAAATGTAAGAATCAAAAGAATCGGACAGGAAAGAATATTAGTGGCTTTTTTCCATGTTACACCTGTAAAGCCTGCACCCACAGCAAAAAAACGAAAAATATACAAATAAATGATTCAGACAAACCATTTATGATTAAGGACATCATAAAGTGTACCCATAAAAATATAATCTATATTTTAAAGTGCCCCTGTGATCTTTTCTACTTTGGAGAGACAAAAAGAATGGTCAGAGTCAGAATCAGAGAACATCTAGGTCATATTGAACGTGGCTCTGAAGACACACACCTATACAAACACATTAAAATCGTCCATAGAGGCAATACTAAAGACCTATCCTACTGGGGAATACAAAGGTTAAGAAATAACTGGAGGGGTGGGGATATAGAAAAAAGATTGCTGATTAAAGAAGCAGAACTGATTTATAAGTACAATACACTATATCCAAATGGGTTAAATTCAGAAATGGATCTGTCACCTTTTCTTTTTGACTAAAGCTATATTAGTATTTTATACTAGCTCTCCATTAGATAATCCTTAGAAGCAAAGATATACCATCATTATTAATGTTGAATTTAAAGTAATTTTTATTTGCATTATGAATTTTTAATCTGATGAATTTGCAATAAGGACATATTTTTAGAAAAGGCCCATATTAAAAACGTAAATATGGAATGAATAACGGCAAATCACATAAACAGATAATTTATGGTTATACTGTGAAAATTTCCACCTTAAAGCTTTCACACACCTTGGATGGAATGAATGACAAGAAAAGAAATAATACAAGAATCCACCTTAAATGGCACTGATCAATAAGGGACCAATCAGGAGCTACTAACACCTTTAAATAGGACACCTACATCAGTCACTGGGATCTTGATAAAGCTCTGCTGAGCGAAACGCGTCAACCTTTGTAACTGTTGACTTTTATGATTGTTCTTAATCTACATAATAAGTTTTAACATCCACTTGCCGCTAAGTGGAACGGCTTCATTTTAACTGCAACAACCCGGGTTGTAAATTATAGTTCCTTTAGGACTTTCTACTTTCCCTGCGTGCATACAGCACTAAGTGCAGGGTATCTCTGACATCTTTATGAAGAAATATAAATTTGTGTCATAAAAACGAGTGACCAGCGACTAAGAAACTCCCAGCCAATCCCACTGGAGAAACCTGGTTGTGACGTCAGACGCCAAGATACATGCGGCGCTGTCAAGTCACTAGGTGAGAGTAAAGACGGCTGCAGTGAACGGCTCTACAGAGAACTTTAAGAAGATAAGGTAACCTGTTTGCTCTATATTAACATCGACTAGAACTAAGAGACTGAAAGAGTCATATTAATATAACTCCAATTTATCACTTATGCTGAACGCTGAAGTTTTTGAACTGTTGTATACGCTGAATACCATAAGGTGTTACACTGGCAAGTACACTTATTGCTAATAAATACAAAAATCTGAACACGAATATTTGAACATACGGATCCCATTTGGGGAAGCTTTATTAGCTGTATTCCAAATCTAACCCAGAAGTACACGCTGTTTTGCGAATATATGTTTTAACCTCCTGCCTTTCTCCAGTTGTTTTTTTGATCTGTGGATATATGTTCTAACTCTTTGCCGTATACCAGCTTTGATTTTAATTTACAGGCCTTAGTTTTTGGGGAGACGTCCCTATAGTCTGATAGTCTCTTTTGAATATATGGGTCAGCAAGACCAATTTTAGAATTTGTATGTGTATATTAACCCTTTTTAAACTATAAAGAAAATATTGTCTTAATCTGCTTTGTGGCAAATCAGTTTTTGGTGCCTCACATTTGGTTCAATACACCGCACATCCATATAGGTAATTTAATCTAGTGGGATACACACCTTAGTAGCAAGTCCTTTATATAGCAAGTTTGCAAACACTTAATACACAACTATCAAACACTTTTACACTTTTATTTATCGAATTAATACCTTCTATTTATCACCATGTAAATATCGCTATAATTATAGCGGCAATTTAATATCCACTTTCCCCTGAAAAGTAGTACTCTAATAACACATTGTGATTCCTATTCTTATTTTTTTGTTTATTAATCACATCACGATTATATATATATATTTGATGATACCTTAGAGATTTTGAAGTTTCAAATACTTTTGATATCATTTTTACACATACCTTAAGCAAATTGCAGCGCACCTACCAATCTCTCTTTCTTGTCACAATCCTTACCTGTGAAAGACCGAAGGATCTTTCAACCACTGGTAGGTGTTTGGTATTTAATAACGCCAGCACACTACTATATCACTTTTTTTTATCTCATTTACTTATGTTAACATGTATTATGGAGTCATAATAAATGAGTATCAAAATCACTATCGGACTAACTAATCTGTTAGAGACCTCACTGAATGCGCTCACAAGAGCTGCTGGTGCAACGCCGCCCCCTGCAGACTCGCGGCCAATGGGCCACCAGCAGGGAGGTGTCAATCAACCTGATCATACTCGATCGGGTTGAATTGTGGTGACTAAAGACCTCTGCTCCATAACCCTGTCTGCCTGCTCTGAGCAGGCGGACAGGGTTATGGAGCAGAGGTCTTTAGTCCGCTGCTTCATAACTGCTGTTTCTGGCGAGTCTGAAGACTCGCCAGAAACACGGGCCCTCAAGCTCCATACGGAGCTTGATAAATGGGCCTCAATGTGTCAACATCTGAATGAAAAGGGACGCTATGGTAGGAGACCCAGGAGGACCCCTCTGCTGACATAGAAACATAAAAAGACAGATTGGCGTTTGCCAAAACTTACCTGAGGAAGCCAAAATCCTTTTGGGAGAATGTGCTGTGGACAGACTAAACAAAATTACAGCATTTTAGTAAAGCCCATCATTCTACTGTTTTCTGAAAAAGAAATGAGTCTTTTAAAGAAAATAATACAGTCCCTACAGTCAAACATAGTGGAGGTCCACTGATGTTTTGGGGTTGCTTTGCTGCTTCAGGCACTGGATGTCTTGACTGTGTGCATGGCATTATGAAATCTGAAGACTACCAAAGAATTCTGTGGTGCAATGTAGGGCCCAGTGTCAGAAAGTTGGGACTCCGTCAGAGGTCATGGGTCTTACAGCAGGACAATGACCCAAAGCTCACATCAGAAAGCACCCAGACAAAGCACTGGAGAGTACTGAACTTGCCAGCAATGAGTCCAGATCTCAATCCCATAGAGCACCTGTGGAGAGATCTCAAACAGCCGTTGGGAAAAGGAACCTTTCCAATCTGAGAGACCTGGAGCAGTTGGCCAAAGAAGAGTGGTCCAAAATTCCAGTAGATAGATGTAAGAAACTCATTGATGGTTACAGGAAGCGATTGATTTCAGTTATTTTTTTCAAGGTATGTGTTACCAAATATTAAATTGAGGGTGCTAATAATTTTGTTCTGTCCATTTTTGGTGTTTTGCGTGGAATGTGTCAGATTTAGCTTTTTTTCTCCACTTTTTTTTGTAGATATTACAACGTATTAAATGTGTTTAAACACAACAAAAACAAAGTTGCAGAGATATCTAGATCATTATTGTTTCTCCACTTTTTTGTGTCATATCAATACAAACAAAGAAAAATAAACATAAGAATGCCTAAACATTTGTAATTGCAAATCCAACTTGGTTCCATATAGTGGAACAGAGTTGGCCCACAGCCAAACGTTTCAGCTTTCGCAGGAGCTTTCTTCAGTGGAGGCCAAAATAGACATAGGCCTCCACTGAAGAAAGCTCCTGCGATAGCTGAAATGTTTGGCCGTGGGTCAACTCTGCCTTATTTCTAAAGTAATGATAGCAACATCACAATGAGCATTCATAATATGAGACAAGTTTTAAAGTTGATTAAAATAGAATACTCATTCAGAATGTATAAATCATTGTTTTTTTTAAATGGCTACCTTTAAGTATATTTTGAGTTCATGTCCCTTTAAATAAACATTTCACAATAATGCTTAATATATCATAAACCTAGGCACCTTCCTTTTGCTAAATGAGTCTAACATATGAGTAAAGCAAATTTAGATTAACTTCTAGATTGTTTTACACACTGACTGAAATATATTTATTAAATGAGGTATTTTTTAGCCTTCAGCGTAGAGGGACATTAAGCTATATGTTATGTATGCATTTTGTATCATAATCTTATATTTGACCAACTTAATATGTTTTGTTATTCAATCATTATATTGTAATTATATATATTCGTGGATTAAATACATCTCTACATAGGCTATTTTGATGCTGATTGTTGTTTGCATATAGATGCCTTATATCATTCACTAAGATATGTGCATTTATTTTTATTTTAACAAGTATATTTAAAGACTGAATGTAATTCTATAGTACATTCTAAATATGTTTAAATTCTTGTATGATATTTGTAACAATGTATACAAAATATACATTTTGAATGACCCCTTTAAGGACCCAAACATATTGTATTTTTATTTAACATTGACAAAATAAACTAAAGGGGAAATTACATTCTATATAGATATTTGATGTCTAACCCAAGAGGTAAGATTGTAATAAATACATAATATTACTAAGTATAGTTAAATGACTCCACTAGAAAATTACATAGATTAACCTGGCATCCAATAACTAATTATTAAAAATTATAAAGTTAAATGACCTACCATTTATAAATGTAATAATTGTAAAATATTTTCTAATAATGTTTTGAGATACCTAAGGAAGATACATGATCTTATACAATTCTTTTTACATTCAACAACACTGTCACTTTCATGTAATTGAACCACTTCACCTTATTAAATGTTAAAACAATCATAATATTAATACATATCCTAAATATTTTTAATATATACTTTTTCAATATAAAAGCATTGAAGAATATGACTCCCCAATTAATGTTAAAATATATCTTTTAATATTCTCTGAAGAATTTTATTTTCTACTATTAATGCATTATTTTCTCTTATGCATGTGCTTGTCAAATAGCCAACTACCAGTCATGGGAGTCCAAGTTTTATTTATTTACAGATTATATTGATATATATTAGAATCTGCTAAAAAAAAAATATATATTTAATAGAAAATAAATAAATATTCCATGAAGTCATCAGATGCCAATCTGAAATGACAAATAATAAAAATGGAACAAAGTTAATACACACGTTGTAAAATATTCATAAAATACATTTAAAATCATATGGTGTCTATGCTCTAACTTTGATCAACATTTTTTAAAGATAATCATTACATTCATTTTAAATTAATGAAATACATACACCATTATATTGTTGATTAAAAATAATATTTAAATTTCAAAAATTAAATTTATACATAATAATGTATATCACATGTAAACAATATATGTATGCTGAACATAAATGTAATATTTCATGTCCATTCAAATACCTCTATATCAACTATAATATGTATTCCTTTTTCTGATTGTGATCCCTAAATATCTAATTAAGAACTAAATATGACTAATGTATGTAAGCTACTAATATTCTACAGTCTTCACTAGCATGCATTGGTACACCAACCTGGACAATGCATGGTCTTTGAATGTCAATTCAGGGGTAAACAGTTGATCTTCAATAGGTGTCTTATTCATCAGTTCATTAAATAGAGGACTGGGAAATACCATCTAAAAAAGTAAAATCATCTAAGTGTCTGATTGTGATCCCTAAATATCTAATTAAGAACTAAATATGACTAATGTATGTAAGCTACTAATATTCTACAGTCTTCACTAGCATGCATTGGTACACCAACCTGGACAATGCATGGTCTTTGAATGTCAATTCAGGGGTAAACAGTTGATCTTCAATAGGTGTCTTATTCATCAGTTCATTAAATAGAGGACTGGGAAATACCATCTAAAAAAGTAAAATCATCTAAGTGTCTGATTGTGATCCCTAAATATCTAATTAAGAACTAAATATGACTAATGTATGTAAGCTACTAATATTCTACAGTCTTCACTAGCATGCATTGGTACACCAACCTGGACAATGCATGGTCTTTGAATGTCAATTCAGGGGTAAACAGTTGATCTTCAATAGGTGTCTTATTCATCAGTTCATTAAATAGAGGACTGGGAAATACCATCTACAAAATAGAAAATCATCTAAGTGTCTCCAATAGGATGTCTCCACAGCCTTATTCTATCAAATAGTTTGCACTTACCATGTGAACATGTCTTTGTATGGTTTTCAAGGTCAGCAGAATTTAAATATGCCAGACATGATCCCATTGGTATACTTCAATTTCAATCTTGGCTTTTTCCCCACTGTCAGTCTTGGAAATCTTCACTGTCAGGCTTCAAATTGTTCCCTTTCAGTCTTTATATTAAGTCATCTCCCTAATGTAAGAAATTATATATAAAGATTTCATACAAGTGTGTGAATCAGTTCTGTACCCCTCTCCCACCCCCCATTTCATAATAAATATCTATCACTAGCTTACTAAGCCTGTGTATGAACCTGTGTTATTTTCTATCAAGTGTGAAGATGAGTCATATTGAGCAGAACAAACCTCTGTGTGACATTGAACCATAGTCATTCTAGAGTATCCCTTTCTGATTATGTACATAAGTAATGTGTAAACAAAGTTATATTTTTAAAAATTTATGCCATATTATGTATTTGTGTACAAATCATGCCAGCAACAGTCCATACATTTCTACTTACCATCTGATGTCCTCTATAAAAACCAGGTGGCAAAGACTCGCTATAGGACCCAATGCCCAGAGCATCACCTATATTATGAGAAATAAATATTATTATAACATTTTATCAATACTAACATGTTTGCACAATTCTCTACTTGTCATTTCCCTAGAGTTCACATCTATTGAAAATACTCCAGTGTAACTTCTATTATTTACCGTCTAAAGTGGCGGTTGATGACGTCTGCTCTGACATCAAGTCCCTCGTCCTGGAATTCCCCCTCTAGAACAGGATCATCCTCCTCATCTCTGAGGAGGTCTCTGTCCACCGGGACGGCCTGCAGCATCCCAGCCCGCTGTGCAATATTATGCAGGACGCTACAGGCTACAACGATCTTAGCCACCTTCTTTGGGTTGTACTGGAGTGCTCCTCCAGAATGGTCCAGGCACCTGAATCTCATCTTCAGGAGCCCGAACATCCTTTCAACCACCGCCCTGGTTCTCTTATGAGCCCTATTGTAGCGCTCCTCAGACACATCAGTTGGGCTACGCAAGGGGGTAATGAGCCAAGGCCGGCTCATGTACCCAGAATCACCTATAAATTTAGAACAGAACATAATTCAAACAGAATACTTAAACTAGTATATTGTTGTATAAATATATTTTTTAAAAACCATAATCCATATTAAAAGTTGTCAGAAACATAAAAAAAAAAAAAAAAATTATATATAAATCTGTATCTAGCCATTTCATCGAAGACATGCTACATATGCGTATTTCTCCTAAACCAAACCTTGTGTAAAATGCTAACTACATGTTTACATTGCATTCTCTATATGAACACTTAAGGTAAGACATGCTACATATCTGCATTTCAATAAAACTAGACATTAGCAGAAATAGACAATGACAGGGTTAAATTGAATGAGATAATATCTTGCCATTTCATCTAAGACATGCTACATATGCGTATTTCTCCTAAACCAAACCTTGTGTAAAATGCTAACTACATGTTTACATTGCATTCTCTATATGAACACTTAAGGTAAGACATGCTACATATCTGCATTTCAATAAAAATAGACATTAGCAGAAAAATACAATGACAGGGTTAAATTGCATGAGATAATATCTTGCCATTTCATCTAAGACATGCTACATATGCGTATTTCTCCTAAACCAAACCTTGTGTAAAATGCTAACTACATGTTTACATTGCATTCTCTATATGAACACTTAAGGTAAGACATGCTACATATCTGCTTTTCAATAAAAATAGACATTAGCAGAAAAATACAATGACAGGGTTAAATTGCATGAGATAATATGTTGCCATTTCATCTAAGACATGCTACATATGCGTATTTCTCCTAAAACAAACCTTGTGTAAAATGCTAACTACATGTTTACATTGCATTCTCTATATGAACACTTAAGGTAAGACATGCTACATATCTGCTTTTCAATAAAAATAGACATTAGCAGAAAAATACAATGACAGGGTTAAATTGCATGAGATAATATGTTGCCATTTCATCTAAGACATGCTACATATGCGTATTTCTCCTAAACCAAACCTTGTGTAAAATGCTAACTACATGTTTACATTGCATTCTCTATATGAACACTTAAGGTAAGACATGCTACATATCTGCATTTCAATAAAACTAGACATTAGCAGAAAAATACAATGACAGGGTTAAATTGCATGAGATAATATATTGCCATTTCATCTAAGACATGCTACATATGCGTATTTCTCCTAAACCAAACCTTGTGTAAAATGCTAACTACATGTTTACATTGCATTCTCTATATGAACACTTAAGGTAAGACATGCTACATATCTGCTTTTCAATAAAAATAGACATTAGCAGAAAAATACAATGACAGGGTTAAATTGCATGAGATAATATGTTGCCATTTCATCTAAGACATGCTACATATGCGTATTTCTCCTAAAACAAACCTTGTGTAAAATGCTAACTATATGTTTACATTGCATTCTCTATCTGAACACTTAAGGTAAGACATGCTACATATCTGCATTTCAATAAAAATAGACATTAGCGTCGGTAAATAACAAATGGTTAAATTTAATCCTATAGCTGAACATGACGCTAACAGTTAAAAAATACAGGGGCAATTGTCAAAATAATTAACCATGTTGTGCACAAATACTCACCAACGAGATAACCAGGGGGCATTTGTCTTTCCTCAAACTGTCTCCACAGGGACGACAGAGAGAGGATGCGGGCATCATGACAAGCACCTCCAAAATTCGCATACACATGCATAATCCTCATCCGTGCGTCACAAACATACTGCACGTTGAGGCTATGAAAATGTTTGCGATTTCTGAAGGGCAAGTCATCAATTGGAGCACGCAGCGCAATGTGGGTACAATCAATGGCTCCCAAGACATTGGGCAATTGAGCAATATCAAAGAATTCCCGCTTCAGGCGCCTCCAATCACCATCATTCTGTGGGAATCCTATGTATTGCTTACTGATACGTACCATGGCGTTCAGAAAGTTATCAAACACCCCAGAGAATGTACCTTGAGCCAGGCCATGCATGTACAGTTCTCCGGATTGAAAACTCCCGGAGGCCAGGACGTATAGACAGCTTAGCATCTTACTCATGGGGGGAACAGCAGTCCTTATTTGTATACGTGGCTCCAAATGAGGTTTAAGAAGCTCGTAAAGGCCAATGAGCTGTTCGCGATCGAGCCGATACTTATCAAAAACCTCAAAGTCACTCATGTTTTCCAAGGTGGGTCTCACCCTGTAGACACGAGGACCTCGAACCAGACGACCCCTTCGTCTCGGTCTGAGCCGCCGAGGCTGCCTGATTCGACCAACAGCTAGTTCGCCAATAGCACCACCAGCAGCGTCTACCATGTCATCGTCATCCATCTTTCAAAACAGCGTAACAAGGTAAGCACTTGATCTGATGTGGATCACAAGTGATGCATTGGCCATGTTGTTTGGGGGATTTATAGTACAATTAGTCCAATGGTAGTGAGTTTGTAATGATTGCTGATTGTATTCACCTGTTTGTATGTGAGCGGCGCGAATGCTTTCACAGTGGGCGTTTATTTGTTGTTTGCTGAAATGTTAGTTTCAAACAATGATTCTCAATGTGAAAGTGTCAAATATCACACATACAGTGCATGTTTGTAATGTTTGTTCATATGCGTAATCAATATTTCCTAAACGCGATGTTATAGTAACAAGCACACGTCCAGGCTAACATGAATGAAAGTGCATAGTTGTGTATAATGTGCATCGAATGTGATCGATCAATGTTGCTGCAATATTGTTTGTAAATGATAAAGGAACATCTGCCATCTGTAGGATTGTATATATAAGTTATTGCCGAGCTGTCAATATTGTATGCGTCCCTTTAAAATCGCAATAATAATTCAGAACTTCCCGTCTGCCATCTGTAGTATTGTATATATAAGTGATTGCCGAGCTGTCAATATTGTACGCGTCCCTTTAAAATCGCAATAATAATTCCGAACTTCCCGTCTGCCATCTGTAGTATTGTATATATAAGTGATTGCCGAGCTGTAAAATATTGTACGCGTCCCTTTAAAATCGCAATAATAATTCCGAAATTCCCGTCTGCCATCTGTAGTATTGTATATATAAGTGATTGCCGAGCTGTCAATATTGTATGCGTCCCTTTCAAATGGCACTAATACTGAATAACTTCCGGCTGTCATCTGTAGTATTGTATATATAAGTGATTGCCGAGCTGTCAATATTGTACGCGTCCCTTTAAAATAGCAATAATAATTCCGAACTTCCCGTCTGCCATCTGTAGTATTGTATATATAAGTGATTGCCGAGCTGTAAAATATTGTACGCGTCCCTTTAAAATCGCAATAATAATTCCGAAATTCCCGTCTGCCATCTGTAGTATTGTATATATAAGTGATTGCCGAGCTGTCAATATTGTATGCGTCCCTTTCAAATGGCACTAATACTGAATAACTTCCGGCTGTCATCTGTAGTATTGTATATATAAGTGATTGCCGAGATGTGAATATTGTACGCGTCCCTTTCAAATCGCACTAATACTGAATAACTTCCGGCTGTCATCTGTAGTATTGTATATATAAGTGATTGCCGAGATGTGAATATTGTACGCGTCCCTTTAAAATCGCAATAATAATTCCGAAATTCCCGTCTGCCATCTGTAGTATTGTATATATAAGTGATTGCCGAGCTGTCAATATTGTATGCGTCCCTTTCAAATGGCACTAATACTGAATAACTTCCGGCTGTCATCTGTAGTATTGTATATATAAGTGATTGCCGAGATGTGAATATTGTACGCGTCCCTTTAAAATCGCAATAATAATTCCGAACTTCCCGTCTGTCATCTGTAGTATTATATATATAAGTGATTTTCGATCTGACGATATTGTATGCGTCCCATAAAAATTGCACGAATACTGAATAACTTCCGTCTGCCATCTGTAGTATTATATATATAATTGATGTGCGATCTGACAATATTTCTGAATTGTCCCATTGAAATCTCCATAATAATGCTGTTCAAAAGTGTGTTTTACGTATATGTTGTATTGTAGTATTGAGTGTTAAAGTTCCTAAAGGGGCGGTACAGTGGTGAATCTGTGATGTGTATGGTTGAATCTTGTAATGACGTCATGATATTATTAACCTGCCTATGTAGTTGTGAAATCCTCATTGTGTTGTTGTATTGTGCTACATTGTTATTGTGTGCTGAATAAAATCTAAATGTGTGCTTTGTGGTTGCGTGATGGGTGATGCGTGTTATGTACATGTACGTATATATTGTGATTGTGTCCCACATATGCTGACTTCTATATAGCGGTCTGGCATTGTTGTTCCTTCCCATAAAGTGACATCTGTAATCTGGTGTAATGATGTTCTTGTTGTAGGTAATTCCTAATGGTTTCTGGTGATGGAATCATGATGTTAAAAGTACAGTAAAATCCATATGTTGTGTTTTGTGATTCCTCTAGAGAATGTAATGTGTTTTTCCCCCATCATTTGAATGCACATGTATGAGTGAATGTTAAAAGTAATGTATGTGCATCCATGAGTGATCATGTGTTAAGCCTATGTAGATATGCAGTTGCTGCAAGCATATGAGTTGAATAACAGAAATGCAATAATAAAGGTAAATGAGAGATGTTTCCCATTGTGTAGTGTTTGTGAATCCAGAAATGTGTATTGAATTTTATTTTAATTGTAAATGTAATTTTATTGAAATAATAATGTGTTACTAGTGATGGGGATTTGTAGTTGATGTAATCTAAAAGTGTTAAAAATATTTATGGTGTGGTGAATATTTAATATTAAAAAACATAAATCCACCATAGGGAAATAGTCATTTCTTGATCTATTTATCATAGCTGGGTCTAACGCATAAAAGCATGTATTTTCTAGCGCTGGTATTTGGAGTTTTTCCGTCTACGCTATTTGCGTGCGTTAGGGAAATGAGGGTTTCGCGTGCACGAGCACGTCTTCCCAATAGAAGTCAATGGAGGCTCCAAAGATTTCTATATTTTTTTTTCTAAGACTGGTTTTCCTCGTAAAGTGAGTGACGTCATGAGCTTGTGTGAAAAAGTAACTAAATCGTGTTCTTTTTGTAATAAATAAATATTTTGTGTATGTAATGTGGTGTATATTGTTTGTATGCATCGATGAGTGTATGTTTGTGATAATGTTATTCGTTAGATGTAGGTATATGAGGGTCTTTTCCCGTATGTCCATGTAAGTCAATGGGAAAATGGATTTGTGTGGATTTTTTTCAAACACCCGAGATCTCGCAACTTTAATCCTTTGTATTTTAAAGAAAAAATAACAATTCCGAAAAATAAAGATAGTGTTGTGTTTGTATGAGTGTAAGTGTACTTTGTGTAATATTTGTTTTGTGATTCGTGGATGTTTTTTTGTGCGGTATATGTTTACTACTGGGTCTGAGGTGGCGGTAGAAAGTTGAGCGTTAGGTGTATTTTGAGTCGCGGTAAATAAACTCTAAATACCGGAGTGCGTAAAAAACCCGCGTTAGGAGCCTCTAACGCTGGTTTTGACGGCTACCGCCGAACTCTAAATCTAGGCCTTAATGTTCATTTTTCTTTGATATCCTTGTTGTTAGTTTCTATTTATTTCACTTGTGTATTTTGTCACATATTGTATTTTGATTCATTGTTTTATTTCCGTTTTTTCCTGTTTGTCATTATTTTACTTTATGGTTCATTTTCATTCATGACCTTTTTCATTATATATTTTAATTTTATACCTCATATCTTAATTTTATTTTGTCTACTTATTGTTTGTTACTTCCGGTTTAATTCCGTTTTTATTCTGACCTGTTTTACCTTTGTTTTTGCCACTGCTTTATGCAGATCGTTTCTCCCTGCCTTCTGTCTGCCATTTTGCTTTCTTCTTCGCTTTTGGCTCCTCCCCTTCTTCTCCATCGTCACAGTACTCATTTTCCCGCCTCCTCCTCCTCCTTCTCCTTCCCGCCCTCTGTAACCGCCCAGATTACCTGTCACCTCAGCTTGTGCTGGATATCGTTATTTCGAAATTTTGTTGCAATTTATATTGCTACTAGCTCTTACTAACGTTTATTATATACAGCTGTGTTTATTTATTGTATCTCTCATACATCATTTAAATCAATTGCTTTAGTTTTTTAGTCAGTTTTATTTATTGAGGTTTTATTTTAAAATTTATTAGTACTTATATTATATTTTATTCATAGTTATCTAGTATAAATTATAATATTTGATTTTATTTTTTCTAAATATGTCTCAGGAAAATATAACCCAAATTCCTGAGAGTTCACTTCAATCTGTTTTACAAACGTTAAATCAATTTCAGGAACAGATGTCACAGATTAAATCAGCCATTACATCTGCTCGAACCCCTCATATTAATACTGATATTAACCCTTTACCTAAAAAGGCTACTGCTAAAACTAAGCATTTAAAGAAACAGTACGCAAAATCTTTGCAAGATAAAAATAAAAGAAAGGCTGATTCACTTCTGATTTCTTCAGACAAAATCTCTGCAATTTCTAAAAAGAAAGATATTAACAATTCTTACTCTGACTCAGATTCAGAAAATGTTTTATTTGAAAAAAATGATTTTAAAAGCAGAGTGAACTCAGACTTAGTTTCTGCAAAAGAGTTTTCTGAGTCAGATTTTGACGATGATGATAATAATTTTTCTGACGATAGTGATTCTGATGATCATTTGATTTTATCTGATCATTCTGATGATATACCTAAAAAGAAAAAGAGAAAGAGGCCGAATTATCAAATGTCTGTCGGACCTGATCCAACAGTGCGGATCAGGTCCGACAGACATCACTGAATGCGGAGAGCAATAAGCTCTCCATATTCAGCATTACACCCACAGCTCACAATAGCTGTTGGTGCAACGCCGCCCCCTGCAGACTCGCGGCCAATCGGCTACCAGCAGTAGGGTGTCAATCAACTCGATCTTACTCGATCGGGTTGAATTCCGCCGATGTCTGTCCGCCTGCTCAGAGCAGGCGGACAGACCGCTGCTCCATAACTTGCGTTTCTGGCGAGTCTTCAGACTCGCCAGAAACACGGGCCCTCAAGCTCCATTCGGAGCTTGATAAATGGGCCTCAAAGGGTTCTGTTCTGTTCTTGATAAATGGGCCTCAAAGGGTTCTGGGGGAGTTATATTTAGACCCAGATGATATTTTACACCCCCGTTCAACCCAATGGCAACCATCTAGAAAAGTTGCTAAGTTTTTAGATTTCTATATAAGGAAGCCTTTATCATATAAAACTAAGAATGTTTTGAAAGCAGAATGTCCTAAACCGGATCTCCCTCATTTAACTCACTTAACACCTGAGATCCAAATTTATTAAAATTTATTGGAGCTAAGAATTTTAATATTAAGAGAGGTCCTAACAGATTTCTTAAAGCTTGTCAGGACAAATATTTGGATTTATTAGGTCCTATCACTAAGTTATTCAAACTCTCTGAGGAGTCTATTTATAATGAATCTATTTTAGACCCTTATGTGATGAGAGAGTGGTTACAAAGATTAGTTTACCTGTTAGATGACGCTAATTCAGCCATGGCAACACAAAGGAGACGTTTAGTCCTAAAACGAATTGACCCCAAGATTGCTGATTTCGCTCCAACCGAAATGGGTCAGAAAGCTAATGGTCTTCTTTTTGGGGAATCTGCTCTCAAAAAATTGAATAATTATGTGAATGAGTTTAACTTTTTGAATTAAATTAAACACAAAAAAAGATATTTTATCAACCTAATATAATTTTTGATAGGGCCGGGAAAGGCAGAGGCTGCTTTCCTGGCCACTTCCAGGGAGTCTCCAGGTCCAATTCCACAATTTTTCAACCCCAACAATCTCCCATACAAATTTTTTCACCTCAAGAGGAAGACAATGGACTACAAGACCGTTCAGAAACCATCCATCTTGCAGACCATTCATCGGTAAGTTTTCTCACCTTTCATCACATTCTTTTTCCCCCACAAAAAAATAGAAGGCAGATTAGCTCTCTTTTTAAAAAATTGGTTTTTAATCACAAAAGATCCTTGGATTATTCAAACAATTTCAGGTTTTCACCTTCTCTTTTCTTCCCCTCCAATTCAAAACTCTCTTCTTTGTCCATTTGTTTTTTCCCCGTCAGATTACATTCTTTTAGACTTCGAAATTTCAGATTTATTAAGAAAAGAAGTGATAGAACAAGTTCTAAATCCTACAGGTTCCTTTATCAGCAACATGTTTCTAGTAAAGAAAAAAGAAGGTTCTTATCATCCAGTTATACATTTAAGACAGTTAAATCTCCATCTGGAATACAATCATTTCAAGATGGAAGGTGTTCAACTTTTGAGGGATTGTCTTCTAGATAGAGATAGGTTAGTTCGTTTAGATCTAAAAGACGCTAATTTGACTATTCCAATTCATTCAGATTTCAGGAAATTCCTCCGTTTCCTTTGGAAAGATCAAGTTTGGCATTTTACATGTCTTCCATTTGGTCTTCCGCTCCTTGGGCTTTTACAAAAGTTTTGAAACCTGTCGTTTTTTGGTTGAGAATGAGAGGTATTCGTTTGATCATTTACTTGGACGATATCCTCATTTTTCATCAGGTTCCTGTTATTCTTTCAGACCAATTGAATACTACTATGAACCTTCTTCAGAATTTTGGCTTTATTATCAACCTCAAGAAATGAATCCTTTCTCCCTCTCAAAATTTCGTTTTTCTGGGATTCGTTATCAATACTGTTTCCTCTACTTTGAGTCTTCCTGTGGACAAGATCAAGAAAGAAAGAAATTATCTTCTCAAAAAACATTTTTATTGCTTTTCATACTCTGGCAAGGATTATAGGCCTTCTTTCTTCTTCAATTCATGCAATATTTCCTGCACTTAAGATATTCTTATTTTCAGAACATTTCTTTGTCAGAAGAAGCAAGGTTGGAAGATATGGAAGCTTGGAATGGGAGAGCTATTTTTGGAAAATGTCCAGATATTATCATAGAATCAGATTGTCAGTATATTTATGAAAATCTTAGTAGTGCTATCCAAATAATATATCAGCTTATGGCAGGGTTATGACACAATACAAACAATAATTTTCTTAAAATAGAAACCCTTAATCAACATGCATCTACTAGAAACAATACAATTAATATAAATATCTGAATTCTTTTATTTAGTTAATATCCATGAACATCTTTGAAAACTCTTAAGATATGCTATCCTTCTTATAAAACCCAGAAAAATATACCTTCACAATTCAGCCTTATTTATAAATAGCCTTTAACATCCAAGCAATATAATTCTAAACTGTGCTCTTAAACAATAGGATAATATATATATTCTGCTATTTAACTGCAATTTATCCTAATACAATATTGACTTAAAACACCAGAACTTGCACAGATGAGTTAGATACAGATCAGATACAGATTTAAACAATATATATAGGCTGTGAAATGCTAACTTAAAATCCAAACTATTTCTTTAACTCTGCTACATACAGCAATAGTAAATGCTTACTTTAAATGCTTGCATACAAATATACAGGTTAAGAGCTATCTAAAACAATTACACACAGTTTAAAAGTACTATCTGCTCTTTAAATATATGAACTGTAATGGCTATTCATATAACTTATCTTACATGAAACTTTGTATACATCACCAAATAAACAGCAATCCAGTTTCCAATGTTTCTTAACAGATCCAATTTCACCTCAGAAATTCAAAATTTGGGGATAATGCATATGGAGTCCAATAGTAGGTGTGTGCTTTAATAATAACTGCAGTAGTTATTTCCTTCAGGATCAGCCAACAACAACCTTCTGTTCAGTCTCTATGCTGGGGTTTTAATCATCTGATCTCACCCCTCCCCGTTTTTGATTTTTATCAGTCATAGGTGAATATTGGAAACGCCCACGGAGCCTTGTCCCCTGTCGTTGGAAAATCTTATTTTTAACAGCCAAAAGGCTTTCTGGCTGTAGTTCTCTCATGGCAACACCAGGTGGCAGTAGTCATGCAAACAAAACAAATTCACCTTTACATTTCTAAAACATTTTTAAGCAAGTTAATTATTTTCATAAAATGGTTATTTAATCAGATTACATTCTCTGCATCAATTATATATAATCCCAATTACAGATGGTTAATATTATGTTATTTTTCTGATTATTCTGATACCAAATATGTTATATTATTAACATTTTATTATATTAAGGCAATTTAATACTGCTAATTATTAGCTTAAAATGCATTATAATTTTATCAGTATTCTGGCATTTATATACAAATAACAGCTTATTTTTTATTCAGTATTGTACTGCATTCCAAACAAGAATATACCATATTTTATGTTTCTAATAAGCCCAGGATGTATGAACCTTCTTCATGCAGATCTGAGATTATATGTCTGAAAAATATAAACAATACAGAGGTTATTAAACATTCTTGACTGACTAAAACAGTTACCTCCCAAGCTTAGCAAATACCCGTGTAATAATAGAGAATTAGACAATTTCCCAATTTCTATATTTAATACATTCTGGGGCATGCATTCAAATATAGCATGTTACATTTCTGCGTATTTCTTTCTGAATACATGAATCCTGTCTATGTAGATCTGAAATAAAAATAAATGTTAATAATCACTTCTCTTCAGGTCCATAAACATCTATTTATGTTCTTAAACACACAGAGGCTAAGATATTCATGCTTTCAAAATATGCATGTCTTGTATTTATTTTCCTAGTATATTTTATTTGAAATCTAAATACAGTTGTTGGAAACATGTAAGTCATGTATTTTCTCTGTTATTTTAATGTCTTCACTGCCCTTTCAGTAACTTTAGATTCACACCATAGCATTTGTCTTTTGTTTCCCAAGGCCTTCACTGCCCCACATGGGGTCAATCCACGAGTACTTGTAAAAGTCTTAATACAGCATATTTTCTGTTTAGCTAGCAGTGCAGACGTGTATTTGATGTTTAGGGATACTTAACACCTATGTGCATAAAAGCTGTTTCCCTATGATTTTGACCAGTTCCAAGGGGGTATTTCAGACATCTCGTCTCCATACACCACATGGGGTACAGAGTGCTATGAAATTTGCACTTCCTAATTAAGAAGCAAATGTTTTATTGTTCTCATTTTAGCTAGGAATTTCTCTTTTAAAGAAATTTTTATTAGTTTCCTGTGTAATTGAAGAAGTGGGGGAGAATTAAACCTGTTTGAAGTTAGTTCTTCTGAATGCAATGAGTTATTTTCTACTGATTAGTGAAAATATCTGATCAAAGATACAGATTTATTAATCTTGAAATATATGATTAATATATATATTTATTAACCTCACATATACCTTGACATAAATCCCCCTTTAAATTTTAAATAGATGTAGGACACATGTATTTAAATTGGCCTAAAGTCAATGGCAATCCTTTAAGTAGAAAGTCCGTTATTTTTGAGCCAGTCATCTTCAAACTACGGTATGTCTTTAGTGTAGTTGGGGATATGACACTTCATTCTCCCTCTATAACTTGTAGTTGGGATCTTGGATGACACGTTCGCAATTGATTGATATGGACCCATTTATCTATGAAACTTTCATTTTTGGGGATCCGTATTTTATAGGCCACTGGAGATATTTTGTCAGTAATGACAAAAGGACCTTTCCATGAGGGTAGAAATTTCTTCTCCCTAACCTGATCTCTTCCAAAGTTTTAAAGATAAACTTTATCATTTATTTCATATTCCTTTTTGGATGTTTTGAGATCATAATAGGTTTTAGTGGCAGTTGCGGCTCTTTCTAAATTCCTTTGAGCAAATGCAAAGGCATATTGCAGGTGTTTTCTTAAGTTCTCCACATATTGATGTGTATTGACAGCGTTTATCAAGTTTTGGTCTGATGTACGGTATAGAAGATGCTGAGGTAGAACCATTCTTCTACCAGTCATCAGTTCAAAAGGTGACATCTTGGTAGTACTACTTGGAGTTGATCTTAACGCCATTAAGACTAGAGGTAGTTTTACATCCCAGTCTTTACCCATTTCACTCACAAACTTTTTGAGGATTTTAACAATGGACTGGTTGTAACGCTCTACACCACCACTTGAGGCAGCTCTATAAGCAATATGGAGCTTTCTTTTTACCCCTAGTATTTTCCACATTTTGGTCATCACTTCGCTAGTGAAGTGGGTCCCCCTATCTGACTCGATTCTTTGGGGCAAACCAAATCTGGAAAATACATGGTTGATGAGCAACGCTGCACATGTTTCCGCACTATTGTTAGGGGCACTAATGCACTCTACCCATTTAGTGAACAGGCATGTCACGGTTACTGGACCAATAAAATCAATTTGTATATCTTACCATGGCATTACCATCCCCCTTTTCTGCAATGGCGCTCTATGCGTTGGCGCAGTGGGTTGGAACTGTGGGCAGATTAAACACCCTTGACAGTAGGTTTGAACATCTTTCAACATGTGTGGCCAAAAAGCGTAGTCACGTAATATTTCATATGTGAGTTTGGCACCACAATGACCAGATGTGGGAGCATCATGGGCATGTTGAAGCATTAGACCTCTGAACTTGGTGGGTACTACCCACTGCTGGATGCCAGTTTTGGAGGTTCTAATTAACAAACCATCCTGTAACTTGAATTGTGATTTAGATTTTATTAAGATTCTAAGATCTTCTTTGCCAATACAATCATCTTTTTAGATGGGGTTGCTTTCAGGATCTTCTATGTGTTTATAGAAGATGCCTACAATGGGGTCTTCTTTTTGACTAGTGATCAGGTCCTCACTAGGAGAATCCTGACTCCATTGTACCAGGTTAGGCTCACTCTGTTGTTTTGCCTGGTTTCTAGTAATGGCTTCTACCTGAATTGCACCCATTAAGTGGTCAATATTAAGGAGTTCTCCAGTTATAGCTCCTTGTTTGGCTAATGAATCCACAAGGTCATTGCCTTCCTTATCCGGACCTAGAACTCTGGAATGACCCTTGGTCTTTTTCCAGTGTATGGTTAAATCATTGGATACCACCAGATTATCAATCTCGCAGAACAACTTGCCATGCTTGACTGGTTTGTTTTTGATTTTCTGCATGCCATTCCTTTTCCAAGTTGGCAGGTATTCAACAAAACTGTCACGCACATAATTTGAGTCAGTTATGATCACAAATTCATGAATATCATGTTCAATAGCCATTTCAATGGTTTTGAAAACAGCAGTTAGTTCAGCAACTTGACTGGATCTTGGTCCAATGTTGAAACCTATAGATGTATTTGGGAATCCATTTGCCCCAGTTATACCAATGCCAGCGACTAATCTGCGCTCATTATCAATAGTGGCATGGTAAGAACAACCATCAACATATACCCAAGGTAATGTTTGACAATGGTCCTCATTGTACATTTTATATGGGGAAATCAATTGTTCCTCCAGAAAATCATCTTCTGATAATTCTTCCCCATGATCTCTAGCAGTACAGTCATGGAGCTCAGCAAGTCCTTGTGCGACTGGATTCTTTTAATTCTGCTTGTAGCGAATTTCTTATGGCCAGCCTTGCAAGGAAAGAGTCCACGCTGTTATGCGGCTATTTGACAAATTCCCATCTCTTATTCTTTCACTTTGCAAATATAGCAAAGGTTGGTGGGCCATTTCTACAATAATTTTCTTGCCCTGTATATAGCTGCGGAAATTTTGTAGAGCCCATACAGTAGATAAGAGGGCTTTTTCGCAATCGTTAAACTTTATTTCTACTGGGGATAGATTTTTGCTCGCATAAGCAATGGCTTTGTTCAAATTATCATGCTTTTGGTATAAAACAGCACTCATGCTTATATCTGTGTAACCTGTCTCTAAGAAGAAAGGTTTACCACCTTCAGGGTACGCTAAGCAAGGTGCTTGAGTGAGTTTTCTCTTCAGCTCTCTGATAGCTGTCTCTTGAGACTCACTCCAGTGCCATTTCACATCTTTCTTTAGAAGAAGTAGTAGTGGTTTAGTTAATTCCGCATAATTATCAATGAATTTGCGAGAATAATTTGTCATACCCAGGAATGATCTCAATTCCTTTAAGTTAGTTGGGTTTTTAGAATTCACTATAGCTTCCACCTTTTTCTTCTGGGGATTTAATCCTTCAGAGGTAACTTCATGTCCCAAGAAGTTTACACGAGTGCGGCACCATTGAGCTTTTTGTAGGGATAATTTGACACCTGCCCTTTTAAGTTGGCTGAGGACGTGTTTAAGCTCTGCGACGTGTTTTTCAAAGTCTGTGCTTTTGATTAAAACATCATCAACATAGGGGGGCGGAGCTTGGCCAGCAAGGGAAATGGCTGTGTGATCGAGTAGCTCCTAGGCCCATGTACCCTAAGACCTAACCTTACAACCAGCAACGACCTCCAATATATCTCACCCTAGATTCCCTAATTGCCCTAGCGACGGTGACAACAAAGAGAAACCCAGTAAGTGGCTATACCTCATCTAACTGCCGCAGCAGACCCGTTAACATAAGACGCAGGGACCTGACACCCGCGCAAGATAAGTAACCTACGCAGCGGAGCAACATCACAGGGAACAGGTACCGAGTGCCCCGATATAAAGCTGAACCCAGGCCAGCCATCGGAGTAAACAACCTGGGATATAGATACAAGCAGCCGAGACATTGCTAGCCCACGTGGCGCCGGAAAAAGAACCGCAGATAAACGGTCAGGCGCTAAACTGAACAGGATCGCTGCAAGGTACTACAGCTCTACCACACTATAAAGGGGTAAGAAAGCACCACATCTCAGCGAGTACAAATACCCTCTCAACAAGAGCACACAAACTTATTCAAAACTCTGTGGGGCAAACAAAAAAGGGGCCACAAAAAAGGGGACATAAAGAGCTCCGGAGAAGGAAAATAAAACGAAAATAAGCCACATACACACTAAAGGGGGCTGGAAAGGGAAAAAATATAAACAACCAAAGAGTGGGCAAACGCACTCAGGACACAGGCAAAGAATAAAGGAGAGACTGTGTTATAACAAGTATACAAACACACAACCTGTCTGAAATCACTCGCCATAGCTTAACCTTTGCTAATATATTTATGAAATACGTCTCCAGCAGCAGACGCCTTCTATCAAAAAGTACTCCATGTATAGCCCCCTGAGTGTTATTCTAAAGAAGAGCATAATTTTTCCTTTATTATCACTTTTATTTTTTGAGCTTATCCTACAGCACGTCATAACTACCCCTTAAACGCTCTGCAAAATATGCCAGGCCGCAGGCCTAATAAAACTGACAACACCCCGCGCTCTAGAATGCTACAACAATACCTAAAGCCAATAGAAACACCACCAGACAACATGCCAACACCCTCTGATATTGAGAAGACCCAAAATACGCACTCTGACACATCAACTCGTTGCCAGAGCAATGCAGTTCTCACAAAAGAAGACATACTACCACTATGTACCAAAAATGATCTCAAAGAAATAATGTCAGAGGTGAAGAATTGGTACGGGGATCTGAAGAAAGACTTAATGCGGGTGACACAAAGAGTTACCATATCAGAGGAAAGCCACAATACAATGGACTCAGACATCCAACATATGTCCAGACTGGCATACGATCAAGAAGACACCATACAACACTTATTAGAGAAAGTTGAAGACTTAGACAATAGGGGCAGAAGAAACAACCTCAGAATAAGGGGTATACCGGAGTCTATCCAGCCTGCGGCGCTGGAGGGATGTCTTCAGGATTTATTCCGAACACTTAAGGCGACAATGCTGCACCAGAAATAATGCTTGAGAGAGCCCACAGAGCCCTTAGGGCAAAGCCACCGCCCAAAGCCCCCCCGAGAGACGTTATAATTAAAGTACTTCACTTTAAAGACAAAGAAGAGATCCTGAGGCATGCTAGAATGAGACAAAACATCACACATGCAGGAAACAGGATTCAAATATTCCAGGACATAAGCCCGACAACCCTTCAAAAGAGGAGAGATCTTAATTATATCACCAGTGCCTTGAGGGAACAGAAAATCGCATACAAATGGGGTTTTCCAGTCAGTATAATAGCCAGCAAAGGGAACACAACAGCAATCTTCAGAAGGAAAGAGGACCTCCCACGCTTCTGCGAAACTTTGCAAATTAACATCCCAGAATCAGAATTTGAAGATCACACAGGAGGTGACCCACCACCTCATAGCCGCAACTTACCACAACCGGCAAAAAGGTCAGCAGCAGCAACAACCATTGTGCCACAGAAAGAAGTCCCGGAAGATGAAGATCATGGACAGGCTGAAGGACATAATAACCTATAAACCAGGGACATTTGCAACAGGGACTCTGATCGCAAATAAGATGATAACAGGTCGTATGCTAATACCATGTATATGTTAAAACTTTTTCTTTTTCACAGGTTAGGTCTGGGGACAGGGATACTGCCCCAATTGTATAGTATTATCTTGTATTGTATTGTATTGATTTGTTCAATTTCTGCTAAAAAGTTTGTTAGCATAAGTTTATTTTAGAGCTAATTGTTGAAATTTGTCAGGTTTGATTGAGTGCAATTGAGACCCCACTGCCGGGAAACTAACTACTATAGTTAAAACCTTATACCATCACAGAATACGTGCAAACCACTGCCGCTTAACTCACACACATTATACCGGCAGCATACAAACTTGTAACAAATACATAGACTGCAACATAGGAGACTCCAAACATGACTCTACCAACACCTAGTGAAAACTGAACTACTGTGACACAGGCCCCACAGAGACAGAATAGTAACCCATTGCCAAACCTATAATACTTAAAACGAGACCTGAATCATGCAACCGAGATCAATAAAATTGATAACTATCAATGCAAAAGGACTTAATAGCCCAGAAAAAAACGCTCAATTGCCTTTAATCACCTACACAAAACCTCAGGGGACATCTTATATGTACAAGAGACGCACTTCAGGAAAGGCAGGGAACCTAGATTTATTAACAACAAGTATAAAGCCGCCTTTTTGGCGTCAGGTACATCCAAAAAAGGGGGGGTAGGTATTTTTTTGAAAAATAACATTCACTTCAGCCCGACTACTGTACTTAAGGAACCCAACGGAGCATACATCATAGTAATTGGACTGCTCTACAACACCCCAATTACACTTGTGAACATATATTTACCAAACACAGAGCAGCAACAGACTTTCAAACAGGTATCCCAATTACTTTTAGAACATGCAAAAGGCATCATACTAATGGGGGGTGATTTTAACTTACCACTGGACCCGACACTCGACACCTCACTAGGTAAAACTAGCACACCCCAAAAAGTGATAAAAGCCATACAAGCACAGTTACTTCAACTCAAACTACATGATGTGTGGAGGACGAAGCATTCCGGTACAAGAGACTACACATTCTACTCACACCTACACAATTTATACACCAGAATAGATTACATAATCACAGATCAAATAGGTCTAGCCCTGGTGGAAGAATCCACCACCCTACCGACTACATGGTCTGACCACCCACCAGTGCAATGCATGATTAAATGGCCAAATATACCTATTAAACCATTCCTGTGGAGGTTAGACAATCACATGATGAGCAACCCAATGCTGATCGCTGAGATAGACACAGTCGTACGACACTATTTTGAGGAAAATGCAAATGGTGACACCGCACCTTCTGTGCTTTGGGAGGCACATAAATGTGTAGTAAGGGGAGAGTTGATAAGATATAAAGCCAGAGAGAACAAAAATAACAGGCAGTTTGTAAACTCTACTACATCACAAATAAGATACTGGGAGACGGAACTTAAAAAACAACCAGACTCTACTGATATACTGAGTAAATTGACAGCAGCTAAAACAGAATTAAACACCCACATGATAAAAGAATATCAAAAGAAGGCAGACAGACTACGGCAAAAGTATTTTGATGTCAACAATAAAACGGGTACCTCTCTGGCAAAGGCCCTGAGGAGGAAACAACTAGATACTCATGTCCATATGATGACGGACCCAACAGGCACCATACATAAAGATAGCATACAAATAGCCGACACATTCAGAAAATATTACGAAACACTATACAATATTCAGTCAGAAAGCAAACAGGAAAAAATAGATAGCTTCCTAACAGGTATACAACTCAACGAAGTAAGCAGGGAAGATTCGGACACGCTAGAAGCACAAATAACACCGACAGAAATTAAAACTGCTATCACAAGCATACCAAATGGCAAGAGTCCAGGACCAGATGGCTTCAGTATAAAATATTATAAAACCTATATACACCATATATTGCCCCCACTGACAGCATTATTTAATTCACTGCTTAAGGAAGGGGGATTCACAGACAACATGCTAGAAGCACATATCACGGTCCTCCCAAAACCAGGGAAAACCCTGGACAAACCAGAAAATTACAGACCCATTTCACTTCTGAACGTGGACATCAAAATATTTGCAAAAATTTTAGCTACCAGAATAAACAAATTCCTCCCTGGTCTGATACACCCGGACCAGGTGGGATTTGTCCCGGGTCGAGAGGCCCGGGACAACACCCTCCGGACATTCCAATTGACACACTACGCCCAAATACATAACCTGCCGATGGCCCTTATTTCCACAGACGCGGAAAAGGCATTCGACAGAGTAAATTGGCTTTTTCTCAAATCTGTCCTCTACAAAATGAAATTCAGTGATACCTTTATTCAATTAATCTTCACACTATATCAGAACCCCACAGTGCGAGTAAAAGTAAACGGCATACTGTCAGAGAGATTTGAAATACGAAATGGAACAAGACAGGGATGCCCCCTCTCCCCTATATTGTTCGCAATCACCATAGAGGCTTTAGCCCAAAAACTCAGAGAAGATAACACAGTGCAGGGAATCGCCATAGCGAACAATAATTATAAGTTGGCGTTGTACGCTGACGATATACTACTCACATTAACTAATATTGACCACTCATTGTCCAAGGTGCTAGAAATCTTTAAAGAATACGGGAAAATATCACATTTTCAATTGAACCTCTCAAAATCGGAACTCTTAAACATCACCTGCGACGCGGAGACACTTGACAAAACATTAAGAGTATGCCCACTCAGAAAACAGGAATCTAAAATGAAATACTTAGGCATATACATCTCACCCGACCAACAAGAAGTCTTTCAAGCTAACTAGAAACACCTAGAAAGCACTTTAGTAGCCGACCTGTCAAATTGGAAAAATAAAACAATATCTTGGCTAGGCAGGATCAACGTCATAAAAATGAACGTATTACCAAGACTCCTTTACTTATTACAAACAACACCCATACCACTTCCACCGCAATACTTACCAAGAATCCAAAGCCTAATAGAGCAATATATATGGGGGGACGTCAGACCTAGAATATCTAGGAAAACACTATACTTACCAAGAGACAGAGGGGGACTGGGACTTCCCAATATGCTGACGTACAAACAAGCTATTAATCTACGGACATTAATAGACTGGTGCAATAATACACCTGACAAAATATGGGTACAGCTAGATTGCACTATAATGGAGACTGGAAATGCTGGAGGCATAGCCTGGTTATCCAAAAAGAACAGACCAGAAGCGACCTCCAAATACCCACTATATATAGATTTCTTTACGGGTTGGGACAAACTGATGAACACCACCACCAACATATCCTCTCAACCCTCACCGTTGACACCCTTATGCCATAACCCAGAGATACCTTGGGCGAGTAGGGAACCTAATATAATGAGCAGAACACCCATGGGGGTGAGGTCAATTTCGACCATAGTGGAGAAAGGGAAGCTGAGGACCCTTGAGAACATAAAAGAGACAGAGATAGGAGACAATCTGACTTGGCTTGGGCACTCTCAATTAAACCACTACCTAACAACACACAGACAAAAGCACAACTTATTTAGGTCACCCACCCCGTATGAAACATTGTGTCTACGGGATACACCAACTGCACACGCAATCTCCATCTTATACAAATTACTACTAATAGAGGACGCGCAAACCTTACCCACATATACAAAGGCATGGGAAAATGAATTAAACACAAACATTGAGTTACAGGACTGGCTGACAGCATTTCAAACCACAAAGAAAACCTCAATCTCGACTGGAGTACAAGAGTCCAGCTACAAATTCATATCCAGATGGTACCTCACACCCCACAGACTAAAACAAATCTATAAAACAACACCGGGCAGATGCTGGAGGGAATGTGGTGGGGAGGGTACAATGGCTCACATATGGTGGGATTGCCCAGGACTTGACCAGTTCTGGACTGAAATACTTAGTCACATCAGGATAGCGACAGGGAAACCTTTACAGAATAGTCCCAAAACCTTACTGTTCCTCTCATTGCCCCACCTGGAGAGTAAAGCCTCCAATGCTCTCAGACTAGTCATGCTGAACGGGGCGAAAATGCTAATCCCCAAACACTGGAAAAGCAAAGTAATCCCAACATTGAAGGAATGGAAACAACAGGTAGACTCTTTATTACATTTAGAAAGGTACCACCACCTACAAAATGGTACCGTAGACACTCACAAGATCATGTTACTCCAATGGGAAGAATGTCAAACAAAAGACAGACTTAGAGATAATTAACGCAGTACTATTTAGATTAAGGTTGACCGGCAGATGGGAATTGCACTACTTGCATATATGAAAACATTGCATGACACTCTAAATATCTGACTTGAACACCAGAGAGATGAAAGATTGGCAGTGCCAGGAGTTGGTTACCACGGACTATATGGCTCCAACTGACGAACTCAGACATTTATATCAATTATCTTATCCAACTTGCCCTATCTGTGGACAACATGGGTTTATTGTAAAGCCTGGACTTGATTTTTCTGTGTCAAAAAAACCCTATATGTATATTGCTCTCTTTTTTCTTTGCACAATATGTATTCTTACAGCTCTTTATTTTTCAATAAAGCTCTTTGAAAAAAAAAAAAAAAAAACATCATCAACATAAGATAAGGTCCCCCTTTCCAGTGCATCAGGCATAGCCTTATGCATGAATACAGCAAATTCATGTCCAGAATTTATGTATTGAAATGGAAGTCTCTGGAATGCCTATTGGACCTTTTGGAAAGAGAACGCCAGCTTATACTGGTCCTCCTCATGTACCTTGATGGTCCAATATCCCTGCGCACAATCAATGGCAGTGAATATTTTGGATCCCTGCATTTGTGCTAAGCATTGGTCAATATATGGCACAGGCCAGCCAGACATGTACACTCGTTTGTTTAGCTGTCTTAAGTCAGCACACAAACGCCATTGTCCATTGGGCTTAAGGACACCTAGAATAGGATTATTATAAGAGCTGTGCACCTGTCTGATAATACCTCTTTCTTCCAAATTCCTTATGATCTCTGCAAGAGAATCATATGAGGCTAAGGGAAGTCTGTATTGTTTGACAAATACAGGTGGCGCATCGGGATCTGTTTGTATTCTTGCAATGTGCAAGTCTGTAGTACCACAGTCATACGAATCCTTAGCAAAAATATCCTTGTACTCCATCAGAAGATCTTGCAGCTGCTGGCGTTCATCATCGCTGGAACAGCCATTAGCTAAGGATATTTGCTCTTCGATTTGCTGAAATCCTGGAAAGATTTCAGGCTGTCCTATTTCATAGACTTCTTCCAATCTAGAGGTGAGGTCCCCTTGATTATAGTTTATGTTGCCCCCATGACTCTGGGAATTGGGGTAATCTTGCTGTTTGATTGGCTGATCAAACACTAGAGAGGCTTCCTCAATTTTACAGATGCCTTCCTCTGAGCTAAAGGGATAAATAGACTGAATATTAAATAGACCCTCTGGCATAGATGCAAAGGATTGTTCTATTAATTGTTCTTCAGTTAGGTATCCTTCAGGTATTAGCCCAATTACATTATTCTGGAATCCAAAAGTGTAATAACTTGATTCCAGTGCATATCCTATGGTAGTTCCCTTGGATAATGTTATATCCTGTCGGGTCATGTTATGCACAACAATATGTATTGGAACCGTTCCAATATTCACCATAGGAGTGTATGTCACTGTAACACCCAGATTTTGTATTCTATGGGAGAGGCAAATTAGTGTTTCAGAAGTTTTTAATTTCTGACCTCTCTTTACCTGTAAGGGTAAAAGAAATTTATCAGCCCCAGCAGGAATTATAACATCGCTAGATACCTGCATATTCACAGCATATGGCAATTGCTGATTTGATTTCAGGGCTGCATTTTCATCCTGAAATACTTCAGGGTCCCCCTTTAACCTGCTCCAGAGGCAAGAATTAATCAAATCTATTTGTATGGCATATCTATGTAAGATATCATTGCCAATGAATATTTGATTATGGGGAGTATTTCAAACTAAAAACAGGTGCTTCACTGCCTTATTACCAATAGAGATAGATAATAAGCACTTAGCTGTGATGTTATAGCTTTCAGACCTGTCATCCAGGCCGTTGACACTGTGGTCTTGGGGAGAAAGATATTTAATCACTTTAGGTTCAGCTATTTGCACTAATAAACCTTCGCTTATATAGCTAGCTTCCTGTTTTAAGTTAATTTTAGAATACTTGGTTTTACCAAGGTCATGCACTTGTATAGGGATAAATAGATCCTCTTTAACTCTCTCAATCCCTTTGAGGTATTGAGGGTGGTCTCCCCCCTTAGGGATTTTATGATCCCCCTTGTGGAGTGATATGGTTAATACATCGCCATCTAGGAAAATATTCGCTATCTTTCCAGGTGAAATTTTAAAAGTATTACCATCAGAGCCACTAAAAGGAGTCTGATCATCTATTTGTAGAATAGTGATTTCAGGTACAGAGTTATTCCTGAAATGAATCTCCACAGCATCTGGTTTCTCTTCCACCACGTGACAGCTATGTCGGGTGCGAGATATACCAGATTTTTCATAATCTATAGGCCTTTTAACTTGTGACCAAATTACATTATTTATGCAATCAATTATGGTGCTTAATCGCTTCAGGAGATCACTACCAATAATTAAACAATCAGTTGGCAGATCCACTATAATGACAGGGTGTCTTATGACCCTGTTCCCCAATTTAAATTTTAACCAGGCAGTACCGTAAACTTTTAGGGAGTCACCCCCAACACCTATTAGAGAACCATCAAATTCTCTTATTTTAGGTTTGTGGGGTGTTAGCTCATTTAGCTGTGTGTAGTACCTGTGGGATAAGATAGTTGCCTGAGACCCAGTGTCAATTAATCCCCTGATAGGGTTGGAGACTGAATCTTGCAGCTCAACTAATACATAATATCTTCCTGCAGTTTCTACCATTTCACACATAAAGTTGGCGTTATCATACATTTGTGGGCTTCACCACGTGTTACCTGAGTTTGCCATGCTTTCCGATGCAGAAAAAGCTTCATACCTACCGGTCTCCTCTATGACAGGTTCGGCTGGATTCTTGTGTACTGCATCTGTGGAGATAAGGTTAAGAGAGTGCGGCAAGGGAAGAGGTTTGTTAATTTTTCCCGGATGAGGTTGCCTGTCATCACAGCTAAATTGTCCGTTTTCGGTCTGTGGGGAGAGAACATGATTAGTATCATTGATATTTATTATTACATTTTGTAAATCTCTCCCCTCCCCTTCAGGTGATACTGCAGTATTTATTACTGTGCCTGTGGTCTACTGCTGACCACTGGCTGTACCCCTAAAAAAGTATTGTTCGGTTGCTGAGCCGTAGATTTTTTACTCATATTAGCGATTTGTTCGCTCAACCGATTTAACTGGGTAAACAGCATATCTACCTGATTGTACAAGTTACCTCTACCCCTGGGCCTATCTCCTGGTGCCCCATAATAATGATTCCTGGACCATTGGGTTCCCTCAGAATCAGGACCGCTATTTCTATTCTGGCGTGGTTGCCCCTGGGGTTCAGCTTGTTCAGTATTAGTACTTTGGGGAGCATTATATACCTGGGGTGTCTGGTTACCCTGAGAATATCTTCGCCGTCTATTGTATCTACCCTTGCGCGGATACCAATTATTTGGTGAGTATTCTCTTTGTGAGTAATTATTCACCTGATTATGTCCCCCACTTTGGTTATAGTCTCCCTGCGCCTCAACCTGTGTAGGGGAGGGGGCAGAGTTAAACCTCTGTGGAGATGGCCTGTTTTGACTGGCCACCTCCACATAAGTTTTCTTTTTAGACTCCAAATTGAGGGGGCTAGGTGACACCCTAGTTTCTGCTACAATTTTGGGTTTTGACTCCTTTTTAACCCCCTGCTCACTGGACTGCTGAATAGAGTATAACTTTGTACTCTCTTTGATCAGCCATTCCAATGAGCAGTCCTCATCAAAATCTCTAGCTAAGTTGATTTTGATGGGTGTAGGCAGTGCTTCAAAAAATAAATTTACAAATTCTGAGCCATCAAATTTGGGATTATCTTCAGCCATACTGTACGCATTTTTCAATACAGAAAGGAGTTCGATTGGACTCTGATTCGCACGACACTTTAAACCATATACCGCTATTTTCGCTGCAGTTTTATTGCGATATTGCCCGAATTCTTTTCTGCATTGTCGTTTTATCCCATTCCAGGAATGAATATTCATATCCTTTAGTGAAGCAAAGAATTTGTGATGCTTACTGTCAAATACCCGGGGCAGAAATTCAATTTTCAATTTCTCACTTGTAACATTCATTATAGCTAACGCATTTTCAAAAGCCTCTAAATGATCAATTACAGATGTTGTTCCCTTATTGGAGAATATAGGTACTGCGCGTTGTACGAAGGTGATTATTTTATGGGAATCGTATACTTTATCAGACTTACTTTGGGCTTCTCTGTTAGAGTTTCCCTCCCCCGCGCCAGCTGGGCTACAGCAGTGCTCTGGATTTATATCATGAGGTGACTGCCTATTTGGGAAATCTATTTCTGACCCATTAGGCGTCATTTGTCTATACTGTTCCATATATTTTTGTACCTCGTCCCTGACGCGTTCACTAAAGGAGTTAGCATTATCTGCATTATTCTCACTGTTAATATAAGGGTTTTCATTATGGCGATATGACCTTTTTAAATCGCTTAATCCTTCTGGCTTTGCGCAAGCTGTTTATTTAAATCTTGTATCTGTGCGATTAAGTAGATGTTATGCTTATCTAAGGCGGTTAGGTTTTGGGCAAATTCATCCACTTTATTTTTGGCTATTTTTAAATCCTCTTCGTGTCTGTGTGAGGAACAAATACTATTTTCTAGCTCCTGTATTTGCAATCGTTTGTCAGTGACACAAAACGACATTTCGTCAATGATGCATATTAAAAGGGGCCAAGATTTTAGTATTAGTTCCTCTCGCTTTTTGGGAGTTTTGCATTGATTAATCATTAATAATTCCTGGAAGAATTCATTCTCTTCATTCCACATATTATTATTAACGGTAATATTTTTAGCTCTAGTTTCAAGCATATCCACAAAATCATTTAATTTACCAGCAATATTTAACTTCCCTTTAATGTAACTTAAGATATCTTTCTTAAGGACCTGACCTTTAGTAATGGGTATTATAATGGGACCAATTTCATCGCTATGTATAGAATTAAATGAGTCACTTCTGGCTACAGACATTATTATATTGGTTTAGTATCTAGTTGAATTAAAACGCTAATACAATTTGTGGCAATAAAAAGAGAGAAAAAAAAATTATATAAAAAAAATAGTATTCATTTTGAAATATGAAAAATTAATATTTCGAAATATGAAAAATTAATATTTCGAAATATGAAAAATTAATATTTTTGATTAACTTTGAAAATATGAAAAATTAATATTTTTGATTAATTTTTAAATATGAAAAATTAATATTTTTATTAATTTTTCAAAAATTAATCTTTAATAATATTTCAAGATATTAATATCAATCTCGAAATATGAAAATCAATATTTCAACCTTTTAAAAATTATATCTTCAAAATATTAATATCGAAATATGAAACTTTTTCTCTCTTTTATAATAATTTCTATTTACTACAAATATATTATATCAAATATGATGGAATATTAATAAATCTCAAACAGTGCCTCCAATTATTATGTCAGTATATTTATGAAAATCTTAGTAGTGCTATCCAAATAATATATCAGCTTATGGCAGGGTTATGACACAATACAAACAATAATTTTCCTTAAAATAGAAACCCTTAATCAACATGCATCTACTAGAAACAATACAATTAATATAAATATCTGAATTCTTTTATTTAGTTAATATCCATGAACATCTTTGAAATATATTTGCAATATTAGAATATGACACAAAATTTATATGCGTTAAAACCAAATCTTAAGATATGCTATCCTTCTTATAAAACCCAGAAAAATATACCTTCACAATTCAGCCTTATTTATAAATAGACTTTAACATCCAAGCAATATAATTCTAAACTGTGCTCTTAAACAATAGGATAATATATATATATTCTGCTATTTAACTGCAATTTATCCTAATACAATATTGACTTAAAACACCAGAATTTGCACAGATGAGTTACTTAAAAAATCAGATACAGATTTAAACAATATATATAGGCTGTGAAATGCTAACTTAAAATCCAAACTATTTCTTTAACTCTGCTACATACAGCAATAGTAAATGCTTACTTTAAATGCTTGCATACAAATAGGCAGGTTAAGAGCTATCTAAAACAATTACACACAGTTTAAAAGTACTATCTGCTCTTTAAATATATTAACTGTAATGGCTATTCATATAACTTATCTTACATGAAACCTTGTATACATCACCAAATAAACAGCAATCCGGTTTCCAATGTTTCTTAACAGATCCAATTTCACCTCAGAAATTCAAAATTTGGGGATAATGCATATGGAGTCCAATAGTAGGTGTGTGCTTTAATAATAACTGCAGTAGTTATTTCCTTCAGGATCAGCCAACAACAACCTTCTGTTCAGTCTCTATGCTGGGGTTTTAATCATCTGATCTCATCCCTCCCCATTTTTGATTTTTATCAGTCATTGGTGAATATTGGAAACGCCCACGGAGCCTTGTCCCTTGTCATTGGAATATCTTATTTTTAAAAGCCAAAAGGCTTTCTGGCTGTAGTTCTCTCATGGCAACACCAGGTGGTAGTAGTCATGCAAACAAAACAAATTCACCTTTACATTTCTAAAACATTTTTAAGCAAGTTAATTATTTTCATAAAATGGTTATTTAATCAGATTACATTCTCTGCATCAATTATAGATAACCCCAATTATAGATGGTTAATATTATGTTATTTTTTTCTGATTATTCTGATACCAAATATGTTATATTATTAACATTTTATTATATTAAGGCAATTTAATACTGCTAATTATTAGCTTAAAATGCATTATAATTTTATCAGTATTCTGGCATTTCTATACAAATAACAGCTTATCTTTGATTCAGTATTGTACTGTATTCCAAACAAGAATATGCCATATTTTATGTTTCTAATAAGCCCAGGATGTATGAACCTTCTTCATGCAGATCTGAGATTATATGTCTGAAAAATATAAACAATACAGAGGTTATTAAACATTCTTGACTGACTAAAACAGTTACCTCCCAAGCTTAGCAAATACCCATGTAATAATAGAGAATTAGACAATTTCCCAATTTCTATATTTAATACATTCTGGGGCATGCATTCAAATATAGCATGTTACATTTCTGCGTATTTCTTTCTGAATACATGAATCCTGTCTATGTAGATCTGAAATAAAAATAAATGTTAATAATCACTTCTCTTCAGGTCCATAAACATCTATTCATGTTCTTAAACACACAGAGGCTAAGATATTCGTGCTTTCAAAATATGCATGTCTTGTATTTATTTTCCTAGTATATTTTATTTGAAATCTAAATACAGTTGTTGGAAACATGTAAGTCATGTATTTTCTCTGCTATCTTAATGTCTTCACTGCCCTTTCAGTAACTTTAGATTCACACCATAGCATTTGTCTTTTGTTTCCCAAGGCCTTCACTGCCCCACATGGGGTCAATCCACGAGTAGTTGTAAAAGTCTTAATACAGCATATTTTCTGTTTAGCTAGCAGTGCAGACGTGTATTTGATGTTTAGGGATACTTAACACCTATGTGCATAAAAGCTGTTTCCCTATGATTTTGACCAGTTCCAAGGGGGTATTTCAGACCTCTCGTCTCCATACACCACATGGGGTACAGAGTGCTATGAAATTTGCACTTCCTAATTAAGAAGCAAATGTTTTATTGTTCTCACTTTAGCTAGGAATTTCTCTTTTAAATAAATTTTTATTAGTTTCCTGTGTAATTGAAAAAGTGGGGGAGAATTAAACCTGTTTGAAGTTAGTTCTTCTGAATGCAATGAGTTATTTTCTACTGATCAGTGAAAATATCTGATCAAAGATACAGATTTATTAATCTTGAAATATATGATTAATATATATATTTATTAACCTCACATATACCTTGACAAGATGCAAGAAATTCTGGCTGGGGTGCAAGATTGGGTCCTATCATTACAGGAGGCAAATGGTCAATTTCAGAAAAGAAGCTTCATATAAATTGTCTAGAGCTTCTAGCTGGTTCTTTTGCAGTGAAGAGTTTTGTCAGGAAAGATTTTCCTATCTCTATTCTTCTGCGTATAGACAACATGTCGGCAGTTCGTTATCTGAATCGTTTAGTAGGTTCTTCTTCAAGGATTTTTTCAGAAAGGACCAAGGACTTTATTCATCAATGTCTTTCTCACAATATATCGATTCAATCAGAATATCTTCCTGGTTTTCTCAATTCCGCAGCAGATTGGGGATCTCACCATTTAAAAGACAACAGCGATTGGAAATTGAATTCTCTTTTGTTCCTCAAACTTCAAGAATTAAAAGGCCTTTTTTCAATAGATCTCTTTGCTTCTCGTCTCAATTATCAGATCCTCCCTTTTTACAGATGGAGACCAGATCCGACGGCTTTAGCAACGTATGCCTTTCTTCAGAACTGGCCGATGACAGGAGCTTATACCTTCCCTCCTTTATCAATGATTCCTTGCAAATCTCTTATGTGAAGAGGAACCTGATATCTCTCCTATTAGTAACTCCTTGGTGGACAGCCCAATCTTGGTTTCCTATTCTCCTAGAGATGTCTTTCCTTCCACAAGTTCTTTTACCTCTATAACAAGATCTTCTCATCATTTCCAACAAAGATTTTCATGAGCTAGTTCTATCAGGTTCTCTTCATTTAATTGCCAGGAAAATTTCAGGGAATCCTGGTCTTCCGAGGGTCTTTCGGCAGGGGCTAAACTCCTGCTTCAGGACTCTTGGGCTCCAGGAACCAAAAACGTTATTTATCTGCTTGGACTAAATGGACTGGCTGGTGCAGTAACAGGGATTTGGATCCCATTTCAGCCGATTTAAGCAAAGTGATTAATTATTTAACTTCCCTTTTTAAAGCTGATTTGGCCTACAGATCTATCAATGTTGCTCGTTCCGCCATTTCGTCTGGTCATGAATTATGGCATAATGTTCCTGTTGGCCAACATTTTACTATTTGCAAACTCTTAAAAGCTATTCGAGTTAAAAGTCCTCCTGTTCCTAAAAATAATTATTTTTGGGATGTTGATTTGTTAATTTCTTTTTTCCGAAACTGGCCTAATAATATAGATTTATCCCTTAAACAACTTACATGTAAGCTGGCAACTTTATTATTTCTTGTGTCTTATAAGAGAGCTATAGATTATGATGCAAAAATGTTTTCACCTCAAGGTTTATATTTTCTCTTTCTAGATGTACTAAAACTATGACTTCTATTTTCTATCCTTATTTTTTGAACATCCTAATCTTTGTGTTGTTTCTTGTCTGAAAGTATATGAGTCTAAAACTCTCCTCTTTAGATCTTCTAATTCTAAATAACTGTTAATATCTTTTTCTCCTCCTCATTTACCTGTCACTTCCTCTACTATTAGTAGGTGGGTTAAATGGACAATGTTGCAAGCTGGTGTGGATCCTGTTTTTTCTTCTCATTCTATTAGAAGAGCTTCTGCTTCTAAAGATTTTTCCAAATCTGCTTCATTACAAGATATTTTAAATGCTGCAGATCGGTCTTCTGACTCTATTTTTTGTCAGTTTTATTTTTAAACCTATTTCTTCTATTCCACACCATCTGGCATCTTGATTTGTTTGCTTTAAACTAACAAAATATGAGTCTCTGTCCTTGTAATAAAATTCCGATTATCCTAATAAAATGACGGAATAATATAGATTTTATTAAAGAGACAGAGATGAGTATTTTCCCTCCTCTTATTTCATATCCCTCCCTTATTTAAGATTTTGGCTTTGACAAAGTTTAATTGTCTATTATTTTAAGTTATTTAATATATTTTATATATATTTCAGCGCAACCTCTTCCAATCCAGGGATGGAAGGAAGTTTTGGATTTTAACCTTTCTACGAATTCTCAAGACAATCAACTTCTTCCTCAGCTCCAGACTGCTTCATCAGTTTCAAGAGTTCCAGTTTTTTCAAGTTTCCTGGATTTTCTTCAGTATACCTCTTTTATGTGGCTCTCCTGGTTTTCAGTATTTTTTGTCTCCTTTCTGAGTTTTGTTTTTTCTTTTTTTCCATGCTGATTTTTCTCCTTTTAGCAAATAGAAAAGAGGACTAATAACGGTTTTCTGGTTTCTTTATGGACAATGTCATGATCTGATTGGATATCTACTAACTGTCAATATGTTATTTACATGTTATTGGTCATGTTAAAGTTTTTTCTGTTATTTCTGTTTATCTGTTTAACTTTAAAAATGCTATTTGAGCAGTAAAAGGAAAAGTAATGCAAAATACTCTTTTCTGTCTCTTTAATAAAATCTAGATTATGCCGTCATTTTATTATGATAATCGGAATTTCACAGCAGTATTCCAATCCATAGGAAGACAAATTTCCAAGAATTTTTTTTTTACAGATTTTTCTTATTTTCTAATTCAACCGTCGTGACTACATATAAACATTTTGACCTGTTCAAAGTTCAAACCATGGCTGATCTCAGGGCTTTGATTTCCAGTGTTAAACATTATGTTTAAAAAATATATATATATAAAAATACTCAAAATTCTATGAAATTGTTAGTCGCATGTAAATAAATAGATATTAATTAAGCAAAAAACAGTATTTAAATAGATCAGGTGTTTTTTCTTAAAGGGATATGAAAATAAAAAATGAAACCCAAATGAGCAATTTCACATACATCTTAAATTCTGCTGCTGGTATAACAAGTAATTGTAAGCTGTACACTGCCTGTTTAACATTTTTTCCATACCAGACCCAACTTCAAACCAGGTTTGGTTTAGCTGCTGTTGAGACAGACACATGCATTTAAACCCCTTGGATGTACCATACCCAATGCAAATAAAATCAGGCGTGTATTGTTGTCATGGCTGTGTTACATGTGATAGCCCGAAATTAGGTGATACACTTACACATAGCCACACTGGTAAGAAATACATCTATCCTTTGAGTCTAAATACGTGGAATTTATGATTAAATGCCTATGTGGCGATGTCTATATTGGAAAGAGGGTGTGCATGTTCAAAGAAAGGATGGCAAGTCATTGAGAAAGGTAAAACGGACCAACCAGTAGCAAACATTTTTGGAACAGGGTCATTCTGTGTCAACTCTGCGTTGTAGCCCTATAGACCACATCCCACTATTAAAGACAGGAGGTGATAGGAAGAAAGCTTTGCTGCAGACGGAAAGTAAGTGGATTTTTTTTAATTGGATATGGTATATCCTAGGGGTTTAAATAAATATCTGTCTCTGAGTTGTTTTCATTGATGAAATGATGGTTTTCTGAATGTCTTTTAATTTAATGATATGTTTTGTTCTAATGGTATATTAGAATTTAATATATACAGTAAATGCTTTATTTTGTGTCTGAAGATGTTAACTTTTTGATATATTCTCCTCTTTAAAGGGACAGTCTACCATAGAATTGTTATTGTTTTAAAAGATAATCCCTTTATTACCCATTCCCCAGTTTTGTAGAACCAACACAGATATATTAATATACTTTTTACCTCTGTGATTACCTTATATCTAGGAGCCTTCTTCCAGCCCCCTGATCACATGACTGTGACTGTTTATTATCTATTGTCTTAAATTTAGCATTGTGTTGTGCTAAATCTTAAATAACCCCCTGTGCCTGAACACAGTGTTATCTATATGGCCCACGTGTACTTTCTGTCTCTTTGTGTTGAAAAGAGATTTATAAAGCTTGTGATAAGAGGCAGCCCTCAAAGGCTTAGAAATTAGCATATGAGCCTACCTATGTTTAGTTTAAACTAAGAATACCAAGAGAAAAAAAGCAAATTTGATGATAAAAGTAAATTGGAAAGTTGATTAAAATTGATAGTCCTATCTGAATAATGAAAGTTTAATTTATAGTAGACTGTCCCTTTAAGCAAAACTAAAGAAAATGGAAAGAGGGATCAGAAGATATGAAAGAATGCTAAATATATGTGTAAATATATGTGTGACCACTAGGTGGCAGAACAGCTTTGAGATGAAGGATATTGATATTGGTGAAACACAGACTCCATTGTTAGATACTGTTAGATACTGGGGTATTTAAGGATGGGATTATGGGTATTGTATTTAACCTTGACTAAGGCCCAAAGGAGGGCCAAAACTTTGGTTGTCTCGTGTGATCAATACATTGAAATGCTTTATCTGAAATGCTGAGTTTTCATTGAAAGGTATGAATACGAAGAAAATAGTCTGGAGACTATGTGACTGTTTCTCAGATGGAGTGCTTAAACTATATGGTGTTTTATAGATAGATAGATAGATAGATAGATAGAAATATTTATTAAGAAAAAGTAACAAGAAGGAGGCGCCAATGGTGCAGATCAAAATGGTATTTCAAAATATCAAACTCATGTGCACACAAGGTACTCACAATAGGAGGAGGCACTCAGTTGTGCCAGTAGATGCAGGCTGGGTTTTAACAGCAATCCAGCTGGCTGTAAAAGGCTGTAAAAGGTGGCAGCTTCTCTATCAGCATCCGATGGAAGTAGATCTGAAAATGTAAGCAAGGATAGAGGCGCCTATGGTGCAGGTAAATGATGGTACAATAAGTGCTGATCGCTCACTCTAACACAATGTACTCACATTTATTGAAGGCACTCACTTGTGCCTACAGAGGCAGGCTGGATTTTTACAGCAATCCAGCTGGCTGTGACAGGGTGGAAAGGCTGATTATCTGGGTGTCAGAGTACAGAGACTCTATAGTAGCATAGCAAGGTGGTACCAAAATAACACTGAGAGTGGATGTGTAATAAAAAATAGATTTATTAAAACATATAAAAAATAAAAAGTTACTCCACTCCTCAAAGTGTTAAAAACAACTGGTACATCAGGAATTCCTGATGTACCAGTTGTTTTTAACACTTTGAGGAGTGGAGTAACTTTTTATTTTTTATATGTTTTAATAAATCTATTTTTTATTACACATCCACTCTCAGTGTTATTTTGGTACCACCTTGCTATGCTACTATAGAGTCTCTGTACTCTGACACCCAGATAATCAGCCTTTCCACCCTGTCACAGCCAGCTGGATTGCTGTAAAAATCCAGCCTGCCTCTGTAGGCACAAGTGAGTGCCTTCAATAAATGTGAGTACATTGTGTTAGAGTGAGCGATCAGCACTTATTGTACCATCATTTACCTGCACCATAGGCGCCTCTATCCTTGCTTACATTTTCAGATAGAAATATTTATAGATATATCGAAATATAGACAGACAGACAGGGATATTTTTAGATATATAAAGAGATAGATAGATAGCTATATTATGACTTGTAAATATTATGTAAATGGAATAACATATTGTAGTTTGCCCTCGATCCTATCCCTTCTCCAAGCTGTCCCATTTTATAGATGCAAATTTACAAATATTCCAAAATCCAAACTATTTCAAAATCCACACATTTTCCAGTCCCTAGCAATTTAATTAAAGGGTTTTGTACCATATATATATATATATATATATATATATATATATATATATATATATATATATATATATATATATATATATATATATATATATAATTTGCTATGGTTTCTCTGGCCTTTTATATGAATCGTCTATTAATCAACAAACATTCACAAAAGGAGAATACAGACCATTAAGATTTCATTTTAGATCATTATGTATATTAATCTCCATATAGTGGATATTGTAGACAAAACGGTAAGATTAACTATAAGCCTGCTCTTGCCATACACAAAAATAGGCCAAAGCATCAGATATATTCTGTATTTTAATATAATTAATGTAATGAGCTGTCTGTGAGGCAGGATACAGTATTATATTGGATGACAGTCATCTCCAGAATTAATTATACTCTTAAACAGTCGTCTCTCAAAGGCTCACAGTTGTGTTTATTTTAACATTTCCACTTGGCAATTATTACAAAGCCCAGTAACCAATTTCTCAGCGTGCCTTTAGCCTACGAGAAATATTCAAAACCTCCAAATATGATAATAAATAATATAATGAAAATTGTTATTCCATGGAACAAAGCAAAAAAAATCTCATTTGGGAATTGACTAGATTTGATACTCAAATCTTATTTTTATGAGGGAATTCTCTTCTACACCTGCGTCCTTCTCATAATCTGATTTAATTAAATCAGACTGGCAGCACTGGATTGCATTGTCTGTAATTAACTGGTTAATGTGTGTCAAGTTGTATTCAATAGAACTACAGATTTCTTGACAAAATCGAATTGAATAAAGAAAACAGATCTCGTTCTAAAATAACAAGTTAGAATACCTTAATGTATTTATTGAAATTAAATTGTATCCATCATTTATTTTTATTTGTAGGATGTGTATAGTGTGTGTATAAATATATAGTGTATATATATTGCTGTGTGGATTGTAGGTGATGTAAAATCTTTAGTGTGTTGGTAAATTCTGATGATATTAAAGAGACAGTTTACTCAAAAATGTTCTCCCCTTTAATTTGTTCCCAATGATTCACTTTACCTGCTGGAGTGTATTAAATTGTTTACAAATAGCTCCTTTACCCTTAGATTGGCATTTGAAATAGTTGATTTAGCATGTGGTATCCTTACCCATTCTGAAAGTTTGTGGCCGCAGGTCCAAGCTATAGATAAACTTTGTAAACACAGCCAGCAGAAGAAATTACACTCTCAGTGGGATATAGCAGAGATAAGGTAATAAAATTTTGATTTTCCATTGTTCTCTCCAAGTACTGGTGATTGGGTTATGGACAGATATAAGATAAAGAAACAGGTATATGTACACAATGTGATACAGTAATGAGATCTGATTATACTTACAAGATCAACCCATTTTATTAGGTTGTGGCTTCAAAACACAAAATTAGAGCTTTAATATACACAAATAAAACTTAAAAAGCTAATTTTTATATATTTTTTACACTGCAGTTGGTAATAAAAGCAATTGTAAACACATTAAGGGAAAAATTATTTTACAGTATACTGTCCCTTTAACAGCAACTGATAGCAACTGACTAATAAAGGTGAATATCTATAAAACACATACACACACAGTACACTGTATATTTAACTTATGAGTAAAAGCCCAAAAATATAAAGTCAATATATGTGATAGTAGATAACACCTTCCAGTACTAATTCTTGTACTGTCAGTATCATAAAGATATGTAACAAATTATGTCATTGATTACACAGACATGAAACCCAAATTTTTTTATTTCGTAAATTAGAAAGAGTATACAATTTTAAAACAACTTTTCAATTTACATCTATTATCTCATGTGCTTAATTCTCTTGATATCCTTTGTTGAAATGTATATCTAAATATGCACAGTAACTGCTGATTGGTGGCTGCACATAGATGCATAATGTAATTGGGTCAGCCACGTGCAATGCTATTTCTTCAACAAAGGATATCTAAAGAATGAAAAAAATTAGATAACAGAATTAAAATTGGAATGTTGTTTAAAATTGTATTCTTTATCTGAATCATGGTTTCATGTCCCTTTATCATGTAGGAATGTCACCCTAGCTGTTAACACAATATACTTACTAATTAGTCGCTAAATACTTACACAATAGTCACTAAAGTTACATGATATCTCTCATCTGCTTTGTTAATTTATATCTCTCTAGCTTTTGTGTTAATTAATACGTTATTGATATGGATCTTGTATGTAGCATTTGTTATAGTTGTATTTTAAAGTTGGTTAATATCACTATCATCAGATATCTATGTGCAATATCAATATATGCTGTGAAGATCCTTTGGACTGCAGAATTTTGTAGAAATGAACATCTGGAATACACTGTTGTACACACAAATATTTGTATATATCTATGCACTTCTGGTATATACATCTTTTTTGCAAAAAAATAATAAAATAAAAAATATTATGATATTCAACAAAGTTGACTTAATTATTTTTTTACAAATTTGATCACACTTCTAGGACATTAAATACTTATGTTGAGCTGAGAACAGCTAATGATTAATAGTAATTAATAGTACTTTACTATGGCTGTGATAACAATCTATTGGCTGTTGCCTTTTCTGCTCTTTTCCTGTCTGAAAGGGCTACTTTTCTATTAAACAATTACACAATAGTATGTTTTCATCTCTTTCAAACACTCGCAAACGTGTTTCAGATCTTCTCTAAAAGCCCTGTATCTCCCATGGGGTTGAAAAGTTCTCTGCAATGACAATCCATTTTCGAGTGAATTTTCAACACTTTTTTCAGGCCAGTTTTGACTTTTCAAATTCAACACCTTCAGGTACTTGATAAGTCCTCAAAAGGCATTTTGGACATCTCTGCAACTATTTCACAGCTATTTGCAAACAGTCTATTATCTTGCACATGTGAAAAACACTCTAAAATGGCCACAGGAAACATTGTAGAGGTTTAATAACATACATGGTTTTGATTCATTAAAGCTCTATTCATCCCTATTGTAGAGGCTGTATCCAGTGGACAGGGCACACATTTACATATGTTTAAGTACATATACATATATGTTGAGTACAGTCACGGTGCATTTCAAAGTGCTTGTACCTACATTATTGAAGTGGTAAACTTGAATGTGCCTTAGTGACCGTGAGTTCAATAATGGAACAAGCACTGTCAGAAGTGTGCATGGAGACTCGTCCCCTAAAAAAATGAAGAAGCAATCCGATTTTAGGGGCTTCTAGGCAGATATAAAGTTGCAAAGCAGCAGGTAGTAGTAGTCTTCATCTTGTTGTCAGATCATGCCAAAACAGAAACGGTTCTTAAAAAGAAATATAAATAAATATTGTCCAAAAAAATAATTGTCAAAGTTTGAACAGGACAATATAAAGATAGAAAAATAGTGCACAATCTGCCAATCCTGACACCATAAAAGATGCAATCAAGTGATTTAGCAGTGGTGTGGATGGAAACGGATTACAATAGGTTCCTATGAATATCTCGATTGTGTAATCCCCTTTTAAAACCTGAATTTGAAGATACCAGTACAGTTAATGAAATGACAGTGCAAGTGTGACATTTAATCAAATATTAAAATGAAAGTTAAGAACACGCCATTATGCCTATCATGCTAAGATACATAAGGTTGATTTGTTTTGAAGATTACAATAGGTCAGTGTCACACTAGTAAATTAGTATTTTCTTGCACAGTGAACAAAGAGGTTACACAAATAACCTTAAGAGGTGTTAATGGGCTATTGTGTCAGTCAGTTTCGAGTGACCTCCCAGTTTCTATTTTGAGAACAGCAACATAACACATGAAAAGGCTTTTTGGGAGCAAGTTGCCAAAAGATTGATAACTAGATTACAAGTGGAGTACTATTTAGTGCTCCCGCTCAAGCGTAAACTTCGCTAGAAGTAATCTTTTTGCGCTTATCAGATATCACGTATCACAAGTTGAAAGTAAAAAGTTTGCACACAAGCGAAATATGGCGCATGCTAAATGACTTCAAATATTGCAACCACGTTAACTTATTCTCCCCATAGCCTTCAAAGGAGATCGCACGGTAACCCGACAGGAGTTATTAATATTTCACATTCCAATGTTCTTCACATACAGGACAATGATATTTTTTATTGTAAATACATATTTATATATATATATATATATTGATATATATATATATGTATATACCTATATATCTATTCCTATATATTTTTTACGGTAACATAATATATATATATATATATATATATATATATATATATATATATATATATATATATATATATATATATATATATATATATATATATAATAAAAATAAAATAAAAATCAATGTGAAGAACATAGGAGTGTGAAATATATATAACACGCTTTCGGTTTTGCGCTTTAGATCTAACACAGTCAGGTTAGCACACATGAAAATGTACTAATCTTAAAGCGCATTACTGAAATATTAAATATAAAAAAAATATTAAAAGTTATTATAGATACTGTAAAAAATATATATTTGGAGATATGGTTTATTTAGAATTTTTACTGTATCTATAATAATTTTCTGTATTTTATATTTAAGTTTTCTTGTGCACTAACCCAACCTTGTCAGACCTTAAGAGTGAAATCTGAAGTGTGTTATGCAAATTTTACATTCCTATGTTCTTCACATAGAAAAATAAATAAATTTGTATTATTAAATAATGTGAAGAACATTGGAATTTTAAATATTTACAGTAAATACACAGTAAAACATATAAATACACATGTACACACATATATATATATATATATATATATATATATATATATATATATATATATACAGGTGGCCCTCAGTTTACAATGGTTCAATTTGCACCGTTTCAGAATAACAACCTTTTTTTCCAGTCATGTGACTGCTATTGAAAAGCATTGAGAAGAAGTGCATTGATTAAAATAGCCAGTAGGTGGAGCTGTCCGCTTGTGTTGCAGCAAAGATATGCAAGCCAAGCAAGCTAAAATTAATCAGTTTAACCAGACCTCAGCTATCGAGCAGCTTGCAAAGGAACAAGATCTTCCTGTCGATAAATCAGTACAGATTGGAATGCATAGAAAGAACTGTTTGCAGAAAAATGCAAGTAAAGTCTGTGTTGTGTGATTATTTTATTAGGTTTAAAATGCTGTTTAGTAAATGTTTTTGTTCATTTAACTTAGTTTAATTATATATTCTGTGTTGTGTGATTATTTTATTTGGTTTATAATGCTGTTTAGCATTTAAAGTCTTCATTCATTTCAAATCTTTAAAAATAATGTATTAGATGTTACTTATGCCAATTTTGAGAGGGGCCTGGAACCTAACTCCCTCACTTCCTATTGACTTACATTATAAACTGGGTTTCAATTTACAACGGTTTCGATTTACAACCATTCCTTCTGGAACCTAACCCCGGCGTAAACTGAGGGCTACCTGTATATGCAGTATATATATATATATATATATATATATATATATATATATATATATATATATATATACACATACACATATTTGGACATGTATATAAACAAAGTAGCTCTTTGCAGTCAAACACCTTGTCATTTACCATATACCTTTGAGCCTTTATAACTTTTTTTCTAAATATTTATATGAATATTTTTTATCAGATAGTGTTTATATGAGTGTAACTTTAACGTTCAAGGTATTTATGTTGTGTTTAGTGCAACTTTTTTTAACACACTATCCTTTTTAACACACAATCTTTTCAGTAGTGCTTTTAATACTAGCACTCTTTTCAACAAGCGCAAAAACTCATATTGCTTGTGTGCAAACGTTAGCGTGCTACTTGTAAATCACTTTGCAGAGATTTTAAGTGAGCGCACCAAGGAAACGCTATAATGTATGCAGCGTTTTGACAACAATGCCCTTTTTACAGAACAGAACATTTAGGACAATGAAACATGGATATGAAAGTTGGCTTGCTAGTGAGGCACCATTAGACAAAGGACATGGTCTATTATCTGCTAAATGGAAATAAAAAATTTAATTACCATAAAAGTGTTTAATTATGTGCAGTGGAAAAATAAAACTTTGCAATGCATTTCCTTATTTAATTTGCTACTATTCCCTGTAATAAAAGGACATGAAACGTTTTATCTTCATGACTTAGATGGATTGTACAATTTTCTTTTCTTATTTGCGTCTATTATCAAATTAGTTTTGCTATCTTAATATCCTTTGTTATTGGAGTGGCATTGCACTACTGGGAGCTAGCTGAACACATCAGGTAAAACCAATGACAAGAGGCATATACTGTATGTACAATCACCAGTCAACTAGTTACCCGTAGTGCTTTGCTGCTCCTGAACCTACCTAGGTATTATTATTATTCTTTATTTATAAAGCGCCAACAGATTCCACAGCGCTGTCCATGGGTACAAAGATAAAAGTACAGTACAGTACAATATAAAAGACACCAGACAAAGCAAACAAATACAGGGGGAATCTAGGGTCCTGTTCCAGTGGGAACTTACAATCTAGATGGGTAGGAGGGTGAGAAACAGGAGGTGGGGACTGCAAAGGTGGGAATGATGTTAGTGTGGAGTTAGATGAGGGCAGCTATTAGGCAAGTGGAATTAATTTGTTACCGATTTGGAGATAGGCTTCCCTGAACAAAAAGGTCTTTAGGGAGCGTTTAAAGGAGGAAAGGTTAGGGGAAAGTCTGACAGCTCGAGGAAGTGCGTTCCAGATGGTTGGTGCTGCGCAAGAGAAGTCGTGTAGTCTAGCATGGGAGGAAGTGATAGTAGAAGATGCAAGGAGCAGGTCATTGTTGGATCTTAGGGGGGCGGGCTGGAGTATATTTGTTGATGAGTGAGGACAGGTAGGGGGGGGCTGCGTTGGTAAGGGCTTTGTAGGTTAGGGTGAGAATTTTGAATTTAATTCTGCTGTGAATGGGGAGTCAGTGAAGGGACTTGCAAAGAGGTGCAGCAGATACAGAGCGTCGGGAGAAGTGGATTAGCATAGCAGAGGCATTTAGGATGGATTGAAGAGGGGAGAGGCGGAAGACAGGAAGGCCAGTTAGTAGGTTATTACAGTAGTCAAGTCGAGAAATTACCAGGGAGTGGATTAGCTTTTTAGTAGTTTCAGCACTCAGAAAATGATGAATTTTGGAGATACTGCGTAGGTGGTTGCAACAGGATGACGAGAGCAATTGGATGTGTGGGGTATGAAGGACAGATTGGAGTCATGTAACTCCTAGGCAGCTGACTTGGGGTGATGGGGAGATAGTGGTGTCACCAACAGTGATTGAAGTGATTAGAAGAAGCTCAGTCTTGGACATGTTGATTTTTAGGTGGTGAGAGGCCATCCAAGAAGAAATGCAAGATAAGCAGACACTGATGTGAGAAAGGACAATAGGAGAGAGTGCAGGGGTGGATAGGTAAATCTGAGTATCATCAGCATAAAGGTGACAGTTGAAGCCATAGCTACTGATAAGTTTACCCAGTAAGGAAGTATAATTAGAGAAGAGTAGAGGACCCAGAACAAAGCCTTGAGGTACTCCAACAGACAGAGGCAATGGAGAGGAGGAGTCGCCAGCAAAGGAGACAGAAAAGGACTTATTAGAGAGAAAAGAGTGGATCCAGGAGAGGGCAGTGTCGAAGAGCCCAAGGGAGTTGAGAGTCCATAGGAGAAGGGGATGGTCAACGGTGTCAAAGGCAGCAGACAGGTCAAGTAAGATAAGTATAGCGTAATGGCCATTGTTTTTAGCAGAAAGAAGATCATTAGTAACCTTGGTGAGGGCAGTCTCAGTTAAGTGTTGGATACGGAAGCCAGATTGCAGGATGTCAAGCAATGAGTTGGAGGACAGAAGTGGCTTAGGCGATCGAAAACTAGTTTTTCAATGACTTTTGAAGCTAGCAGAAGCAGTGATATGGGGCGGTAGTTTGCAGGAGAATTGGGGTCAAGGGAGGGTTTTTTTGAGGATGGGGTGACCTTTGCATGTTTGAAGAAAGATGGGAATGAACCGGTAGTAAGGGATAGGTTGAATATGTGAGTAAGAGCTGGAGTGAGGGTAGAAGACAGAGAAGGTATTAGATGTGAAGGGATAGGGTCAAGTGGGCAGGTGGTGAGGTGTGAGGAAGACAATAGGGAACTCACTTCATTTTCAGCTGTCGGGGGCAAGATGCTGAGAGTGGTAGAGGGGGTGACAAGGGGCGGAGATGGAATGTTGCAGTCTTGTGTTGGGATATTACTTCGGATGGTAAGTGTTTTGTTGAAAAAGTAGTCTCCCAGGTCTTGAGCACTAAAGGCAGATGAAGGGGTGGTATTCTTTTCAATAAAGGATAACAAGAGAATGAGGCAAATTAGATCATAGAAATAAAATGGAAAATTGTTTAAAATTGCATACTCTATCTGAATCATAAAAGAAAAATGTTGGGTTTCATATCCTTTTAAGTTCTGAACAATTTAGTTTATATAATGCCCCATAGCAACTGAAGTGCATTCTATAGAATTCAGAACCCTGTTTCTTCTACATACTGCACAGTGATTACTTAGTATGTGCAGAAGTAAATAATGCTTGAGAGGTATACGTCCCTGGGATGCTAAGAAATGCAAATGTTGCTAAGAAAATCACAGTTTTAAATGTTTAAATTGTTTATTTTGTATGCATATTTTAAATTTTTTTGCAATACAGTGATTAATTTATTATACATAGTTAATAAATAACATTAACCCTTTCCATTCCTATTAATTAAATAAAACCTGCAGCCAGCACACTTTAAAATTTCTCAGCTAAATAGCAAGTCACCGCTAGATGGCGCTATTTAGCTGTGAAATACAAAATTGAAAATGTTGGAATATATTCAGCATTTGACCGCATGCGATAAAACGCTTTGTCGGATATATGCCGACAAAGGACCTGAAAGGGGTAATGTCCCCTAAAACTTAAAAGGCCAGAAAACCCCAAAAATGTATTTTATAATTGAGACAGAGCACAAATTTTAAAAAAGTTTTCAATTTTTCTTCTATTTTTAAATTCACTTAGTTCTCGTAGTATTCTTTGTTAAAGTGATATCTGGATAAGTAACACGCTCATTTCTGGTGCAGTACATGAAAGAAAACACTGCTGCCACCTAGTGTTCTAGCAAATGTATAACATAGTGAGAAATCTGCTGCCATATATTACTCCAGTCATGTGCACACTTCTACACCTTTCTACATGCTTTTCAACAAAGGATACCAAGAGAACAGCATGTTTGATAATAGATAATAAAAAAGATTACACTCTGAATCATGAATTTTTTCACAACTTATTTATTATAACAGTTACTATCAAAATGTCAGTGCAAGAATGTCATCAGTTAAAACAGTCATCAAAATGTTGTAGCATCGTGTTTGAAATGGTCAAAGCTATGTCCCACATATTCTACTTTGCACATTACAAGTCTATACGTCTAGGGAAGTGGAATAATACAAAATAAGGAATATATTGAATCATCTTTTTGGAAAGCAAGTTAGAAAACTAATGATGGAATAGTAAATCCCAAACCAATACATGTGAAATGTTTCTAATAAAGGGATATAGATAAGCCTATAATGTTCTCCTGTACAAATATAGCATTATTTTTAACTCTTGCATTGAGGTTTGTATAATCTGCCAGTTAGTTCATGAAAAGGGTTAAAATAAACCCACCACTGATCTTATTAGACATTTCTACATTTAAGTATAGTCATGCAGAGCCAGATTTAGACTCCAGAAGGGCCTAGGCAAGGCAAGATTATTGTTAGACCCTGATGCTTCTGTAAACAGTGTAAATCATATAGTGCATATTGGATAACTATTATGGATGGGCGGTAGATATACATATTAGATATCTATACATAAATTGACATAATGGGCTAAAATACTTAGGCATTGTTTTTTTGTTTTTTTAAGGACCACTCAATGCAGTAAAATTGCATAATTGACAAGCGCATAATAGAAAGACAATGATTTAACACCTACTCTGAATTTAAAAAAAAACAGTAGATTTTTTTAGACAAATTTATTTTATTTTTCCCCCCATTTTCCGGTCTCTTGTATCATGTGACAGACATCAGCCAATCACAGACTAGTATACACTGTGAGCTTGTGCACATGCTCAGTAGGATCTTGCTCCCCAGAAAATGTGAATATATAAAGACTGTGCAAAATTTGAAATAAATTGGAAAGTGTCTTAAACCTGCATGCTCTATCTGAATCATAAAAGTTTATTTTGAGTTGTGTCCCTTTAAATGCCATGTATCCGCTTCCATTTTAAAGTTACATTCTTGTATAGTAAAATGCTCTGTATCGGAGGACTTCCATTGGGGGAGGAGCTGTGCAGCACACCTGCATGTCGGTGTGGTGAGAGGACGCCGGTTCATCATCTCCCCACTCCTAGCCACTTACCCCTGAGAGCTTGTAGGGGTTTTGCAGTGTGTGGCGCTTTGCTTGCAATCTCATCGCAGAAACTTTTCATTTTCTCTGGGATTCCCCACAACCTGTGCACAAGAGGCCAAAAGAGCCAATCGACAGCAGCTGTGACTAAGGATCAAGGTTATCCATCTAAGACGCCGGTCTGTTCAGGAGCCAAAACCTTTGCGGATACCACATTTAAAGCTCCTGCTTGGTAATATCAAGGGTAGGTGTCTGCAGAAAGCTGTGCAGTTCGGATTGCAACATTGGGATACATTAACAAGTGGCGGTGTTACTTGGTTGCCTTATACAGAGGTAGCCACTTTTTGCTAGACTACGGCTCCACATCAATCCGCTGACACCTGTGGAGACTTTCAGATTATTGCTACAGCTCTACGGTTGGGCTCATGAAAACTTGCTTATCCACATCCTGTGGACGGACAGGAGTCCGGTAAAAGCAAGTTCATTTCATTTGGAAGGTGGTCTCGACAGAAGGTGTAAACATGTAAGCCTTACGTGTGGGGTATGTTTTGATAGTCAAGGAACTGTTTGTGTTATCTTATCCCAGCAACAAGGTTAAAAGGAGCCATTTTTTCGCCTTATAAAACACCCCAAGAAAACTTAAAATACCAGGTGTATGTCTTTAAAGGGTGTTGAGTCAAGTAAGGGAAGTAACCACGGTATTTATGAATTGTATTATTGGGTCTTGCTTGGGACATAAGTATGTGCTATTCATGTTGATATTATAATCCCCAAAAAGAGGTTTGGCCATAAATCTCTACAGTGAGTGGACTTTGGACTTTGGGACACTTGATAATGTAAAAAGAAAAGGAAATTTTTGCTAATGTCAATGTGGGATTGTTAAGATATGCATTCATATTCATATTGGTATAATTATTGTTGGCACGCTTATGATCGAGCAATCAGGTTGATTTATATATATAAGGTAGCTACATTGGATAGTATAGGGCGTAGTATTTGCTATACAGGCCTAACTCACTAGCAATTAATTTTTTTTTGTGATCACCCGACTACTCCTCTTCCTAGGTGAAGAGGGTAGCACTTATTTGTACACTTCATTTTATTCTTTATAAAACGAAAGAAAAAGAAAAAAGTGGAATCACAGGGTAATATTGGTGTGTGTTTGTATGTGTAAGTGTATATACATATATATACACACATTCCTATCTACTCACTTTCATCGCAACTCTCTTGTCTTTTATTTACTCTTGATTGCTCCTGCATTTTTTGGTTGCTTTTTTTTTTTTTAGCTTATCATTCACGTGTGGTTGTTTTTTTTTTGTTTTGTTTTTCTCACAATATATTGTTTCGTAATTATATGGAAAAATTTGTAACACAGGTTAAATCCTCCTCACCAAGAATGCCTGTTAAAGTCAAAGATAAGAAAGCTAAGTTGCCCGATCCCAGTTTAGATATATTACGGGTGACACAATGTTTAATAATTCTGATACACAGACACTGATTGTTCAACTAACAGAATTATTTTCTCCTCAATTTGACATGATCAAAAAGGAACTGGACACAATCTCTTCAGAAATATCTGCTCTCTCTGCAGAAGTTAGACAGTTTTCTTACAGAATGCTAGAGGCTGAGAACAGAATTTCTGAATTAGAAGACCAGGTCAATGTCCAAGGTAATATTATCTCTAAACAAGACTCTAAAATTAATAATCTTCAATTGCGTCTTGACGATCTTGAGGATCGTTCAAGATGCAATAACATTAGAATTGTTGGTCTTCCTGAATCCCTAGAATTTGATGACCTTTTAAAATTTACTTCAACGGTGCTGCCACAGGTTTTGGGTTTTCCACAGCAGCAGTTACCAATTGCCATAGAGAGAGCCCACAGAATTGGTCCCAAGAAATCGCACTCTGAGGGCCCTGCTAGGAATAGGATGTGTATTTTTAAAGTCCTAAATTTGCAGGAAAAAATAGAGTTATTGAAACTGTTTAAAAAAAGGGACTCCCTAGTGTTCGAAAATAGTAAGATTTTATTATTCCAGGACTTCTCAACCGAAACCTAATTGAAAAGAAAGACAATGGCACCCTACTGTACTCAACTTATAATCAAAGGATTAAATGCTAGGATGATTTATCCGGCTAAAATTATAGTTGAGCACAGTGGTTCTAGAATGGTCTTTTCTGAGGTTGGAGAGGGGAAAGAGTTTCTGAAAGATAAGTGAGAAATATGGTTGTTTTTTGTTGTTTTTTCTCCATTCCCCTAGTCAGATGTCAGACCAGGTAGAATATGGTTGTCCCCTGCGGGGTATTAAGCTGCCTATTACTCGAGAGATATTCAGTATGCTCATGCGAAGAAATTCTTCACACAGTTTTTTTCCCCCTCTTTATGAGGTTTATGTATGTTGTGTTTTTTTGTTTTGTTTTTTCTTCCTTTGGCTTGGTTTATTTTTTGTTTTTTAGTTTTGCCCAGTGGTCTATGTAGATGTGGTCTGCTGGTTGATGGATATGTTTTTTGTTGAATATGGATTTTAAAATTGTATCTTGGAATGTGGGAGACATATCTTCTCCTATGAAGCGTAAGATGATAATCAAATCGTTGGCTAAATCTAAACCCGACATCGCATTTTTACAGGAGACGCATCTTAAAGAGCCACTAAACTTAAGACAAAATGGGTAGGCGAGGTAATTGCTTCTTGATCTATAAGGAGGAAATATGGCGTAGCAATTTTAATTAACAAATCTCTTGATTATAAGATTTTACAGGTGGAGACAGATCCTGCCTCTAGATTTATCATATTACAAAGCCTTATAAATAATAATACATTCATTCTTTGTAATATCTATGGACCAAATAAATTTAGGACTGAGTTCTGGGAGAACATCAAGGTTAAATTATTTCCATTTATTAAGGAGGACCTGATACTTGGTGGTGATTTCAATATGACTGTTTGTCCAGAACTGGATAGATTCTCACAAAGAAATGTTCCAGAGAATAAGAGAAGCTCAAAATATTGTTCTAGATGCTGTCAGAAATTACAGGTCGTTGATATTTGGCGCAGGGGAAACCCAGATGTGCTTTGTTTTTCATGTGAGTCTAAAGCTCATAGAACTTTTTCCCGGATAGATCTATTTTTAATCTCCGAATCATTGTCTATTTGTAAAACAGAGGTAGGAATTGGTGAGATCTTGATCTCGGACCACGCGATCATCTCTCTAGTACTGTATTGTCAGGATAGACCTAAAGCGAAAGCACCCATTTTTCTCTATCCCCGCTATCTTTCTAATAACCCAAGGTTCATATTATGGTTAAAACAGAAATGGAAATACTAGTGTACATATAATATTTAATATTTTCACAAAATAGAAATTTTTAGGGAGGCATTAAAAGCCGTGTTACGTGGGGAAATCAAAGCATATCTTGATGTTCGAAATAAGAAGAAACGGGCCCAGGATATACAATTAACCAATGAAGTTAAAAATGCCTATAAGAAATATCATAGTGTCCATTCAATAGATAATTGGCATAAATATATAGATATGAGGAAGGAGAGAGATGCATTCTTATTGCAAAAACACCAGGAAGAAGAGACTTAAATGAATTTATATTTCAGGAGTTTCCATGGCAGTTCAGCCAAAAACCTGGCCAGATTGGTTAAGACGAGGAAAAAGAAGAATTTTATACCTGCCATACAGGATGGGGTAAACCGTTATTCAGATATGGAAAAGATATGTAATGTTTTCTTTAAATACTATCAAGAATTACATGCCAAAATTTATGTTAATTACACTAATCAAGAGAATTTTTGGTCACAGATCATCTTACCTATGATACAGAAAGAGGAGATAGAATTTCTCAATGCTCCTATTACTGCAGAAGAGATAGGCAAAGCAATTGATTCATCCAAACTTAACAAAGCGGCTGGCCTGGATGGGTTTCCAGCAGAATATTATAAAAGCTTAGCTGAAGAGCTAATTCCAATGTTAGAGAAACTCTTTAATAGCTATTTTTCTTCTGATAATTCAACATCAGCTCTTTTTTGGCTGTGAATATTACATTAGTTCTAAAAAAGGTAAAAACCCTGAAGATCCAGCTTCATACAGACCTATTTCTGTGCTCAATGCTGATTACAAAATTCTGGCATCTATTATGTCTTGTTTCCTGTCTGGACAAACTCATTCACCCTGATCAGTCTGGTTTCATGACAGCGCGGAATCCCTCTAAAAACATACGTAAATGAATTACCTTGGTTGATTATATATGGAATTGTGATCAATTTAATGAGAAGAGTGACTTTAAAGACATAGATATCCTTACTTTTGACAATGTCAAAGCATTTGACAGCATATCTTGGACGTATCTTTTTACAACACTTGCGACATTTGGCTTCACAGACAATTTTGTCAAATTCATCCAAAAAATCTATCGGAACCCGGTATCATTTCTTCTTATTAACCGCACTCTGGCTCCTAAAATAATTCTGCATAGGGGGACAAGACAGGGGTGTCCCCTTTAACCTCTCCTATTTAATATTGCACTAGAGCCCTTGGCAGTAAGGTTAAGAGAGATGTTATTGGGGATCCCAGTTGGTATTCAAAGTTTAAAGATATTACTCTATGCAGATGATATTTTATTATTTCTGCAGAATACTGTCGACACAATCCCCAAGGTAGTACACGCTTCAGATGAGTTTAGCTCTTTTGCAGGATTTAAAGTTAATCTGGAGAAGAGTGATCTCATGTGGCTTGGTAAACAGTCTATAAAACAACCTAATACTATGTTTCGTACAGTCAATGCTATTAAATATCTTGGTCTTGAAATCCATAAAAACCCTAAACATTGGTATCAGGCAAACTTTACATCTCTCTTCCAAAAGGTTAAAGAAGATCTTGAGCTATGGGCAGCATTTCCTTTATCTATCACAGCATCTATAAATTTAATCAAAACTATAATCTTCCCACGTATCCTATACTCTTCCCACGTATCCTATACCCGCTGCAAAATTTACCGCTTATTATATTAAATAAAGATTTACGTAAGTTGGCTTCGTGGTTTTCAAAATTTATATGGAAATCTAAAAAATCTCGTTTATCTTTTAGTAGATTGTCACAAAAATATTCTGATGCTGGCTTAGCTCATCCCAATGTCAGACTTTACAATTGGGCTACCTCACTTAAACTAGCTATTGACTGGATTGCTCAAACTAATCTGGTTACCTCCTATGATATGGAATCATATCTTGTTGCTCCTTGGTCTTTAAAGTCCCTTCTACATTGCCCCTTACATAATCTGCCTTCGAATATTACCACTTTCCGATCATTTAAAAATATAATTTTGGTTTGGCAGAAGTTTTGCCATCTTTTAAGAGTTGATTTCTCCTTTTCTGAATTTTTACCAATCAGGGATAATCCTCTTTTTACCCCTGGAATAGACCAAAAAATATTTCAAGAATGGCAAGATAAAGGTTTCAAAGATATTCAACAAATGTTGAACACTGAATATCAAATACTCCCCTGGGAGATTATTCTTCAACACTTTTCTGTTCCTCGTCTAAACCGTTTCGCGTATTTTCAAATACGACACTATATTTGCTCGCAAAAATGGTATTGCTCTACTAAGATTGGGTGGTCCGAGGTTAAGATCTGCATCCAGAAATTTATAGCAGGGGATGCTTTGATTTCTCTAATATATGACATCATGCTTACTAAACAAGGTATATTAGCTCTTGACAAATTAGGTAACTTTTGGTTACCCTTTATCCCTACAATAGATCCAGAAAAGATCTCACATAGTCTTTCCATTGTTGCTAAATATCCTATTTCGGTTAGTTGGAAAGAATCTCATTTGAAATTAATAAATGACTTTTATTTAACTGCTTAAACTATCTAAATTTTACCCAAACAAATTGGTAGTCTGTGCACGCTGCTCTAGTGCCAGAGCGGATCTTCCTCATATGCTTTTGTCTTGTCCCAAAATTCGACAACTCTGGTTGAAAATTCAATATTGGTTCAACAGAATCTACGATGTGGTTTTTTCATTTTCTCTGGAAGATATAGTTTTTCTAGCACCTAATCCTACGGCAAGTTCTCAGACACGAATTTTGAACACTATTATATTGATAGTTAGATATTATATCTTTAAAAATTGGATCGCCAAACGTCCACCTAGTATGGCGCAGATTTTGAAGGGAATTCAAGCACAAATTATATATGAATCCTTTCATCTACATCAGGTATCTGATGTTTTTGGTAGGATGGGCTCCCATTATTAAAGGACCAGTAAACACAGTAGATTAGCATATTTGCATCAACAAATGCAAGATAACAAGACAATACAATAGCACTTAGCCTGAATTTCAGTTAGTAGATTTTTTCTAACAAATTTTAAAGTTAGTAGATTTTTTCTAACAAATTTTAAAGTTATGTATATTTCCACTTCCCCTGTACCATGTGATAGCAATCAGCCAATCACAAATGCATATACGAATAGTCTGTGAATTCTTGCACATGCTCAGTAGGAGCTGGTGACTCAAAAAGTGTAACTATAAAAGAATGTGCACATTTTTCTTAATGGAAGTAAATTGGAAAGTTGTTTAATTACATGCTATATCTGAATCATGAAAATTTAATTTGACTTGAGTGTCCCTTTAAGGCATACCCAATCTCGTTGCAGGGGCAGATTCTGTCTCCATTTGTTTCCTCCATTAGCTTTGCCGAATTGGTTCTGTTAGATGTATTTCCACATACTTGGATTAGAAACTATAGGGAAAAATCCAATAGGCTAAGACGAGAGAACTCCTTGTAGGGTCAAGGTTCTTGATATCAGCAGATCCTGCTCAGCCCTCCTCTCTCTCTCTTTTTTTTGTGTTATTTTGTGTTGTTTTGTTCTGTTTGATTTTGTTTCTGTTTTGTTCGATTCAGGTTCACATCCTAGAACCAGTAGAGAAAACATAGCCAAACTTTTCATTTAATCACATAAATCATTCTTAGGACTGAGGATGAAAGCACGTACGCATTATTCCATGAAACATTCATTGCTATGTAACGGTGGTTATTTACTTGCTCTGTGTGATTTTTTAGTTTCTGTATATACCGATATTGTAATTGCGTATGTACATGATTGTCCTGCGTGATGCAAAATGTTTTGTTTTATTGATGCTTTACTATTTTTTGGCTATGCACAATAAATATATTTAAAAAAAAAAAAGAAGTAAAATGCTCTATTTTGTCAGCATTCTATTTATTTTACTGTGCCTTTAATTCCTCCAAAAGGGCTAAATACATAATCGCAGCTGCACTCCTGAGCAACCTCATTCTGCTCCAGATGAAGATATGACTGAAGCATTTCTCACTGGTACAGGAGCACAGCTCTCCAGGGATTCAATACATAGTAAAATAATTAGTTTAAAACTAAACTGTTCTAAGGAAACAGAAGAGAAAAACATAATTATGAATTAAATTACAATTAAGTATTTTTACACTAATTATGCTAGGTGAAAATTATGTTTTCTAAGTGTAGTAATCCATGCTTGAATTACAAGAGCACAAAATGATTCAATTAGCTCCCCACTAACTATATGAATACTCTTATTAGTAACTAGTTTTTATATTACAAAAACAATATTTATCTGATTTCTCAGGCACAAACTATAAATCAGCTGCAAGATATTTAATATATTTTGGCTATAACTAGTTCTTAAAGTTTATGCGGCTTTTATAAATTATTGACGATTCCAGAAAAAAAAAAGTTCAGATTTTTATATAGATAGTAAAATGAATTTATTGTTTTACGGAAGCTACATTCTAAGAAGAGAACATATTTATACGTCCGTAAAACGACTGGTGAATCTATAATATTTCATTAAAAAAAGTATGTGAAGTTAAACATACCATTAATTATCACTGTTCACATAGACAAAAAAAAACAGATCATGTGTCTTAAAGATTAAGCAACCAATCTGTGCATCTTTACCTAAAAAAAAATGTACATATTGAATTAATATAGTTAATCATAAATGGTCCTATAAATAAAAATAAAAAGACAGGCATTTGTAGTGTTAGGGTGGCTAAATACTTTTTTCACATATTGAGCTGAATTGAAAGTGAAAGGTCGCTTCACTTACTTGTTCCTCCCTCAGACACCATACCTGTGACTTTCAGTCAGGCTGTCACAGACCCCAGCTGTGGGTGTCATTTGATATTAATTAGGTTTGGACCTGTGTAAAGAAGATGATAAGGGACACAGCTGATTATCTGTAAGGTCTGATAAGGTTTCATCTTATTCAGATTTCATTATTATTCAACTGCATACTTGATCTTCTTACTTTAGTGTTATCAAAGGGATACTGTACTGTAATTCATTTCCCCTTAAAGAGACAGTGTATGGTAAACTTGTCTTCTTTGTGATCCATTTTAACTGCTGGAGTGTATCAAATTCCAGATATCTTAATTTTGTAATGGTATAATCTAGATTTTATTAAAGACACAGAGATTTAAACCATTAAATGGATATGAATCTTAGAACATTTTGTTTGTGATTCAGAAGGAGCACATAATCAAAAAAGGTTCCAATTTATTTCTATTATCAAATTTGCTTAGTTCCCATGGTAATCTTTGATAAAGAGCTACCTAGGTAGGTGACTGGAGTACTACATGGCAGGAAATAGTGCTGACATCTTGTGCTCTTGCGCCCCTGTTTTTTAAAAAAAGATAGCAAGAGAACAAAGAAATTTTGATAAAAGAAGTAAATTAGAAAGTTGTTTAAAATCCCATGTCCATGGGATAATTCATGAAAGAAACATTTTGAGTTTTGGGTCCCTATAGCAGAAGAAAAATAGGAAAACCATAAAAACAGCAGGAAAAGAGAGGCCAATGAGAGGCCATTATTAAGAACTAGTCCTAAAGCTCGGTGTACACAGGTCAAAATCCCCATCCACTCGGATCCCTTCTCTCTCCCTCCTTCCCCTTCCCTGCCGCTCTCAACATTTTATTTCCCTGCAGTGCAGTAGTCCCACCCGTGCACGCTCCCGCCCCTCCCCCCACGCTCGCTCAGCCCCCCACACCCGTTCCCGCCCTCCCTCTCTGCTGTCTGATCCTCACAACCTTTTGAAGTCTTGCGCAGTCTCGTGCGCAGTCACTGACTGATCCTTCCTTACGTTTGTCTCGCGCTGCAGTCTCTACTGCGCATGACTGTATCAGGCAAACATACCTTGCCTTTTATAATATAGGATAGCAGAATTGTCCTTCTTCTCTTGGCTGCAATAGCTGCATTAAGGATGCTTTTTAAGGAAACACTGTGTGATGAGAGCAGGATGTGATGTCACTAGTAGGTGGGCGGGGCTTAGGTCCGGTGTCTGTGTCGCAGTTAGTTTAGTACAATCAACCTGACTAGATGTGTATTGTTATGCTCTGCAATAAAATAGAGTTGTACCATCATTGCTGTGTCCTGCATATGTCCTGCATCTCATGACATGGTGTCAGAAGTTCTGGACTGCGCTTCTGTTCCTGATCGATTGCAATGTCAAAGTTTACCCCACCTGAGCCTTTTGACTTCTCTCAGCCTGCAGCTTGGCCCACATGGCGTCAGCGGTTTCAGCGCTTCAGGATTGCATCCAAACTGAACAAGGAGAGTGGTGAAGTACAAGTTAATTCTCTTTTATACTCCATGGGGAAAGATGTAGAGCCAGTGTTCAATGCTTTTACTTTCCAAGAAGGGGAAGAATTTAACTTTGATATAGTTATGGATAAACTCAGTGCCCACTTTGTGCCTAAAAGAAATGTGATTCATGAGAGAGCTTGTTTTCATAAACGTAATCAGCATGTGGGAGAATCTGTGGAGTCATTTGTGCGCAGCCTGTATGAATTAGCTGAATTCTGTGAGTTTGGTGTTGCTAAAGAAGAGCAAATCAGAGACAGAATAGTTATTGGAATTGCAGATGCTGAAGTCTCCCTGAAGCTGCAGTTAGAGCCTGATTTAACGTTAGACGGGGCTATTAGGATGGCCCGCCAGAGTGAACTGGTGAAAAAGCAAAGTGCTGATCTGAGGTCTGAGAGTATTGTGGATGAAGTGCAACAGTCTAGGAAAATTACTAGTGAAAGGCACAGTGTGAGCGGTAGATCTAAAGTACTGGAAAGGCCTAGAAGTGGATGGGCGCAACATGGACGATGCACACGGTGCTACCGGGCTCATGATCAGAGTGCTATATGCCCGGCCAGAGATAAAAGATGCAGAAAATGTAACAGAATAGGCCATTTTGAAGTGGTGTGTAAAACTGAATACATTAAGGAGATGCAGGTGGACAGTGACCAGGAGGGTCAGGAAGTGTCTTTTGTGGGGTCTGTTGTGGAACGGACAAGCTCAGAGGAAGATTGGAAAGTTACTTTTACTGTAATGGGAGCCAAAGTTGATTTTAAGATTGACACATGAGCAGATATCACTGTAATGTCTTTTGCTGAATTCATGAAACTGCCTCGACAGCCCCAGCTGGCGAAGGTTACTACAAATGTCCATAGTCCTGGTGGCCGTATTGATTGTGTGAGGAAATTTCTTGCCAGCTGTGAGTACAAACAAAGGAAGTTCACCATGTGGGTGCATGTGATCCGAGGTCAGTGTGTTAACAGTTTATTGAGAAGAAAAGCAGCTTGTGACTTGGGCCTCGTGGCCAGAGTGAATGAGATCTCTGAAGATATGTTTGGCGAGTTGGGCCTACTGAACTGCAAACCTGTCCGTATAGCACTTAAAAGTGACGCAGTCCCATACAGTATTTCTACTCCTCGTAGAATTCCGTTCCCGCTCATGCCTCAAGTGGAGAAAGAGCTCATGCGCATGAAGTATATGGGGGTTATTGAAGAGGTTGTTGAAGCAACTGATTGGTGTGCCCCTATTGTTCCAGTTGCAAAGAAAAACGGAAAGGTGCGCATCTGTGTGGACCTGAAAAGGTTGAATGAGGCAGTGAAGAGGGAGAGATTTGTGCTGCCGACATTGGAAGATATAGCCCCGAAGCTGGCTGGGGCGAAGTTCTTTTCCACATTAGATGCTTCTAGCGGCTTTTGGCAGATCCCCCTGGATCCAAAGTGCCGCAGACTGACTACCTTTATCACACCGGTAGGTCGGTTCTGCTTCTGCAGACTCCCCTTTGGGATATCCTCCGCTCCTGAAATCTTTCAAAGGGAAATTAGTTCTCTCCTGTGGCCACGTGGGCACAGCGGTCGTCATGGACGACATTCTAGTGTATGGGTCTACAGTGGAGGAGCATGATCAGCGTTTGAGTTGTGTGCTGCAGGCTATCAAAGAGTCTGGGCTGAAGCTGAATAAAGAAAAATGTCATTTTAGGAAAACTGAATTATGCTACTTTGGGCATATCATCAACGGGGATGGCATCAAGCCGGACCCCGAGAAAATTCGGGCTATTGAACAGATGAAAAGCCCTTCTGATGTACATGAGCTGAGACAGATATTGGGCCTTGTAAATTACGTGGGCAAGTTTCTTCCAGATTTATCTACAGTTTTACACCCGATCACAGAGTTGCTTAAGAAAGATGTTGCCTGGGTCTGGGGACCCTCACAAGAAAAAGCGTTCCTGCATGCCAAGTCCCTGCTGGGGTCTGCCCCAGTGCTGGGGTTCTACGACCCTTCAAAAAAGACTGTGGTTAGTGCTGATGCAAGCAGTTATGGGTTGGGGGCTGCACTCCTGCAGCTGAATGACAACAAACTACAGCCCATCGCCTACTGTTCCCGCACACTGACGGCTGCGGAGTCAAAATACGCTCAAATTGAGAAAGAGTGCCTGGCTGCAGTTTGGGCCTGTGAGCGCTTTCAGCGTTATCTAGTGGTTTTGGAGAAATTTAGTCTGGAAACTGACCACAAACCGCTAGTCCCTCTAATCAATTCTTATGACATTGACAAAACACCCTTGAGATGCCAGAGACTTTTAATGAGACTGCTCAGGTTCAATGTTCAGGCAGTGCATGTGCCGGGGAAACAACTGGTTGTGGCAGATACACTATCCAGGCTCCCGCTGGCTGCTGCTGAAGAATCCTCCATGGAATCGGATGTGAAGGTGTATGTTGATTCAGTTCTGGCCTCTAAGTCCATTTCTTCAAGGAAACTGGAAGAGATAAAGAAAGAGACATATTTGGACACAGATCTGCAAGAAGTTATAAGGTACATAAGAGAAGGCTGGCCCGAGAGTCGGGCAGCCTGGATGTCTTTAAGTGCTTACCAGCCAGAGAGGTCGCAGCTCACGGAGCTGGAGGGGTTGGTGCTGTTCCAAGACCGCATTGTAATTCCTGTCAGCATGAGGAAAGAGATGTTAAACAGGATTCACGATGGCCACTTACGCATTACAAAGTGCAGAGAAAGGGCAGCTACAGCTGTGTGGTGGCCTGGGATCAGCTCCGACATTGCAAATCACGTGTCTAAATGTGCCTTTTGCCGGGAACGCCGGCCTACTCAGAGAAGGGAGCCCTTAATGTCTACTCCGCTGCCTGCGGGGCCGTGGCAGAAAATAGCTGCTGATTTGTGTGAACTGCACGGGAAAAAGTTTCTTGTTGTGATCGACTACTATTCCAGGTATTTGGAAATTGCACCCCTGAATGATATCATAAGTCAGGCCGTTATCATTCGCCTGAAGAGCTTGTTCGCCCTCTGGGGCATTCCAATGGAGCTGGTGAGTGATAATGGTATGCAGTTCGCTTCTACAGAGTTCAGTGCTTTCAGCAGGGAATATGATTTTGTACATTCCACGTCAAGTCCACATTATCCGCAGGCCAACGGAATGGCCGAAAGGGCAGTTCAAACAACAAAATTCATTCTAAAGCAATCTGAGCCATACCTAGCCCTCTTGTCATACAGGGCGACGCCCATTCAAGCCACCGGGTTTAGCCCGGCACAGCTGATGCTAGGACGCCAGATTCGCACCACTTTACCCTCAGTGGGTGTCTTCAAGCCGCCTGGCCCTGTTCCTCGGGACGAAGTCCTTAGGAGGGATGAAGAGGCCAAAAAGGGTTATCGTTTCTTCTACGACAGGAGACATTCTGTCAGGCCTTTACAGGAACTGAAAGCGGGCCAAAGTGTCAGAATTAAACTGGATGATGAGAAGAAATGGAAGACGCCTGCTACGGTAGTGGGCCGCTCTCCAGAACCAAGGTCTTACACAGTCCTTACAGAGGGAGGGACGGTTACACGCCGTAACCGAAGACATCTTCAGCCTGTACCTGAGAGTCTGGAACCGGATACCTCAGTACCACCGCCGGTGGGATCCCCTGTTCTAAGAGAGGTGCCTTCCCCTCAGCAAGATCACAGCGGGGATATATCTTTGCCTCCAGCAGACTCTTGTTCACCATCTTCTGTATCAGAGGACAGTTCATGCAAAGTTACATCAAGCGGAAGAGTGGTGAAACTTCCGGCCCGATACAGGGACTGACTTTAGCTAGAACAGTGACCGGAAGTATGGGCAGAATAATCCCATGGTCACTGTGGACTAGGGTAGTCTACCCCGATGTCCAAGTCAGGATGTAATTTATTTGTTCATGTTTCTTATCTATCTGTTTTTATAATGTTCAAAAACAAAAATATTGTTGTATACCCTGTTGGTGTACCTTGTTATTTATTATATGCAAATGTATGCTTTGCCTTTGAAAAAGGGGAAGATGTGATGAGAGCAGGATGTGATGTCACTAGTAGGTGGGCGGGGCTTAGGTCCGGTGTCTGTGTCGCAGTTAGTTTAGTACAATCAAGCTGACTAGATGTGTATTGTTATGCTCTGGAATAAAATAGAGTTGTACCATCATTGCTGTGTCCTGCATATGTCCTGCATCTCATGACACACGGCTCTAGAACATTTTTTAATATTGTTTCCAGGGGAACCTATACATTTTAAAAGGTTGGGATAAAACTCAGGAATAAGGGTATAATTACTTGTGAGAGATAACAGCAATGCATTTGGCCCTGAGTTTATTGCAGGTATTCCTAGGGAGAAGATATCCAATGTAGAAATAATACATTACTTCTTGAGAGGGAAGGTTCTCAAAAAATCTAGGATGTTTTATATAGACTGGTTTGAAGAGCGGTTTCACTTGGGAATCTTTAAACATGTGTAGCTTAGGGTCATTGGAAGGTTGTTTTTTTATGCCTTTAAAATTTAAGGAATAAATCAAAATCAGAATGTTTGGAATCCTCAACAGAAATCTCAGAATAAGTTTTAAACGTTACAGAATTATCATCCTCAGAGGATATATCATAGAAATTAAATATCTAAAAAATTTGTTTCCAAAACTCTGTTTCAAGAACTTAAAGTTGTGTTCATTGAGCTCAGAAAGTTCAGGAATGTGGGTGTCTCCTGCAGGCTTACAAGAATAATGTCTGTTTTTGACAGACTTATATAGTTCCCTTTTTTGTAGAAATTAGAGGATTCCTCTAAATGTTTCTTCTTTGGCTGAGCGTTTTTTTTGTGTGTGAACCTGATGCTAAGGCTGAATTATAGCAAGTATTCTAGACATTTCTGATTCCATCTCAGACATAAATGTCTGCAGAGAGTTCTACATATTTTGTACAGAATTCTCTGCTGAGGTGTCATTAATTTCCTCTGTTTGTAGACATAGGGGTAGATTTATTAAGTGTCGAGCAGGCATGAGTCCGCTCGACATCACTAAATACAGACTACATACGCTGTCCGCATTTACCATTGCACCAGCAGTTGCTGTGAACTGCTTGTGCAATACCGCCCCCCGTAGATTCGCAGCCAATCGATCGGGCGGATTGATGTCCGCGGCCTCAGAGCAGGCAGACAAGTTATGGAGCAGCGGTCTTTAGACCGCTGCCTTATAACTTCTGTTTCCGGCGAGCCTGAAGGCATCAAGCTCCAAATATATATTACAATATATAATATATATAACAATTAGGAAAAAGGGTAATGCATACGCAAAAGGAAAAACAAAGAGAACGAGAAAAATAGCAATTAAAGGATATAATAAAAAAGTGGAAAAAGTGATATATAATAATTATAAAATGGGAAAAAAAAGAAAATAAAAAAATAAGAAATAAAATAAGAGTAAAGTAAGGAAAAATGAAAAAAAAATATAAAGACACTGTAAATACCAAATGCAAAACTATTAATAAAATCAGCGCTGCGGAATCTGTTGGCGCTCTACAAATACCTGATAATAAAAGGAGCATAAAGTGAATACTTATCTCTTACTGAGCAGCAAAAGAAAAAGCGGAAATAGGCTCACGCTACACTATTTATGGTTTCTATGAGCGTCTTAAGTGGCTGATTTAATCTGCTATTATTAACTGTGGCCTCTCAATGGCAAATAGATCCTTTATCATAATTTTGTCATTTGAAATAGCTGATTTTGCCCATTGAAACTGCCACCTATACTGAAATTTGAATACTGCAATATTGGCTATATAAAATACAAGAGACAGCAGAAGAAATAAATCTCACAGTGTGGATTGAAAGATACAGAGCCCAGCACATTTGAAAGGGTGTCTGCAAAAGCTTTGAATACAATAAACTCTTATCAGCAGCTTGGCTGAGTGCATTGTCCATTTAATTGCATGCAGGCCTTTTAACCATGCAAATAAAATACAGATATGTGTGATAATCATGGCAGCATGCTGACAAAGGTTTTTTTTTTTTGTTTCTTCACGAATGCTACTGTAAAGATTATACTGTATTATTGCAATTCTGTTATATGTGTACGTCTATGGAAGTTACGGTTTAAATTTTCATGAATAAGAGCTTGTTTCCTATGGAGGTATTCTCAGGACTAACTTTTTATTTTATTTTATTATTAAGGATAGCTAGTTGATGATGCTGAAATCCCAAGGTCAGCATTTGGTAAGCTCTGTTCATGGACAAGAGGTGTGACACTTGTGGGATCCCAGTAGTGACATCACATAGAGGTTATATTAGGACATTGAAAAAGTAATATGGAAGCCCAGATATTTTTAAATTAAATTCAATATTAGAAACCTATCAGGGAGCTTATTAGCCTCATGATTTTAACAAAAGAAATAGCTGTTGCAAATGTACCATCAATTGCAATATATATTTTTTATCAGTTATAATGTGCAGCATATTCTGCAGCATGTGAGGGGAATGTAAAAATGATAAATATTGTTTACACTGGAGGCAGGACAGCTGTGCTGGAGAAATATAAAGGCACAATACAGTTTATCTGTACTACACTATATCACTTATTGACAGTCCTATGAGACCCGGCTGAAGCTCATTGGCCAATATCAGTCAAATGGAAGTTTTCATACGCATATATGGACGTGTTCATATGAGTCTCCAGAATGGCACTTTTGGTCATTGTAAAATAATGAGTTTGCCTCAGTTGTTGACTTTAGGGGACATGAAACCCACATTTTTTTCTTTCATGATTCAGAAAAAGCATGTGATTTTAAACAACTTTCCAATGTATTTATTTTATTTCATTTGCTTCCTTCTCTTGTTATCCTTTGCTAAAAGATTTATCTAGGTAAGCTCAGAAGCAGCAAAGAACCTAGGTTCTAGCTGCTGATTGGTGGATGCATATTTATACTGATTGTCATTGGCTCACCCATGTGTTCAGTTAGAAACCAGTAGTGCATTTCTGATCCTTCAACAAATGATACCAAGAGAACAAAGCAAATTTGTTAATAAAGGTAGACGGGAAAGTTGTTTAAAATTGTATGTTCTACCTAAATCATGAAAGAAAATGTTTGGGTTTCATGTCCCTTTAACTATATAATTCTAATGCACAAATAAATACATACACATAAATTCTCTGTTATTTCCAAATAAAAAGAAATGATTGCGTATAGTTGCACCTCATGGGTTAAATGGAATAGTATAGTGCAGGGGTCATGAATTGTGGACCTCCAGAGGTTTTGGAAATACATTTCCCATGATGCTCAGCCATCTGGAGGGCCACAATTGATGACCCCTGGTATAGTGGGTTACTGTTGCACACATTTGAGGTCTGAAGAAAGGAGAATGCATCAAACTGAGGTTAGAAATAAATAGTCTAAGTGATCTACCATTACTCTGGCAATAGTATAATAATAGTATTATTATTATTAGCGGTTATTTGTAGAGCGCCAACAGATTCTGCAGCGCTCTGCTCAGTGTAAGCTAATGTTAAAAATAAAAGGATCTATTTTCTAAAGTATTTAAGTAAGTTTAACCCCATGCAAACAAGTTAAACATATGAAAGTGTGCATGCGCTGGTGAGCCAGCCAGCAGTGCACGTGTACATACAGCCAGCAGTGCACGTGTACATACAGCCAGCAGTGCACGTGTACATACAGCCAGCAGTGCACGTGTACTACATACAGCCAGCAGTGCACGTGTACATAAAGCCAGTAGTGCACGTGTACATACAGCCAGCAGTGCACGTGTACTACATACAGCCAGCAGTGCACGTGTACTACATACAGCCAGCAGTGCACGTGTACATAAAGCCAGTAGTGCACGTGTACATACAGCCAGCAGTGCATGTGTACATAAAGCCAGTAGTGCACGTGTACATACAGTCAGCAGTGCACGTGTACATACAGCCAGCAGTGCACGTGTACATACAGCCAGCAGTGCACTTGTACATACAGCCAGCAGTGCACGTGTACTACATACAGCCAGCAGTGCACGTGTACTACATACAGCCAGCAGTGCACGTGTACATACAGCCAGCAGTGCATGTGTACATACAGCCAGCAGTTCATGTGTACATATTCTCCAATAAGCTTTAGTAACAGAAGGAGTCCATTAGGTACAAAACTTTGCAGAAAAATAAAACCAAAATGTTTTTCTTATTTGATTATTCAGAGCAATTTTAAAAAAAATTTTCAAATTTACTTTGTACTCATGTTATTCTTTGTTGAGGAGACACCTGCCTGAAGAACTACATGACACAAAATAGTGCTGCCATCTACACCCTGTTCCAAATTATTATGCCAATGGTATCTTTCTCATTTACCTAAATAATTGATGTAAACAACAGTCCGCATAATTCTCATGTTATCAACTATTAATTTCAAAATAAAAAACAATGCACTGTTCCAAATTATTACGCACAGAAAGTTTCAAAACACTTTATAGGTTGTAAAGAACTGAAAATTGTCATTTGTTGTGTTTGCAGCATATTTACTGAAATCAAAAGCTATTTCAATCAAACTTTGAACAACATTTTAACTTTTTAAACATTTTAACAGGTCACGTTACATTTCTACATAGGACCCCTTATTTGATAGCAGCTTCACAAGTCTTGCATCCATTAAACTTGTGAGTTTTTGGACAGTTTCTGCTTGAATTTGTTTGCAAGATGTCAGAATAGCCTCCCAGAGCTGCTGTTTGGATGTAAACTGCCTCCCACCCTCATAGATCTTTTGCTTGAGGATGCTCCAAAGGTTCTCAATAGGATTGAGGTCAGGGGAGGATGCATAGCAGCCATTGATGCAGAGGTATTCTTTGCAGCATGAGATGGTGCATTGTCATGCATGAAGATGATTTTATTACGGAAAACATAGTTCTTCCTTCTGTACCAGGGAAGGAAGTGGTCAGTCAGGAACTCCACATACTTTGCAGAGGTCATCTTTACACCTTCGGGGACCCTAAAGGGGCCGACCAGCTCTCTTCCCATGATTCCGGCCCAAAACATGACTCCACCACCGCCTTTCTGACGTTGCAGCCTTGTCCACCAACCATCCACTACTCCATCCATCTGGACCATCCAGGGTTGCACGGCACTCATCAGTGAACAGGATGTATTTTTCTGCCCAATGCAGCCGTTTCTGCTGGTGAGCATTGGTTAGTGGTGGCCGAATGGAAGGTTTATGCAAAGTTGCAAGACTCTGGAGGACTCTACACCTTCATGTCCGTGGGACTCCAGAGGCACCAGCAGCTTCAAATATCTGTTTGCTGCTATGTAATGGTATTTTAGCAGCTGCTCTCTTGATCCGATGCATGGATCTGGCAGAAATCTTCCTCAATGTGCCTTTATCTGCACAAACCCGTCTGTTCTCTGAATCAGCCACAAATCTCTTAATAGTGCGATGATCACGCTTAAGTTTTCATGAAATATCTAATGTTTTCATACCTCGTCCAAGGCATTGAACTATTTCACTCTTTTCGGCAGCAGAGAGATCCTTTTTCTTCCCCATATTGCTTGAAAATGGTGCTCTGCTTAATAATGTGGAACACCCTCCTTTAGTAGTTTTTCCTTTAATTGGGCTCACCTAGCAATCTAATTATCACAGGTGTCCGAGATTGTTTTCAGTGATCAAAAGAGCCCTGAGACACAATGCCATCCATGAGTTAAACTGGAAAAAAAAATATTTAATCTTTGTGACACTGAAATAGAATTTGCATAATAATTTGGAACAGGATGCAGTGCTCTTGCTGATGTATAACGTTGCAAAACTGCTGCCATATAGTGCTCTTGCTGATGTATAACGTTGCAAAACTGCTGCCATATAGTGCTGCCGACACGTGCACACTCCAGAGCTTACATGCCTGCTTTTTCAACAAAGAATAACAATAACACCCACTGAAATGCCAAAACAAAGTAAGGCCTAGTGGTTACTGCCAGCTTACTGACTTCATAGCGCTAAGGACACGTAACTTGTATTGAATTTAACACCTTACTTTGTTAATGTGTGGTCTAATGATATATTGTTATGGTAAGGGGATAATAAAAGGTCTCTTAAAAAGTGCCAGAACCCCCAAAATAGAACCAATGCTAAGAGGTATTTGTCATTATTATGACAATTAACAAGCAGCTGGAAGGAGTCTCTCATTTGGATAATGAGGTTTGATGCTTTCAATATGGGTTCTCAAGTTTGTCTTTGTATTGTGGTGGGTGGGTAGGGGGCAACACAGAGGATGCAACAGTATCCCGTTTTGCTATATATGCCTATCTGTCAGGTGACTACTGTCTCGATGATAATGTGACTCCTTTTTAAAAACCCACATTTTACCAGCTTGAGAGTATTAAATTGTTTACAAGTAGTTCCTTTACCCTTATTTCAGCATTTAAAATAGCTGACTTAGCCTATGGTATCCCTGCCTATACTGAAAGTTTCTATACTGAAGGCTATTGATAAACCTACATAATCACAGCCAGCAGAAGAAATTACACTCCCAGTCGAGTGTAGGATAGTTAAGTAATACAATGGTAATTTTCCATTGTTCTCTCTAATTATTAGGCTTTGGTTTACAGACAAATATAATATAAGGAAGCAAGTGTGTGTACACCAAGTGATAACATAGTGAGATCTGATGTTACCTGCAAGCTCAACCCATTTTAACAGGTTAAGGTTTAAAAGCACAAAACCAGCTACTTCATATACACAAATAAACCTGAAAATGCAATTTCTCATACATGTTATACTCTGCAGCTGGTATAAGTAATTAAAAATACAATAAGGGAAAAAATGTTTTACAGTATATTGTCTCTTTTGAAAAAAGGGTTACTTTCTCTCATGTAGTGCTGGTTCTGGTGTGCTAAGCCCCTTTTATAGCTTTAAGGGACAGTCTAGTCAAAAATAAACTTTCATGATTCAGGTCATGTCATTTTAAACAACTTTTCAATTTACTTTCATCATCAGTTATGCTTTGATCTCTTGGTGTTCTTAGTTGATAGCTAAACATAGGTAGGCTCATATGCAAATTTCTTAGCCCAAGGCCACCTCTTATCTGAATGCATTTTGACATTTTTTCACAACTAGAGGGCGTAAGTTCATATGTTTTAGCAGTACACTGATTGGCTAAAATGCAAGTCTGTTAAAAGAACTGAAATAAAGGGGCAGTTTGCAGAGGCTTAGATACAAGGTAATCACAGAGGTAAAAAGTGTATTAATATAACTGTGTTGGTTATGCAAAACTGGGGAATGGGTAATAAATGGATTATCTATCTTTTAAACAATAAACATTCTGGTGTAGACTGTCCATTTAAGGCACTGCAAAAACTACCTAGTATACAGGTGATTGCATTTTATATGGCATTTAATTTTACAATGGCTAATCCCCTCTTTCATTTGAGGGTATTGTGCGTATATGTGCTGAATGCTGTCTTTAAGAGATAGGGGCTAATTTGAAGCCACTGTCCCCCATATAGTAAATACATTAGGTAGGTGATTGCCATTTTTATGCCAATTATCTACAAATGACAGGAGTATGAGACATTCATTGGAAAGAGGGGGGTTCCCGCTTCTAAACTGGATACTCATACCCCTCTGTATTTCATAGGGGGATGGGAATTCTAAAAGAGATGGTAGTCAGTATCACTGCGGTGATCCCTTGAAAATTAGAGGGGCCATTTAAAAGAGGGTAATTCCTTACTTCTTATGGGTCTCTAATTAACTCCCCCAATTACATTTTTAAAGAGACAGTTTACCCCAAATATCGGGCGGGATCGCACGCGAACGCAAAATAGCGGCCGTGTGCAATCCTGAAACCTGGCAGCGGAATTCAGCCCGCCAGAGTCGAGCTGCGGCAGACAGGGGTGCGTATGCGTGCCCCTTTCCGCTGCAGCTTGATAAATCGACCCCAAAGGGGACTACATATATGTGATATAACAATACCTGTATTACACATACTTGATATGTGCGTTATCCTACAAAGATTTTAAGTATTATGCTGCGCAAGTAACTTAGTTAACACATTTAGTATCACCCTTAGTTTGATAGATTTTATAGTTTTTGTAAGCTTGCAACACTGTGTGCTAATTATGTTCCTGGAATGAGTGGGTACCAGATCTATTTATAACATTAACTATATTTATACAGTACAATTTATAATTCATTTATTTCCTTAAGTATTTCAGAAGCGAAATTATAACAGCTCTCATTATTTAAGAATACAGAAATATTAATTTATGAGATAAAACAATCAATTTGAATATCTTTGATATTTAATAGCTTTCTCAATATAGTCTATTAATAAGACATGCAATATTATTATCAGTATTTTATTTGATATATAAAGTGATTAAGAATATGTAGCGCGACAATGTACCAGTACAGGGAGAAAAAGCATACAATATAAAGAAGGGATACACAGCCTTTTTATTTAAGCTAATGATCTTATATAAATATAAAAAAAGGCAGAAATTAGGAATGTTAGATATTTGTCCTGTTTTGGCTACACAAATGCCAGTATCTACTGAGTACATCACATACTTGTGTTATTCTGCACATGCAAATACACAGTTTACCTTAAAGGGACAGTAAACTATAAAATAGTTTTTCCCTTAATGTGTATCCAATTACTTTTTTTACCAGCTGCAGAGTATAAAATGTATGAGATATGCTTTTTAAGGTTTATTTCTGTATATTAAAGCTCTGATTTTGTGTTTTGAAGCCACAACCTAATAAAATGGGTTGAGCTTGTAGGTATAATCAGATCTCATTACTTTATCACATTGTGTACATATACATGCTTCTTTATCTTATATCTGTAGGTATAATCCGATCTCATTACTTTATCACATTGTGTACATATACATGCTTCTTTATCTTATATCTGTAGGTATAATCAGATCTCATTACTTTATCACATTGTGTACATATACATGCTTCTTTATCTTATATCTGTAGGTATAATCAGATCTCATTACTTTATCACATTGTGTACATATACATGCTTCTTTATCTTATATCTGTAGGTATAATCAGATCTCATTACTTTATCACATTGTGCACATATACATGCTTCTTTATCTTATATCTGTAGGTATAATCAGATCTCATTACTTTATCACATTGTGTACATATAACTGCTTCTTTATATTATATCTGTAGGTGTAATCAGATCTCATTACTTTATCACATTGTGTACATATACCTGCTTCTTTATATTATATCTGTAGGTATAATCAGATCTCATTACTTTATCACATTGTGTACATATACATGCTTCTTTATCTTATATCTGTAGGTATAATCATATCTCATTACTTTATCACATTGTGTACATATATATGCTTCTTTATCTTATATCTGTAGGTATAATCAGATCTCATTACTTTATCACATTGTGTACATATAACTGCTTCTTTATCTTATATCTGTAGGTGTAATCAGATCTCATTACTTTATCACATTGTGTACATATAACTGCTTCTTTATATTATATCTGTAGGTGTAATCAGATCTCATTACTTTATCACATTGTGTACATATACCTGCTTCTTTATATTATATATGTAGGTATAATAAGATCTCATTACTTTATCACATTGTGTACATATAACTGCTTCTTTATCTTATATCTGTAGGTATAATCAGATCTCATTACTTTATCACATTGTTTACATATACATGTGTCTTTATCTTATATCTGTAGGTATAATCAGATATCATTACTTTATCACATTGTGTACATATACCTGCTTCTTTATCTTATATCTGTAGGTATAATCAGATCTCATTACTTTATCACATTGTGTACATATACCTGCTTCTTTATCTTATATATGTAGGTATAATCAGATCTAATTACTTTATCACATTGTGTACATATACCTGCTTCTTTATCTTATATCTGTAGGTATAATCAGATCTCATTACTTTATCACATTGTGTACATATACATGTGTCTTTATCTTATATCTGTAGGTATAATCAGATCTCATTACTTTATCACATTGTGTACATATACATGCTTCTTTATATTATATCTGTAGGTATAATCAGATCTCATTACTTTATCACATTGTGTACATATAACTGCTTCTTTATCTTATATCTGTAGGTATAATCAGATGTCATTACTTTATCACATTGCGTACATATACCTGCTTCTTTATCTTATATCTGTAGGTATAATCAGATCTCATTACTTTATCACATTGTGTACATATACATGCTTCTTTATCTTATATCTATAGGTATAATCAGATCTCATTACTGTATCACATTGTTTACATATACCTGCTTATTTATCTTATATCTGTAGGTATCATCAGATCTCATTACTTTATCACATTGTGTACATATACATGCTTCTTTATCTTATATCTGTAGGTATAATCAGATCTCATTACTTTATCACATTGTGTACATATAACTGCTTCTTTATCTTATATATGTAGGTATAATCAGATCTCATTACTTTATCACATTGTGTACATATAACTGCTTCTTTATCTTATATCTGTAGGTATAATCAGATCTCATTACTTTATCACCTTGTCTACATATACATGCTTCTTTATCTTATATCTGTAGGTATAATCAGATCTCATTACTTTGTCACATTGTGTACATATACATGCTTCTTTATCTTATATCTGTAGGTATCATCAGATCTCATTACTTTATCACATTGTGTACATATACATGCTTCTTTATCTTATATCTGTAGGTATAATCAGATCTCATTACTTTATCACATTGTGTACATATAACTGCTTCTTTATCTTATATCTGTAGGTATAATCAGATCTCATTACTTTATCACATTGTGTACATATAACTGCTTCTTTATCTTATATCTGTAGGTATAATCAGATCTCATTACTTTATCACATTGTGTACATATACATGTGTCTTTATCTTATATCTGTAGGTATAATCAGATCTCATTACTTTATCACATTGTGTACATATACATGCTTCTTTATCTTATATCTGTAGGTATAATCAGATCTCATTACTTTATCACATTGTGTACATATACATGCTTCTTTATCTTATATCTGTAGGTATAATCAGATCTCATTACTTTATCACATTGTGTACATATAACTGCTTCTTTATCTTATATCTGTAGGTGTAATCAGATCTCATTACTTTATCACATTGTGTACATATAACTTCTTCTTTATATTATATCTGTAGGTGTAATCAGATCTCATTACTTTATCACATTGTGTACATATACCTGCTTCTTTATCTTATATCTGTAGGTATAATCAGATCTCATTACTGTATCACATTGTGTAAATATACATGCTTCTTTATCTTATATCTGTAGGTATAATCAGATCTCATTACTTTATCACATTGTGTACATATAACTGCTTCTTTATCTTATATCTGTAGGTATAATCAGATCTCATTACTTTGTCACATTGTGTACATATAACTGCTTCTTTATCTTATATCTGTAGGTGTAATCAGATCTCATTACTTTATCACATTGTGTACATATAACTGCTTCTTTATATTATATCTGTAGGTGTAATCAGATCTCATTACTTTATCACATTGTGTACATATACATGTGTCTTTATCTTATATCTGTAGGTGTAATCAGATCTCATTACTTTATCACATTGTGTACATATAACTGCTTCTTTATATTATATCTGTAGGTATAATCAGATCTCATTACTGTATCACATTGTGTACATATACCTGCTTCTTTATCTTATATCTGTAGGTATAATCAGATCTCATTACTGTATCACATTGTGCAAATATACATGCTTCTTTATCTTATATCTGTAGGTATAATCAGATCTCATTACTTTATCACATTGTGTACATATAACTGCTTCTTTATCTTATATCTGTAGGTATAATCAGATCTCATTACTTTATCACATTGTGTACATATAACTGCTTCTTTATATTATATCTGTAGGTATAATCAGATCTCATTACTGTATCACATTGTGTACATATACCTGCTTCTTTATCTTATATCTGTAGGTATAATCAGATCTCATTACTGTATCACATTGTGTAAATATACATGCTTCTTTATCTTATATCTGTAGGTATAATCAGATCTCATTACTTTATCACATTGTGTACATATAACTGCTTCTTTATCTTATATATGTAGGTATAATCAGATCTCATTACTTTATCACATTGTGTACATATAACTGCTTCTTTATCTTATATCTGTAGGTATAATCAGATCTCATTACTGTATCACATTGTGTAAATATACATGCTTCTTTATCTTATATCTGTAGGTATAATCAGATCTCATTACTGTATCACATTGTGTAAATATACATGCTTCTTTATCTTATATCTGTAGGTATAATCAGATCTCATTACTTTATCACATTGTGTACATATAACTGCTTCTTTATCTTATATCTGTAGGTATAATCAGATCTCATTACTTTATCACATTGTGTACATATACCTGCTTCTTTATCTTATATCTGTAGGTATAATCAGATCTCATTACTTTATCACATTGTGTACATATACCTGCTTCTTTATCTTATATCTATAGGTATAATCAGATCCTCATTACTTTATCACATTGTGTACATATAACTGCTTCTTTATCTTATATCTGTAGGTATAATCAGATCTCATTACTTTATCACATTGTGTACATATACATGCTTCTTTATCTTATATCTGTAGGTATAATCAGATCTCATTACTTTATCACATTGTGTACATATACCTGCTTCTTTATCTTATATCTATAGGTATAATCAGATCTCATTACTTTATCACATTGTGTACATATAACTGCTTCTTTATCTTATATCTGTAGGTATAATCAGATCTCATTACTTTATCACATTGTGTACATATACATGCTTCTTTATCTTATATCTGTAGGTATAATCAGATCTCATTACTTTATCACATTGTGTACATATACCTGCTTCTTTATCTTATATCTGTAGGTATAATCAGATCTCATTACTTTATCACATTGTGTACATATACATGCTTCTTTATCTTATATCTATAGGTATAATCAGATCTCATTACTTTATCACATTGTGTACATATACCTGCTTCTTTATCTTATATCTGTAGGTATAATCAGATCTCATTACTTTATCACATTGTGTACATATACATGCTTCTTTATATTATATCTGTAGGTGTAATCAGATCTCATTACTTTATCACATTGTGTACATATACATGTGTCTTTATCTTATATCTGTAGGTGTAATCAGATCTCATTACTTTATCACATTGTGTACATATAACTGCTTCTTTATATTATATCTGTAGGTATAATCAGATCTCATTACTGTATCACATTGTGTACATATACCTGCTTCTTTATCTTATATCTGTAGGTATAATCAGATCTCATTACTGTATCACATTGTGCAAATATACATGCTTCTTTATCTTATATCTGTAGGTATAATCAGATCTCATTACTTTATCACATTGTGTACATATAACTGCTTCTTTATCTTATATCTGTAGGTATAATCAGATCTCATTACTTTATCACATTGTGTACATATAACTGCTTCTTTATATTATATCTGTAGGTATAATCAGATCTCATTACTGTATCACATTGTGTACATATACCTGCTTCTTTATCTTATATCTGTAGGTATAATCAGATCTCATTACTGTATCACATTGTGTAAATATACATGCTTCTTTATCTTATATCTGTAGGTATAATCAGATCTCATTACTTTATCACATTGTGTACATATAACTGCTTCTTTATCTTATATATGTAGGTATAATCAGATCTCATTACTTTATCACATTGTGTACATATAACTGCTTCTTTATCTTATATCTGTAGGTATAATCAGATCTCATTACTGTATCACATTGTGTAAATATACATGCTTCTTTATCTTATATCTGTAGGTATAATCAGATCTCATTACTGTATCACATTGTGTAAATATACATGCTTCTTTATCTTATATCTGTAGGTATAATCAGATCTCATTACTTTATCACATTGTGTACATATAACTGCTTCTTTATCTTATATCTGTAGGTATAATCAGATCTCATTACTTTATCACATTGTGTACATATACCTGCTTCTTTATCTTATATCTGTAGGTATAATCAGATCTCATTACTTTATCACATTGTGTACATATACCTGCTTCTTTATCTTATATCTATAGGTATAATCAGATCCTCATTACTTTATCACATTGTGTACATATAACTGCTTCTTTATCTTATATCTGTAGGTATAATCAGATCTCATTACTTTATCACATTGTGTACATATACATGCTTCTTTATCTTATATCTGTAGGTATAATCAGATCTCATTACTTTATCACATTGTGTACATATACATGCTTCTTTATCTTATATCTGTAGGTATAATCAGATCTCATTACTTTATCACATTGTGTACATATACATGCTTCTTTATCTTATATCTGTAGGTATAATCAGATCTCATTACTTTATCACATTGTGTACATATAACTGCTTCTTTATCTTATATCTGTAGGTGTAATCAGATCTCATTACTTTATCACATTGTGTACATATAACTTCTTCTTTATATTATATCTGTAGGTGTAATCAGATCTCATTACTTTATCACATTGTGTACATATACCTGCTTCTTTATCTTATATCTGTAGGTATAATCAGATCTCATTACTGTATCACATTGTGTAAATATACATGCTTCTTTATCTTATATCTGTAGGTATAATCAGATCTCATTACTTTATCACATTGTGTACATATAACTGCTTCTTTATCTTATATCTGTAGGTATAATCAGATCTCATTACTTTGTCACATTGTGTACATATAACTGCTTCTTTATCTTATATCTGTAGGTGTAATCAGATCTCATTACTTTATCACATTGTGTACATATAACTGCTTCTTTATATTATATCTGTAGGTGTAATCAGATCTCATTACTTTATCACATTGTGTACATATACATGTGTCTTTATCTTATATCTGTAGGTGTAATCAGATCTCATTACTTTATCACATTGTGTACATATAACTGCTTCTTTATATTATATCTGTAGGTATAATCAGATCTCATTACTGTATCACATTGTGTACATATACCTGCTTCTTTATCTTATATCTGTAGGTATAATCAGATCTCATTACTGTATCACATTGTGCAAATATACATGCTTCTTTATCTTATATCTGTAGGTATAATCAGATCTCATTACTTTATCACATTGTGTACATATAACTGCTTCTTTATCTTATATCTGTAGGTATAATCAGATCTCATTACTTTATCACATTGTGTACATATAACTGCTTCTTTATATTATATCTGTAGGTATAATCAGATCTCATTACTGTATCACATTGTGTACATATACCTGCTTCTTTATCTTATATCTGTTGGTATAATCAGATCTCATTACTGTATCACATTGTGTAAATATACATGCTTCTTTATCTTATATCTGTAGGTATAATCAGATCTCATTACTTTATCACATTGTGTACATATAACTGCTTCTTTATCTTATATATGTAGGTATAATCAGATCTCATTACTTTATCACATTGTGTACATATAACTGCTTCTTTATCTTATATCTGTAGGTATAATCAGATCTCATTACTGTATCACATTGTGTAAATATAACTGCTTCTTTATCTTATATCTGTAGGTATAATCAGATCTCATTACTTTATCACATTGTGTACATATACCTGCTTCTTTATCTTATATCTATAGGTATAATCAGATCCTCATTACTTTATCACATTGTGTACATATAACTGCTTCTTTATCTTATATCTGTAGGTATAATCAGATCTCATTACTTTATCACATTGTGTACATATACATGCTTCTTTATCTTATATCTGTAGGTATAATCAGATCTCATTACTTTATCACATTGTGTACATATACCTGCTTCTTTATCTTATATCTATAGGTATAATCAGATCTCATTACTTTATCACATTGTGTACATATAACTGCTTCTTTATCTTATATCTGTAGGTATAATCAGATCTCATTACTTTATCACATTGTGTACATATACATGCTTCTTTATCTTATATCTGTAGGTATAATCAGATCTCATTACTTTATCACATTGTGTACATATACCTGCTTCTTTATCTTATATCTGTAGGTATAATCAGATCTCATTACTTTATCACATTGTGTACATATACATGCTTCTTTATCTTATATCTATAGGTATAATCAGATCTCATTACTTTATCACATTGTGTACATATAACTGCTTCTTTATCTTATATCTGTCTATAAACCAATCACCAATACTTAGAGAGAACAATGGAAAATTAACATTTTATTACCTTATCTCTTCTATACCCCACTGGGAGTGTAATTTCTTCTACTGGCTGTGTTTACACAGTTTGGCCTTAAAGTGAAGGTAAACTTACCATGTTTACGAACCACAGTAATATTGTTCTCCAAAAATCAATATAAGTTTCATTCATCATTTTTTATAAGTTTCACTCTAAACAAAGTTATAGCCGTAATCCATATAAATATTTATATCGCCTAAATCAGCCCGTAATTTTTTTTTTTTCTCCCTCGGTCACGTTGCTTAAATAACCTATTGAAATCCTGGCCGATAGGCGGCCGTGGAACTACGTCACCCGCCCACATCTTAGCCTGCGCATGTTCAACCATTATCAATGATGTAAATGGTGTCTGGAGCGCGCTCCCGTTTAGCGCATGCGCATTGGATAGCTTAACCAAGAAACAGCATCTGCTGTCACGGACGGCTCAAACTAATAAAAATCGGCTCTCGTTCACAAAAAACATAGTACTCAATGAACAAATTATTGTTATTCATGGAGTACTATGTTTCTAGCGCATTGGAGACACCGGTATTGCCGTGACGCGCATGCGCGGTAGACTGAGAAACTGCTGATTCGCGCATGCGCATTAGAAAGTATCTTCGTGACCGCACATTAGAGATACGTATAGAGCAGGTGGGACCGCTCTATACGTCACACAACAGTAAAATGGGAAGTAAAGGATGGGAGGAGTTTGCCCTGTAACGGTAGGAACAAACATAATGAATAAAACTCAAAAAAAAAAATTTGCGATCATAGTAAACGGATTATATTGTAAGCATTTATGAATTCTAGGGGTATTAACATTACCTTCACTTTAAGACCAAAAACTTTCAGAATAGGTGGGTATAGCACAGGCTAAATCAACTATTTCAAATGCCAATATAAGGGTAATGGAAATACTTGTAAACAATTTAATTCACTCCAGCAGGTAAAGTGGATAATTGGGAACAAATTAAAGGGGAGAACATTTTTGAGTAAACTGTCCCTTTAACATTCTGTCTCCCATGTCTCTGACTGTGTACATATTGTTTTTTACATGAACTGTACTTAAATTGTAAGTCTGAAGTACTGAAAAAATGCATGTGACATCTAGTGTTATTTTATATATTGACTTTAGGCTCATACTTTTGTGAGTACTAATAGTTAGATATTCTAATCAAAACATAATTAAAGCTTCCAACGCCAATTAGTTAATTGCTGTTCCTGAGCTTACCTAGGTATGCTGACCAACAGAAATAACAAGAGGACAAAGCAAATTTAATCAAATAAGTAAATTGGAAACGTGTTTAACCCCTTAAGGACCAGCGACGTACCCTGTATGTCGCTGGCCTTTTTTTGGGATTTGATTGTTTTATAGCGCGGTCTTGCCACCAGCGTTGAGACTGATCTATTCCACAAAGCCTGCTGGAGGGAGGGCATTAATAGCGTGTTCTTGCTAGACTTGTGCTATTATGTCCTGAAAAAAACCTTAACGACCAGTGACATACAGGGTACATTGTGGTCATTAAGGGGTTAAAATTGCAAAATGTTACAAGGACATTGCTACTTCAATGAATCCATCTTGACTTCCACACACTGCAGTTTTCCAGTGAAAGAGGATGCAAAGCAGCCACAGAGCATTACCGAGCCACCATCATGCTTAAAGGGACAGTAAAGTCAAAACTAAACTGTCATGGTTCAGATAGGGCATGACATTTTAAACAACTTTCCAATTTACTTTTGTCATCAAATTTGCTTTGTTCCCTTGGTGGTATTTTTGAAAAGCTAAACCTAGCTAGGCTCAAACTGATTTCTAAACCGCTGAAAACCGCCTCTTAGCTCAGAGTGATTTGAAAGTTTTTCACAGTTAGACAGTGTTAGTTCATGTGTGTCATATAGATAACATTGTGCTCACTCATGTGAAGTTATTTAGGAGTCTTCACTGATTGACTACACTGCCTGTCTGTCAAAAGCACTTAGATAAGGAGGCTGTCTGCAAAGGCTTAGATACAAGGTAATCACAGAGGTAAAAAGTATATTAATATAACTGTGTTGGTTATGCAAAAACGGGGAATGGTAAATAAAGGGATTATCTAGCTTTTTAAATAAGAAACATTTTGGTGTAGACTGTCCCTTTAACTGTAGGCAGAGTGTTCTTTTTAGCGTATGCTTAATTCTTCTTCCTCCAGACATACGCTGATTCATTGGACCGAAAAGTTCCAGTTTTGTTTAATCGCTCCACAGAAAAAAAAAAGTTCTGTGGCTTATTGATATGATTTTGAGCACTTTTCCTGTGCGTTTGGGTCAGTAGTGATGTACATCTTGGAGTTCTGGCATGGAAGCCTTCTGCGATACTCTGCAAACTGAAACCTCAGTGCCTGTTGCCACTAAGTCTTGCTGCAGACTTTTGCAGTCACTCAAGGGTTTTTCTCAACCTGCCTTCTCAAAAATCTGGTTGCAGTCATTGATAGCTTCCTTTTTCTGCCCGTCTAGGGAGTGCAACTACTGTCCCTTTAACTTTAAACTTACGAGCTATGCTTCCAATGGTGTCTCTAGGAACATTCAGTGCCTTCGCTATCTTTTTGTATCCTGTTCCTTGTTTGTGAAGGGGGCAATAATCTCTTCTCTTAACTTTTTGGACCATTCTTTTGACTTAGCCATATTTCTAATATGCAGTGAAACGTGACACTCATCAAAGCCCGCAGTTCAAGTATTTATGTGTTCTAGCTCAAGCACACCTGGGGCAACTAATGAAGCCCTTGATTAGTTTAATCAGGTGTGTTTGAGAAAACAACTATTTTGCATATTTGTTCTGTGGTGATGGATTCTATTCAGGGAGTTGAATAATTTTGAGACTGCAGAATTCATGAAAAGTTGCATTTTCAGTTGAATTTGGAGAAACCACTTGAAGCATTCGTTGTATTGAACTATTTCAATTGCTTTTGTTTGATTTGTTCATTACAAAAAGCTGAAAATCTGTAAATTTTGACAATAAACCTGATTTGCAATGGGGTTTGAATAATTTTAAATACAACTGTGTGTGTGTATATATATATATATATATAAAAAACACCAAATTAGAACAGCAGTGAGAGACACAAAAATAAGTTCCAAAATCCAAAAGTCTACCCTTATTTGGCACAATACTATTAGTGTCATATATAAAAAAAAATCAGTAGAAAACCACAAAAGGATGCTCATAAACAGGTCAGTTAATATAGAACAATTATTAAATACACAGTAACCAGTAATATATTACTAAAGAATAAGCCACTAAAGCAGTATAAATAATGTTTCCACTGCAGATGAATATTTATAATAAATTGATTCTCCAAGGGTACCCTTAATTAGAGAGTTACTTAGGAGCTCCCAAGATGGTAAATACAACCTTTTCATCAGTGGTCAAGATAGTGACACCACAACAGGATTGTTCCAAAGTAAAATGTATATGTCTCCACTTTCACAGGATCATAAACAGTCTGTGGTAACAGCAATAAACCCAGGTTAATAGATTAGCAATTGTTGCGGTAAGGTTCCAGCGGTTAATAGCAGTCTCCCCCAGATTTAAGGTTGCAGCGGTTAATAGCAGTCTCCCCCAGAACTGTTGCGCTACATAAACATGGCCTAGGCTATAAAAAGATTACCAAGACCCTAAAACTGAGCTGCAGCATGGTGGGCAAGACCATACAGCGGTTTCACAGGACAGGTTCCACTCAGACCAGGCCTCGCCATTGTCGACCAAAGAGGTTGAGTGCACGTGCTCAGCGTCATATCTAGATGTTATCTTTGGGAAATAAGTCCTGCCAGCATTTCTGCAAAGGTTGAAGGGGTGGGGGGTCAGCCTGTCAGTGCTTAGACCATGCGCCGCACACTGCATCAAATTGGTCTGCATGGCTGTCATCCCAGAAAGAAGCCTCTTCTAAAGATGATGCACAGGAATGCCTGCAAACAGTTTGCTGAAGACAAGCAGACTAAGGACTAACTTATTTGGTTCAGATGGTGTCAAGCATGTGTGGCGGCAACCAGGTGAGGAGTACAAAAACAAGTGTGTCTTGCCTACAGTCAAGCATGGTGGTGGGATTGTCATGGTCTGGGCCTGCATGAGTGCTGCCGGTACTGGGGAGCTAAAGTTCATTGAGGGAACAATGAATGCCAACATGTACTGTGACATACTGAAGCAGAGCACGATCCAACATAATAACAACCCCAAACACACCTCTAAGACTACCACTGCCTTGCTAAAGAAGCTGAGGGTAAAGCTGATGGTCTCCAGAACCAAACCCTATTGAGCATCTATGGGGCAAAAAGGTGGGGCATCCACAAACGGAAAAGGTGAGGGAGCGCAAGGTCTCTAACATACACCAGCTCCGTGATGTCATCATGGAGGAGTGGAAAAGGACTCCAGTGGCAACCTGTGAAGCTCTGGTGAACTCCATGCCCAAGAGTGTTAAGGCAGTGCTTGAAAATAATGGTGGCCACATAAAATATTGACACTTTGGGCCCAATTTAGACATTTCCACTTAGTACTCACTTTTGTTGCCAACGGTTTAGACATTAATGACTGTGTGTTGAGTTATTTTGAGGGGACAGCAAATTTACACTGTTATACAGGCTGTACATTCACTACTTTACATAGTAGCAAAGTGTCATATGAAAATATAGTGTTGTCATATGAAAAGATATAATAAAATATTTACAAAAATGTGAGGGATGTACTCACTTTCGTGAGATGTTGTATATATATATATATATATATATATATATATATAGCACTGTGTAATTATTTTTTGTCTAAACTGCAGGTGGCAGAATGAGTCATTGTTCAGAGCATTTGAATTGTTCAGTAAATACCCTTAATGCCCTTCAGCAAAAGCAGCTAAACTTCATGTTACAATAGGTATAAAGATATATGTATAAATCTTCTGATACAGTGTGTGTATGTATATATATATATATATATATATATATATATATATATATATATATACACACATACATATACACACATACACATGTCTCTCAATGCGAATCTACCCTCCATGAGTCAACCACCTGTAGGTTCTGTGAAATAATTAACCTTCTGCAATAACAGCAACCAGACAGGATATCTTCAAAAAACAATGGTCAAATTTATTGACGTTTCAGGGAGTAAACCTCCCCTTCCTCAGAACATAAAGTGTACACAAACACTGCACCTTAAATAAGCAAACTAATACACAAACACCTCCTACACCCTGTTCAGAAAAGGCGCCAACATTGCATCATTTCCGGTTCCTCCTTTGTTACCCGGAAGTGCTCTGATCAATTACTTCCGGTATGTATTTACATACTAATAAAAAAGTGCTTTTTAATAATAAACTCACAAAATATCTTATTATGCCATTACCTTATATCTCTGCCTGAGACCTGCAGGTTGGATGTCGGTCATTCACCTAGAACAAGGTGACGGCCTTTGTGTTCTCACCATCGCAAATAACACTGATCGTAATTGGTGTTAAAAATCTAAGGGCCATATCGTAAACAAATCAGTTAAATTGTGTGCAATAATATGTACAAACCATTATCCATGTGCAAAAAATACGAATAAGATAGATAATATACACATTGTGTTGCAGTTGTACACAAAGTTGTGATAAAGTGTAGTCTGGAAGGCCTGTTTTTTTGACAGGAGCTGATATAAGTTCTTTTATTTTTAATTGGTTACTGTTTATTTATACATTTTTTTGTTCATTGTGGTTGCATTATGAGCACAAATTTCAACATAGTTCTTAGGAGTGGTTTGTTGTTAATTACCTGTTCAAGTTAGGATAATGTAGACCAACATTAACGAGTGTGCACGTTAGTAAACACGTGTGACGCAATGTAACCGGAACCAGAAGTGACGTAACTAACGTTACGATACTAACACATGAAAGTTACGATGGTACAATTTAGCACTTATTGAGTGGGTACCAAAAAGGAGAGGGTGTGTACAACACTTGGAGAATGCCCGTTTGGTAATTTTTGCCCGTTTGGTAATATTTGGTAGTACGACACTTATTGAGCATATTGGCTATACACTTAATGTTTGCCATTGTGTACCGGAAGTGAATGTACAGCTTCCGGGGTTGGCCTCACCACAGAAACGGCAATGTTACACCACAAAGTTGTACAAATTGGGTAAATGTTGTGAGTGTAGGGGACACAATGTATTAGCATTATTGGCATAATAATATTGGCATAATAAGATATTTTGTGAGTTTATTATTAAAAAGCACTTTTTTATTAGTATGTAAATACATACCGGAAGTAATTGATCAGAGCACTTCCGGGTAACAAAGGAGGAACCGGAAATGATGCAATGTTGGCGCCTTTTCTTAACAGGATGTAGGAGGTGTTTGGGTATTAGTTTGCTTATTTAAGGTGCAGTGTTTGTGTACACTTTATGTTCTGAGGAAGGGGAGGTTTACTCCCCGAAACATCAATAAATTTGACCATTGTTTTTTTAAGAAATCCTGTCTGGTTGCTGTTATTGCAGAAGGTTAATTATTTCACAGAACCTACAGGTGGTTGACTCACGGAGGGCAGATTCGCATTGAGAGACATGTGTTTATAGTGTTTGTGAAGAGCCCCCATTCGTTTGGACTCACAAGGACATCTCCTTCCTTTCTGTCCCGGGACTATTTGTCTAGGACTGTTTGGATTTTGCGTGTTTGTTTTACATTGAAGAACTTATTTCAGCTGATAATCAGTATCTATCATTTATTGAAAGGTCTGTGGTAAGAGGTGAATATGTCAGAAGGAACCACAGAGTCAGAGGATACAACGGTTCAAGTCAAGCAAGCTCAATCAGGAACAGTGTCGTTCACTACAGAGGATGCAGCTAGGATTCTATTTGCACCTATTCTGCGCACAGTAAGGGAAACCCCTATAAATTTATATTTCTCTCTATTAATATTGAAAAAGAGAGAGGTAGACTTGTCATTACATGGCAGTTATATCTCTGAATATTACTGTACTAACCAGATACCCAGGGGGTTTAGAGTTAGGAACGTTCCAACATTTGGTAGGGACAATAGTGAATTTAAGAGGAGTGGTGTAACATTCTAAATAAATGTTTGTTTGACCTTATGTTATTGGTAGTAGAGGAGGTGACATCATTATTACATTTAGTGAGAACTGAGATTAGAAACTTTGAGGAAACACACACACACACACTCATAGAAGACACCAGGGAAGATTGGATACACAAACTAGGAACACAAATTGATACATATAAAAACTAACTGATTGTGTTTAAAAACCGAAAACTTGACACTGTGAAAACTGATTATGACAAGAGGAGAGTGTATAGGTGGTTGACAAACAGTAATGAGGGGCGACCGCAAAGAAGGTATAGAGCCAGATGGGTTACATTTGATACTGTGGACTCGAGTGGGGCAGACTCTACTGACACAGAGAGAGACCCTAGTACAGTGAGATTTGACAGTCCTGAAACACAATCTTTTAATCGTAGGACCGACACAGATAACAGACCTTTTTTAGGGGTTCAGACCCTATCATGGGGGAGAGGAGGCGGAAACGACCTTTTCTCAGGACTCCGAAGAATCGGTCACAGACCCCCACGCAGGGGCAGGTAATGGAACAAACTGATATTATCATCAACTTGAGCTCGCATACCCTTAATGAACATGAAAGGAGCCTACTGAACAAGGCGCTTTCCTTTGTTCCAAACAAAAGGGTTAACGAACTTGACTTTATGATTGATATGTATAGATTCTCTAGACAATTAAAGGTGAAGGAATTCTTCCAGCACCAAGAAAAAACAAGTGGTAGGGGTTTTCACATTTCAGGATGTGAATCTAAATTTGAACCCCAAAATTGTAGTTCTAGTATCAAAACATTCGTTCGAATGGTACAAGAACTACAAAGATTTCCATTAATAAAATGGAAGGACAATTTGACTAGGAATCAATGAGAGGCAATCCAAAGTCTACAAAATGACAGCACTATAGTGTGATCTGCCCTGCGGACAAAGGCGGTGCCAAAGTGTTGTTAGACTATGTTGATTACCACAATGATATCCTGTCACAACTCCAAGACTCTAACACGTATCTAAAGTTGACTTTTGACCCTACTGAAAAATTCAAGAAGCAATTGCAGGGCCTGGTGGACTCAGGAGTATTACATGGGTATCTTACAGAATCACTGGGCAGGCAGATGATCACGGCCTCCCCGGTGATTCCAATTTTATATACGATACCGAAGATACATAAATCACTGGACAAACCACCAGGCCGTCCAATTGTGTCTGCATGTGACTCTTTACTACAGCCAATAGCACAGTATGTAGATTTTTTACTCCAACCGGTTGTGCAAGATACTAAAGCCTTCCTTCTTGATTCCAGTGAATTACTGAGATCATTGAAAGGGGTCCGAATAGAGAAAGAAGACTTGCTGGTAGTGTTAGACATCAATAGTCTGTATACTATTATACCCCACCGGGTGGGTTTAGACACCATGAAAGAACAATTGGTGGTTTCAAACAAATATGTTGGTCCCCCCATTAAGTACCTGGTAGAGCTGGCAGAATTTTGCTTGTCAAATAATTATTTTAAGTTTGAAAAATCATTTTTCTTCAAATAGCAGGCACGGAGATGGGGTTGAATATGGCCCCATCGTATTTATGGCAGGTTTTGAAAATCGCCACCTATGGAGCATCGATGTACCTCAGATAATTTTGTATAAGAGGTACATCAATGATATTTTTTTTATTTGGAGAGAAGATACTGACAGTTTACAACATTGGTTTCAGAGGTTTAACAATACAGACATGACAGTCAGGTTCAAGATGACGAGCAGTGATCAACAAACAGAGTTCTTGGATCTGTTGATCACTAAAGAAACTACAGGTTTACAGACTTTGCTGTATTCTAAGCCTACTGACCGTAATTCCCTTTTGATGGCTCACAGTTGTCATCCTCCCTCACTTATGAGAGGTATTATCAAGTCCCAATACATTAGGGCTATTAGGAACAATTCTAATAGAGAGAAGGGGGAGTCACAGGTACGCGAGATGCAACATAGATTTGCCCAAAGGGGATATCCGGCTAGTACGCTGGATGAAGTCAAGACACAGATACAAGACATGACGCAAGAAACACTATTACAGAAAAGTGAGAGGCAACAAGACCCTGTAACTAAAATCATCTTCACAACCACCTTTGCCCCAAATACCTCGAAGGTTGGACAGACGTTGAAAAACCACTGGCATATTCTGCTCTCAGACCCGAAACTCAAATTTGTGAAAAATGCACATCCTCTGGTTGGATATAGATGCAATACGAATCTAAGAGATCTGTTAGTCATCTCGGATCCAACACAGAGCTACACAGACAAGGATCAGATTAGTACAAGGAAGGGGTGTTATCGATGCCCGAATTGCACTACATGTAATACCATAATAGCAACCAAGAAATTAAATCATCCACATGGCAACAAGGTGTATACAGTCAATTTTCCGATAACATGTACCACAATGTTTGGGGTATACTTGATTATCTGTCAGTGTGGACTACACTATGTGGGCAAGACCCAAGGCACCATACGGGATAGGATGGCCAACCATCGCACAGCCATCAGAGCAGCTTTAAAGAAAGGTGAATCGGACCAACCGGTGGCACGCCACTGAGTGACAGCGAAACACTCGATAGCTGCAATCAAATTGATCCTGATTGATCATATTCCCAAACAAGCAAGAGGAGGCGACAGAAATAAACTGTTTTTAAGACGGGAAGAGCAATGGATGTTCCGATTGGGGAATATATATCCGAAAGGATTGAATTATCCACCGGACTATGGTGCCCTTATGTAATGTGGTATTGCGAGATGAGAGGGCTGTGGTTCCTCACATGTACCGGTGCTGGCTTACACCAGTAGGTTGTGGATGGGCACCACTGTGTACATACTCCTGCTGGTGGGTAGGGTTTTGTGCAAGTGTGGTTTTTGGAGATATAGAGGGGTGACCTGGATCAGTTTTGGTTCATGCCATTACCTTATATCTCTGCCTGAGACCTGAAGGTTGGATGTCGGTCATTCACCTAGTACAAGGGGACGGCCTTTGTGTTCTCACCATCGCAAATAACACTGATCGTAGTTGGTTTTAAAAATCTAAGGGCTATATCGTAAACAAATCAGTTAAATTGTGTGCAATAATATGCACTAACCATTATCCATGTTCAAAAAATAAGAATAAGATAGATAATATACACATTGTGTTACAGTTGTACACAAAGTTTTTTTTTACAGGAGCTGATATAAGTTCTTTTATTTTTAATTGATTACTGTTTATTTATAAGTTTTTTTGTTCATTGCGGTTGCATTAGGAGCACAAATTTCAACATAGTTCTTAGGAGTGGTTTGTTGTTAATTACCTGTTCAAGTTAGGATAATGTAGACCAACATTAACGAGTGTGCACGTTAGTAAAAACGTGTGACGCAATGTAACCGGAACCGGAAGTGACATAACTTCCGGAACTGGACTTACGATACTAACACATGAAAGTTACGATGGTACAATTTAGCACTTATTGAGTGGGTACCAAAAAGGAGAGGGTGTGTACAACACTTGGAGAATGCACGTTTGGTAATATTTGGTAGTAAGACACTTATTGAGCATATTGGCTATACACTTAATGTTTGCCATTGTGTACCGGAAGTGGATGTACAACTTCCGGGGTTGGCCTCACCACAGAAACGGCAATGTTACACCACAAAGTTGTACAAATTGGGTAAATGTTGTGAGTGTAGGGGACACAATGTATTATCACACAATGTTGGCACAATAAGATATTTTGTGAGTTTATTATTAAAAAGCCCTTTTTTATTAGTATGTAAATACATACCAGAAGTAATTGATCAGAGCACTTCCGGGTAACAAAGGAGGAACCGGAAATGGTGCAATGTTGGCGCCTTTTCTGAACAGGATGTAGGAGGTGTTTGTGCATTAGTTTGCTTATTTAAGGTGCAGTGTTTGTGTACACTTTATGTTCTGAGGAAGGGGAGGTTTACTCCCCAAAACGTCAATAAATTTGACCCCTGTTTTTAAAGAAATCCTGTCTGGTTGCTGTTATTGCAGAAGGTTTTATATATATATATATATATATACACATTTAATTTATTTTCAACAACTTAACAAGTAAACCATTAAATCGCAGAAGGGTAATCCCTCGATTGCAATATATCCAACTGATAAAGGAGGTGTCGTTGTTATAATGGACTATGAATACTATAGAAGGGGGGCACTTCATCAATTTACGGACATGGAAACCTACAAACCCTTAAATGGTGTTCTGACTGGATTATTTAAGTGGGAAATTGACCGCCTCTAGTGGCCATGTATTAGGAGGGTAACATCTGAAGACGAAATGGTGTTTTTAAAAAGAGATTTACTCTTTTTCTCGATTCTATATACCATCCCCAAAATTCATAAAAGTACAACCGAACCCTCAGAGAGACCCATAGTGCCATCAAGAGGATCTTTATTACAACCTTTGGCACAATTTGTCTACTTTTTCTAGCAGCCCTGGGTGAAACAAATGAGATCCTTAATTTTTTACTTCTCCACATTCATACTGTGCATTACTGCATTGATATACATGAGACAGACCTTCTTGTCACCATGGACGTGTCGAGTTTGTATAGTCATTCTGCATGAATATCAGCTGTTATGGCACCCAGGGGTCAAGTCGGATGGTAACGCATGGGAACGGAGTTCCTGCACTATTTTTGCAGGAGGAACTAAGTTCAATACAGTCGGCTAGATTACGAGTTGTGCGTTAAGGTAAAAAAGCAGCGTTAACAGGTCCTAATGCTGCTTTTTTATGCCTGCTGCTATTACGAGTCTTGCAGGTTTAGGGGCCCCGCACACTTTTTTGGCCTTACCGCAAAACGACTTACGTAAACTTCGTAAACCCTTTTTTTCTATGGGACTTCCATAGCGCCGGTATTACGAGTCTGTCCCTCTACCTCTAAGATCCGTAACACATTCTAAAGTCAGTAGTTATGAGTTTTACACTACAATGCCGTAGCATAAAAGTCATAACTAAAGTGCTAAATACGCAAACACTATAATACATTTTTTAACCCTAATCTGCCGCTCCGGACATTGCCGCCACTAGAATAAACATATTAACCCCTAAACCGCCGTACTCCCGCCTTGCAAACACTAGTTAAATATTATTAACCCCTAATTTGCAACCCCTAATTTGTATTTATTTTAGCTAGGTAGTTATTAAATAGTTAATAACTATTTAATAACTATTCTACCTAGTTAAAATAAATACAAACTTGCCTGTAAAATAAAAATAAACCCTAAGGTAGCTGAAATGTAACTATTAGTTATATTGTAGCTAGCTTAGGGTTTATTTTATAGGTAAGTATTTAGTTTTAAATAGGAATAATTTAGTTAATGATAGTAATTTTCTTTAGATTTATTTAAATTATATTTAAGTTAGGAGGTGTTAGGGTTAGACTTAGGTTTAGGGGTTAATACATTTTATATAGTGGCAGCGACATTGGGGGACGGCAGATTAGGGGTTAATAAGTGTAGGTAGGTTGCAGCAACATTGTGGGCGGCAGATTAGAGGTTAATAAATATAATATAGGTGGCAGCGATGTTGGGGGCAGCAGATTAGGGGTTAATAATTATAATGTAGGTGGTGGCGGTGTCCGGAGCAGCAGATTAGGGGTTAATAAGAATAATGTAGGTGTCGGCGATCTCGGGGGTGGCAGATTAGAGGTTAATAAGTGTAAGATTAGGGGTGTTTAGACTCGGGGGTTCATGCTAGGGTGTTAGGTGTAAACATAAAATGTGTTTCCCCATAGGAATCAATGGGGCTGCGTTACTGAGCTTTACGCTGCTTTTTGGCATGTGTTAGACTTTTTCTCAGCCGGCTCTCCCCATTGATGTCTATGGGGAAATTGTGCACAAGCACGTAAGACCAGCTCACTGCTGACCTAAGCAGCGCTGGTATTGGAGTGCGGTATGGAGCATAATTTTGCTCTACGCTCACGTCTTGCCTTTTAACGCCAGGTTTGCAAAAACCCGTAATACCAGCGCTGCAGGTAAGTGAGCGGTGAAAAAAAACTGCTCGTTAGTACCGCACAGCTCCTAACGCAAAACTCGTAATCTGGCCGAGTGTGTGTTTAAGTGTGAGTATATGCAGTATATATATATATATATATATATATATATATATATATATATATATATATACTTGAAATAAAGGAAAAAAGGCTTGCACTCACTGGATTTATGAAAAATGGTGCTTTTATTGGCACATCAAAAAATCAGTGACGTTTCGGGGATCAATCACCCCTTCATCAGACCAAGTGAACAAATCATGTGTTTAAATCAGGTGTAAACCCGTCCCACCAATTAGAACAGGACAGCCCCCTGTTACATCATGTGATACAAACAATTCATCAAAATATTGACATCTCACAATTTCTGTCAATCTAATTTTATAATAATAGTGACATCCCACCATGCATTTCAATCTACATTCATTCTAAGGAATATTGATTAAGCAAAACATTTGAAATATCTAGATATTATCCTCACATGGGTTACAACTAAATAAACATTGTACTTGCAGACAATGTAATACATAAAACCATGATGGGTGATTACATGGGATCTGACAAAGTGCACTAACCTAGTATGCGCTGTGATAAAACTTGTGTGTTAATATTGAACGTTTAGGGAGCAAGTAGTGCCCAAATACAGTAGAAGAATTGAGTAATCCAATAATATATGGCTGTGCGCTGTAGCTTATGGTAGCCTCACTGGGCCAAAATATTTATGATAGACAGTAATATAAAACGCTTGCTTTTAAGGAGCAAATAATAACCAAGCGAATTGGAAAAATGAACTAATCAAATAATAACTATCTGCAAGCCACAGCTACTAAAAGACACAGCAACCCTAATATAATGCTTAGTGTTACTTACAGGACTGAAGGGAAACACATCTTAGCCGTTGCGTATCACCAAACCACCATGCGTATGTGTCGTGGGCGTGGTCTAAAAATGGACCCAGCAAATCACACAACAAACCTCCTCTTGGAGGGGTAGTACTCAGCCTATGGCCACACCATAGAGGATTAGTGTAGGCAAGAGATAGGGATCGATTCTAAGAAGTTAAGGAAAAAGGGGGAACATTAATACAGCAAGGACCAAGCAGTACATAACACATGTTCATCCTGCAAATTATAAAATAGAAAAATCATAGTTGTGCTCTCATAACCCAGAAGGGGGTGGCCTCAGTCACATAGTAGTTGGCCACATTGGTTATATAGCCAATCACGTGGTTTGTTTACAATAATGATGTATATCATCTGTATGCAGGAACTTATCGGGCAGTCAGTGATACTATACAGGTCCTCGCTGGATGGCAGAAAGGGGAGTGTTGGGATAGCAGACCGGTGAATCCTAAAGAATAGTGGTAGAGACACATATTATTACACAGTATGCAAATATAAAAAATTCACATAAAGAAATACATCCTCAAAGGGGGAAAAAATTCCCCACTGAGCCTGTTATATACTAACTATTTAGAAAACCCTGCTTCTAAGGATAGTGGAATATGTCCACCCAGCCCACTAGAAGAGTGAACACAACTTCAATACCAAATTGTAGAAAATATCTAGCATGGAATAAATAATAATAATAAATTGTGAGATGTCAATATTTTGCTGAATTGTTTGTATCACATGATGTAACAGGGGGCTGTCCTGTTCTGATTGCTGGGAGGGGTTTACACCTGACTTAAACACTTGCACCTAGATTATGAGTTTTGCGTTAACAGGGGTGCGGTGCTAACGAGCAGTTTTCCCTCACTGCTCACCTATAGACAACGCTGGTATTATGGGTTTTTAGAAACCCGGTGTTAGCCGCAGAAAAGTGAGCGGAGAGCAAAATTTAGCTCCACATCTCACCTCAATACCGCGCTGCTTATGGTAGCGGTGAGCTGGCAAAACGTGGTTGTGCATGATTTCCCCATAGGAATCAATGGGGCAGAGCCGGCTGAAAAAAAAACTAACACCTGCAAAAAAGCAGCGTTCAGCTCTTAACGCAGCCCCATTGATTCCTATGGGGAAATACTATTAATGTCTACACCTAACACCCTAACATGAACACGAGTCTAAACACCCCTAATCTTACATTTATTAACCCCTAATCTGCCGCCCCCAACATCGCCGCCACCTACATTATAGTTATTAACCCCTAATCTGATGCCCCCAACATCGCCGACACCTACATTATATTTATTAACCCCTAATCTGCTGCCCCAATGTCGCCACCACTATAATAAAATTCTTAACCCCTATACCTAAGTCTAACCCTAAACCTAACACCCCCTAACTTAAATATAATTTAAATAAATCTAAATAAAATAAAATAACTACAATTAACTAAATTATTCCTATTTAAAACTAAATACCTATAAAATAAACCCTAAGCTAGCTACAATATAGCTAATAGTTACATTGTATCTAGCTTAGGGTTTATTTTTATTTTACAGGCAACTTTGTATTTATTTTAACTAGGTACAATAGTTATTAAATAGTTAATAACTATTTAATAGCTACCTAGTTAAAATAAATTCAAATTTACCTGTAAAATAAATCCTAACCTAAGTTACATTTACACCTAACACTACACTATAATTAAATTAATTACCTAAACTAAATACAATTAAATACAATTTTAAAAAATTATCTAATGTACGAAAAAAACACTAAATTACAGAAAATAATAAAAAAATTACAAGTTTTTTAAACTAATTACACCTATTCTAATCCCCCTAAAAAAATAAAAAAGCCACCCAAAATAATAAAAAGCCCTACCCTATACTAAATTACAAACAGCCCTTAAAAGGGCCTTTTGCGGGGCATTGCCCCAAAGTAATCAGCTCTTTTACCTGTAAAAAAAAGTACAATACCCCCCCCAACATTAAAACCCACCACCCACACACCCAACCCTACTCTAAAACCCAATACCCCTTAATAAAACCTAACACTAACCCCTTGAAGATCACCCTACCTTGAGAAGTCTTCACCCAACCGGGCCTAGGTCGTCAACGAAGCCGGCAGAAGTGGTCCTCCAGACGGGCAGAAGTCTTCATCGAAGCCGGGAAGAAGAGATCCTCCAGACGGGCAGAAGTCTTCATCCAGGCGGGCTATTTGTAATTCAGTATACGGTAGGACTTTTTATTATTTTGGGGGGCTTTTTTATTTTATTATATATATATCTATATATATATATATATAACTAAAACAATATTAATTGTGAGGGAGGATGGAAGTCTTGGTGAGTTCCCACACTTTTTTTTGTAGGACTTGACCCCTGAGGACACCCTTTGTGGGCCCTCCAATAGACACCCTTCTGGCATTGTTGGAGGTTTGTTTAAAAAAAACTACTTTTGCTTTTAGGACAAGTATAACCTGCAGATTTTGAGCATAGCAATAGGGTCCAATGTAGCCCCATCATTTGCAAACTATTTGTATGGGTGAATACGAAACAGACATGATCATCTATTATTATTGCTAGTGCTACATTGATGATCTTTTTCTCATCTAGAGAGGTAGATTAGATGCATTTGAAAAATTAGCACAATGGTTGAACAACATACCAGCCCGATTTGTTTTAAAAACTCCTCCAGTACAACAATGATAAACTTTTTGGATGTGTGAGTGTTCAAAAAACTGGACACATTGGGTACAACTCTGTTTTGGAAACCAGCAGAGGGAAATACAATCCTGCATGCCTCATCCTGCCATTTTCCTGTGCTTGTACGAAACATCCCTAAAGCACAGTTCCAGTGAGTCATCCAAAACACATGGCAAGCTAATGCATGCCAATAATGATGGCACTGCTAAACTGTCACTGAAATGCCTCACAATGCAAGCTAATACATGCTTATAATGATGTCACTGCTAAAATGTCACTGAAATACCTCCCATGGAAAGCTAATGTATGCTAAGATCGATGGCATTGCTAAACTATCACTGAAATGCCTCACAACGCAAGCTAATAAATGCTTATAATGATAGCACTGCTAAAATATCACTGAAATACCTCACATGGCAAGCTAATATATGCTAAGAATGATGGCACTGCTAAACTGTCACTGAAATGCTTCACATGGCAAGCTAATGCATACTATCAATGATGGCACTGCTAAATTGTCACTGAAATGCCTCACATGGCAAGCTAATGCATGCTAACAATGATGGCAATCCTAAACATTCACTGAAAGGCCTCACACAGCAAGCTAATGCATGCTAACAATGATGGTACTGCTAAACTGTCACTGAAATGCCTTACACAGCAAGCTAATGCATGCTAACAAAGATGGTACTGCTGAACTGTCACTGAAATGCCTCATACAGCAAACTAATGCATGCTAACAATGATGGCACTGCTAAACTGTCACTGAAATGCCTCACACGGCAAGCTAATGCATGCTATCAATGATGGCACTGCTAAATTGTCACTGAAATGCCTCACATTGCAAGCTAATGCATGCTAACAATGATGGTACTGCTAAACTGTCACTGAAATGCCGTACACAGCAAGCTAATGCATGCTAACAATGATGGTACTGCTGAACTGTCACTGAAATGCCTCATACAGCAAACTAATGCATGCTAACAATGATGGCACTGCTAAACTGTCACTGAAATGCCTTACACGGCAAGCTAATGCATGCTAACAATGATGGTACTGCTGACCTGTCACTGAAATGATTCACAGGGCAAGCTAATGCATGCTAACAATGATGGCACTGCTAAACTGTCACTGAAATGCCTCATACAGCAAGCTAATGCATGCTAACAATGATGGTACTGCTGACCTGTCACTGAAATCCCTCACACGAAAAGCTAATGCATGCTAACAATGATGGCACTGCTAAACTGTCACTGACATGACTCGCAGGGCAAGCTAATGCATGCTAACAATGATGGCACTGCTAAACTGTCACTGAAATACCTCACAGGGAAAGCTAATGCATGCTAATAATGATGGCACTGCTAAACTGTCACTGTAATGCCTCACACGGCAAGCTAATGCATGCTAATAATGATGGCACTGATAAACTGTCACTGAAATGCCTCACACGGCAAGCTAGTGCATGCTAATAATGATGGTACTGCTGAACTGTCACTGAAATGCCTCACACGGCAAGCTAATGCATGCTAATAATGATGGCACTGATAAACTGTCACTGAAATGCCTCACACGGCGAGCTAGTGCATGCTAATAATGATGGTACTGCTGAACTGTCACTGAAATGCCTCACAGGGCAAGCTAATGCATGCTAATAATAATGATGGCACTGCTAAACTGTCACTGTAATGCCTTACATGGCAAGCTAATGCATGCTAATAATGATGGCACTGCTAAACTGTCACTGAAATGCCTCACACGACAAGCTAATGCATGCTAACAATGATGGCACTGCTAAACTTTCACTGAAATACTTCACACGACAAGCTAATGCATGCTAACAATGATGGCAGTGCTAATTTGTCACTAAAATGCCTCACACGGTAAGCTAATGTATGCGAACAATGATGGCACTACTAAACTGTCATTGAAATGCCTCACACGGCAAGCTAATGCATGCTAACAATGATGGTACTGCTGACCAGTCACTGAAATGCCTCACACGGCAAGTTAATGCATGCTAACAATCATGGCACTCCTAAGCTGTCACTGAAATGCCTCACACGACAAGCTAATGCATGCTAATAATGATGGCACTACTGATCTCTCACTGAAATGCCTCATACAGCAAGCTAATGCATGCTAACAATGATGGCACTGCTAATTTGTCACTAAAATGCCTCACAAGGCAAACTAATGCATGCTAACAATGATGGCACTGCTAAACTGTCACTGAAATGCCTCACACGATAAGCTAATGCATGCTAACAATGATGGCACTGCTAATTTGTCACTAAAATGCCTCACACGGTAAGCTAATGTATGCAAACAATGATGGCACTACTAAACTGTCATTGAAATGCCTCACAGGGCAAGCTAATGCATGCTAATAATGATGGCACTGCTGACCTGTAACTGAAATGCCTCATACAGCAAGCTTATGCATGCTAACAATGATGGCACTGATAAACTGTCACTGAAATGCCTCACATGGCAAGCTAGTGCATGCTAATAATGATGGTACTGCTGAACTGTCACTGAAATGCCTCACACGGCAAGCTAGTGCATGCTATTAATGATGGCACTGCTGAACTGTCACTGAAATGCCTCACAGGGCAAGCTAATGCATGCTAATAATAATGATGGCACTACTAAACTGTCACTGTAATGCCTTACATGGCAAGCTAATGCATGCTAATAATGATGGCACTGCTAAACTTTCACTGAAATACCTCACACGACAAGCAAATGCATGCTAACAATGATGGCAGTGCTAATTTGTCACTAAAATGCCTCACACAGTAAGCTAATGTATGAGAACAATGATGGCACTACTAAACTGTCCTTGAAATGCCTCACAGGGCAAGCTAATGCATGCTAATAATGATGGCACTGCTGACCTGTCACTGAAATGCCTCATACAGCAAGCTTATGCATGCTAACAATGATGGCACTGCTAAACTGTCACTGAAATGCCTCACACGATAAGCTAATGCATGCTAATAATGATGGCACTGCTAAACTGTCACTGAAATGCCTCACATGACAAGCTAATGCATGCTAATAATGATGGCACTGCTAAACTGTCACTGAAATGCCTCACACGATAAAGGGACACTGAACCCAAAAATGTTCTTTTGTAATTCAGAAAGAGCATGCAATTTTAAGCAATTTTCTAATTTACTCCTATTATCAATTTTTCTTCGTTCTCTTGCTATCTATATTTGAAAAAGAAGGCATCTAAGCTTTTTTTGGGTTTAGTACTCTGGACAGCACTTTTTTATTGGTGCATGAATTTATCCACCAATCAGCAAGGACAACCCAGGTTGTTCACCAAAAATGGGCCGGCATCTAAACTTACATTCTTGCATTTCAAATAAAGAGAATGAAGAAAATTTTTTAATAGGAGTAAATTAGAAAGTTGCTTAAAATTTCATGCTCTATCTGAATCACGAAAGAAAAATTTTGGTTACAGTGTCCCTTAAGCTAATGCATGCTAATAATGATGGTACTGCTGAACTGTCACTGAAATACCTCACACGACAAGCTAATGCATGCTAACAATGATGGCACTGCTAAACTGTCACTGAAATGCCTCACAGGGCAAGCTAATGCATGCTAATAATGATGGCACTGCTGACCTGTCACTGAAATGCCTCATACAGCAAGCTAATGAATGCTAACAATGATGGCACTGCTAATTTGTCACTAAAATACCTCACACAGCAAGCTAATGCATGCTAACAATGATGGCACTGCTAATTTGTCACTAAAATGCCTCACACAGCAAGCTAATGCATGCTAACCATGATGGCACTGCTAAACTGTCACTGAAATGCCTCACAGGGCAAGCTAATGCATGTTAACAATGATGGCACTGCTAAACTGTCACTGAAATGCCTCACACGGCAAGCTAATGCATGCTAACAATGATGGTACTGCTGACCTGTCACTGAAATCCCTCACACGACAAGCTAATGCATGCTAACAATGATGGCACTGCTAAACTGTCACTGAAATGCCTCACAGGGCTAGGTAATGCATGCTAATAATGAAGGCACTGCTAAACTGTCCCTGTAATGCCTCACACGGCAAGCTAATGCATGCTAATAATGATGGCACTGCTAAACTGTCACTGAAATGCCTCACAGGGCAAGCTAGTGCATGCTAATAATGATGGCACTGCTAAACTGTCACTCTAATGCCTCACACGGCAAGCTAATGCATGCTAATAATGATGGCAGTGCTAAACTGTCACTGAAATGCCTCACACGGTAAGCTAATGCATGGTAATAATGATGGCACTGCTATACTGTCACTGAAATGCCTCACACGGCAAGCTAATACATCCTAACAATAATGGTACTGCTGAACTGTCACTGAAATGCCTCACACAGCAAGCTAGTGCATGCTAATAATGATGGCACTGCTAAACTGTCACAAAAATGCCTCACACGATAAGCTAATGCATGCTAATAATGATGGTACTGCTAAACTGTCACTGTAATACCTTGAACGGCAAGCTAATGCATGCTCATAATGATGGCACTGCTAAACTGTCACTGAAATACCTCACACGACAAGCTAATGCATGCTAATAATGATGACCCTGCTGACCTGTCACTGAAATACCTCACATGACAAGCTAATGCATGCTAACAATGATGGTACTGCTGACCTGTCACTGAAATACCTCACGCGACAAGCTAATGCATGCTAACAATGATGGCACTGCTAAACTGTCACTGAAATGCCTCACAGGGCAAGCTAATGCATGCTAACAATGATGGCACTGCTAAACTGTCATTGAAATGCCTCACAGGGCAAGCTAATGCATGCTAACAATGATGGCACTGCTAAACTGTCACTGAAATGCCTCACACGGCAAGCTAATGCATGCTAACAATGATGGTACTGTTGACCTGTCACTGAAATCCCTCACACGACAAGCTAATGCATGCTATCAATGATGGCACTGCTAAATTGTCACTGTAATGCCTCACACGGAAAGCTAATGCATGCTAATAATGATGGCACTGCTAAACTGTCACTGAAATGCCTCACACAGCAAGCTAATGCATACTAACAATGATGGTACTGCTGAACTGTTACTGAAATACCTCACACGACAAGCTAATGCATGCTAATAATGATTGCACTGCTAAACTGTCACTGAAATGCCTCACATGGCAAGCTAATGCATGCTATTAATGATGGCACTGCTAAACTGTCACTGAAATGCCTTACAGGGCAAGCTAATGCATGCTAATAATGATGGCACTGCTGAACTGTCACTGTAATGCCTCACACTGCAAGCTAATGCATGCTAATAATGATGGCACTGCTAAACTGTCACTGAAATGCCTCACACAGCAAGCTAATGCATGCTAACAATGATGGTACTGCTAACCTGTCACTGAAATGCATCGCAGGGCAAGCTAATGCATGCTAACAATGATGGCACCGCTAAACTGTCACTGAAATGCATCACACGGCAAGCTAATGCATGCTAACAATGATGGTACTGCTGAACTGTCACTGTAATGCCTCACACGGCAAAATAATGCATGCTAATAATGATGGCACTGCTAAACTGTCACTGAAATACCTCACACGACAAGCTAATGCATGCTAACAATGATGGCACTGCTAACCTGTCACTGAAATGCATCGCAGGGCAAGCTAATGCATGCTAACAATGATGGCACTGCTAAACTGTCACTGAAATGCCTCACACGGCAAGCTAATGCATGCTAACAATAATGGTACTGCTGAATTGTCACTGAAATGCCTCACATGACAAGCTAATGCATGATAACAATGATGGCACTGCTAAACTGTCACTGTAATGCCTCACATGACAAGCTAATGCATGCTAACAATGATGGTACTGCTGAATTGTCACTGAAATGCCTCACACAGCAAGCTAATGCATGCTAATAATGATGGCACTGCTAAACTGTCACTGAAATGCCTCACAGGGCAAGCTAATGCATGCTAAGAATGATGGCACTGCTAAACTGTCACTGTAATGCCTCACACGGCAAGCTAATGCATGCTAACAATGATGGTACTGCTGAATTGTCACTGAAATGCCTCACAAAGCAAGCTAATGTATGCTAATAATGATGGCATTGCTAAACTGCCACTGAAATGCCTCACAGGGCAAGCTAATGCATGCTAAGAATGATGGCACTGCTAAACTGTCACTGTAATGCCTCACACGGCAAGCTAATGCAAGCTAATAATGATGGCACTGCTAAACTGTCACTGAAATGCCTCACACGGCAAGCTAATGCATGCTAACAATGATGGTACTGCTGAACTGTCACTGTAATGCCTCACACGGCAAGCTAATGCATGCTAACAATGATGGCACTGCTAAATTGTCACTGAAATGCCTCACAGGGTAGGCTAATGCATGCTAATAATGATGGAACTGCTAAGCTGTCACTGAAATGCCTCACAAGGCAAGCTAATGCATGCTACTGTAATAATGATGGCACTGCTAAACTGTCACTGTAATGCCTCACACGGCAAGCTAATGCATGCTAATAATTATGGCACTGCTAAACTGTCACTGTAATGCTTCACACGGCAAGCTAATGAATGCTAATAATTATGGCACTGCAAAACTGTCACTGAAAACTCATACAGCAAGCTAATGCATGCTAATAATGATGGCACTGCTAAACTGTCACTGAAATGCCTCACACGGCAAGCTATTGCATGCTAATAATGATGGCACTGCTATACTGTCATTGAAATGCCTCACACGGCAAGCTAATGCATGCTAACAATGATGGTACTGCTAACCTGTCACTGAATTACCTCACACGACAAGCTAATGCATGCTAACAATGATGGCACTGCTAAACTGTCACTGAAATGCCTCACACGGCAAGCTAATGCATGCTAACAATGATGGTACTGCTGATCTGTCACTGAAATGTCTCACACGGCAAGCTAATGCATGCTAACAATGATGGCACTGCTAAACTGTCACTGAAATACCTCACATGACAAGCTAATGCATGCTAATAATGATGGCACTGCTAAACTGTCACTGTAATGCCTCACACGGCAAGCTAATGCATGCTAACAATGATGGCACTGCAAAACTGTCACTAAAATGCCTCACAGGGCAAGCTAATGCATGCTAATAATGATGGCATTGCTTAACTGTCACTGTAATGTCTCACACGGAAAGCTAATGCATGCTAACCTAACAATGATTGCACTGCTAAACTGTCACTAAAATGCCTTACACGGCAAGCTAATGCATGCTAATAATGATGGCACTGCTAAACTGTCACTGAAATGCCTCACACGGCAAGCTAATGCATACTAACAATGATGGTACTGCTGAACTGTTACTGAAATACCTCACACGACAAGCTAATGCATGCTAATAATGATGGCACTGCTGACCTGTCACTGAAATGCCTCATACAGCAAGCTAATGCATGCTAACAATGATGGCACTGCTAATTTGTCACTAAAATACCTCACACAGCAAGCTAATGCATGCTAACAATGATGGCACTGCTAATTTGTCACTAAAATGCCTCACACAGCAAGCTAATGCATGCTAACCATGATGGCACTGCTAAACTGTCACTGAAATACCTCACAGGGCAAGCTAATGCATGTTAACAATGATGGCACTGCTAAACTGTCACTGAAATGCCTCACACGGCAAGCTAATGCATGCTAACAATGATGGTACTGCTGACCTGTCACTGAAATCCCTCACACGACAAGCTAATGCATGCTAACAATGATGGCACTGCTAAACTGTCACTGAAATGCCTCACAGGGCTAGGTAATGCATGCTAATAATGAAGGCACTGCTAAACTGTCACTGTAATGCCTCACACGGCAAGCTAATGCATGCTAATAATGATGGCACTGCTAAACTGTCACTGAAATGCCTCACAGGGCAAGCTAGTGCATGCTAATAATGATGGCACTGCTAAACTGTCACTCTAATGCCTCACACGGCAAGCTAATGCATGCTAATAATGATGGCAGTGCTAAACTGTCACTGAAATGCCTCACACGGTAAGCTAATGCATGGTGATAATGATGGCACTGCTATACTGTCACTGAAATGCCTCACACGGCAAGCTAATACATCCTAACAATAATGGTACTGCTGAACTGTCACTGAAATGCCTCACACAGCAAGCTAGTGCATGCTAATAATGATGGCATTGCTAAACTGTCACAAAAATGCCTCACACGATAAGCTAATGCATGCTAATAATGATGGTACTGCTAAACTGTCACTGTAATACCTTGAACGGCAAGCTAATGCATGCTCATAATGATGGCACTGCTAAACTGTCACTGAAATACCTCACACGACAAGCTAATGCATGCTAATAATGATGACCCTGCTGACCTGTCACTGAAATACCTCACATGACAAGCTAATGCATGCTAACAATGATGGTACTGCTGACCTGTCACTGAAATACCTCACGCGACAAGCTAATGCATGCTAACAATGATGGCACTGCTAAACTGTCACTGAAATGCCTCACAGGGCAAGCTAATGCATGCTAATAATGATGGTACTGCTGACCAGTCATTGAAATGCCTCATACAGCAAGCTAATGCATGCTAACAATGATGGCACTGCTAATTTGTCACTAAAATGCCTCACACGGCAAGCTAATGCATGCTAACAATGATGGCACTGCTAAACTGTCATTGAAATGCCTCACAGGGCAAGCTAATGCATGCTAACAATGATGGCACTGCTAAACTGTCACTGAAATGCCTCACACGGCAAGCTAATGCATGCTAACAATGATGGTACTGTTGACCTGTCACTGAAATCCCTCACACGACAAGCTAATGCATGCTATCAATGATGGCACTGCTAAACTGTCACTGTAATGCCTCACACGGAAAGCTAATGCATGCTAATAATGATGGCACTGCTAAACTGTCACTGAAATGCCTCACACAGCAAGCTAATGCATACTAACAATGATGGTACTGCTGAACTGTTACTGAAATACCTCACACGACAAGCTAATGCATGCTAATAATGATTGCACTGCTAAACTGTCACTGAAATGCCTCACATGGCAAGCTAATGCATGCTATTAATGATGGCACTGCTAAACTGTCACTGAAATGCCTTACAGGGCAAGCTAATGCATGCTAATAATGATGGCACTGCTGAACTGTCACTGTAATGCCTCACACTGCAAGCTAATGCATGCTAATAATGATGGCACTGCTAAACTGTCACTGAAATGCCTCACACAGCAAGCTAATGCATGCTAACAATGATGGTACTGCTAACCTGTCACTGAAATACCTCACACGGCAAACTAATGCATGCTAATAATGATGGCACTGCTAAACTGTCACTGAAATACCTCACACGACAAGCTAATGCATGCTAACAATGATGGCACTGCTAACCTGTCACTGAAATGCATCGCAGGGCAAGCTAATGCATGCTAACAATGATGGCACCGCTAAACTGTCACTGAAATGCATCACACGGCAAGCTAATGCATGCTAACAATGATGGTACTGCTGAACTGTCACTGTAATGCCTCACACGGCAAAATAATGCATGCTAATAATGATGGCACTGCTAAACTGTCACTGAAATACCTCACACGACAAGCTAATGCATGCTAACAATGATGGCACTGCTAACCTGTCACTGAAATGCATCGCAGGGCAAGCTAATGCATGCTAACAATGATGGCACTGCTAAACTGTCACTGAAATGCCTCACACGGCAAGCTAATGCATGCTAACAATAATGGTACTGCTGAATTGTCACTGAAATGCCTCACATGACAAGCTAATGCATGATAACAATGATGGCACTGCTAAACTGTCACTGTAATGCCTCACATGACAAGCTAATGCATGCTAACAATGATGGTACTGCTGAATTGTCACTGAAATGACTCACACAGCAAGCTAATGCATGCTAATAATGATGGCACTGCTAAACTGTCACTGAAATGCCTCACAGGGCAAGCTAATGCATGCTAAGAATGATGGCACTGCTAAACTGTCACTGTAATGCCTCACACGGCAAGCTAATGCATGCTAACAATGATGGTACTGCTGAATTGTCACTGAAATGCCTCACAAAGCAAGCTAATGTATGCTAATAATGATGGCATTGCTAAACTGCCACTGAAATGCCTCACAGGGCAAGCTAATGCATGCTAAGAATGATGGCACTGCTAAACTGTCACTGTAATGCCTCACACGGCAAGCTAATGCAAGCTAATAATGATGGCACTGCTAAACAGTCACTGAAATGCCTCACACGGCAAGCTAATGCATGCTAACAATGATGGTACTGCTGAACTGTCACTGTAATGCCTCACACGGCAAGCTAATGCATGCTAACAATGATGGCACTGCTAAATTGTCACTGAAATGCCTCACAGGGTAGGCTAATGCATGCTAATAATGATGGAACTGCTAAGCTGTCACTGAAATACCTCACAAGGCAAGCTAATGCATGCTACTGTAATAATGATGGCACTGCTAAACTGTCACTGTAATGCCTCACACGGCAAGCTAATGCATGCTAATAATTATGGCACTGCTAAACTGTCACTGTAATGCTTCACACGGCAAGCTAATGAATGCTAATAATTATGGCACTGCAAAACTGTCACTGAAAACTCATACAGCAAGCTAATGCATGCTAATAATGATGGCACTGCTAAACTGTCACTGAAATGCCTCACACGGCAAGCTATTGCATGCTAATAATGATGGCACTGCTATACTGTCATTGAAATGCCTCACACGGCAAGCTAATGCATGCTAACAATGATGGTACTGCTAACCTGTCACTGAAATACCTCACACGACAAGCTAATGCATGCTAACAATGATGGCACTGCTAAACTGTCACTGAAATGCCTCACACGGCAAGCTAATGCATGCTAACAATGATGGTACTGCTGATCTGTCACTGAAATGTCTCACACGGCAAGCTAATGCATGCTAACAATGATGGCACTGCTAAACTGTCACTGAAATACCTCACATGACAAGCTAATGCATGCTAATAATGATGGCACTGCTAAACTGTCACTGTAATGCCTCACACGGCAAGCTAATGCATGCTAACAATGATGGCACTGCAAAACTGTCACTGAAATGCCTCACAGGGCAAGCTAATGCATGCTAATAATGATGGCATTGCTTAACTGTCACTGTAATGTCTCACACGGAAAGCTAATGCATGCTAACCTAACAATGATTGCACTGCTAAACTGTCACTAAAATGCCTTACACGGCAAGCTAATGCATGCTAATAATGATGGCACTGCTAAACTGTCACTGAAATGCCTCACACGGCAAGCTAATGCATACTAACAATGATGGTACTGCTGAACTGTTACTGAAATACCTCACACGACAAGCTAATGCATGCTAATAATGATTGCACTGCTAAACTGTCACTGAAATGCCTCACATGGCAAGCTAATGCATGCTAATAATGATGGCACTGCTAAACTGTCACTGAAATGCCTCACACGATAAAGGGACACTGAACCCAAAAATTTTCTTTTGTAATTCAGAAAGAGCATGCAATTTTAAGCAATTTTCTAATTTACTCCTATTATCAATTTTTCTTCGTTCTCTTGCTATCTATATTTGAAAAAGAAGGCATCTAAGCTTTTTTTGGGTTTAGTACTCTGGACAGCACTTTTTTATTGGTGCATGAATTTATCCACCAATCAGCAAGGACAACCCAGGTTGTTCACCAAAAATGGGCCGGCATCTAAACTTACATTCTTGCATTTCAAATAAAGAGAATGAAGAAATTTTTTTAATAGGAGTAAATTAGAAAGTTGCTTCAAATTTCATGCTCTATCTGAATCACGAAAGAAAAATTTTGGTTACAGTGTCCCTTAAGCTAATGCATGCTAATAATGATGGTACTGCTGAACTGTCACTGAAATACCTCACACGACAAGCTAATGCATGCTAACAATGATGGCACTGCTAAACTGTCACTGAAATGCCTCACAGGGCAAGCTAATGCATGCTAATAATGATGGCACTGCTGACCTGTCACTGAAATGCCTCATACAGCAAGCTAATGCATGCTAACAATGATGGCACTGCTAATTTGTCACTAAAATACCTCACACAGCAAGCTAATGCATGCTAACAATGATGGCACTGCTAATTTGTCACTAAAATGCCTCACACAGCAAGCTAATGCATGCTAACCATGATGGCACTGCTAAACTGTCACTGAAATGCCTCACAGGGCAAGCTAATGCATGTTAACAATGATGGCACTGCTAAACTGTCACTGAAATGCCTCACACGGCAAGCTAATGCATGCTAACAATGATGGTACTGCTGACCTGTCACTGAAATCCCTCACACGACAAGCTAATGCATGCTAACAATGATGGCACTGCTAAACTGTCACTGAAATGCCTCACAGGGCTAGGTAATGCATGCTAATAATGAAGGCACTGCTAAACTGTCACTGTAATGCCTCACACGGCAAGCTAATGCATGCTAATAATGATGGCACTGCTAAACTGTCACTGAAATGCCTCACAGGGCAAGCTAGTGCATGCTAATAATGATGGCACTGCTAAACTGTCACTCTAATGCCTCACACGGCAAGCTAATGCATGCTAATAATGATGGCAGTGCTAAACTGTCACTGAAATGCCTCACACGGTAAGCTAATGCATGGTAATAATGATGGCACTGCTATACTGTCACTGAAATGCCTCACACGGCAAGCTAATACATCCTAACAATAATGGTACTGCTGAACTGTCACTGAAATGCTTCACACAGCAAGCTAGTGCATGCTAATAATGATGGCACTGCTAAACTGTCACAAAAATGCCTCACACGATAAGCTAATGCATGCTAATAATGATGGTACTGCTAAACTGTCACTGTAATACCTTAAACGGCAAGCTAATGCATGCTCATAATGATGGCACTGCTAAACTGTCACTGAAATACCTCACACGACAAGCTAATGCATGCTAATAATGATGACCCTGCTGACCTGTCACTGAAATACCTCACATGACAAGCTAATGCATGCTAACAATGATGGTACTGCTGACCTGTCACTGAAATACCTCACGCGACAAGCTAATGCATGCTAACAATGATGGCACTGCTAAACTGTCACTGAAATGCCTCACAGGGCAAGCTAATGCATGCTAATAATGATGGTACTGCTGACCAGTCATTGAAATGCCTCATACAGCAAGCTAATGCATGCTAACAATGATGGCACTGCTAATTTGTCACTAAAATGCCTCACACGGCAAGCTAATGCATGCTAACAATGATGGCACTGCTAAACTGTCACTGAAATGCCTCACAGGGCAAGCTAATGCATGCTAACAATGATGGCACTGCTAAACTGTCACTGAAATGCCTCACACGGCAAGCTAATGCATGCTAACAATGATGGTACTGTTGACCTGTCACTGAAATCCCTCACACGACAAGCTAATGCATGCTATCAATGATGGCACTGCTAAACTGTCACTGTAATGCCTCACACGGCAAGCTAATGCATGCTAATAATGATGGCACTGCTAAACTGTCACTGAAATGCCTCACACAGCAAGCTAATGCATACTAACAATGATGGTACTGCTGAACTGTTACTGAAATACCTCACACGACAAGCTAATGCATGCTAATAATGATTGCACTGCTAAACTGTCACTGAAATGCCTCACATGGCAAGCTAATGCATGCTAATAATGATGGCACTGCTAAACTGTCACTGAAATGCCTCACAGGGCAAGCTAATGCATGCTAAGAATGATGGCACTGCTAAACTGTCACTGTAATGCCTCACACGGCAAGCTAATGCATGCTAACAATGATGGTACTGCTGAAACTGTCACTGTAATGCCTCACACGGAAAGCTAATGCATGCTAATAATGATGGCACTGACTAAACTGTCACTGAATACCTCACCACGACAAGCTAATGCATGCTAACAATGATGGCACTGCTAACCTGTCACTGAAATGCATCGCATGGCAAGCTAATGCATGCTAACCAATGGATGGCACTGCTAAACTGTCACTGAAATGCCTCACCACGGCAAGCTAATGCATGCTAACAATGATGGCACTGCTAATTTGTCAATGAAATAGCCTCACAGGGCAAGCTAATGCATGCTAATAATGATGGCACTGCTAAATTGTCACTAATACCTCACACGGCAAGCTAATGCATGATAACAATGATGGCACTGCTAAACTGTCACTGTAATGCCTCACATGACAAGCTAATGCATGCTAACAATGATGGTACTGCTGAATTGTCACTGAAATGCCTCACACAGCAAGCTAATGCATGCTAATAATGATGGCACTGCTAAACTGTCACTGAAATGCCTCACAGGGCCAGCTAATGCATGCTAAGAATGATGGCACTGCTAAACTGTCACTGTAATGCCTCACACGGCAAGCTAATGCATGCTAACAATGATGGTACTGCTGAATTATCACTGAAATGCCTCACACAGCAAGCTAATGTATGCTAATAATGATGGCACTGCTAAATTGTCACTGAAATGCCTCACAGGGCAAGCTAATGCATGCTAATAATGATGGAACTGCTAAGCTGTCACTGAAATACCTCACAAGGCAAGCTAATGCATGCTACTGTAATAATGATGGCACTGCTAAACTGTCACTGTAATGCCTCACACGGCAAGCTAATGCATGCTAATAATTATGGCACTGCTAAACTGTCACTGTAATGCCTCACACGGCAAGCTAATGCATGCTAATAATGATGGCACTGCAAAACTGTCACTGAAAACTCATACAGCAAGCTAATGCATGCTAATAATGATGGCACTGCTAAACTGTCACTGAAATGCCTCACACGGCAAGCTAATGCATGCTAACAATGATGGTACTGCTGATCTGTCACTGAAATGCCTCCCACGGCAAGCTAATGTATGCTAACAATGATGGCACTGCTAAACTGTCACTGAAATACCTCACATGACAAGCTAATGCATGCTAATAATGATGGCACTGCTAAACTGTCACTGTAATGCCTCACACGGCAAGCTAATGCATGCTAACAATGATGGCACTGCTAAACTGTCACTGTAATGCCTCACAGGGCAAGCTAATGCATGCTAACAATGATTGCACTGCTAAACTGTCACTAAAATGCCTTACACGGCAAGCTAATGCATGCTAATAATGATGGCACTGCTAAACTGTCACTGAAATACCTCACATGACAAGCTAATGCATGCTAATAATGATGGCACTGCTAAACTGTCACTGTAATGCCTCACACGGCAAGCTAATGCATGCTAACAATGATGGCATTGCTAAACTGTCACTGTAATGCCTCACACGGAAAGCTAATGCATGCTAACAATGATTGCACTGCTAAACTGTCACTAAAATGCCTTACACGGAAAGCTAATGCATGCTAATAAGGTTGGCACTGCTAAACTGTCACTGAAATGCCTCACACAGCAAGCTAATGCATACTAACAATGATGGTACTGCTGAACTGTTACTGAAATACCTCACACGACAAGCTAATGCATGCTAATAATGATTGCACTGCTAAACTGTCACTGAAATGCCTCACATGGCAAGCTAATGCATGCTAATAATGATGGCACTGCTAAACTGTCACTGAAATGCCTTACAGGGCAAGCTAATGCATGCTAATAATGATGGCACTGCTGAACTGTCACTGTAATGCCTCACACTGCAAGCTAATGCATGCTAATAATGATGGCACTGCTAAACTGTCACTGAAATGCCTCACACGGAAAGCTAATGCATGCTAACAATGATGGTACTGCTGACCTGTCACTGAAATACCTCACACGACAAGCTAATGCATGCTAATAATGATGGCACTGCTAAACTGTCACTGAAATGCCTCACACGGCAAGCTAATGTATGCTAACAATGATGGTACTGCTGAACTGTCACTGTAATAGCTCACACGGCAAACTAATGCATGCTAATAATGATGGCACTGCTAAACTGTCACTGAAATACCTCACACGACAAGCTAATGCATGCTAACAATGATGGCACTGCTAACCTGTCACTGAAATGCATCGCAGGGCAAGCTAATGCATGCTAACAATGATGGCACCGCTAAACTGTCACTGAAATGCATCACACGGCAAGCTAATGCATGCTAACAATGATGGTACTGCTGAACTGTCACTGTAATGCCTCACACGGCAAAATAATGCATGCTAATAATGATGGCACTGCTAAACTGTCACTGAAATACCTCACACGACAAGCTAATGCATGCTAACAATGATGGCACTGCTAACCTGTCACTGAAATGCATCGCATGGCAAGCTAATGCATGCTAACAATGATGGCACTGCTAAACTGTCACTGAAATGCCTCACACGGCAAGCTAATGCATGCTAACAATGATGGCACTGCTAAATTGTCAATGAAATGCCTCACAGGGCAAGCTAATGCATGCTAATAATGATGGCACTGCTAAATTGTCACTGTAATACCTCACACGGCAAGCTAATGCATGATAACAATGATGGCACTGCTAAACTGTCACTGTAATGCCTCACATGACAAGCTAATGCATGCTAACAATGATGGTACTGCTGAATTGTCACTGAAATGCCTCACACAGCAAGCTAATGCATGCTAATAATGATGGCACTGCTAAACTGTCACTGAAATGCCTCACAGGGCCAGCTAATGCATGCTAAGAATGATGGCACTGCTAAACTGTCACTGTAATGCCTCACACGGCAAGCTAATGCATGCTAACAATGATGGTACTGCTGAACTGTCACTGTAATGCCTCACACGGAAAGCTAATGCATGCTAATAATGATGGCACTGCTAAACTGTCACTGAAATACCTCACACGACAAGCTAATGCATGCTAACAATGATGGCACTGCTAACCTGTCACTGAAATGCATCGCATGGCAAGCTAATGCATGCTAACAATGATGGCACTGCTAAACTGTCACTGAAATGCCTCACACGGCAAGCTAATGCATGCTAACAATGATGGCACTGCTAAATTGTCAATGAAATGCCTCACAGGGCAAGCTAATGCATGCTAATAATGATGGCACTGCTAAATTGTCACTAATACCTCACACGGCAAGCTAATGCATGATAACAATGATGGCACTGCTAAACTGTCACTGTAATGCCTCACATGACAAGCTAATGCATGCTAACAATGATGGTACTGCTGAATTGTCACTGAAATGCCTCACACAGCAAGCTAATGCATGCTAATAATGATGGCACTGCTAAACTGTCACTGAAATGCCTCACAGGGCCAGCTAATGCATGCTAAGAATGATGGCACTGCTAAACTGTCACTGTAATGCCTCACACGGCAAGCTAATGCATGCTAACAATGATGGTACTGCTGAATTATCACTGAAATGCCTCACACAGCAAGCTAATGTATGCTAATAATGATGGCACTGCTAAATTGTCACTGAAATGCCTCACAGGGCAAGCTAATGCATGCTAATAATGATGGAACTGCTAAGCTGTCACTGAAATACCTCACAAGGCAAGCTAATGCATGCTACTGTAATAATGATGGCACTGCTAAACTGTCACTGTAATGCCTCACACGGCAAGCTAATGCATGCTAATAATGATGGCACTGCTAAACTGTCACTGTAATGCCTCACACGGCAAGCTAATGCATGCTAATAATGATGGCACTGCTAAACTGTCACTGAAAACTCATACAGCAAGCTAATGCATGCTAATAATGATGGCACTGCTAAACTGTCACTGAAATGCCTCACACGGCAAGCTATTGCATGCTAATAATGATGGCACTGCTATACTGTCATTGAAATGGCTCACACGGCAAGCTAATGCATGCTAACAATGATGGTACTGCTAACCTGTCACTGAAATACCTCACACGACAAGCTAATGCATGCTAACAATGATGGCACTGCTAAACTGTCACTGAAATGCCTCACACGGCAAGCTAATGCATGCTAACAATGATGGTACTGCTGATCTGTCACTGAAATGCCTCACACAGCAAGCTAATGCATGCTAACAATGATGGCACTGCTAAACTGTCACTGAAATAACTCACATGACAAGCTAATGCATGCTAATAATGATGGCACTGCTAAACTGTCACTGTAATGCCTCACACGGCAAGCTAATGCATGCTAACAATGATGGCACTGCAAAACTGTCACTGAAATGCCTCACAGGGCAAGCTAATGCATGCTAATAATGATGGCATTGATTAACTGTCACTGTAATGCCTCACACGGAAAGCTAATGCATGCTAACCTAACAATGATTGCACTGCTAAACTGTCACTAAAATGCCTTACACGGCAAGCTAATGCATGCTAATAATGATGGCACTGCTAAACTGTCACTGAAATACCTCACATGACAAGCTAATGCATGCTAATAATGATGGCACTGCTAAACTGTCACTGTAATGCCTCACACTGCAAGCTAATGCATGCTAACAATGATGGCATTGCTAAACTGTCACTGTAATGCCTCACACGGAAAGCTAATGCATGCTAACAATGATTGCACTGCTAAACTGTCACTAAAATGCCTTACACGGAAAGCTAATGCATGCTAATAATGTTGGCACTGCTAAACTGTCACTGAAATGCCTCACACGGCAAGCTAATGCATACTAACAATGATGGTACTGCTGAACTGTTACTGAAATACCTCACACGACAAGCTAATGCATGCTAATAATGATTGCACTGCTAAACTGTCACTGAAATGCCTCACATGGCAAGCTAATGCATGCTAATAATGATGGCACTGCTAAACTGTCACTGAAATGCCTTACAGGGCAAGCTAATGCATGCTAATAATGATGGCACTGCTGAACTGTCACTGTAATGCCTCACACTGCAAGCTAATGCATGCTAATAATGATGGCACTGCTAAACTGTCACTGAAATGCCTCACACGGAAAGCTAATGCATGCTAACAATGATGGTACTGCTGACCTGTCACTAAAATACCTCACACGACAAGCTAATGCATGCTAATAATGATGGCACTGCTAAACTGTCACTGAAATGCCTCACACGGCAAGCTAAAGCATGCTAACAATGATGGTACTGCTGAACTGTCACTGTAATAGCTCACACGGCAAACTAATGCATGCTAATAATGATGGCACTGCTAAACTGTCACTGAAATACCTCACACGACAAGCTAATGCATGCTAACAATGATGGCACTGCTAACCTGTCACTGAAATGCATCGCAGGGCAAGCTAATGCATGCTAACAATGATGGCACCGCTAAACTGTCACTGAAATGCATCACACGGCAAGCTAATGCATGCTAACAATGATGGTACTGCTGAACTGTCACTGTAATGCCTCACACGGCAAAATAATGCATGCTAATAATGATGGCACTGCTAAACTGTCACTGAAATACCTCACACGACAAGCTAATGCATGCTAACAATGATGGCACTGCTAACCTGTCACTGAAATGCATCGCAGGGCAAGCTAATGCATGCTAACAATGATGGCACTGCTAAACTGTCACTGAAATGCCTCACACGGCAAGCTAATGCATGCTAACAATGATGGCACTGCTAAATTGTCAATGAAATGCCTCACAGGGCAAGCTAATGCATGCTAATAATGATGGCACTGCTAAATTGTCACTGTAATACCTCACACGGCAAGCTAATGCATGATAACAATGATGGCACTGCTAAACTGTCACTGTAATGCCTCACATGACAAGCTAATGCATGCTAACAATGATGGTACTGCTGAATTGTCACTGAAATGCCTCACACAGCAAGCTAATGCATGCTAATAATGATGGCACTGCTAAACTGTCACTGAAATGCCTCACAGGGCAAGCTAATGCATGCTAAGAATGATGGCACTGCTAAACTGTCACTGTAATGCCTCACACGGCAAGCTAATGCATGCTAACAATGATGGTACTGCTGAATTATCACTGAAATGCCTCACACAGCAAGCTAATGTATGCTAATAATGATGGCACTGCTAAATTGTCACTGAAATGCCTCACAGGGCAAGCTAATGCATGCTAATAATGATGGAACTGCTAAGCTGTCACTGAAATACCTCACAAGGCAAGCTAATGCATGCTACTGTAATAATGATGGCACTGCTAAACTGTTACTGTAATGCCTCACACGGCAAGCTAATGCATGCTAATAATTATGGCACTGCTAAACTGTCACTGTAATGCCTCACACGGCAAGCTAATGCATGCTAATAATGATGGCACTGCAAAACTGTCACTGAAAACTCATACAGCAAGCTAATGCATGCTAATAATGATGGCACTGCTAAACTGTCACTGAAATGCCTCACACGGCAAGCTATTGCATGCTAATAATGATGGCACTGCTATACTGTCATTGAAATGGCTCACACGGCAAGCTAATGCATGCTAACAATGATGGTACTGCTAACCTGTCACTGAAATACCTCACACGACAAGCTAATGCATGCTAACAATGATGGCACTGCTAAACTGTCACTGAAATGCCTCACACGGCAAGCTAATGCATGCTAACAATGATGGTACAAGAAAAGCAGGGTGAGTAGCACTCTTAATTAGTCAATAAATGATACAGGTGCATCCTAGAAAAGTGAATATCTAACAACGTAAATAAGAGAGTAGAAACCTAAAATACAGGTAACTAAAAGTCTAGGCAAAAGAGAGCACAGCTGTATATAATAAGTAAGAGACTAGGGCGAATTCTTGAAATACAAATGAATTTAATAAAGTTACATTAAATAAGTGCATACATCCAAACATACAATCACATACATACAGGGATATAGAAGATGCATTAAAAAGTCAGATGGGCCGTGCAGGGGACTGGTGCACCAGTATACAAAAATAGGCAAATGTTCGTCACTTTGCATGTATAGGTGATATATAATTGTAATCCGCAATATAGTGCATGTCCTTAAAGATGCACAGACCAAGTGGATACAGTCTTACCCCTTCGTGTCTAAATGTACATAGTAGCGTGAGGTCATCAGGAGTCAAGGGGAGCTTACCCTCGCCGCGTCTTTTTCACAGGCATGTGTAAAGTGCAAATAGGTAACAGTTCATTAGAGTACCTGTCTTTTTCACGCGGTTGCTCTACCCTGAATTGTAGCTCCTGAGACACTGAAATATCCAGATGAGACAAGGGGTAGACCACAGTCAGGCAAAAGGTCCTCTGACAGAGTGCTGCAAACCGACGAGTCTTAAAGCTCGTTTCACTCCTTTCAATACAGCAGCATGGAGCTTCTTCCGGGTGCTGACGTCACGTCAGTGGCTGTGCTGATTTATAAGAATTTGGCCGCTCTGGTAGTGAATGTCATTGGTAGACAAATCTGTCATTCAAAACGGCTTTGATACTTTGTAGCAACATTTTGCTTTTTTGTAGATCAGTACAGCAAAGGGTTATATACAAGGATACATTTATGTTTAAACACTCATGCTTGCATACTTACATTCGATACATTGGAAGATTATATTATACATTTAATCTGTTATATTACTAGTGTGTGCGTATGTTCGGATTGCGTAAATAGAACTATGTTTTTGTATTTAGTATTGCAATTACGCCATTCATAATTTTTAATTTTTAATTTTTGATACCACAAAAGACTATGTAGTTACACACAGGATGATGTGCACATATCCACAGAGGACTAAACTAAAAATGAAGCAAACTCTAATTTTTCATTGAGGCCATGAGGTGCTAAGGTATTTAGTTTATATATCCATTTTGTTTCTTTACGTAGCAGGATATTGTCAATATCCCCGCCACGCATACTAAGTTTTACAGATTCAATTCCAATGAAATTCAAATCATCAGTTTTAGATTCATGAAATTGTGCATAGTGTCTTGCCACAGGGCTGTCAATATTGCATTGTTTAATATCGTCCCTATGTTCAGAAATTCGTGAGCGAAATTCTCTAAAAGTTTTACCAACGTAAAAACTTTTACAGGAACAATAAAGTAAATATATAACTCCTTTTGTGGAGCAATTAATGAAGGAGTTGATTTTATATATATGTCCTGTATTTGTATTAAATGTTTTACTTCTCTGCATGTATTGACAGCAGACACAGTGGCCACATGGAGTGCTGCCTACAATTTTCTGTGCATTTTGTTCCAACCAGTTATGGGTTGGAACTTTATTGAATTCACTTTTAACCAACATGTCTTTTAGATTATTGCAACGCCTTGCAGTCATCTGTGGATAGTCTCCTACATATTGGTAAAGTGTTGTATCATTAGTTAGTAAATGCCAATTTTTATTCAGAGTGTCTTTTACTTTACTCCAATGGGCATTATATTTAGTGATGAACCTGATCTTGTTTTCTTCATTTGTGTCATCTTTGTTCTTACATTTATATAACAGGTCTTTTCTTTGGTGTTGGGAGGCTCTGTAAAGAGCTCTCTTAATGCACCTTTTGGAGTAGCCTCTATCATGGAATCGGGTCGCCATCTCTTTGGCTTGTTTTTTAAATGTTTTTTCATCAGAACATATTCTACGAAGCCGCAGAAATTGTCCATAGGGGATGCCCTTTTTCAAATTTGTGGGGTGGTGGCTCGACCCCAGGAGGAGGCTATTGGTTGCCGTGGGTTTGCGAAAGACTTCTGTCTCAATTTTCCCTTCTTTTTTGCTAATTTTCAAATCCAGAAAATCAATTGAGTTTAAGTCATGATTACAGGTAAGAAAAATGTTACGGTCATTACAGTTCAAAAGAGAAATAAATGTCATCAATTCATCCTCAGTGCCATCCCACAATAGCAGAATATCATCAACATATCTGATCCAGAGGGCCACATGTGCATCAACCACTTCGGAGTAGTCCCCAAATACAATTTGGTTCTCCCAGCCGCCAAGGTGTAAACAGGCGTAGGTTGGTGCACATGTGGCCCCCATGGCGGTACCCTGTATCTGTTTTTAGCACTTTGCATCAAAGATGAAGATATTGTTGTCCAACACAAATTTTAATAAGTCAATTACAAATTTGGTATGTTTCTTATAACCGAGACCCCTTGTATTGAGAAATTCTTCACATGTTTTAAGACCCACATCATGCGGGATAGAGGAGTATAGGGATTCAACATCCAGGGACACTAAAATAGTGTCTTCCTGAATGTTGATCCCATCCAGTTTTTTTATTACGTCTGTTGAGTCTTGTACAAAAGTACGAAGATCATTGACAAATGGCTGTAAAAAATGATCTACATATTTACTAATTCCTTCCGTAGGACCTCCTATCCCTGATATTATGGGACGTCCCGGAGGGTTGGTGAGGGATTTATGTAGTTTGGGAGTCCAGTAAAATACTGGGATTTTAGGTTTTTGATTGAATAAGAAACTAAACTCATGGCTAGTGATTAAATTATTTCTACGAGCATCATTTAGCATAAACAGTAATTCGTTATGGGATTTGTGGAATTCATCAATTGAGGATTTTGAATATTGTTTAGGATCTGATAGTTGTCTCATGGCCTCTTTAATGTAGAGGTCCTGATTAAGGATGACAATATTGCCGCCCTTGTCGGCCGGCTTTATGATAAGTTCAGGGTGTCTAGTAAGCTCATTAAGGGCTTTACGTTCCCGTTTGGTGAGGTTATCGTTAACAATGCTTGTACTTTCGATTTTCATCAGATCAGCCGTAACGTTTTGTACAAAAACGGAAATGTTGGGGATAGATGAAAAAGAGGGCATGTAGGTAGATTTTTTCTTAAAATTAGTTTTAGGGTATATGTCAGTAATTTCATTACTTTGTTCAGAGAACAAAGTTTCTAGATTATGGAGTGCCTCTGTTTCTTGTCTACAAGACAAGTCTATCTGAGTTTTAGGAGTCATAATCTTTTTTAATGCTAACTTCCTAGCAAAAAGGTGTAAATCTTTAGTGACCTCAAATAGGTCTAAGCTATTAGTAGGGCAGAAACTGAGGCCCTTTTCTAATACTTTAATGTGTTCACAATTTAAAGGGAAGGATGAGAGATTAACTATACCCATTTTTTGTGAGTGTGGATAGGGGCCTAATAGAGATTTATTTCCTACTAGTTGTATCTCAGACGGTTTCTCGTCATCATGTATTGACTTTGATGTCGTCTGTTCTCTCTCCCTCTCATTCCTCTCCTTTCCTGAGGCCTCCCCGTGCCTCTTCTTCCCTCCTCGTCTGGTCCTACCCCTAAAGGGTGTACCTGTGAGGTATTTTCGTTATTGTTTTTATTTTCCCCATCAGAATCCATATCGGAGTTATCAGTACCTGAATCATAATAGTTTCGAGAGTTAATGTGGTTTCTATAGATGTAGATTTTATTTTTTCTATAGTCTTCCTGGTCCCTTATTAATTTCCTTCTTTTGCGTGATTTTATTTCGCTTTGTAGTTTCTCAATAAGTTTCTGTGTTTCTTTATTTAATTTGTCAAATGATGAATCATTTTCAAATTTATGTAGACATTCATAGATATCATCTACGTCTGTTTTACATTTCTCAAGTTTCTTAGCGTCTTCTTCTATTATTAGTGCAATGAGATCCAATGAACATTTGGTTAATATCTCATTCCACTTAGTTATGAAGTCATTATCTGCATCTAAACCTCTCAGATTAATACCTGGATCTAATCGTATCCTAAGGCCTCTTGGAATTATTTCCATTTTTAAATAATTGCTAAGGCTTTGATGTTCCCATTTAATTTTAATCTGTTTGGTTAGTCTTTTTTTATAAAGCTTAAATGCAGAAATAACGTCATGGATAGCATCATCCTCTGCTTCTATCTGCACATCTCCTGTTAGTGTAAATGCTTCATTGATATCAGTGGACCAACGTTCCTCTGATAATTTGAATGCCATGTCTAAGTGTGGTATCAAAAAGTAATAAAATATGAAAAAGCTACAAGAATCGCAGAATAAATTAGTGTAATACAATTGTTTTTAAGATAAAGTTTCAATTCTAGTAGTTAATTAACTTTTTATTATCAACAAGGTGCATACTCAGAAACTCCAGGGTAAGGGAATTACTCTTAAATGGAGCTAGATAAATGTAAGACACAAGAAAAGCAGGGTGAGTAGCACTCTTAATTAGTCAATAAATGATACAGGTGCATCCTAGAAAAGTGAATATCTAACAACGTAAATAAGAAAACAAGATGAACAAATGAAGAAAACAAGATCAGGTTCATCACTAAATATAATGCCCATTGGAGTAAAGTAAAAGACACTCTGAATAAAAATTGGCATTTACTAACTAATGATACAACACTTTACCAATATGTAGGAGACTATCCACAGATGACTGCAAGGCGTTGCAATAATCTAAAAGACATGTTGGTTAAAAGTGAATTCAATAAAGTTCCAACCCATAACTGGTTGGAACAAAATGCACAGAAAATTGTAGGCAGCACTCCATGTGGCCACTGTGTCTGCTGTCAATACATGCAGAGAAGTAAAACATTTAATACAAATACAGGACATATATATAAAATCAACTCCTTCATTAATTGCTCCACAAAAGGAGTTATATATTTACTTTATTGTTCCTGTAAAAGTTTTTACGTTGGTAAAACTTTTAGAGAATTTCGCTCACGAATTTCTGAACATAGGGACGATATTAAACAATGCAATATTGACAGCCCTGTGGCAAGACACTATGCACAATTTCATGAATCTAAAACTGATGATTTGAATTTCATTGGAATTGAATCTGTAAAACTTAGTATGCGTGGCGGGATATTGACAATATCCTGCTACGTAAAGAAACAAAATGGATATATAAACTAAATACCTTAGCACCTCATGGCCTCAATGAAAAATTAGAGTTTGCTTCATTTTTAGTTTAGTCCTCTGTGGATATGTGCACATCATCCTGTGTGTAACTACATAGTCTTTTGTGGTATCAAAAATTAAAAATTAAAAATTATGAATGGCGTAATTGCAATACTAAATACAAAAACATAGTTCTATTTACGCAATCCGAACATACGCACACACTAGTAATATAACAGATTAAATGTATAATATAATCTTCCAATGTATCGAATGTAAGTATGCAAGCATGAGTGTTTAAACATAAATGTATCCTTGTATATAACCCTTTGCTGTACTGATCTACAAAAAAGCAAAATGTTGCTACAAAGTATCAAAGCCGTTTTGAATGACAGATTTGTCTACCAATGACATTCACTACCAGAGCGGCCAAATTCTTATAAATCAGCACAGCCACTGACGTGACGTCAGCACCCGGAAGAAGCTCCATGCTGCTGTATTGAAAGGAGTGAAACGAGCTTTAAGACTCGTCGGTTTGCAGCACTCTGTCAGAGGACCTTTTGCCTGACTGTGGTCTACCCCTTGTCTCATCTGGATATTTCAGTGTCTCAGGAGCTACAATTCAGGGTAGAGCAACCGCGTGAAAAAGACAGGTACTCTAATGAACTGTTACCTATTTGCACTTTACACATGCCTGTGAAAAAGACGCGGCGAGGGTAAGCTCCCCTTGACTCCTGATGACCTCACGCTACTATGTACATTTAGACACGAAGGGGTAAGACTGTATCCACTTGGTCTGTGCATCTTTAAGGACATGCACTATATTGCGGATTACAATTATATATCACCTATACATGCAAAGTGACGAACATTTGCCTATTTTTGTATACTGGTGCACCAGTCCCCTGCACGGCCCATCTGACTTTTTAATGCATCTTCTATATCCCTGTATGTATGTGATTGTATGTTTGGATGTATGCACTTATTTAATGTAACTTTATTAAATTCATTTGTATTTCAAGAATTCGCCCTAGTCTCTTACTTATTATATACAGCTGTGCTCTCTTTTGCCTAGACTTTTAGTTACCTGTATTTTAGGTTTCTACTCTCTTATTTACGTTGTTAGATATTAACAATGATGGTACTGCTGATCTGTCACTGAAATGTCTCACACGGCAAGCTAATGCATGCTAACAATGATGGCACTGCTAAACTGTCAATGAAATAACTCACATGACAAGCTAATGCATGCTAATAATGATGGCACTGCTAAACTGTCACTGTAATGCCTCACACGGCAAGCTAATGCATGCTAACAATGATGGCACTGCAAAACTGTCACTGAAATGCCTCAAAGGGCAAGCTAATGCATGCTAATAATGATGGCATTGATTAACTGTCACTGTAATGCCTCACACGGAAAGCTAATGCATGCTAACCTAACAATGATTGCACTGCTAAACTGTCACTAAAATGCCTTACACGGCAAGCTAATGCATGCTAATAATGATGGCACTGCTTAACTGTCACTGAAATGCCTCACACGGCAAGCTAATGCATACTAACAATGATGGTACTGCTGAACTGTTACTGAAATAACTCACACAACAAGCTAATGCATGCTAATAATGATTGCACTGCAAAACTGTCACTGAAATGCCTCACATGGCAAGCTAATGCATGCTAATAATGATGGCACTGCTAAACTGTCACTGAAATGCCTCACAGGGCAAGCTAATGCATGCTTATAATGATGGCACTGCTGAACTGTCACTGTAATGCCTCAAACGGCAAAATAATGCATGCTAATAATAATGGCACTGCTAAACTGTCACTGAAATGCATCGCAGGGCAAGCTAATGCATGCTAACAATGATGGCACTGCTAAACTCACTGAAATGCCTCACACGGCAAGCTAATGCATGCTAATAATGATGGCACTGCTAAATTGTCAATGAAATGCCTCACAGGGCAAGCTAATGCATGCTAATAATGATGGCACTGCTAAACTGTCACTGAAAACTCATACAGCAAGCTAATGCATGCTAATAATGATGGCACTGCTAAATTGTCACTGAAATGCCTCACACGGCAAGCTATTGCATGCTAATAATGATGGCACTGCTATACTGTCATTGAAATGCCTCACACGGCAAGCTAATGCATGCTAACAATGATGGTACTGCTAACCTGTCACTGAAATGCCTCACACGGCAAGCTAATGCATGCTAACAATGATGGCACTGCTAAACTGTCACTGAAATGCCTCACACGGCAAGCTAATGCATGCTAACAATGATGGTACTGCTGATCTGTCACTGAAATGCCTCACACGGCAAGCTAATGCATGCTAACAATGATGGCACTGCTAAACTGTCACTGAAATACCTCACATGACAAGCTAATGCATGCTAATTATTATGGCACTGCTAAACTGTCACTGTAATGCCTCACACGGCAAGCTAATGCATGCTAATAATTATGGCACTGCTAAACTGTCACTGTAATGCCTCACACGCAAGCTAATGCATGCTAATAATGATGGCACTGCTAAACTGTCACTGAAAACTCATACAGCAAGCTAATGCATGCTAATAATGATGGCACTGCTAAACTGTCACTGAAATGCCTCACACGGCAAGCTATTGCATGCTAATAATGATGGCACTGCTATATTGTCATTGAAATGCCTCACACTGCAAGCTAATGCATGCTAACAATGATGGTACTGCTAACCTGTCACTGAAATACCTCACACGACAAGTTAATGCATGCTAATAATGATGGCACTGCTAAACTGTTACTGTAATGCCTCACACGGCAAGCTAATGCATGCTAACAATGATGGCACTGCAAAACTGTCACTGAAATGCCTCACAGGGCAAGCTAATGCATGCTAATAATGATGGCATTGCTTAACTGTCACTGTAATGCCTCACACGGAAAGCTAATGCATGCTAACCTAACAATGATTGCACTGATAAACTGTCACTAAAATGCCTTACACGGCAAGCTAATGCATGCTAATAATGATGGCACTGCTAAACTGTCACTGAAATGCCTCACACGGCAAGCTAATGCATACTAACAATGATGGAACTGCTGAACTGTCACTGTAATGCCTCACACTGCAAGCTAATGCATGCTAATAATGATGGCACTGCTAAACTGTCACTGAAATGCCTTACACGGCAAGCTAATGCATGCTAATAATGATGGCACTGCTAAACTGTCACTGAAATGCCTCACAGGGCAAGCTAATGCATGCTAATAATGATGGCACTGCTGAACTGTTAATGTAATGCCTCACACTGCAAGCTAATGCATGCTAATAATGATGGCACTGCTAAACTGTCACTGAAATGCCTCACACAGCAAGCTAATGCATGCTAACAATGATGGTACTGCTGAACTGTCACTGTAATAGCTCACACGGCAAACTAATGCATGCTAATAATGATGGCACTGCTAAACTGTCACTGAAATACCTCACACGACAAGCTAATGCATGCTAACAATGATGGCACTGCTAACCTGTCACTGAAATGCATCGCAGGGCAAGCTAATGCATGCTAACAATGATGGCACTGCTAAACTGTCACTGAAATGCATCACACGGCAAGCTAATGCATGCTAACAATGATGGTACTGCTGAACTGTAACTGTAATGCCTCACACGGCAAAATAATGCATGCTAATAATGATGGCACTGCTAAGCTGTCACTGAAATACCTCACACGACAAGCTAATGCATGCTAACAATGATGGCACTGCTAACCTGTCACTGAAATGCATCGCAGGGCAAGCTAATGCATGCTAACAATGATGGGACTGCTAAACTCACTGAAATGCCTCACACGGCAAGCTAATGCATGCTAACAATGATGGCACTGCTAAATTGTCAATGAAATGCCTCACAGAGCAAGCTAATGCATGCTAATAATGATGGCACTGCTAAATTGTCACTGTAATACCTCACACGGCAAGCTAATGCATGCTAACAATGATGGCACTACTAAACTGTCACTGTAATGCCTCACATGACAAGCTAATGCATGCTAATAATGATGGCACTGCTATACTGTCACTGAAATACCTCACACGGCAAGCTAATGCATGCTAATAATGATGGCACTGCTAAACTGTCACTGTAATGCCTCACACGGCAAGCTAATGCATGCTAACAATGATGGCACTGCAAAACTGTCACTGAAATGCCTCACAGGGCAAGCTAATGCATGCTAATAATGATGGCATTGATTAACTGTCACTGTAATGCCTCACACGGAAAGCTAATGCATGCTAACCTAACAATGATTGCACTGCTAAACTGTCACTAAAATGCCTTACACGGCAAGCTAATGCATGCTAATAATGATGGCACTGCTAAACTGTCACTGAAATACCTCACATGACAAGCTAATGCATGCTAATAATGATGGCACTGCTAAACTGTCACTGTAATGCCTCACACTGCAAGCTAATGCATGCTAACAATGATGGCATTGCTAAACTGTCACTGTAATGCCTCACACGGAAAGCTAATGCATGCTAACAATGATTGCACTGCTAAACTGTCACTAAAATGCCTTACACGGAAAGCTAATGCATGCTAATAATGTTGGCACTGCTAAACTGTCACTGAAATGCCTCACACGGCAAGCTAATGCATACTAACAATGATGGTACTGCTGAACTGTTACTGAAATACCTCACACGACAAGCTAATGCATGCTAATAATGATTGCACTGCTAAACTGTCACTGAAATGCCTCACATGGCAAGCTAATGCATGCTAATAATGATGGCACTGCTAAACTGTCACTGAAATGCCTTACAGGGGAAGCTAATGCATGCTAATAATGATGGCACTGCTGAACTGTCACTGTAATGCCTCACACTGCAAGCTAATGCATGCTAATAATGATGGCACTGCTAAACTGTCACTGAAATGCCTCACACGGAAAGCTAATGCATGCTAACAATGATGGTACTGCTGACCTGTCACTAAAATACCTCACACGACAAGCTAATGCATGCTAATAATGATGGCACTGCTAAACTGTCACTGAAATGCCTCACACGGCAAGCTAATGTATGCTAACAATGATGGTACTGCTGAACTGTCACTGTAATAGCTCACACGGCAAACTAATGCATGCTAATAATGATGGCACTGCTAAACTGTCACTGAAATACCTCACACGACAAGCTAATGCATGCTAACAATGATGGCACTGCTAACCTGTCACTGAAATGCATCGCAGGGCAAGCTAATGCATGCTAACAATGATGGCACCGCTAAACTGTCACTGAAATGCATCACACGGCAAGCTAATGCATGCTAACAATGATGGTACTGCTGAACTGTCACTGTAATGCCTCACACGGCAAAATAATGCATGCTAATAATGATGGCACTGCTAAACTGTCACTGAAATACCTCACACGACAAGCTAATGCATGCTAACAATGATGGCACTGCTAACCTGTCACTAAAATGCATCGCAGGGCAAGCTAATGCATGCTAACAATGATGGCACTGCTAAACTGTCACTGAAATGCCTCACACGGCAAGCTAATGCATGCTAACAATGATGGCACTGCTAAATTGTCAATGAAATGCCTCACAGGGCAAGCTAATGCATGCTAATAATGATGGCACTGCTAAATTGTCACTGTAATACCTCACACGGCAAGCTAATGCATGCTAACAATGATGGCACTGCTAAACTGTCACTGTAATGCCTCACATGACAAGCTAATGCATGCTAACAATGATGGTACTGCTGAATTGTCACTGAAATGCCTCACACAGCAAGCTAATGCATGCTAATAATGATGGCACTGCTAAACTGTCACTGAAATGCCTCACAGGGCCAGCTAATGCATGCTAAGAATGATGGCACTGCTAAACTGTCACTGTAATGCCTCACACGGCAAGCTAATGCATGCTAACAATGATGGTACTGCTGAATTGTCACTGAAATGCCTCACACAGCAAGCTAATGTATGCTAATAATGATGGCACTGCTAAATTGTCACTGAAATGCCTCACAGGGCAAGCTAATGCATGCTAATAATGATGGAACTGCTAAGCTGTCACTGAAATACCTCACAAGGCAAGCTAATGCATGCTACTGTAATAATGATGGCACTGCTAAACTGTTACTGTAATGCCTCACACGGCAAGCTAATGCATGCTAATAATTATGGCACTGCTAAACTGTCACTGTAATGCCTCACACGGCAAGCTAATGCATGCTAATAATGATGGCACTGCTAAACTGTCACTGAAAACTCATACAGCAAGCTAATGCATGCTAATAATGATGGCACTGCTAAACTGTCACTGAAATGCCTCACACGGCAAGCTATTGCATGCTAATAATGATGGCACTGCTATACTGTCATTGAAATGGCTCACACGGCAAGCTAATGCATGCTAACAATGATGGTACTGCTAACCTGTCACTGAAATACCTCACACGACAAGCTAATGCATGCTAACAATGATGGCACTGCTAAACTGTCACTGAAATGCCTCACACGGCAAGCTAATGCATGCTAACAATGATGGTACTGCTGATCTGTCACTGAAATGTCTCACACGGCAAGCTAATGCATGCTAACAATGATGGCACTGCTAAACTGTCACTGAAATAACTCACATGACAAGCTAATGCATGCTAATAATGATGGCACTGCTAAACTGTCACTGTAATGCCTCACACGGCAAGCTAATGCATGCTAACAATGATGGCACTGCAAAACTGTCACTGAAATGCCTCACAGGGCAAGCTAATGCATGCTAATAATGATGGCATTGATTAACTGTCACTGTAATGCCTCACACGGAAAGCTAATGCATGCTAACCTAACAATGATTGCACTGCTAAACTGTCACTAAAATGCCTTACACGGCAAGCTAATGCATGCTAATAATGATGGCACTGCTAAACTGTCACTGAAATGCCTCACACGGCAAGCTAATGCATACTAACAATGATGGTACTGCTGAACTGTTACTGAAATAACTCACACAACAAGCTAATGCATGCTAATAATGATTGCACTGCTAAACTGTCACTGAAATGCCTCACATGGCAAGCTAATGCATGCTAATAATGATGGCACTGCTAAACTGTCACTGAAATGCCTCACAGGGCAAGCTAATGCATGCTTATAATGATGGCACTGCTGAACTGTCACTGTAATGCCTCAAACGGCAAAATAATGCATGCTAATAATAATGGCACTGCTAAACTGTCACTGAAATGCATCGCAGGGCAAGCTAATGCATGCTAACAATGATGGCACTGCTAAACTCACTGAAATGCCTCACACGGCAAGCTAATGCATGCTAACAATGATGGCACTGCTAAATTGTCAATGAAATGCCTCACAGGGCAAGCTAATGCATGCTAATAATGATGGCACTGCTAAACTGTCACTGAAAACTCATACAGCAAGCTAATGCATGCTAATAATGATGGCACTGCTAAACTGTCACTGAAATGCCTCACACGGCAAGCTATTGCATGCTAATAATGATGGCACTGCTATACTGTCATTGAAATGCCTCACACGGCAAGCTAATGCATGCTAACAATGATGGTACTGCTAACCTGTCACTGAAATGCCTCACACGGCAAGCTAATGCATGCTAACAATGATGGCACTGCTAAACTGTCACTGAAATGCCTCACACGGCAAGCTAATGCATGCTAACAATGATGGTACTGCTGATCTGTCACTGAAATGCCTCACACGGCAAGCTAATGCATGCTAACAATGATGGCACTGCTAAACTGTCACTGAAATACCTCACATGACAAGCTAATGCATGCTAATTATTATGGCACTGCTAAACTGTCACTGTAATGCCTCACACGGCAAGCTAATGCATGCTAATAATTATGGCACTGCTAAACTGTCACTGTAATGCCTCACACGCAAGCTAATGCATGCTAATAATGATGGCACTGCTAAACTGTCACTGAAAACTCATACAGCAAGCTAATGCATGCTAATAATGATGGCACTGCTAAACTGTCACTGAAATGCCTCACACGGCAAGCTATTGCATGCTAATAATGATGGCACTGCTATATTGTCATTGAAATGCCTCACACTGCAAGCTAATGCATGCTAACAATGATGGTACTGCTAACCTGTCACTGAAATACCTCACACGACAAGTTAATGCATGCTAATAATGATGGCACTGCTAAACTGTTACTGTAATGCCTCACACGGCAAGCTAATGCATGCTAACAATGATGGCACTGCAAAACTGTCACTGAAATGCCTCACAGGGCAAGCTAATGCATGCTAATAATGATGGCATTGCTTAACTGTCACTGTAATGCCTCACACAGAAAGCTAATGCATGCTAACCTAACAATGATTGCACTGATAAACTGTCACTAAAATGCCTTACACGGCAAGCTAATGCATGCTAATAATGATGGCACTGCTAAACTGTCACTGAAATGCCTCACACGGCAAGCTAATGCATGCTAACAATGATGGAACTGCTGAACTGTCACTGTAATGCCTCACACTGCAAGCTAATGCATGCTAATAATGATGGCACTGCTAAACTGTCACTGAAATGCCTTACACGGCAAGCTAATGCATGCTAATAATGATGGCACTGCTAAACTGTCACTGAAATGCCTCACAGGGCAAGCTAATGCATGCTAATAATGATGGCACTGCTGAACTGTTAATGTAATGCCTCACACTGCAAGCTAATGCATGCTAATAATGATGGCACTGCTAAACTGTCACTGAAATGCCTCACACAGCAAGCTAATGCATGCTAACAATGATGGTACTGCTGAACTGTCACTGTAATAGCTCACACGGCAAACTAATGCATGCTAATAATGATGGCACTGCTAAACTGTCACTGAAATACCTCACACGACAAGCTAATGCATGCTAACAATGATGGCACTGCTAACCTGTCACTGAAATGCATCGCAGGGCAAGCTAATGCATGCTAACAATGATGGCACTGCTAAACTGTCACTGAAATGCATCACACGGCAAGCTAATGCATGCTAACAATGATGGTACTGCTGAACTGTAACTGTAATGCCTCACACGGCAAAATAATGCATGCTAATAATGATGGCACTGCTAAACTGTCACTGAAATACCTCACACGACAAGCTAATGCATGCTAACAATGATGGCACTGCTAACCTGTCACTGAAATGCATCGCAGGGCAAGCTAATGCATGCTAACAATGATGGCACTGCTAAACTCACTGAAATGCCTCACACGGCAAGCTAATGCATGCTAACAATGATGGCACTGCTAAATTGTCAATGAAATGCCTCACAGAGCAAGCTAATGCATGCTAATAATGATGGCACTGCTAAATTGTCACTGTAATACCTCACACGGCAAGCTAATGCATGCTAACAATGATGGCACTGCTAAACTGTCACTGTAATGCCTCACATGACAAGCTAATGCATGCTAATAATGATGGCACTGCTATACTGTCACTGAAATACCTCACACGGCAAGCTAATGCATGCTAATAATGATGGCACTGCTAAACTGTCACTGAAATGTCTCACACGACAAGCTAATGCATGCTAACAATGATGGCACTGCTAAATTGTCACTGAAATGCCTCACAGGGCAAGCTAATGCATGCTAATAATGATGGCACTGCTAAACTGTCACTGTAATACCTCACAAGGAAAGCTAATGCATGCTAACAATGATGGCACTGCTAAACTGTCACTGAAATGCCTCACACGACAAGCTAATGCATGCTAATAATGATGGCACTGTTAAACTGTCACTGAAATACCTCACACGACAAGCTAATGTATGCTAACAATGAAGTTACTGCTAAACTGTCACTGAAAAACCTCACACGACAAGCTAATGCATGCTAATAATGATGGCACTGCTAAACTGTCACTGAAATGCCTCACAGGGCAAGCTAATGCATGCTAATAATGATGGCACTGCTAAACTGTCACTGTAATGCCTCACACGGCAAGCTAATGCATGCTAATAATGATGGCACTGCTAAACTGTCACTGAAATGCCTCACACGGCAAGCTAATGCATGCTAACAATGATAGTACTGCTGAATTGTCACTGAAATGCCTCACACGGCAAGCTAATGCATGCTAAAAATGATGTCACTGCTGAACTGTCACTGAAATGCCTCATAGGGCAAGCTAATGCATGCTGAGAATGATGGCACTGCTAAACTATCACTGAAATGCCTCACACGGCAAGCTAATGCATGCTAATAATGATGGCACTGCTAAACTGTCACTAAAATGCCCCACAGGGCAAGCTAATGCATGCTAATAATGATGGCACTGCTAAACTGTCACTGAAATGCCCCACAGGGCAAGCTAATGCATGCTAATAATGATGGCACTGCTAAACTGTCACTGAAATGCCATACACGGCAAGCTAATGCATGCTAATAATGATGGCACTGCTAAACTGTCACAGTAATGCCCCACAGGGCAAGCTAATGCATGCTAATAATGATGGCACTGCTAAACTGTCACTGAAATGCCTCACACGGCAAGCTAATGCATGCTAACAATGATGGTACTGCTGACCTGTCACTGAAATACCTCACACAACAAGCTAATGCATGCTAATAATGATGGCACTGCTAAACTGTCACTGAAATACCTCACACGACAAGCTAATGCATGCTAAAAATGATGGCACTGCTAACCTGTCACTGAAATGCATCGCAGGGCAAGCTAATGCATGCTAACAATGATGGGACTGCTAAACTCACTGAAATGCCTCACACGGCAAGCTAATGCATGCTAACAATGATGGCACTGCTAAATTGTCAATGAAATACCTCACAGAGCAAGCTAATGCATGCTAATAATGATGGCACTGCTAAATTGTCACTGTAATACCTCACACGGCAAGCTAATGCATGCTAACAATGATGGCACTACTAAACTGTCACTGTAATGCCTCACATGACAAGCTAATGCTTGCTAATAATGATGGCACTGCTATACTGTCACTGAAATACCTCACACGGCAAGCTAATGCATGCTAATAATGATGGCACTGCTAAACTGTCACTGAAATGTCTCACACGACAAGCTAATGCATGCTAACAATGATGGCACTGCTAAATTGTCACTGAAATGCCTCACAGGGCAAGCTAATGCATGCTAATAATGATGGCACTGCTAAACTGTCACTGTAATACCTCACAAGGAAAGCTAATGCATGCTAACAATGATGGCACTGCTAAACTGTCACTGAAATGCCTCACACGACAAGCTAATGCATGCTAATAATGATGGCACTGTTAAACTGTCACTGAAATACCTCACACGACAAGCTAATGTATGCTAACAATGAAGTTACTGCTAAACTGTCACTTAAAAACCTCACACGACAAGCTAATGCATGCTAATAATGATGGCACTGCTAAACTGTCACTGAAATGCCTCACAGGGCAAGCTAATGCATGCTAATAATGATGGCACTGCTAAACTGTCACTGTAATGCCTCACACGGCAAGCTAATGCATGCTAATAATGATGGCACTGCTAAACTGTCACTGAAATGCCTCACACGGCAAGCTAATGCATGCTAACAATGATAGTACTGCTGAATTGTCACTGAAATGCCTCACACGGCAAGCTAATGCATGCTAATAATGATGGCACTGCTGAACTGTCACTGAAATGCCTCATAGGGCAAGCTAATGCATGCTGAGAATGATGGCACTGCTAAACTATCACTGAAATGCCTCACATGGCAAGCTAATGCATTCTAATAATGATGGCACTGCTAAACTGTCACTAAAATGCCCCACAGGGCAAGCTAATGCATGCTAATAATGATGGCACTGCTAAACTGTCACTGAAATGCCCCACAGGGCAAGCTAATGCATGCTAATAATGATGGCACTGCTAAACTGTCACTGAAATGCCTTACACGGCAAGCTAATGCATGCTAATAATGATGGCACTGCTAAACTGTCACAGTAATGCCCCACAGGGCAAGCTAATGCATGCTAATAATGATGGCACTGCTAAACTGTCACTGAAATGCATCACACGGCAAGCTAATGCATGCTAACAATGATGGTACTGCTGAACTGTAACTGTAATGCCTCACACGGCAAAATAATGCATGCTAATAATGATGGCACTGCTAAACTGTCACTGAAATACCTCACACGACAAGCTAATGCATGCTAACAATGATGGCACTGCTAACCTGTCACTGAAATGCATCGCAGGGCAAGCTAATGCATGCTAACAATGATGGGACTGCTAAACTCACTGAAATGCCTCACACGGCAAGCTAATGCATGCTAACAATGATGGCACTGCTAAATTGTCAATGAAATGCCTCACAGAGCAAGCTAATGCATGCTAATAATGATGGCACTGCTAAATTGTCACTGTAATACCTCACACGGCAAGCTAATGCATGCTAACAATGATGGCACTGCTAAACTGTCACTGTAATGCCTCACATGACAAGCTAATGCATGCTAATAATGATGGCACTGCTATACTGTCACTGAAATGCCTCACACGGCAAGCTAATGCATGCTAATAATGATGGCACTGCTAAACTGTCACTGAAATGTCTCACACGACAAGCTAATGCATGCTAACAATGATGGCACTGCTAAATTGTCACTGAAATGCCTCACAGGGCAAGCTAATGCATGCTAATAATGATGGCACTGCTAAACTGTCACTGTAATACCTCACACGGCAAGCTAATGCATGCTAACAATGATGGCACTGCTAAACTGTCACTGAAATGCCTCACACGACAAGCTAATGCATGCTAATAATGATGGCACTGCTAAACTGTCACTATAATACCTCACACGACAAGCTAATGCATGCTAATAATGATGGCACTGCTAAACTGTCACTGAAATGCCTCACAGGGCAAGCTAATGCATGCTAATAATGATGGCACTGCTAAACTGTCACTGTAATGCCTCACACGGCAAGCTAATGCATGCTAATAATGATGGCACTGCTAAACTGTCACTGAAATGCCTCACACGGCAAGCTAATGCATGCTAACAATGATAGTACTGCTGAATTGTCACTGAAATGCCTCACACGGCAAGCTAATGCATGCTAAAAATGATGTCACTGCTGAACTGTCACTGAAATGCCTCATAGGGCAAGCTAATGCATGCTGAGAATGATGGCACTGCTAAACTATCACTGAAATGCCTCACACGGCAAGCTAATGCATGCTAATAATGATGGCACTGCTAAACTGTCACTAAAATGCCCCACAGGGCAAGCTAATGCATGCTAATAATGATGGCACTGCTAAACTGTCACTGAAATGCCCCACAGGGCAAGCTAATGCATGCTAATAATGATGGCACTGCTAAACTGTCACTGAAATGCCATACACGGCAAGCTAATGCATGCTAATAATGATGGCACTGCTAAACTGTCACAGTAATGCCCCACAGGGCAAGCTAATGCATGCTAATAATGATGGCACTGCTAAACTGTCACTGAAATGCCTCACACGGCAAGCTAATGCATGCTAACAATGATGGTACTGCTGACCTGTCACTGAAATACCTCACACAACAAGCTAATGCATGCTAATAATGATGGCACTGCTAAACTGTCACTGAAATACCTCACACGACAAGCTAATGCATGCTAACAATGATGGCACTGCTAACCTGTCACTGAAATGCATCGCAGGGCAAGCTAATGCATGCTAACAATGATGGGACTGCTAAACTCACTGAAATGCCTCACACGGCAAGCTAATGCATGCTAACAATGATGGCACTGCTAAATTGTCAATGAAATACCTCACAGAGCAAGCTAATGCATGCTAATAATGATGGCACTGCTAAATTGTCACTGTAATACCTCACACGGCAAGCTAATGCATGCTAACAATGATGGCACTACTAAACTGTCACTGAAATGCCTCACATGACAAGCTAATGCATGCTAATAATGATGGCACTGCTATACTGTCACTGAAATACCTCACACGGCAAGCTAATGCATGCTAATAATGATGGCACTGCTAAACTGTCACTGAAATGTCTCACACGACAAGCTAATGCATGCTAACAATGATGGCACTGCTAAATTGTCACTGAAATGCCTCACAGGGCAAGCTAATGCATGCTAATAATGATGGCACTGCTAAACTGTCACTGTAATACCTCACACGGCAAGCTAATGCATGCTAACAATGATGGCACTGCTAAACTGTCACTGAAATGCCTCACACGACAAGCTAATGCATGCTAATAATGATGGCACTGCTAAACTGTCACTGAAATACCTCACACGACAAGCTAATGTATGCTAACAATGAAGTTACTGCTAAACTGTCACTTAAAAACCTCACACGACAAGCTAATGCATGCTAATAATGATGGCACTGCTAAACTGTCACTGAAATGCCTCACAGGGCAAGCTAATGCATGCTAATAATGATGGCACTGCTAAACTGTCACTGTAATGCCTCACACGGCAAGCTAATGCATGCTAATAATGATGGCACTGCTAAACTGTCACTGAAATGCCTCACACGGCAAGCTAATGCATGCTAACAATGATAGTACTGCTGAATTGTCACTGAAATGCCTCACACGGCAAGCTAATGCATGCTAATAATGATGGCACTGCTGAACTGTCACTGAAATGCCTCATAGGGCAAGCTAATGCATGCTAATAATGATGGCACTGCTAAACTATCACTGAAATGCCTCACATGGCAAGCTAATGCATGCTAATAATGATGGCACTGCTAAACTGTCACTAAAATGCCCCACAGGGCAAGCTAATGCATGCTAATAATGATGGCACTGCTAAACTGTCACTGAAATGCCCCACAGGGCAAGCTAATGCATGCTAATAATGATGGCACTGCTAAACTGTCACTGAAATGCCTTACACGGCAAGCTAATGCATGCTAATAATGATGGCACTGCTAAACTGTCACAGTAATGCCCCACAGGGCAAGCTAATGCATGCTAATAATGATGGCACTGCTAAACTGTCACTGAAATGCCTCACACGGCAAGCTAATGCATGCTAACAATGATGGTACTGCTGACCTGTCACTGAAATACCTCACACGACAAGCTAATGCATGCTAATAATGATGGCACTGCTAAACTGTCACTGAAATGCCTCACACGGCAAGCTAATGCATGCTAATAATGATGGCACTGCTAAACTGTCACTGAAATGCCTCACAGGGCAAGCCAATGCATGCTAATAATGATGGCACTGCTAAACTGTCACTGTAATGCCTCACACGGCAAGCTAATGCATGCTAATAATGATGGCACTGCTAAACTGTCACTGAAATGCCTCACACGGCAAGCTAATGCATTCTAATAATGATGGCACTGCTAAACTGTCACTGTAATGCCTTACACGGCCAGCTAATGAATGCTAATAATGATGGCACTGCTAAACTGTCACTGTAATGCCTCACACGGCAAGCTAATGCATGCTAATGATGATGGCACTGCTAAACTGTCACTGTAATGCCTCACACGGCAAGCTAATGCATGCTAATGATGATGGCACTGCTAAACTGTCACTGTAATGCCTCACACGGCACGCTAATGCATGCTAATAATGATGGCACTGCTAAACTGTCACTGTAATGCCTCACACGGCACACTAATGCATGCTAATAATGATGGCACTGCTAAACTGTCACTGTAATGCCTCACACGGCACGCTAATGCATGCTAATAATGATGGCACTGCTAAACTGTCACTGTAATGCCTCACACGGCAAGCTAATGCATGCTAATGATGATGGCACTGCTAAACTGTCACTGTAATGCCTCACACGGCAAGCTAATGCATGCTAACAATGATGACACTGCTAAACTCACATATTTTAAATTTTGTCTTCTATATGAAATGTAAATAAATCTAAAACGCATTACAACACTGACTGCCTCATAGATTATTCTAATAAATGAAGGGGAAAACACTCCCCCACTCTCTCTTCTACTTTGTTCCAGTGCTTTTAATTTCAGTTATTCATGAAGCACATAAAGAACCAGCCACCTCCGGATCTACTAAGAAAAGAGGTTCTTTGCATAAAAACACCGTCATACCTTTCCCAGTAGCGAAACAATATTTCAGTGATTGTCACAAGTTGTTTTTTTTCCTATGGAGTCTTTAAGTCTACATAATGTTTAATTTACCCTGAAAACAAAAACATTCTAGACACTGGTGCACAGATTGACCCCATTGTCACATGACCGCAGAATTGACATAGCAGCGTCAAAGCAATGGCACTGTCATGTAGTTATTCAAGTTACTATATTTGCTGATGTGGGGAAATGAAAATGACACTGATGGTAGCACATCTTTTTAAGAGACAGTATACCGCAAAATTGATTTCTCTTTGATGTGTTTCAAATGGCTTGTTATACCAGCTGCCAAATATAAAATGTATGTGGAATTGTTCATTTCGGTTTATGTTTCTATATGAAATAACTTGCAGATAACACCCAAATCTATCTCTCTGCACCAGACCTACCTCCTTCCTTACTAACCCGTGTCACTAACTGTCTTTCTCATATCTCATCTTGGATGTCCACTTACTACCTTAAGCTATGGGGGGTAGTTATCAAGCCGTCTACTTTTCTGGCTTCGCCGGCCCAATACGCCCGCCTAAGCTCGCCTCACATCGCCGCCGCGGACCTGAAAAAATATGCCTAAGTTATCAAATAAAGCTGTCAAAAAGCCGCGGGGCGATGAGCAGCGGACTGTGATTGTTATCACTCATCCGATCTCGCTGCCCTTCGGCTTTTTCCCAGCTTTATTGCTAGCCTGTCACTAAGCACCCACACTAAACTACACTGTTCTATCCCTATACCGGCACCCCCGGAGCCTCCCGCAACTCAATAAAGTTACTAACCCCTAAACCGCCGCTCCTAGACCCTGCCGCAAGTCTTATAAATGTATTAACCCCTAAACCGCCGCTCCTAGACCCCGCCGCAAGTCTTATAAATGTATTAACCCCTAAACCGCCGCTCCTAGACCCTGCCGCAAGTCTTATAAATGTATTAACCCCTAAACCGCCGCTCCTACACCCCGCCGCAAGTCTTATAAATGTATTAACCCCTAAACCGCCGCTCCCGGACACCGCTGCCACCTACAGTATACCTAGTAACCCCTATCCTGCCCCCCCTACACCGTCGCCCTCTATTATAAAGTTATTAACCCCTATCCTGCTGATCCCGCACCTCTCCGCAACTAAATAAATAGTTTAACCCCTAAACCGCCGCTCCCTGAACCCGCCACAACCTATATTAAACCTATTAACCCCTATCCTGCCTCCCCTACACCGTCGCCACCTATAATAAATTTATTAACCCCTAATCTGCCTCCCCTACACCGTCGCCACCTATAATAAATTTATTAACCCCTATCCTGCCCCCCACTACGCCGCCGCCACTGTAATAAAATTATTAACCCCTAAACCTAAGTCTAACCCTAACCCTAACGCCCCCCTAACTTAAATATTAATTAAATAAATCTAAATAATATTTTTATTATTAACTAAATGAATCCTATTTAAAACTAAATACTTACCTTTAAAATAAACCCTAATATAGCTACAATATAAATAATAATTATATTCTAGCTATCTTAGGATTTATTTTTATTTTACAGGTACCTTTCAATTTATTTTTACTATGTACAATAGCTATTAAATAGTTATTAACTATTTAATAGCTTACCTAGCTAAAATAAACTGAAATTTACCTGTAAAATAAATCCTAACCTAAGTTACAATTACACCTAACACTACACTATACTTTAATAAATTATTCCTATTTAAAAATAAATACTTACCTGTAAAATAAACCCTAAGATAGCTACAATATAATTAATAATTATATTGTAGCTATCTTAGGATTTATATTTATTTTACAGGTAACTTTGTATTTATTTTAGCTAGTTAGACTAGTTATTAAATAGTTATTAACTATTTAATAACTACCTAGCTAAAAGAAATACAAAATTACCTGTAAAATAAATCCTAACCTAAGTTACAATTAAACCTAACACTACACTATCATTAAATTAATTAAATAAACTACCTACAAATAACTACAATTAAATACAATTACATAAACTAACTAAAGTACAAAAAATAAAAAAATAAGTTACAAACATGTTAAAAATATTACAACAATTTTAAGATACTTACACCTAATCTAAGCCCCCTAATAAAATAACAAACCCCCCCAAAATAAAAAATGCCCTACCCTATTCTAAATTAAATAAAGTTCAAAGCTCTTTTACCTTACCAGCCCTTAAAAGGGCCATTTGTGGGGCATGCCTCAAAGAAAACAGCTCTTTTGCCTGTAAAAGAAAAATACAACCCCCCCAACATTAAAACCCACCACCCACATACCCCTAATCTAACCCAAACCCCCCTTACAAAAACCTAACACTAATCCCCTGAAGATCATCCTACCTTGTCTTCACTCAGCCGAGCAGCGATGGAACCGAAGTGGACATCCGGAGCGGAAGAAGTTAATCCTCCAAGCGGCGCTGAAGAAATCTTCCATCCGATGAAGTCATCATCCAGGCGGCGCTGAAGAAAAGTCTTCGATCCGGCCGATGTCATCTTCAAAGAGGCGCTGAAGAGATCTTCTATCCGGGCGATGTCATCTTCCAAGCCGGGTCTTGAATCTTCCTTCCGCAGACGCGGAACCTCCTTCTTCACCGACGGACTACGACGAATGAAGGCTCCTTTAAGGGACGTCATCCAAGATGGCGTCCCCTCAATTCCGATTGGCTGATAGGATTCTATCAGCCAATCGGAATTAAGGTAGGAAAATTCTGATTGGCTGATGGAATCAGCCAATCAGATTCAAGTTCAATCCGATTGGCTGATCCAATCAGCCAATCAGATTGAGCTCGCATTCTATTGGCTGATCGGAACAGCCAATAGAATGCGAGCTCAATCTGATTGGCTGATTCCATCAGCCAATCAGATTTTTCCTACCTTAATTCCGATTGGCTGATAGAATCCTATCAGCCAATCGGAATTGAGGGGACGCCATCTTGGATGACGTCCCTTAAAGGAGCCTTCATTCGTCGTAGTCCATCGGTGAAGAAGGAGGTTCCGCGTCGGCAGAAGGAAGATTCAAGACCCGGCTTGGAAGATGACATCGCCCGGATAGAAGATCTCTACAGCGCCTCTTTGAAGATGACATCGGCCGGATGGAAGACTTTTCTTCAGCGCCGCCTGGATGATGACTTCATCGGATGGAAGATTTCTTCAGCGCCGCTTGGAGGATTAACTTCTTCCGCTCCGGATGTCCACTTCGGTTCCATCGCTGCTCGGCTGAGTGAAGACAAGGTAGGATGATCTTCAGGGGATTAGTGTTAGGTTTTTGTAAGGGGGGTTTGGGTTAGATTAGGGGTATGTGGGTGGTGGGTTTTAATGTTGGGGGGGGGGGTTGTATTTTTCTTTTACAGGCAAAAGAGCTGTTTTCTTTGGGGCATGCCCCACAAATGGCCCTTTTAAGGGCTGGTAAGGTAAAAGAGCTTTGAACTTTATTTAATTTAGAATAGGGTAGGGCATTTTTTTATTTTGGGGGGGGGGGTTTGTTATTTTATTAGGGGGCTTAGATTAGGTGTAAGTAGCTTAAAATTGTTGTAATATTTTTAACATGTTTGTAACTTATTTTTTTATTTTTTGTAACTTAGCTTTTTTTATTTTTTGTACTTTAGTTAGTTTATGTAATTGTATTTAATTGTAGTTATTTGTAGGTAGTTTATTTAATTAATTTAATGATAGTGTAGTATTAGGTTTAATTGTAACTTAGGTTAGGATTTATTTTACAGGTAATTTTGTATTTCTTTTAGCTAGGTAGTTATTAAATAGTTAATAACTATTTAATAACTATTCTAACTAGCTAAAATAAATACAAAGTTACCTGTAAAATAAATATAAATCCTAAGATAGCTACAATATAATTATTAATTATATTGTAGCTATCTTAGGGTTTATTTTACAGGTAAGTATTTATTTTTAAATAGGAATAATTTATTAAAGTATAGTGTAGTGTTAGGTGTAATTGTAACTTAGGTTAGGGTTTATTTTACAGGTAAATTTCAGTTTTTTTTTACTAGATAGCTATTAAACAGTTAATAACTATTTAATAGCTATTGTACCTAGTTAAAATAAATTGAAAGGTACCTGTAAAATAAAAATAAATCCTAAGATAGTTAGAATATAATTATTATTTATATTGTAGCTATAATAGGGTTTATTTTATAGGTAAGTATTTCGTTTTAAATAGGATTCATTTAGTTAATAAGAGTTAATTTATTTAATTAATATTTAAGTTAGGGGGGCGTTAGGGTTAGGGTTAGACTTAGGTTTAGGGGTTAATAATTTTATTACAGTGGCGGCGGTGTAGTGGGGGGCAGGATAGGGGTTAATAAATTTATTATAGGTGGCGACGGTGTAAGGGGGGCAGATTAGGGGTTATTAAATTTATTATAGGTGGCGACGGTGTAGGGGGGGCAGATTAGGGGTTATTAAATTGATTATAGGTGGCGACGGTGTAGGGGGGGCAGGATAGGGGTTAATACATTTAATATAGGTTGCGGCGGGTTCAGGGAGCGGCGGTTTAGGTGTTAATACATTTATTATAGTTGCGGTGGGCTCCGGGAGCGGCGGTTTAGGGGGTAATAACTTTATTTAGTTGCGGCGGTGTAGGGGGGGACAGATTAGTGGTGTTTAGACTCGGGGTACATGTTAGGGTGTTAGGTGCAGACAGCTCCCATAGAAATCAATGGGATGTCTTTCAGCAGCGAAATTGTACTTTCGCTATGGTCAGACTCCCATTGAATCCTATGGGATCCGCCGCCTCCAGGGGTGGCGGATTGAAAACCAGGTACGCTGGGCCGTAAAAGTGCCGAGCGTACCTGCTAGTTTTTTGATAACTAGCAAAAGTAGTGAGAATGCGCCGCACTTGTGTGCGGAACATCTGGAGTGACGTAAGAATCGATCTGTGTCGGACTGAGTCCGGCGGATCGATGCTTACGTCACAAAATTCTACTTTTGCCGGTCTCGAGCCTTTGATAACTAAGGCGTATCAGCATCGCCACAAATACGCTGCGGAATTCCAGCGTATTTGAGGTTGACGGCTTGATAACTAGGCCCCTATATCTCTCCATAACTGAATTCTTTATTTTTCCCCCTTCCTCCAAAATCCCCCCCCCCCCCCAAAAAAAAATTTTTTTTTTTTGATAACTGTTGATAATTCCATCATTAACCCTACCCCTTCTGCCAGATGTCTTGGGGTCACATTTGACTCAGACCTTTCTTTCACTCCTCAGTTTCAGTCCTTGGCAAAGCCTGCTGCTTACACCTTAAAAACATCTCTAAAATTAGACATTTCCTTTACAAGACACAACTAAAATTTTAATCCACTCTCTAATCCTTTCCCGTCTCGACTATTGCAACTCCGCCCTCTCTGGTCTCCCTAGCTGCCACCTAGCTCCTATACCATCGATAATGAATGCCTCTGCCAGGCTCATCTTCCTTACACGTCGCTCTTCATCTGCTGCACCTCTCTGCCAATCCCTTCACTGGCTTCCTCTTGCCTCCAGGATTAAACACAAAATTCTCACTCTGATATACAAAGCCCTCAACTGCACTGCTCCCCCCAACATTTCAGACCTGGTCTCCAGATACTCTCTATCCCATCCCCTTCGCTCTGCACACAATCTCCTCCTCTCTTGTTACTTCCTCACATTCCCGTTTACAGGATTTCTATAGACTGGCTCCCATCTTGTGGAACTCCCTGTGTCACTCCACAAGACTCTCCCCTAGTTTTAACAGTTTCAAACGCTCCCTAAAGACTCTCGGCAGGGCCCTCTACCCATTTGATCCCTGTAAATGTTATCTTATATAGAGCCTATGCTTATAGCGCTGCGGAATCTGTTGGCGCTCTACAAATACCTGATAATAATAATAATAATTCTGCTAAAACTACAACCCAATAAAATGGTATAAGCTTGTACGGAGAGCAGGCCTCATATTATTTACACAAAGTCCTCATCTTATTTCTCACTGTTTACTCAAAGATTAATACTTAGGGGCCGATTTATTAAGGGCCGAATGGCCCCTGATGCCCCTGTTTCCGCTCGAGCCTTCAGCCTCGCCGGGAAAAGGCGGTTATGATGCAGCGGTCTTAAGACCGCTGCTGCTTAACTGGTCCGCTGCCTTTGAGGCTGCAGACATCAATCCGCCCGATCCTATATGATTGGCCGTAAATCTGCAGGGGGCAGCATTGCACAAGCAGTTCACCAGAACTGCTTGTGCAATGTTAAATGCCGACAGCATATGCTACAGCGTATCATGTCCACCAGACTTTAGTAAATCGGCCCCTTATGGTCTGATGATCGCTGGCATGGAGAGAAATCACATAAAATATTTGGGGATTTATTCTGAGTATTATAGTATAATGTAAATGTCTCTTCTTCACAACCAGACCTCCGCATAGTGAGATAAACAGCTCTCAAACTAAAATTTGTCTTTCTCCAACATAGGTGTGTCCGGTCCACGGCGTCATCCTTACTTGTGGGATATTCTCTTCCCCAACAGGAAATGGCAAAGAGCCCAGCAAAGCTGGTCACATGATCCCTCCTAGGCTCCGCCTACCCCAGTCATTCTCTTTGCCGTTGTACAGGCAACATCTCCACGGAGATGGCTTAGAGTTTTTTAGTGTTTAACTGTAGTTTTTCATTATTCAATCAAGAGTTTGTTATTTTCAAATAGTGCTGGTACGTACTATTTACTCAGAAACAGAAAAGAGATGAAGAATTCTGTTTGTATGAGGAATATGATTTTAGCAACCGTAACTAAAATCCATGGCTGTTCCACACAGGACTGTTGAGAGCAATTAACTTCAGTTGGGGGAACAGTTTGCAGTCCTTTGCTGCTTGAGGTATGACACATTCTAACAAGACGATGTAATGCTGGAAGCTGTCATTTTCCCTATGGGATCCGGTAAGCCATGTTTATTACGATTGTAAATAAGGGCTTCACAAGGGCTTATTTAGACTGTAGACCTTTTTTTTGGGCTAAATCGATTGATATTAACACTTATTTAGCCTTGAGGAATCATTTATTCTGGGTATTTTGATATAATAATATCGGCAGGCACTGTTTTAGACACCTTATTCTTTAGGGGCTTTCCCAAAGCATAGGCAGAGTCTCATTTTCGCGCCGGTGTTGCGCACTTGTTTTTGAGAGGCATGGCATGCAGTCGCATGTGAGAGGAGCTCTGATACTTATAAAAGACTTCTGAAGGCGTCATTTGGTATCGTATTCCCCTTTGGGTTTGGTTGGGTCTCAGCAAAGCAGATACCAGGGACTGTAAAGGGGTTAAAGCTTAAAACGGCTCCGGTTCCGTTATTTTAAGGGTTAAAGCTTCCAAAATTGGTGTGCAATATTTTCAAGGCTTTAAGACACTGTGGTGAAAATTTGGTGAATTTTGAACAATTCCTTCATGTTTTTTCGCAATTGCAGTAATAAAGTGTGTTCAGTTTAAAATTTAAAGTGACAGTAACGGTTTTATTTCAAAACGTTTTTTGTACTTTCTTATCAAGTTTATGCCTGTTTAACATGTCTGAACTACCAGATAGACTGTGTTCTGAATGTGGGGAAGCCAGAATTCCTATTCATTTAAATAAATGTGATTTATGTGATAATGACAATGATGCCCAAGATGATTCCTCAAGTGAGGGGAGTAAGCATGGTACTGCATCATTCCCTCCTTCGTCTACACGAGTCTTGCCCACTCAGGAGGCCCCTAGTACATCTAGCGCGCCAATACTCCTTACTATGCAACAATTAACGGCTGTAATGGATAATTCTGTCAAAAACATTTTAGCCAAAATGAACCCTTGTCAGCGTAAGCGTGGATGCTCTGTTTTAGTTACTGAAGAGCATGACGACGCTGATATTAATATCTCTGAAGGGCCCCTAACCCAATCTGAGGGGGCCAGGGAGGTTTTGTCTGAGGGAGAAATTACTGATTTAGGGAACATTTCTCAGCAGGCTGAATCTGATGTGATTACATTTAAATTTAAATTGGAACATCTCCGCATTTTGCTTAAGGAGGTATTATCCACTCTGGATGATTGTGAAAATTTGGTCATCCCAGAGAAACTATGTAAAATGGACAAGTTCCTAGAGGTGCCGGGGCTCCCAGAAGCTTTTCCTATACCCAAGCGGGTGGCGGACATTGTTAATAAAGAATGGGAAAGGCCCGGTATTCCTTTCGTCCCTCCCCCCATATTTAAAAAATTGTTTCCTATGGTCGACCCCAGAAAGGACTTATGGCAGTCAGTCCCCAAGGTCGAGGGAGCGGTTTCTACTTTAAACAAACGCACCACTATTCCCATAGAGGATAGTTGTGCTTTCAAGGATCCTATGGATAAAAAATTAGAAGGTTTGCTTAAAAAAAGATGTTTGTTCAGCAGGGTTACCTTCTACAACCCATTTCATGCATTGTCCCTGTCACTACAGCCGCATATTTCTGGTTTGATGAACTGATTAAGGTGCTCGATAGTGACTCTCCTCCTTATGAGGAGATTATGGACAGAGTCAATGCTCTCAAATTGGCTAATTCTTTCACTCTAGACGCCTCTTTGCAATTGGCTAAGTTAGCGGCTAAGAATTCTGGGTTTGCTATTGTGGCGCGCAGAGCGCTTTGGTTGAAATCTTGGTCGGCTGATGCGTCTTCCAAGAACAAGCTACTAAACATTCCTTTCAAGGGGAAAACGCTGTTTGGTCCTGACTTGAAAGAGATTATCTCTGATATCACTGGGGGTAAGGGCCACGCCCTTCCTCAGGATCGGCCTTTCAAGGCAAAAAATAGATGAAATATTGGCCCCCGATCCGGGACCGGATCTGGTGGGGGGCAGACTCTCTCTCTTCGCTCAGGCTTGGGCAAGAGATGTTCTGGATCCTTGGGCGCTAGAAATAGTCTCCCAGGGTTATCTTCTGGAATTCAAGGGACTTCCCCCAAGGGGGAGGTTCCACAGGTCTCAGTTGTCTTCAGACCACATAAAAAGACAGGCGTTCTTACATTGTGTAGAAGACCTGTTAAAAATGGGAGTGATTCATCCTGTTCCATTAAGAGAACAAGGGATGGGGTTCTACTCCAATCTGTTCATAGTTCCCAAAAAAGAGGGAACGTTCAGACCAATCCTAGATCTCAAGATCTTAAACAAATTTCTCAAGGTCCCATCGTTCAAGATGGAAACCATTCGAACTATCCTTCCTTCCATCCAGGAAGGTCAATTCATGACCACGGTGGATTTAAAGGATGCGTATCTACATATTCCTATCCACAAGGAACATCATCGGTTCCTAAGGTTTGCATTCCTGGACAAACATTACCAGTTCGTGGCGCTTCCTTTCGGATTAGCCACTGCTCCAAGGATTTTCACAAAGGTACTAGGGTCCCTTCTAGCGGTGCTAAGACCAAGGGGCATTGCAGTAGTACCCTACCTGGACGACATTCTGATTCAAGCGTCGTCCCTCCCTCGAGCAAAGGCTCACACGGACATCGTCCTGGCCTTTCTCAGATCTCACGGCTGGAAAGTGAACGTGGAAAAGAGTTCTCTATCCCCGTCAACAAGGGTTCCCTTCTTGGGAACAATTATAGACTCCTCAGAAATGAGGATTTTTCTAACAGAGGCCAGAATAACAAAGCTTCTGGACTCTTGTCGGATTCTTCATTCCGTTCCTCTTCCTTCCGTAGCTCAGTGCATGGAAGTGATCGGGTTGATGGTAGCGGCAATGGACATAGTTCCTTTTGCGCGCATTCATCTAAGACCATTACAACTGTGCATGCTCAGTCAGTGGAATGGGGACTATACAGACTTGTCTCCAAAGATACAAGTAAATCAGAGGACCAGAGACTCACTCCGTTGGTGGCTGTCCCTGGACAACCTGTCACAAGGGATGACATTCCGCAGACCAGAGTGGGTCATTGTCACGACCGACGCCAGTCTGACGGGCTGGGGCGCGGTCTGGGGATCCCTGAAAGCTCAGGGTCTTTGGTCTCGGGAAGAATCTCTTCTACCGATAAATATTCTGGAACTGAGAGCGATATTCCATGCTCTCAAGGCTTGGCCTCAGCTAGCGAGGACCAAGTTCATACGGTTTCAATCAGACAACATGACGACTGTTGCGTACATCAACCATCAGGGGGGAACAAGGAGTTCCCTAGCGATGGAGGAAGTGACCAAGATTATTCTATGGGCGGAGTCTCACTCCTGCCACCTGTCTGCTATCCACATCCCGGGAGTGGAAAATTGGGAAGCGGATTTTCTGAGTCGTCAGACATTGCATCCGGGGGAGTGGGAACTCCATCCGGAAATCTTTGCCCTAGTCACTCAGCTGTGGGGCATTCCAGACATGGATCTAATGGCCTCTCGTCAGAACTTCAAAGTTCCCTGTTACGGGTCCAGATCCAGGGATCCCAAGGCGGCTCTAGTGGATGCACTAGTAGCACCTTGGACCTTCAAACTAGCTTATGTGTTTCCGCCGTTTCCTCTCATTCCCAGGCTGGTAGCCAGGATCAATCAGGAGAGGGCGTCGGTGATCTTGATAGCTCCTGCGTGGCCACGCAGGACTTGGTATGCAGATCTGGTGAATATGTCATCGGCTCCACCTTGGAAGCTACCTTTGAGACGAGACCTTCTTGTTCAGGGTCCGTTCGAACATCCGAATCTGGTTTCACTCCAGCTGACTGCCTGGAGATTGAACGCTTGATTTTATCGAAGCGAGGTTTCTCAGATTCTGTTATCGATACTCTTGTTCAGGCCAGAAAGCCTGTAACTAGAAAGATTTACCACAAAATTTGGAAAAAATATATCTGTTGGTGTGAATCTAAAGGATTCCCTTGGGACAAGGTTAAGATTCCTAGGATTCTATCCTTCCTTCAAGAAGGATTGGAAAAAGGATTATCGGCAAGTTCCCTGAAGGGACAGATTTCTGCCTTGTCGGTGTTACTTCACAAAAAGCTGGCAGCTGTGCCAGATGTTCAAGCCTTTGTTCAGGCTTTGGTTAGAATTAAGCCTGTTTACAAACCTTTGACTCCTCCTTGGAGTCTCAATTTAGTTCTTTCAGTTCTTCAGGGGGTTCCGTTTGAACCCTTACATTCCGTTGATATTAAGATATTATCTTGGAAAGTTTTGTTTTTAGTTGCAATTTCTTCTGCTAGAAGAGTTTCAGAATTATCTGCTCTGCAGTGTTCCCCTCCTTATCTGGTGTTCCATGCAGATAAGGTGGTTTTACGTACTAAACCTGGTTTTCTTCCGAAAGTTGTTTCTAACAAAAACATTAACCAGGAGATTATCGTACCTTCTCTGTGTCCGAAACCAGTTTCAAAGAAGGAACGTTTGTTGCACAATTTGGATGTTGTTCGCGCTCTAAAATTCTATTTAGAGGCTACAAAGGATTTTAGACAAACATCTTCCTTGTTTGTTGTTTATTCAGGTAAAAGGAGAGGTCAAAAAGCAACATCTACCTCTCTCTCTTTTTGGATTAAAAGCATCATCAGATTGGCTTACGAGACTGCCGGACGGCAGCCTCCCGAAAGAATCACAGCTCATTCCACTAGGGCTGTGGCTTCCACATGGGCCTTCAAGAACGAGGCTTCTGTTGATCAGATATGTAGGGCAGCGACTTGGTCTTCACTGCACACTTTTACCAAATTTTACAAGTTTGATACTTTTGCTTCTTCTGAGGCTATTTTTGGGAGAAAGGTTTTGCAAGCCGTGGTGCCTTCCATTTAGGTGACCTGATTTGCTCCCTCCCTTCATCCGTGTCCTAAAGCTTTGGTATTGGTTCCCACAAGTAAGGATGACGCCGTGGACCGGACACACCTATGTTGGAGAAAACAGAATTTATGTTTACCTGATAAATTTCTTTCTCCAACGGTGTGTCCGGTCCACGGCCCGCCCTGGTTTTTTTAATCAGGTCTGATAATTTATTTTCTTTAACTACAGTCACCACGGTACCATATGGTTTCTCCTATGCTAATATTCCTCCTTAACGTCGGTCGAATGACTGGGGTAGGCGGAGCCTAGGAGGGATCATGTGACCAGCTTTGCTGGGCTCTTTGCCATTTCCTGTTGGGGAAGAGAATATCCCACAAGTAAGGATGACGCCGTGGACCGGACACACCGTTGGAGAAAGAAATTTATCAGGTAAACATAAATTCTGTTTTCAAAAATTGTTGGAAGAACCTTGCAGTAGTGATGACCTCTTAGATAATTTCACCAGACCAGAGAGCTTTAGAGGGAACAATGGAAATTAACATTTTAGTAACTCTCTGTCACACCCCTGCACTGTGAGCATGATTACATCTTCTTGTTTACATATGCCTAGATTACAAGTTTTGTCAGTAAAGACCAGCGGTGCTAACGAGCCTTTTTTTTCCAGCGCACCCTTAAGACAACGCTGGTATTACGAGTTGTCTGAATGGCTGCGTTAGCCTCAGAAAAGGGAGCGTTGAGCCAAGTTTAGCTTCCCTTCAACTCTCAATACCAGCGTTGCCTACGGTAGCGGTAAGCTGCAAAAACGTGCTTGTGCACGATTTCCCCATAGGAAACAATGGGGCTGAGCAGGCTGAAAAAACCTGCAAAAAAGCAGCGTTCAGCTCCTAACGCAGCCCCATTGATTCCTATGGGAAAACACTTTCTAAGTCTACACCTAACACCCTAACATGAACCCAGAGTCTAAACACCCCTAACCTTACACTTATTAACCCTTAATCTGCTGGCCCTGCTATCTGCCGGCCATCTTGAATCCATCAGACGCGGAGCCATCCTCTTCTTACGATATCCTAAGGCCGAATGAAGGTTCCTTTAGGATTCTATCAGCCAATCGGAATTAAGGTAGGAAAAATCCGATTGGCTGATGCTATTAGCCAATCGGATTGAAGAATGGATCAGCCAATAGAATGCGAGGTCAATTCTATTGGCTGATCCAATCAGCCAATCGGATTGAACTTCAATCCGATTGGCTGATTAAATCAACCAATCAGATTTTTCCTACCTTAATTCTGATTGAATCCTATCAGCCAATCGGAATTCGAGGGACGCCATCTTGGATGACGTCATTTAAAGGAACCTTCATTCGGCCTTAGGATATCGTAAGAAGAGGATGGCTCTGCGTCGGATGGATTCAAGGTGGCTCCGCTCTGCTCCGGTTGATTGAAGATAGAAGATGCCGCTTGGATGAAGACATCTGCCGCTTGGAGGACATCTTCTGCCCCGATCGGATCAAGACTTCTGCCGCTCCAGATGTCCTCTTCTGTCCCATCGGTGGCCGGCTTGCTGAAGACGACTCAAGGTAGGGTGATCTTCAGGGGGGTAGTGTAAGGTTTTCTTAAGGGGGGATCGGGCAGGTTTTAGAGTAGGGGTGTGTGGGTGGTGGGTTGTAATGTTGGGGGGGATTGTATTTTTTTTTACAGGTAAAAGAGCTGATTACCTTGGGGCAATGCCCTGCAAAAAGCCCTTTTAAGGGCTGGTAAAAGAGCTGATTACTTTTTAATTTAGTATAGGGTAGGGCATTTTATTATTTTGGGGGGCTTTTTTATTATATTAGGGGGTTTAGATTAGGTGTAATTAGATTAAAATTCTTGTAATATTTTTTTATTTTTTATAATTTAGTGGGGGTTTTTTTGTATTATAGTTTATTAATTTAATTATATTTTAGTTTAGATAATTGTAGGTAGTTTATTTAATTAATTTATTGATAGTGTAGTGGTAGGTGTATTTGTAACTTAGGTTAGGATATATTTTACAGGTAATTTTGTAATTATTTTAACTAGTTAGCTATTAAATAGTTATTAACTATTTAATAGCTATTGTACCTAGTTAAAATAAATACAAAGTTGCCTGTAAAATAAATATAAATCCTAAAATAGCTACAATGTAACTATTAGTTATATTGTAGCTATATTAGGGTTTATTTTATAGGTATTTAGTTTTAAATAGAATTAATTTATTTAATGATAGTAATTTTAGTTCGTTTTATTTAAATTATATTTAATTTAGGGGGTGTTAGGGTTAGGGTTAGACTTAGGTTTAGGGGTTAATAACTTTCTTATAGTAGCGACGACGTTGGGGGTGGGAGATTAGGGGTTAATAATTGTAGGTAGGTGGCGGCGATGTTAGGGAGGGCAGCTTAGGGGTTAATACATTTATTATAGTGGCGGCGATGTCCGGTCGGCAGATTAGGGGTTAATAAGTGTAGGTAGGTGGCGGTGACGTTGGGGGGGGGGCAGATTAGGGGGTAATAAATATAATATAGGTGTCGGCCATGTTAGGGGCAGCAGATTAGCGGTTCATAGCTATAATGTAGGTGGCGGCGGTGTCCGGTCGGAAGATTAGGGGTTAAAAAAAATTATTATAGGGTTTGCGATGTGGGGGGGGCCTCAGTTTAGGGGTTAATAGGTAGTTTATGGGTGTTAGTGTACTTTATAGCACTGTAGTTAAGAGCTTTATTTTCTGGCGTTAGCCCATAAAACTCTTAACTACTGACTTTTTTTGCGGTTGGAGTCTTGTTGGTAGATGCTCTACCGCTCACTTCTTCCAAGACTCATAATACCAGCGTTAGGCAAATCCCATAGAAAATATAGGATATGCAATTGACATAAGGGGAATTGCAGTAGCCTCGAGTCGTGGAAAAAAAGTGAGCGGTAGACCCTTTCCTGCCTGACTCGTAATACCAGCGTTAGATAAAAAGCAGCGTTAGGACCCCTTAACGCTGCTTTTTAAGGCTAACGCAGAACTCGTAATCTAGGCAATAGTTTATCTATGACCTGTACATAAGTACTAAAATTGTATGTATAGACGGGGATACAACAGGCAAAATCAGCTATTCCAAATGACAAAATAAAGGTAAATTTGCTATTTGTAAAATAGTTCATTGGGAACACATTAATGGTGAGAAAAATATACAGCACACTGTCCCTTTAGTGACCTGTTGTAAGCCTGTTAGCCTGACTGTATCCATATCAGCTGGATAGAAGGAATCATACAACTATACAAATAACTTTACCCTAGTGTGTACCTATATCCATATATATCAATGTTAGCATCATCAGCAAGAATATTAGAGACATTTACTATCATGCCAAGCTCAAAATGGTATTCAATTTTTAGATATGATTAGTTGTAAAATGATTGTGAACTTTTGTTGATTATTAAATAACTGGATATTTTATCACCAAAAAATGTTTTTCTAGTTGTATTTACAATGGCAAAATGATTTAATTTGCTTACTATAACTGTTTAGCTTTTAAAACAGTCCAATTAATTTCATGGGAATATCTAGCCACATTTACAGACTTATACTAATTCCTCGCTGTTGCAAAGTGGATTAGGTGTTGCAGATATCCCTTGGTAATTCCGCTTAGCCTGTATCTTACATCTCCATGTGGATTTATTTAATGGAAATGGATGATGTTTGCAATGCATAGACATTTCGCTGATTTGACGCACATCTTAATTGATTCTGTCACGCAACACGGCACCTCTATACATAAGAAAAAAACAAATTTATACTGAGAGGTGCTAGATTTGTGTTACATTCTAGTCTAATCCCTCATATGGGAACATATTACTTTAACGATTAATGCAATTACTAGTTTGAAAAAAGCAGTGAGGGGGGAAATGATTAATGGGAAAAAATATTTTCCACTTTTGGCTCATTTATAAAAAAAATATGAATAATAAAAATAAACTACAATTATCATAAATTCTTAATTATTAAAAAAAAGGGATATTTAAGTCAAAATGAAACTTTCATGATTCAGAATTTTAAATAACTTTCCATTTTACTTTTATCATCAAATTTGTTTTGTTCTTTTGGTATTCGTTGTTCAAAGTTAAACCTCAGTAGAATAATATTCTAATATCTAAGCCCTTGAAGGCCACCTCTTATCTCAGTGAATTTTGGTAGTTTTTCACAGCTAGACAGTGCTAGTTCATGAGTTCCATATAGACAGAGAAGGCCATCTTTGTTAAGGTCGACGCAAGTATTACACATTCGTGGGGGAAGCTGGATGTCAGATGTTTGCGGTGGCCTTAACAAAGATGGCCACCGCACACGTGCGGTGCTGTTATTCACTGCCGATGGCCATCTTAGTTCACCAGCACATCAGTGAATGGTGAGACGGGAGAGCGGAGGGCACTTTAGATTTTGGTGCCTACAGGCACCTGGGCTGTAATTCTGGCCCTGAATATAGATAACCTTGTGCTCACTCTTGTAGAGTTGTCAGCACTGACTGGCTAAAATGCAAGTCTGTCAAAAGAACTGAAATAAAGGGACAGTCTGTAGAGGCTTAGATGCATGGTAATCACAGAGGTAAAAAGTATATTAATATAACCGTGTTGGTTATGCAAAACTGGGTAATATGTATTAAATGGATTATCTATCTTTTTAAACAATAAAACTTTTGGTGTAGACTGTCACTTTAAGATACAATGTGTAAATTATTATTTGTATGAATTGATTGCACCAAATCAAATTGTAAAATAAAGTGTAAATACTGTATAATTTGTCAATTGCCTTTGTGAAATTTGTCGATTCATAGTCTCCCTTATTTTCTTCAAAAGTTGGCAACCTTAGATAACTTACCCATGTACTAAATCACTTAATAGTGAGACAGCATATCTGTAAAAACAGAACTAGAAAATATCCCATAAACATCTCTATTTGAAAAAGGAAAAAAATTTACCTCAAAATTTCCTAAGATCACCAGAGAAAGTGCTCTGAACAGTTATTCTTTATCTACTATCATCTGCATGGTGAAAAAAAACAACAGCCAATCAGCATTGCCAGCACTGAGGTCACAAAAATCTAAATATTCTTAAGGTTTTAGGTGCCTGCCGGTATGTTGGGATTGAGGAAATGCCATAGGAAGTTATGGAAGGGGAGGAGGATTAGCAAAGGACAAATAAGTGTATAAGCCATATAAATACTTTTACCAAGTTTTGATTTTTTGATTTGACATTGATTTTTTTTTCTTTCTAGTCTTTTTGGTTATCAATAAAATGAAGTATCAGTTAAAGGTAATAATTATAATTAATATTTTAATTGTGTGATCTCATTAGTTGATAGTATAGTAAATCTTTATAAAAATATTTATAACGTTATTTCTACTTACTATACACTTTATAATGAATACAACATCCTACAGGGAATTCACACTCAATACTGTGTTAGCAGCCAGAAAGGATAATTTCTATTCCAAAATAGTCCATGTAGTTCACAGAAATATTGCTTTTGGATTGATCTTTAATATCCAGCTGCATCATGACTATGTAGTGTCCAGGTGCAGGGCTGACTCATTACAGAGTATGAGCTCATTTAACAAGTGACAGTGAGTGGAATGGCAAGATGCCAAAAAGCACAATGGTGGGCTGGAGGGAACATATGTTTAAGTGACACATATTTATATTATATTCAATAGACACAATTATTTTGTTCAATAAAACAGATTGCAAAAGACATGCCATTTAGTTTTTTTGTATATTAATAGTTAAAGGGACATTTTACTCGAAAAATAGTCTGTCACACATAAAATACTTGTGTTCAAAGCAAAGATTATCCTGACAATGATATGCATTTTTAAAAATGATGTTAGTTATTCAAATATTGAAAAAATAAGTGTAAAGTTCAGGTGTCCATAAAGCATGTTGTAGCCATGTTTTCTTTCTCTACTGAGGCCAATTAGGGATAACTAGAAATGGGTTACTAAAAGGGTAACTAGGGTGTGACTGCGTGGAATATAGCTGTATTAAAAGGACAGTATACTGTAAAATTGGTGTCCCCTTAATGTTTTAAAATATATGGGACATTGCCCCTTTAGGTATATCTTTGTATACAAAATAGCTGTTTCTGCTAATTGAAACCACAGCCCAATGAAATGGGCCGAGCTTGCAGGGAAAGCAGACTTAATTAGCATATCTGTCAGAAATTGTCAGTATAGGTAGGGGATACAATGGTCAAAATCAGCAATTTGCAATGATACAATAAAGTTAAAGGGACATGAAACCCAAATGTTTTCTTTCATGATTTAGAAAGAGCATGTCATTTTAAACAACTTTTTAATTTACTTCTATTATCTAATTTGCTTCATTCTCTTGATATCCTTTGCTGAAAAGCATATCTAGATAGGCTCAGTAGCTGCTGATTGGAATCTGCACATAGATGCCTTGTGTGATTGGCTCACCCATAAGCATTGCTATTTCTTCAACAAAGGATATTTAAAGAATTAAGCAAATTTGATAATAGAAGTAAATTTGAATGTTGTTTAAAATTGTATTCGCTATCTAAATCATAAAAGAAAGATTTGGGGTTTAGTGTCCCTTTAAGTGAGTTGTTTGTTTAATACATTATAGCAGATAAAATAGATCATTAGGAACACATTAAAGGAGAGAAAAACATCACAACACTGACCCTTTAAGGCAGGAGTCTGCACTAACAGAAATTGGTAAGCACACAATTTTCAGAATTACAGAAAAAGGAGACAAAATAAATAATGAAATGCAAATTTTTTTACTACATATTTTATATTACAAAGCCAAAGGCATCTATTTATCAAGCCATCAAACGCAAATACGCTGGAATTCCGCAGCGTATTTGTGGCAAGCCTGATTCCCTTTAGTTATCAAACCCTACAAACCGGCAAAAGTAGAATTTTGTGACGTAACATATGATCAACCGGACTCAGTCCGACACAGATCGATGCTTATGTCAATACAGATGTTCCGAATGCAAATTCAGCACAATCTGACTACTTTTGCTAGTTATCAAATTTCTACCAGGTACGCTCGCCACTATTCCGGCCCAGCGCCCTGGAGGCGGCGGATACCATAGGAATCAATGGGAGTCTGAAAGCAGCGAAAGCTCATATTTGCTGCTGCCCGATATCCCATTGATTCCTATGGGAACGTTTAGACCTAACACCCTAACATGTACCCCTACACCGCCGCCACCTACATTATACTTATTAACCCCTAATCTGCCCCTCCTACACCGCCGCTCATGGACCCCGCCGCAACTACATAAAGTGTTTAACCCCTATAACGCCGCTCCCGGAGCCCACCGCCACTTACATTATACTTATTAATCCCTAATCTTCCCCCCTACACCGCCACTCATGGACCCCGCCGCAACTAAATAAAGTGTTTAACCCCTAAACCGCCACTCCCGGAGCCCACCACAACCTACATTATACTTATTAACCCCTAATCTGCCGCCCCCAATGTCGCCGCCACTATATTAAATTTATTAACCCTTAAACCTAAGTCTAACCCTAACCCTAATACCCCCTAACTTAAATATAATTTAAATAAATCTAAATAAATATTCCTAGCATTAAATAAATTATTCCTATTTAAAACTAAATACTTACCTGTAAAATAAACCCTAAGATAGCTACAATATAACTAATAGTTACATTGTAGCCATCAATCACCTAGATTACGAGTCTTGCGTTAGCCTTAAAAAGCAGCGTTGAGGGGTCCCAACACTGCTTTTTAACGCCCGCTGGTATTACGAGTCAGGCAGGAAAGGGTCTACCGCTCACTTTTTTTCCACGATTTTAGCTTACCGCAAATCCCCTTACGTCAATTGCGTATCCTATCTTTTTAATAGGATTTGCCTAACGCCGGTATTACGATCGCCTGAAAAAGTGAGCGGTAGACCCTCTCCTGTCCAGACTCCTACCGCATTTAAAAGTCAGTAGTTAGGAGTTTTATGGGCTAACGTCGTAACATAAAACTCTTAACTAAAGTGCTAAAAGTACAATAACACCCATAAACTACCTATTAACCCCTAAATCGAGGCCCCCCCCACATCGGAAACACTTAACTAAAATGTTTAAACCCTAATCTGCCGACCGGACATCGCCGCCACTTTAATTAATATATTAACCCCTAAAGCGCCGCACTCCCGCCTCGCAAACACTAGTTAAATTTTATTAACCCCTAATCTGCCGTCCCTAACATCGCTGACACCTACCTACATTTATTAACCCCTAATCTTCCGACCCCAATGTCGCCGCTACTATATTAAATTTATTAACCCCTAAACCTAAGTCTAACCCTAAGTCTAACCCCCCCTAACTTAAATATAATTTAAATTAAACGAAATAAATTTAACATAATTAAATAAATTAATCCTATTTAAAACTAAATACTTACCGATAAAATAAACCCTAAGCTAGCTACAATATAACTAATAGTTACATTGTAGCTATCTCAGGGTTTCTTTTTATTTTACAGGCAAGTTTGTATTTATTGCAACTAGGTACAATAGTTATTAAATAGTTATTAACTATTTAATAACTACCTAGCTAAAATAAGTACAAAATTACCTGTAAAATAAACCCTACCCTAAATTACAATTACACCTAACACTACACTATAATTAAACTAATTACCTAAACTACCTACAATTAATTACAATTAAATTAAATAAACTAAATTATGGAAAAAAAACACTAAATTACACACACAAAAAAAGAATTACAAGAATTTTAAACTAATTACACCTAATCTAATCCCCCTAATAAAATAAAAAAGCCCCCCAAAATAATAAAATTCCCTACCCTATACTAAATTACAAATAGCCCTTAAAAGGGCCTTTTGCGAGGCATTGCCCCAAAGTAATCAGCTCTTTCACCTGTAAAAAAAAATACAATACCCCCCAACATTAAAACCCACCACCCACACACCCAACCCTACTCTAAAACCCACCCAATCCCCCCTTAAAAAAACCTAACACTACCCCCTTGAAGATCACCCTACCTTGAGCCGTCTTCACCCAGCCGGGCACAAGTGGTCCTCCAGAGATTCTGAAGTCTTCATCCTATCCGGCCAGAAGAGGACATCCAGACCGGCAGAAGGCTTCATCCAGGCGGCATCTTCTATCTTCATCCTTCCGGAGCAGAGCGGGTCCATCTTCAAGACATCCGACGCGGAGCATCCTCTTCATCTGACGGCCGACGACTGAATGACTGCTCCTTTAAATGACGTCATCCAAGATGGCGTCCCTTGAATTCCGATTGGCTGATAGAATCCTATCAGCCAATCGGAATTAAGGTAGGACAAATCCTATTGGCTGATGCAATCAGCCAATAGGATTGAAGTTCAATCCGATTGGCTGATCCAATCAGCCAATAGGATTGAGCTTGAATTCTATTGGCTGTTCCAATCAGCCAATAGAATGCAACCTCAATCCTATTGGAACAGCCAATAGAATGCAAGCTCAATCCTATTGGCTGATAGGATTTTTCCTACCTTAATTCCGATTGGCTGATAGAATTCTATCAGCCAATCAGAATTGAAGGGACGTCATCTTGGATGACGTCACTTAAAGGAACCATCATTGTTCAAGAAGACGTCGTCAGAAGAGGATGATCCGCGATGGATGTCTTGAAGATGGAGCCACTCCACGCTGGATGGATGAAGATAGAAGATGCCGTCTGGATGAAGACTTCTGCCCGTCTGGAGGACCACTTCTGCCGGCTTCGTTGAGGACTTCGGCCCGGTTGGGTGAAGACTTCTCAAGGTAGGGTGATCTTCAAGGGGTTAGTGTTAGGTTTTTTTAAGGGGGGATTGGGTGGGTTTTACAGTAGGGTTGGTTGTATGGGTGGTGGGTTTTAATGTTGGGGGGGTTGTAATTTTTTTTACAGGTAAAAGAGCTTATTACTTTGGGGCAATGCCCCGCAAAAGGCCCTTTTAAGGGCTATTTGTAATTTAGTGTAGGGTAGGGCTTTTTTTTATTTTGGGGGGGCTTTTTGATTTTGTTAGGGGGATTAGATTAGGTGTAATTAGTTTAAAAAACTTGTAATTTGTTTTTGTTTTCTGTAATTTAGTATTTTTTTTTTTTTTGTACTTTAGATAATTTTATTTCATTTTATTTAATTGCATTTAGTTTAATGAATTTATTGAATTATAGTGTAGTGTTAGGTGTAATTGTAACTTAGGTTAGGTTTTATTTTACAGGTATATTTGTATTTATTTTAACTAGGAAGTTATTAAATAGTTAATAACTATTTAATAACTATTGTACCTAGTTAAAATAAATACAAAGAACCCTAAGCTAGCTACAATGTAACTATTAGTTATATTCTAGCTATCTTAGGGTTTATTTTATAGGTAAGTATTTAGTTTTAAATAGGAATAATTTATTTAATGATAGTAATATTTTTTTAGATTTATTTAAATTATATTTAAGTTAGGGGGTGTTAGGGTTAGGGTTAGACTTAGGTTTAGGGGTTAATAAATTTAATATAGTGGCGGCGACGTTGGGGGCGACAGATTAGGGGTTAATAAATGTAGGTAGGTGGCGGCGGTGTGGGGGGGAAGATTAGGGGTTAATAAGTATAATGTAGGTGGCGGCGAAGTAGGGGGCAGATTAGGGGTTAATAAGTGTAATGTAGGTGGCGGCGGTGTAGGGGGGCAGATTAGGGGTTAATAAATATAATGTAGGTGGCGGCGGTGTAGGGGGCGGAAGATTAGGGGTTAATAAGTATAATGTAGGTGGCGGCGAAGTAGGGGGGCAGATTAGGGGTTAATAAGTGTAATGTAGGTGGCGGCGGTGTAGGGGGGCAGATTAGGGGTTTCTTTTCAATTTACTTCTGTTATCAATTTTTCTTTGTTTTCTCGTTAACCTTTTTTCGAAAAGCAGGAAGGTAAGGAGTGTGCATATCTACAGGACTATATGGCAGCAGTTTTAAAACAATGTTATTCATTAGCAACACTGGAGTGCAGCACTATTTCCTGTCATGTAGTGCTTCCGACATGTGTACAGTACCTATCTAGATATCTCTTCAACAAAGAATAACATGAGAACAAAGCTAATTTGATGATAGAATAAATTGGAAACTTTTTTTTTTAAATTGTATTCTCTATCTGAATCATGAAAGAAACATTTTGGGTTTCATGCCCCTTTAAGTAAAACATATTTTTTTTTTTAGTAAAATTAATACATCAGTATTGGTTTTATACCTACTAATGATTAATTGCTGACAGCTTCCGCTACATAACAGGTGGATAGAGACACCCCTCTGCAAGTGGAGGACTTTATATCATTGTATATTCTCTTTAAGATGAAACAATAGAAAAAAGTTGACTCCATTTAATTTAATACAGAAAAGAAGCTTTTTCTGCATATTTTACCATCCTGTTTTTATACACTATTGTCAGTGGTTTTACATCATTGCGGAGCTCAGCATGCATGCTGGTAAAGCGGTGTGTTTGCAGATGTGCATACCATTACCCACAATACATCTACATGATTCACTGATAGGAATTGCAGTCAGCATGACCATGAGAGGCAGGCTACTGGATAAACTGTGAGATCTGCAATAATAATTGTTGTAGTTAAAGGGACAGTCAACACTAAAATAGTTTTTGTTTAAAAAGATAGACAATGCCATTACTACCCATTCCCCAGCTTTGCACAACCAGCATTGTTATATTAATATACTTTATTACATTTAAACCAAGGGCTGGATTGGGCCGCCGGGATACCGGGAAAAATCCCACTGGGCTGGCAGGTGGTGGGACGGCAGCGCAGCTGCACAGCAGAAATATTAATTTATCATTTTACAATATTTTGTTTGCCAAATTTAGTCTGTATGTGTAATTACTATGCCAACATAAACGTGCACCTTCCTAGCAAAAACCCCAAAGGATCTAAATCCCTTAGAGCACCCCCCTCATACAGACAATGTCAGCTCTCCAGCTGAGAGCAAAGCTCCCTTCCTATTGGTCAAGCTCGCCATTTAATACTGCCCCACGATGATCTTCTTCACCAACCACGTCCGTCCACAGAATGAGTTTCCTGACACCTTTTAACGAGCCCATGTAAGGAAGAGGTCTACAAGAAGCTGCGGATATGGGACACTACACTGTTTTCTTTGACATCCTGACTCGCTACCTAAACTCATTCTAACCAATTAATAGAAAATTGAGCATTAAAATCAGTGCTCACGTTAAGGAACTATCAATAAATTAATTAAATACAATACCTACAAATAAATACATTTAAATAAACTAACTAAAGTACAAAAAATAAAAAAGAACTAAGTTACAAAAAATAAAAAAATATTTACAAACATTAGAAAAATATTACAACAATTTTAAACTAATTACACCTACTCTAAGCCCCCTAATAAAATAACAAAGACCCCCAAAATAAAAAAATGCCCTACCCTATTCTAAATTAAAAAAGTTCAAAGCTCTTTTACCTTACCAGCCCTGAAAAGGGCCATTTGCGGGGCATGCCCCAAAGAATTCAGCTCTTTTGCCTGTAAAAAAAAAACATACAATAACCCCCCCCCAACATTACAACCCACCACCCACATACCCCTAATCTAACCCAAACCCCCTTAAATAAACCTAACACTAAGCCCCTGAAGATCTTCCTACCTTATCTTCACCATGCCAGGTTCACCAATCCGTCCTCCGAAGTCTTGATCCAAGCCTCCGAAGTCTTCATCCTATCCGGGAAGAAGAGGAGATCCGGACCGGCAACCATCTTGATCCAAGCGGCATCTTCTATCTTCATCCGATGACGAACGGCTCCATCTTGAAGACCTCCAGCGCGGATCCATCCTCCTCTTCCGACGTCCAACTGAAGAATGAAGGTTCCTTTAAGGGACGTCATCCAAGATGGCGTCCCTCGAATTCCGATTGGCTGATCGGAACAGCCAATAGAATGCGAGCTCAATCTGATTGGCTGATCCAATCAGCCAATCGGATTGAACTTGAATCTGATTGGCTGATTCCATCAGCCAACTTAGTTCTTTTTTATTTTTTGTACTTTAGTTAGTTTATTTAAATGTATTTATTTGTAGGTATTGTATTTAATTAATTTATTGATAGTGTAGTGTTAGGTTTAATTGTAGGTATTTTATTTAATTTATTTATTGATAGTGTAGTGTTAGGTTTAATTGTAACTTAGGTTAGGATTTATTTTACAGGTAATTTTGTAATTATCTTAACTAGGTAACTATTAAATAGTTATTAACTATTTAATAGCTATTGTACCTGGTTAAAATAATTACAAAGTTGCCTGTAAAATAAATATTAATCCTAAAATAGCTACAATATAATTATAATTTATATTGTAGGTATATTAGGATTTATTTTACAGGTAAGTATTTAGCTTTAAATAGGAATAATTTATTTAATAATAGTTAATTTATTTAGTTAGATTTAAATTATATTTAAGTTAGGGGGGTGTTAGTGTTAGGGTTAGACTTAGCTTTAGGGGTTAATACATTTATTATAGTAGCGGTGAGTTCCGGTCGGCAGATTAGGGGTTAATAAGTGAAGTTAGGTGTCGGCAATGTTAGGGAGGACAGATTAGGGGTTAATAATATTTCTTATAGGGTTATTGAGGCGGGAGTGAGGCGGATTAGGGGTTAATACATTTATTATAGTAGCGGTGTGGTCCGGTCAGCAGATTAGGGGTTAATAATTGTAGGTAGGTGGAGGCGACGTTGGGGGCGGCAGATTAGGGGTTAATAAATATAATATAGGGGTCGGCTGTGTTAGGGGCAGCAGATTAGGGGTACATAGGTATAATGTAGGTTGCGGCGGTGTAAGGATTGGCAGATTAGGGGTTAAAAAAATATGCAGGTGTCAGCGATAGCGGGGGCGGCAGATTAGGGGTTAATAAATATTATGTAGGTGTCGGCGGTATTAGGGGCAGCAGATTAGGGGTACTTAGGGATAACGTAGGTGGCGGCGGTGTACGGAGCGGCAGATTAGGGGTTAAAATAATTTAATAGAGTGGCGGCGATGTGGGTGGACCTCGGTTTAGGGGTACATAGGTAGTTTATGGGTGTTAGTGTACTTTAGAGCACAGTAGTTAAGAGCTTTATGAACCGGCGTTAGCCCAGAAAGCTCTTAACTACTGACTTTTTTCTGCGGCTGGAGTCTTGTCGTTAGATTTCTAACGCTCACTTTAGCCACGACTCTAAATACCGGCGTTAGAAAGATCCCATTGAAAAGATAGGATACGCAATTGGCGTAGGTGGATCTGCGGTATGGAAAAGTCGTGGCTGCAAAGTGAGCGTTAGACCCTTTCCTGACTGACTCTAAATACCAGCGGGCGGTAAAAACCAGCGTTAGGAGCCTCTAACGCTGGTTTTGACGGCTACCGCCCAACTCTAAATCTAGGCCTTAGTTTATTAAAAAATTATAAAATCAAGCAACACATTTCTCAACCAAACAGTGGTTGTTTCACCAGGCTTCAAAAAAATACAGTGAAATAACACTTCCCATATAAACCATACAAACTATCAGAAGCAATGAGCGACACCTGGTGTGGGTGTTGGCCAATTATGGGAGTCATAGTGACCAAACTAAACAAAGCAATCCATGTATAACAAATTATTATATAATGCATAAAATATAATAAAACAAATCATCTAGTAATATACAAAATTGATATAACGTATTGTCATTATAATAGACCTTTGAAACAAAGTAGCAATCAGATTAAGTACAAAAAGGCATCCATCCCATCTACTACTGAGAAAGCATTCACATTAAAAAGCGCCATATCTGTAAAGTGTTTCACATTGCTACGTTAAAATATATGGTCCTGCCCCCTTTAGTTCTGTAACACTGAGAAAACATATACATTTATATATGAATATATTCACTGGCACTTCTGTAATGAAGCAAAAGTGCATAATGGTAACCTCTCATGAAATATTACACTGCTAGCATAGATCGAACCAATTTTTGACATTTAGAAATAAATAGTACTATGTAAGTAACTATAAACTCTGTATCCAGTTATAGTGACAATACAAGCTCACTGTGCCACCTCAATCTGAATTCAAATTAATGGGCTCACTATAGTGCATTGTGTTATATTATATTTTAACATGTAGCAATGTGAAACACTTTACAGATATGGCGCTTTTTAATGTGAATACTTTCTCAGTAGTAGATGGGATTGATGCCTTTTTGCACTTAATCTGATTGCTACTTTGTTTCAAAGGTCTATTATAATGACAATACGTTATATCAATTTTGTATATTACTAGATGTTTTGTTTTATTAAATTTTATGCATTATATAATAATTTGCTATACATGGATTGTTTTGTTAAATTTGGTCACTATGACTCCCATAATTGGCCAACACCCACACCAGGTGTAGCTCATTGCTTCTGATAGTTTGTATGGTATATATGGCAAGTGTTATTTCACTGTTTTTTTTAAGCCTGGTGAAACAACCACTGTTTGGTTGAGAAATGTGTTGCTTGATTTTATCATTTTATAATAAAGTAAGTTTGTAGACTTACCACTTGCCCCCTTACTTTTATTTTTTATATTTCATATTTATGATTTTTTTTTATATTTTATTTGATACCGCACATTTTTTGAACTCCATTGACGAGCTGGTAAAGCTGTTAAAGTATTCTGTTGCACCGGAGGCCAGTCTGCTGGGTGACTGTTTGATCCCAGCTTGCTACGTCCACACCAAGAGGGGTGCTCTGCTACATGTGAGTGCAACCTTTAATACACTTAATCATGTTGTACCCTACAATACTAGGCCATATTGGTGTGTGTGTCTTTTTACATCATTTACAGATTGCTGTATTAACAATGGAGGTCAGTCTGCTGGGTGACTGTTTGATCCCAGTCTGCTTCACTGGTACTACAAGGGGTGCTTTACTCAATGTGTGTGCAATATATCTTATATCCATATATATTATTACCCAGCCAAACAATACTAGGCCATGTGGCGCTTCTGTTTCCTTATGTTATCTACCATTATAAATATGCTTAGCCTCTGACGAGGTGGCTAGTATGGTTGATAAGTTTAGCTCACTGAGGCCCTGATATTCAAAGATTCTCCAGCTTGGAAAGAAATTGTAAATCAGACTTCAAAGAGGCTGAATTCACTGAATTTTCACAAGAAAAAGGGAGGAATTTCCCAACACAGCAAAATCTCTTTCATTTATGTATGTAAAGCAGAGACAAGCCCAGTGCAATACAGCACTGCATGCGTGTTGTTAAACTTACACTTTGTGCTTTGTATTTTATAGTTAAATTTTGATCTAGCAGGGATTTTACACCTTCTGATTATGCTTTAAACGTTTCTGTGTTACTTTAATAACTTAGGATCATACTTTGTATATTTCTTTGTAGCTTTTAAAAATTACATTGTACCCTGTATTTGCTGATGTAAACAGACAGTTTCAGAAAGTGGGAGGGACAAGGCAGTTCCCTGGGCTGAACAGGGGAGTTCCCAGGGTATAGCTGAAGCTCTTTCACAAGTCTAAGCATTTTAAACAATCTGGTCTCACTGATTTGTCTTGCCTGCTGTATGCAGGTGAAGTTTGCTCAAAATTCACCATACACTTTTTTTTTTTTTTTTATTTTTTTATTGAGGACAATAAAAACAAGACATGGATGTACATCATACATAAAATAAATAATGTAAGGATATTCACATCATATCTGAGAAAGGTTGTGTAAACTTGGGTAAAAGTCCTCATTTTGTATCCCCCTTTAACCGTATATTAGGTCACTCTTGGACCCAGTTTGATAGTCTTGTTACAGTCCAGGGATTATTATAGAGTGATGAAGAAGATTTAATGAAATATAAACATACCACAACACTAAAAGAAAAAACTGCGTCCAACTATAAAAAAACATTGTGAACATAAAGCTGGTCAAATAGATTGTTAGACACTATTGCCAGAACTGGTGCACTGAAAACATTAGACATTTCACACAATGTTGTTATATCAGTAAGTAGACTCTCATTACAGGTAGATCCATGCACATGTTGCTTTAAGAAAAACAGGATATTAGGATTCACAAATATTTACACCACCCCGCGGGCTCTACCTTAGATTGCACGTATATGTTCCTTATTCATCACAGTTTTAGGGATAAAGTTGCAGCGTTAGAACCTCTGCTCCCCTGTGTCTCCCTTTACAATTAAAGTATAATGTTTCATGTGGCACATATATCTAAGTTGCTTTTGTCCACCCGGCAGCCCCGGCCGTGGACTGCCAGGTCAGGACAGCAGCCATATGTTGATTCCAGATCATAGGTTGGTGGCTCAGTAACCCTGACATCTCATACCCTGCAAATTTTATAGTATGGCAATGAAAACTAAAGAATCCCCCCCCCCCAAGCCTCCGCAGAGAACATCGGTTTATATAGGGCACTGTGTCAGTAAATGATCAAAGAATAGAATATAATAAACCACGATTAGCTATATGCCTTTTTGTGATAACATCCTGGTATGGAGTAAGAGCTGTCGTCCCCTTGCACATGTTCGATATTTGTCACAGAGGGCAGAGATATATGACTTCTAAAAGCCTATGTTAAAACACATTCAATACTATGAAACTAATGGGCCTGGAGGTTATTTAGATATAACATACGTGATAATGGGTTTGGCGCCATTCTATAATCAGAGCCCGCGCAGTAGGCAATCAAAGAATACACATACAAAGTAAAACTATAATAATAACAGGGGAACGTTATATATGTCCATCATATGAATTAACAGAGTTTCTCTCGCTCATCGATCTCAATACTTTTTAAGTGGCAAGCCGGCGGTGATGCGCCGCAGATGTGCCCGGGTGACCAGCACAGCAGCAAAGCACTCGTGCGGTTCTCCTCATACGTGGGTATACAATCCCGTGGCTTACAGTCTCCAAAAAGATATCTGGGCAGGGTTGTTTAAGCCTCCTTATTAGCTCATGATGTGTCGTGAACGGCTGAGGGTGTAGTGATTCCAGACGAGTCCGGAGCCGCGATGTACCTTGTCGTGTGATGAGGATCTCAGCCCACAGTGTGAAGTCCGGGTCATCATCCGCGGTCTCAGCGGTAGCCGTGCTGTGTGGTGTGCGGAGGTCTTCTGCTGCCCGAGGGTCCCCCTCCAGCCCCCGCGACAGCATAGTCGGCCCCACTGAACCAAGAGGGGTGCTGAGATGCCTTTCTTCCGGAGGTTCTTGGTGTTGGTAATGAGCCCTTATTTCAAAGTTGTCACCTGTCATGAGCGATGTAGTAGATGTTGCTCGATCTATAAACCACTGTTTAGCTCTCCTGTTCGCCTCTGTGTCTGACCGATCTTTCTCCTCTCCCTGCAAGAACGGGTCCGGTCTGTGATCTGCTAGGTGTAGCGGTGCTGTTACCATCAGTTTAACAGGCGGCAATTTGTCTATCAGGAGCTGCAAGTCTTGTTCTGACGGTGCTTTATCCATCATGTTTTTCAACATTAGCTCAATTTTATTAAAATGGTAATCAGGCCCGCTAGAAAAGTTGTCGATCCGCATGGTGCTTGTCGAGATCACTGTCGTTGCCCACTGCTTAGTTATGTCGTGCTGAGTATGAATCCTGTAAGTTGCTTTAAAAGTCAATATAAATTTAAGTAGCCTTGTTTGCCAGCGAGAGTATTGTGTATAGCCAGTTCTAGCAAAATACCCCGGAGATCCGGGGGGGAGACGCTGCCTGCAAGTGTGCCGCCACTACAGGCCTCTATTGCCCAGTTCCGTCTCTGATCTCATTAATACAGCAACTTCTTCTTGATCTTGTTGCAGAGGATGTAGGCTAATACAAAAGCAATCGTATTGTCGATATTTGCTGTAATTTAGTACAATAATCGGCAGTTTATTGCATTTTCCTTCAGAGCCCAGGAAAAATGCGACCGATTTGAGTCGCTGCTTGGACACGCCCCCCACCATACACTTATTTTAACTAACAGAAAAGGAGCATATACTAAAATATAGAGAAAATCTAGTTAAATAGTAGTGGAAACATTTCAGTTTAATTTGTAATCAATGCAATTGAGCCTTTATATAAGCCACGGGGGTTCTCTAGTTACCTTCTCTCTCCCATGTGAAATTACTTCATTACTTTCTATGGAAGGCATCTGTCATCTCTCTGGGATTTCCAGGTTCCTTCCTCTTTTCTTAGAAAATTCAGTGAGTTATGCCCCTGTGAAGACAGCAATATATTTTCTCTCCAAACTAGAGAATGTTTGATTATCCGGGCCCTCTCTGGGAAACTGGAGCTGACAGTTTTTCAGTTCTAATTAAAAAAAAAGACATGCAAAGTGCAATCTAATTTGTAAAAAATACACATATATATGCAAAGTATGAGCCTCATTTGTTAAAGTTACACAGAAACTGTGAAGGCATAATCAGAATTTATAAAATCACAATCCTAAATACACTGCTGTATACAAAATAAAATACAAAATAGAAAGTGCAAAGTTTAAATGTAATAAAATGTTATCTAAATTGTATAGTGATATAAAATAGAAAGCACAAAGTGTAAATGCAGCAGAACTGTCATGTCATGCAGTGTTATATTGACCTGAGATCATCTCTCCTTCACATACAGAAATGCAGGTGACGCCCCTTCGAGAAGTAAAGCAAAATCTGCCTTTAGAACATTTCACTAGTGTTCTCGCAGTGCTGGAGGATCATTTTAGAATATCTAACCTGAACAGAAAGGTTTGGAATATCAGGGCCTGAATTATCTTGTTGACCAGTGCACCTTCCATACGCCTAGATTTAGAGTTCTGCGGCCAAAGGGGTGCGTTAGCTACGCTGGCTTTTTTCTGGCCGCACCTTTTAAATACCGCTGGTATTTAGAGTTCACAGAATGGCTGCGTTAGGCTCCAAAAAAGGAGCGTAGAGCATATTTACCGCAACTTCAACTCTCGATACCAGCGGTGCTTACGGACGCGGCCAGCTTCAAAAACGTGCTCGTGCACGATTCCCCCATAGGAAACAATGGGGCTGTTTTAGCTGAAAAAAAACCTAACACCTGCAAAAAAGCCGCGTTCAGCTCCTAACGCAGCCCCATTGTTTGCTATGGGGAAACACTTCCTACATCTGCACCTAACACTCTAACATGTACCCCGAGTCTAAACACCCCTAACCTTACACTTATTAACCCCTAATCTGCCGCCCCCGCTATCGCTGACCCGTGCATATTATTTTTAACCCCTAATCTGCCGCTCCGTACACCCCCGCCACCTCCATTATCCCTATGTACCCCTAATCTGCTGACATCGCCGACCCCTATATTATATTTATTAACCCCTAATCTGCCGCCCCCAACGTCGCCTCCACCTAACTACACTTATTAACCCCTAATCTGCCGACCGGACCTGAGCGCTACTATAATAAATGTAATAACCCCTAATCCACCTCACTCCCGCCTCAATAACCCTATAATAAATAGTATTAACCCCTAATCTGCCCTCCCTAACATTGCCGACACCTAACTTCAAGTATTAACCCCTAATCTGCCGACAGGAGCTCACCGCTACTCTAATAAATTTATTAACCCCTAAAGCTAAGTCTAACTTTAACCCTAACACCCCCCTAAATTAAATATAATTTAAATCTAACGAAATAAATTAACTCTTATTAAATAAATTATTCCTATTTAAAGCTAAATACTTACCTGTAAAATAAACCCTAATATAGCTACAATATAAATTATAATTATATTATAGCTATTTTAGGATTTATATTTATTTTACAGGTAACTTTGTATTTATTTTAACCAGGTACAATAGCTATTAAATAGTTAAGAACTATTTAATAGCTAAAATAGTTAAAATAATTACAAAATTACCTGTAAAATAAATCCTAACCTAAGTTACAATTAAACCTAACACTACACTATCAATAAATAAATTAAATAAACTACCTACAATTATCTACAATTAAACCTAACACTACACTATCAATAAATAAATTAAATACAATTCCTACAAATAAATACAATCAAATAAACTAACTAAAGTACAAAAAATAAAAAAAAACTAAGTTACAAAAAATAAAAAAATATTTACAAACATTAGAAAAAAATTACAACAATTTTAAACTAATCACACCTACTCTAAGCCCCCTAATAAAATAACAAAGGCCCCCAAAATAAAAAAATGCCCTACCCTATTCTAAATTACAAAAGTTCAAAGCTCTTTTACCTTACCAGCCCTTAAAAGGACCTTTTGTGGGGCATGCCCCAAAGAATTCAGCTCTTTTGCCTGTAAAAAAAAACATACAATACCCCCCCAACATTACAACCCACCACCCACATACCCCTAATCTAACACAAACCCCCCTTAAATAAACCTAACACTAAGCCCCTGAAGATCTTCCTACCTTGTCTTCACCATGCCAGGTTCACCGATCGATCCAGAAGAGCCTCCGATGTCTTGATCCAAGCCCAAGCGGGGGGCTGAAGAGTGACGTCCATCCTCCGGCTGAAGTCTTAATCCAAGCGGGCAGAAGAGGACATCCGGACCGGCAAACATCTTCATCCAAGCCGCATCTTCTATGTTCTTCAATCCGATGACGACTGGCTGATCTTCAAGACCTCCAGCGCGGATCCATCCATCTTCACCGACTACTTCCTGATGAATGACGGTTTCTTTAAGGGACGTCATCCAAGATGGCGTCCCTCGAATTCCGATTGGCTGATAGGATTCTATCAGCCAATCGGAATTAAGGTAGGAAAATTCTGATTGGCTGATGGAATCAGCCAATCAGAATTAAGTTCAATCCGATTGGCTGATTCAATCAGCCAATCAGATTGAGCTCGCATTCTATTGACTGTTCCGATCAGCCAATAGAATGCGAGCTCAATCAAGACATCGGAGGCTCTTCTGGATCGATCGGTGAACCTGGCATGGTGAAGACAAGGTAGGAAGATCTTCAGGGGCTTAGTGTTAGGTTTATTTAAGGGGGGTTTGGGTTAGATTAGGGGTATGTGGGTGGTGGGTTGTAATGTTGGGGGGGGTATTGTATGTTTTTTTTTACAGGCAAAAGAGCTGAATTCTTTGGGGCATGCCCCACAAAAGGTCCTTTTAAGGGCTGGTAAGGTAAAAGAGCTTTGAACTTTTGTAATTTAGAATAGGGTAGGGCATTTTTTTATTTTGGGGGTCTTTGTTATTTTATTAGGGGGCTTAGAGTAGGTGTAATTAGTTTAAAATTGTTGTAATTTTTTTCTAATGTTTGTAAATATTTTTTTATTTTTTTGTAACTTAGTTCTTTTTTATTTTTTGTACTTTAGTTAGTTTATTTAATTGTATTTATTTGTAGGAATTGTATTTAATTTATTTATTGATAGTGTAGTGTTAGGTTTAATTGTAGATAATTGTAGGTAGTTTATTTAATTTATTTATTGATAGTGTAGTGTTAGGTTTAATTGCAACTTAGGTAAGGATTTATTTTACAGGTAATTTTGTAATTATTTTAACTATTTTAGCTATTAAATAGTTCTTAACTATTTAATAGCTATTGTACCTGGTTAAAATAAATACAAAGTTACCTGTAAAATAAATATAAATCCTAAAATAGCTATAATATAATTATAATTTATATTGTAGCTATATTAGGGTTTATTTTACAGGTAAGTATTTAGCTTTAAATAGGAATAATTTATTTAATAAGAGTTAATTTATTTCGTTAGATTTAAATTATATTTAACTTAGGGGGGTGTTAGTGTTAGGGTTAGACTTAGCTTTAGGGGTTAATCCATTTATTACAGTAGCGGCGAGATTCGGTCGGCAGATAAGGGGTTAATAATTGAAGTTAGGTGTCGCGATGTTAGGGAGGGCAGATTAGGGGTTAATACTATTTATTATAGGGTTATTGAGGCGGGAGTGAGGCGGATTAGGGGTTAATAACTTTATTATAGTAGCGGTGCGGTCCGCTCGGCAGATTAGGGGTTAATAAGTGTAGGCAGGTGGAGGCGACGTTGAGGGGGGGCAGATTAGGGGTTAATAAATATAATATAGGGGTCGGCGGTGTTAGGGGCAGCAGATTAGGGGTACATAAGGATAACGTAGGTGGCGACGCTTTGCGGTCGGAAGATTAGGGGTTAATTATTGTAGGTAGCTGGCGGCGACGTTGTGGGGGGCAGATTAGGGGTTAATAAATATAATATAGGGGTCGGCGGTGTTAGGGGCAGCAGATTAGGGGTACATAAGGATAACGTAGGTGGCGGTCGGCAGATTAGGGGTTAAAAAAATTTAATCGAGTGGCGGCGATGTGGGGGGACCTCGGTTTAGGGGTACATAGGTAGTTTATGGGTGTTAGTGTACTTTAGAGCACAGTAGTTAAGAGCTTTATAAACCGGCGTTAGCCCAGAAAGCTCTTAACTACTGACTTTTTTCTGCGGCTGGAGTTTTGTCATCAGATTTCTAACGCTCACTTCAGCCACGACTCTAAATACCGGCGTTAGAAAGATCCAATTGAAAAGATAGGATACGCAAATGACGTAAGGGGATCTGCGGTATGGAAAAGTCGCGGCTGGAAAGTGAGCGTTAGACTTTTTCCTGACTGACTCCAAATACCAGCGGTAGCCCAAAACCAGCGTTAGGAGCCTCTAACGCTGGTTTTGACGGCTACCGCCCAACTCTAAATCTAGGCCCCAGTTTGGTGAATGAAATAGCTTCAGAACAATAATCATACATAATGTTGATATAGAGCTGGTTCTGGTTAGGAAAGGGGAGATAGATTTAGAGTAAATAATGTCTCTATAGATTACCTTCTAAGGAAAGGAGGTAGACACAATATACAATAGGCTCAGCCTGGCTATTCTAAATACAGAAGGACAGGTAATGGAATGCGCCTCTGCTTATAATGTCTGTAAAAATCCCAACCTGAGTAATTAACATAATTTTCCCCTATTCACTATCCCTTGCCTTCTACTTTTGAAGTAGACTCCTGGAACATTATTCAAATCTTAACTATCTGCGCTGCGGAACCTGTTGGCGCTCTACAAATAACTGATAATAATAATAACTATCTCAATGGACCCCAGCCTTCAGCTCATGGTATTGGTGTGCTTCTGATCTAAGACAATGACCACAACACACAAAAGAACCGTTGTCATAACCTACTATAAAGCATTAGGATGTTACTTTGCAATTCCTTAATGTCCAATTGAAGGATTTAGAAGCACTATAAAAATGCAACAATATAAAAGAGGAAAACATTCAGAGTGACAGCCTCTCCTGATCAGACTGTGCAGGCAATACTGCACTGAGATGCGGGGATAAATGGGTTAGCAAAACATTTTCTAAACTATTCTAGCAACAGAAAGCACAAAAAATCCTTTTATCACTACCCCCAATCTGCATCTATAACTCCAAATGCTTCCACTACAAAGGATTGTTAAATTAGGAGTCCTTTGTCCCCTGCTACACAGATTAAAATACAAAAAAAACAACAATTTGGTAAAAACTCTATCTAAATAACACAGGGTTAATATTACCAGTCTCTTTCAGTAGCGTCATTATTGGGCAAAGGCAAAACTTAATAAAAGAATATTTATTATGAGCAAAAATGAGTCACAGTGCTTTTATATAAAAAAAACAGTTAACAAACAATTTACACACAGCAAACAATTTTTTAAATAAAAAAGAGACATAACAGAAACCTGTAACTTTACCCGAAGTCTTATAGTCTTCTGTTTCCGGGGAAATAGAATTAGGAAATGGCCAGATACTGTCAGGTACTTACCTGCAGCGGTAACGCTGCTCCCGGTTCTGGAGGGATGCCGGAATCTAGTCTCACTAGGCATGCATGGCTGCACACTGCCTAGATTTAAAGGGGCCATGTCCTAATTACCGGAACTCCCACCTGGAGGCCTCAGGTGTGGGAGTTCCGATAAAAGCTCAATCAGCCCATCAATCTGGGCTGAGTTATTGCTAAACCTACCTTGTTTCTGAAGTTTGGCATATTTACCTTACACCAGCATATGCTCACCTTGTTCCAGAAAGCCAAGCGTACTTACCTGATACCTGCATATGATCACCTTGTTCAAGAGATCAAGCACACGTACCTTGCACCTGTAAATGCTCACCTGATTCCTGAAAGCCATGCATACTTACCTGATACCTGTGTATGCGCAACTTGTTCCTGAAGTTGTACCTACCTGGTAACCTGTGGTAGTCTCACCAACACTACCCGTTGGGTATCCTGTGCCTGCTGAGTATCCTTCATCTGCTATAACAGTCAAAGTTTTCTTCAAACCATCTGTGCCAGCTGTACCTACCTGGTATCCTGTGACAGCCTCACCAACAGTACCCACTATGTATCCTGTCCCTGCTGAATATCCTGCGTCTGCTAAACCAGTAACAGCTTTCCTCAAACCAGCTGTGTCTGCTGTACGTACCTGTTATCCCATAACAGTCTCAACAACAGTAGACAGTCTCAACAACAGTACCCACTGGGTATCCTGTGCCTGCTGAGAATCCTGTGTCTACTCTACCAGGGACAGCCTTCTTCAAACCAGCTGAGCCTGCTGTATCCCATGTCAGTGTCTCCAACAGTACCCGCTGGGTATCCTGTGCCTGCCGAGAAACCTGTGTCTGCTTTCCTCTCACCAGCTGTGCCTGCTGTACATACCTGGTATCCCATGACAGTCTCGCCAACAGTACCTGCTGGGTATTCTGTGCCTGCTGAGTTATCCTGTGTCTGCTATACCAGTGACAACTTTCCTCAAACCAGCTGCACCTGCTGTACCTAACTAGTAACCTGTGTCAGTCTCACATCTATACAATTGGGTGTATTGCACCATTAAAGTATCAGTGCCTACTGGACTTTGTACTGTAACTTACTAAAGTATTCTAAAATTCAAATATGTGTTCTGTCTTGGGCCTATGTTAAAACTTGCTGTTTCTGTAATCTTCAATTCAAACTACCAACTGTTCTTTTACTTATCATTCAGTAAAACTGTCAAAGAGTTCCACACACCCCAACCTCCTCACAGATCCACTGTTATGCACAATTTCCCATGTAAAATGACAAAGGTATATTGCTGAAATCAAAGCTATAAACACTTAACTCTGATATCAGATTTCTTGACCAAACCTCCTACCAGAGGGGCCAGGGAAGTACCCACCCCTCCCTTTTATGACATGTCATAAAGCTGTAAATCCTTGGCTGAAATTATAGAACACGTTATAACTTCAGTTATGTAGATCTAGTTCATATACCCAGATAGGCAATCCCTCTGTGATGTCATAAGGATTATTTTGATACCAAACATGACATTGTTTTTAGAAGAGGTGCCTGAAAGATCTAAGAGTCATAAAATCTTATTCTAATTTGATCCAAAAATAACCCTTAATTGACCTCAGGCCAGTGAATGGACAGATACACTGTGTTCTATCACTCTCTGTGCTGACAGGTTGGGGCGATACACTGACCTTAGGCAATAATATTCTCTCTAGTAAAGATTACAGCTAGTAATGACAGAGCTCTTGCTTGCTAAGAACAAAAGGGACATGTATTATTTAGAAAACAAAAACTTTATGCCACAGATAAAAAGTTAACCACTTGTACCTAAAATCATGAGGCCTTCATGACTACCAAGAAAAAAAAAAATCAAAAAGTACTTTAATGGTCCATAAAATGCAATAGAATTGCATAATCAACACATAATAAGACAATGCAGCAGCACTTACTTTCAATTTTTATTGTCTGACAAGTTTCAATGTTTAAATTTCCTGCCACTTGTATTATGTGACAGCCTTCAGCCAGTCACAGACTTATATATGTATATACTGTAAACTCCAGCACATGCTCATTAGGAGCTAGAACTTAATAAAGTGTGCATATAAAAAGATTATGCACCATTTGATAATTAAAGTAAATTGGAGGGGTTTTTTATTTGAATTAATCTAAATCATAAAAAATTTAATTGTGACTTTACTGTCCCAGTAAAAAAAGACCATTTAGTCCACACTCATTAGTTATTGATTACATCCTCACTATCATAATATACTGTAAGAGTTTGTGAGCTGCTTTCTCTATATAAAGAATTACATGGTAAATTACTGGTAAATTACTGCCAGCTGTATTCGGAATGACATGCTATATTACTGATTCACATGTATGGAATTATAGGTAATTTATCTAAGGGGTAATGTGTGTGTGAAAAAAATATATCAAATGTAGCAGCTAAAGAAAAATTGTGTCTTAGGCTCTAGGGGCCAATGTCTTTATGGGGACATAACTAAAGTATACATGTTCCACAGTAAAAGCAAATACTCTATGGAAGAACTAACTGCCACTATGATAACAGGTGTGTGAGTAATATTTTCTATACTAATATTAGGCTAGATTACGAGTGGAACACTATATATATTATATATATATATATATATATATTTATATATATATATATATATTTGTGTACTTTTGTATATATATGTATTTATGTGTTTTTCCAGCGTTCTTCACTTACAGGATAATGTCATTTTTATTGTAAATGCATATTTCTATATATTTCTATATATTTCTGTATATACCTATACCTTCATTATATCTTATCCATTTTGATAATGTAAGTCAATTGCAAAATTGCATGCTCTATCTGAATCATGAAAGTTTAATTTTGACTTAAATGTCTCCATTAATGTCTTTTACTTATCTCCTGTAACAGAGGAATAAGTCTTCACACTACTACCTTCTTCTCATCTCACAACCTGTCCATTCGGCCTCATTCCTTCACTGTTTCTTCCCTCTCTCTCTGCTTTGCTTGCTCTAACTCATCTTTTAACCACTTGCATATTTCCTGATCCAATGTTAATAACACCAACCCTAAAAAAGCCCTTGCTTGACCCCACCACCTCTTCTAACTATTAGACAGTCTCCCTACTTCTCTTTGTCTACAAATTATTGGAAAGATCATATAAAATTAAAGGCCAAGTATTTTTGTCCGAAGCTGCCATGTAGAGACTGTGCGAGGAGAAACATACCTGGCCTTTACCTGCAGCGCAAGACAGCTTCAGGAAGCTCCAGCACTCTCAGCTGTTATGTTACATCTGCTGCAATTGGAGCCGGAGCGCGATCGGTGCTCCGCCTCTATATGGTGCTGGTGGGAGGTGTGGGCAGGAGGCGGGTGGTGTGTGGGTGGCTCAGCAGCGGATGGGAGGGAGTGGGAGGGCCCTATGCTATAGAAAGAAAAAAAAAGGGACAGAGAGGGATGGGGAGCTACACTACAGAAAAGGGGTTGCTACAGAAAAAAAGGGACAGGGAGGTATGTGGCAGCTACACTGCAGAAAAGGGGTTGCTACAGAAAAAGAATAGGGTCAGGGAGGGGTGGGGCAGCTACAGAAAAGGGGTTGCTACAGAAAAAAGGGACAGGGAGGTATGGGGAAGCTACACTCAGGGCCGTCTTTAACACAGGGCAAAAGGCCCAGTTTTTGTTGTGGGGCCCAAGAGTCTTTTTTTTTTTTTTTTTTTTTTTGGTTCATGCCAGACTGCTCATGTTATGTGACATTAGGGGCACACAGAGTCAGTCCTAATACTGTCACAGTCAAAAGTTCTCTGCTTATATTTATTAGTGAGAAACTGTGCCGGACTGTGCCAGTGTCATGTGATATGCCAAGCTAGTGCCATGTGCTGTTTTAGGTGTGCACTGGGCAGCACTGATTGCTAAGCCCTAACTCGGCACCCAGCCAATCCCAATGTATCAGAAAAGGTCCTGCTGGGGTTACCACTGTTACCAGGTAACTGCTTTGGTGGTGGGGATTGTTCAGGGTAGGGCTGGAACCACTACTCTCTTCAGTCTTAAGGCTGGGTGACTCATCTTACAATGTATCCCTGCAGCCTTGGACAGGCAGCATCCAGTTTGCTGGTCCTCTTAGCCCTGCTCTTTCTACTGTGGCCCTCAGATCAACTAACTGAAGTTTTTAAGGGGAACAGTGCTTTGTAGAAAGGTGGCAGTGGGAAGAATAAGTGAGTGCACACACGCCCTTCCCCTATGCAGCATCGTCTAGTGCAGGGTGAGAGGGAACTTGTTCCTAGCAGAGAAGTTACATGTAATGCTGTGGCAGATGTATAGTGTCATGCTGATACTTCACACATTAAGGTAAGGTTTATTTTTATAGATTTTTTTTCTCTCTGTCTCAGATTTTACAGCTTCCCATAGTAGTTCTGCTATTCCAGTCATTAAACGTATATTTTTCTGCACCTCCATGCTTCCTCCTCAGTCTTTACCTTGCTTTGCTCCTGTTGGCTGCCTTAAATCTATTTAACCCACTCTAAATCTCTTTAACCAGCCCAAAATCTCTTTAACCAGCTAGCCTCACACCAGAATCACATTAAAAAGCATCAACTTGATTGATTAGATGATCCATAGCTGATCTTGTTCTCCCAAATGTCAAGCTTCCCGCTAACAGCTCAGACACACCTCAATATACTGCATACTTTGTATTTTTAATATTGGCCCCAGTACAGATTACTAGAGCCTTTTCGACTTTCATTGGAAATAAAAAAACACCCCATCTAAATTAATTCTGTGAGATGCCATTTAGTTGTAGTTTATTTAAAGGTACAGTATACACCAATTTTCATATAACTGCATGTAATAGACACTACTATAAAGAATAATATGCACAAATACTGATATAAAAATCCAGTATAAAACCAATTAAAAACTTAATTAGAAGCTTCCAGTTTAGCTCTGTTTAAAAGGTTACTGGAACACCCACTGCAAGTGGGAAATATCAGACCCTCCCCCCCTCCTTTGCATATGAAAAGACCCTTTACACAAACGGAAGCAAGCTGGAGTAGGTATATGTCGGTATTCTCCTAAAACTTTGGGGCTTGGTTAGGAGTCTGAAAATCAGAGCAATGTTATTTAAAAATAAGCAAAACTATCCATTCTTTTTTTTTAAAAAAAAAACAACAACTTTATGGGCTACATAAATAGATAATCTACAAAACATTTATGCAAAGAAAAAATGAGTGTAAAATGTCCCTTTAACGTGTGTTGTTTGTTATGTCAAGTGTGGTTATATTATTATGTTTGCTGTAAAGTATGTGTGTGTAAGAGTGAATGTGTGTGTATGTAGTATTTGTATATGTACATGTATATGATTATATAGAGTATGTACATAAATTTGTGTGTGCTCTATAGAGTGTATTTATGTGTACATGTATATGTGTATGCTCTGGAGAGTGTGTGTTTGTGTGTACATGTGTATGTGTATGCTCTGTAGAATGTGTGTTTGTGTGTACATGTGTATGTGTATGCTCTGGAGAGTGTGTGTTTTGTGTGTACATGAGTATGCTCTGGACAGTGTGTGTTTGTGTGTACATATATATGTGTATGCTCTGAAGAGTGTGTGTTTGTGTGTACATGTGTATGTGTATGCTCTAGAGTGTGTGTGTTTGCGTGTATATGTGTATGCTGTGGATAGTGTATGTGTTTACTTGTACATGTATATGCTCTGGATGGTGTGTGTGTTTACTTGTACATGTATATGCTCTGGAGTTTGTGTGTATATGTGTGTGCTATGGAGTGTGTGTACATAGGTTAGGGGAGTTTGTTATGTTAGGCATCCCCTTGGTATTAATTAAAGTGGTAATTTTGCTGCATAGCAATATGTAGTGAATATCCCAAAACTGGTGAGATGCTTTTAGGGGGGCTCAAAATAAATTCTTTGCACCGGGGCCCTGTAGACATTAGGTTCGCAATTGATTTTTACTATGTACTTAAAAAAAATATATAATATATCAATAAATTAAAAACCAACATTTAATTAATTAATTAATTAATAAGTAAATAAATATATTAAATTAATCCCCAGTGAAGGAATGTATATATTTATTTACTTATTAGTACTGCTTAGGTCCAGTTTCACATTTTGCAATTTATTTCATATCAGGGACCCAGGTTTTTGGAGACCCAGGTTTTGTATTAGGGACCCAGGTTTTGGGAGAGACCTTGACGTGGTACCTGGGCTTGTCCCATTTGGCCAGATGTGGTAACTAACTCTTCCAGTTTTGCTTTTAATCTTAGCTCTGAGCTGGACTTTCGCTATGTGTTGTATTAATTTATTTTGTAATTTTCCCTATGGGCCTTGCACCCAGACTTGTCTGGGGTTAACTGCCTGTGACTCTGGAGACAGCACAGCTTTCTGAGAGTGCTATTGAGCACCCAGGGCTGAGCATGTTGCAGGGTCATAGGATGTGTACCCAGTCCAGTTTGAGACTGCAGTACCCTAATGTGTTTTGTATATGTCTAGGGTGATTACATAAGTCTGTAAACCATTGATTTGTACCCAGTTTGTTTTATTAAGAGCTTGCATTTGTATGGCTGTATATGGCTGCTGTGGGAACCAGGTTTTGGGAGAGACCTTGAAGTGGTACCTGGGCTTGTCCCAATTGGCCAGATGTGGTAAGAGAATAGCAAATGTAACATAATAATAGAAAGAAAAAAAAATTAATTTTTTTCCCGCCACGCAGGGCATATTGTTAAATAATAAATTCCAAAGTTCCTCACCACTCAGGGCGTAAGGTTAATTACTAAATCTCAGTTAACATATTTCTCTGTCATCCTACATCTAATTACTTGCATCAAACAAAAATATATACAGTTTGTTCTGAGCCTTCTAATCTATTTGGTAGTTTATATTATTATGTGTTCAACAGGTGAGGGAAAGGAAGGAGAAGAGAGAAAAAAAAAGAGAAAAAAAAAACCCAGAGAAAAAAATGTAGGTCACCAGATCCCCAGCAGTACTAGTTCTGAGTTCCGAAATTAATAGATCAAGTAATCAATTTCATTATAAGAGAGAGTTTTAATAAATCCTGACTATTTCTTAATTTTTCTTTACAATATCTCGTTCATCATTCATATTAGTGTCTAGTATACATTGCTTCTTCAAAAAGTTTTTGATTTCCATTGTTGGGAATCGATTTCTCTTTCTATTTTTTGAAAATTACATATCTAGCTGCTAGAATTATCATGTTAATAATTTTATTATTTGATTGGACTTCCTTTACATCCGTCCAGAGGAAAACTATATGGAATAGTGGCAGTACCAGAGGGGAAACCTTCAATGTTTTAGTAATCCAATATTCTAATTTTAACCAAAATTGTCTGATTTTTGGACATTTCCAAATCATATGTAACAGGTTAGCTGAGTAGAGAGAGCATTTTGGGCACTTATTAAAATTGAAATTTCCACACCTGGAGCCCTTTTCGGGGGTATAATATGTCATATGAGATTCTCTCCATGTTGAAGAAAGTGTGACCTGCAAAACTTTTGAAATGGATACTTGAATAATCATGGTATCAATGTTGTTTTGTGATATGAGTACGTTCCAATCTTGAGAGATCTTCTCTAAATTAGATACCCCTTTTAAGGAACTTAGTACTTGATAACATGGGGAGATTGACATGTGTCCATTTTTTGCCATAATTAGCCAGTTCTCAAGTTTCCCCATTGACCAATTCCAACCAGATTCATTTATTAATTTAAGGACAAAATGTCTTGCTTGTAAATAAGCAAAGAAGTCCTTGTTGTGTAAATTAAATTCTCTTTTAAGAGTGTCAAACGTTTTAACACATTGTCTTCCCTTGTCTATCAAATGAGAGACATTACCAGATTATACCATCTTTGATATAGTACCGATTGTATACCTGCCTACAATTTTGGGTTCCCCAGGAGTGGTAGAAAGCTAGATGTATTGTAATCCAATGCTAGAAGTTTACAAATCTTCCACCATGCCTGTATTGGATTATAAATTGATTTAAATCTCTTCACACCTTGGGGTAATATTTTAGGATTACAGTGAATTAGGGCTACAGGAAGGAATGGATAGATAACATTCTTAATAAAAAATATCAATTCTAACAAACATTATTTTTAAAATTATATCAACCATTTATTCAAATGATACTTGTCTAAGAAGCATATTATAATTGAGTAAGCAGATAAGGGGGCAGTCTGCAGATATGCTAAACAAGGGATCTTTTGAACATTGGAAAAAAGGAACTTTTCCAATTGTAAAAACCCTTTAACAGCAAAGGGTTGGTCATATAGATGTAGATATAGATTTTTAATATTAATATGACATTTTTTTAAAAACAATAACCCTTCCTATCTAAGGTCCTCCAGTATTAATGTTTTTGTTGTATAATAAATATAACATGTATTAATCATAACACAATCTACAAAAGGAAAAAAAAATCTTTCTAATATTTAAAAAAGCTATTTCTTGAAAAAAAATGTGGATTGTTAAATTCACATGGATGAATTATATCACGAATAGAAGCATATTTTCAATATATGTGTATTTGCAAAATGCCTTCAAATAAAAAGTAATCACTAATTTTGCATTAGCCTTTATCTATGCATGTGCACACGGCATGGCTAGATAGTATCATTGCACTATCAATATAAATTCTGAAGCTGCTCAGAGTGCAAGTGGGGCTTGTATCATTTTAGCATTTTATAAAATTAGTCACTAACAGATTATACAAGCACCTCAAGCTCCATAAACAAGTGCTAAGATGAAAATGCTGGTGCACGGCTCATACTTACACACACTGTTGAAATATATTTAGATTGGTTTATTTTTTATTATTATCCTTTTTATTTTGTGAGGATTTTTTTTACAGATATAATAGACATTATATGTAAGCAAAGACAGATAAAACAGAAAGCGAGATTAAATACAAAAAATCAATAATTGTTTTATATAATTCTAAAAATATAAATAATGAACGGCTAGATTACAAGTTTTGCGTTAGAGGCTATGCGGTGCTAACAAGCAGTTTTGTCTCATCGCTCACTTACCTGCAGCGCTGGTATTACGTTTTTTTTTTACAAACCCGGCGTTAAAAGGCAAGAAATGAGCGTTGAGCAAAATTGTGCTCCTTAAGCGCTGCTTAAGTCAGCGGTGAGCTGGTCGTATGTGCTCATGCACAATTTCCCCATAGGAATCAACGGGGAGAGCCGGCTGAGAAAAAGTCTAACACCTGCAAAAAAGCACATTTTATGTTTACACCTTAACATGAACCCCGAGTCTAAACAACCCTAATCTTACACTTATTAACCCCTAATCTGCTGCCCCCGACATCGTCGCCACCTACATGATATTTTTTAACCCCTAATCTGCCGCTCCGGACACTGCCGCTGATTGGAACAGCCAATAGAATGCAAGCTCTATCCTATTGGTTGATTGGATCAGCCAATAGGATTGAACTTCAATCCTATTGGCTGATTGCATCAGCCAATACGATTTTTTCTACCTTAATTCCGATTGGCTGATAGAATTCTATCAGCCAATCGGAATCTAAGGGACGCCATCTTGGATGACGTCACTTAAAGGAACCGTCATTCAGTAAGAAGACTATGTTTGAAGAGGATGCTCCACATTGGATGTCTTGAAGATGGAGCCGCTCCGCATCGGATGGATGAAGATAGAAGATGCCATCTGGATGAAGACTTCTGACCGTCTGGAGCACCACTTCGCCAGGCTTGGATGAAGATTTCTCCCGGCTTCGTTGAGGACTTCGGCACGGTTGGATGAAGACTTCTGCGGCTTCCTTGAGGATGTATGTCCGGTCTTCAGAACAGTAAGTCGATCTTCATGGGGTTAGTGTTAGGTTTTTTTTAAGGGTGTATTGGGTAGGTTTTAGTTTTTTAGATTAGGGTTTGGGCTGCAAAAGAGCTAACTGCCCTTTTAAGGGCAATGCCCACCCAAATGCCCTTTTCAGGGCAATGGGGAGCTTAGGTTTTTTTAGATAGTATTTTATTTGGGGGGTTGGTTGTGTGGGTGGTGGGTTTTACTGTTGGGGGGGTTGTTTGTATTTTTTTTACAGGTAAAAGAGCTGATTTCTTTGGGGCAATGCCCCGCAAAGGCCCTTTTAGGGGCTATTGATAGTTTAGTTTAGGCTAGGGTTTTTTTATTTTGGGGGGGGCTTTTTTTTAATTTTGATAGGGCTGTTATATTAGGTGTAATTAGTTTAAATATCTTGTAATTTGTTTATTATTTTCTGTAATTTAGTGTTTGTTGGTTTTTGTACTTTAGCTAATTTAATTTAATTTATTTAATTGTTTTTAATTTAGTACATTTATTTAATTGTAGTGTAGTGTTAGGTGTTAATGTAACTTAGGCTAGGTTTTATTTTACAGGTACTTTTGTATTTATTTTAGCTAGGTAGTTATTAAATAGTTAATAACTATTCAATAACTATTCTACCTAGTTAAAATAAATACAAACTTGCCTGTAAAATAAAAATAAACCCTAATCTAGATACAATGTATCTATTAGTTATATTGTAGCTAGCTTAGGGTTTATTTTATAGGTAAGTATTTAGTTTTAAATAGGAATTATTTAGTTATTAATTGTAGGTTTTATTTTTATTTATTGTAATTATATTTAAGTTAGGGGGTGTTAGGGTTAGGGTTAGACTTAGGTTTAGGGGTTAATACATTTAGTATAGTGGCGGCGACATTGGGGGCGGCAGATTAGGGGTTAATAAATGTAGGTAGGTGGCGGCGATGTTAGGGATGGAAGATTAGGGGTTAATAATATTTAACTAGTGTTTGCGAGGCGGTTTAGGGGTAAATATGTTTATTATAGTTGCGGTAATGTCCGGAGCGGCAGATTAGGGGTTAAAAAATGTATTTTAGTGTTTGCGATGCAGGAGGGCCTCGGTTTAGGGGTAAATAGGTAGTTTATGGGTGTTAGTGTACTTTTTAGCACTTTAGTTATGAGTTTTATGTTACAGTGTTGTACCATAAAACTCATAACTACTGACTTTAGAATGGGTTACGGATCTTGGAGGTAGAGGGTGTACCGCTCACTTTTTGGCCTCCTAGGACAGACTCGTAATATCAGCGCTATGGAAGTCCCATAGAAAAAAGACTTTACGAAGTTTATGTAAGTCGTTTTGCGGTAAGGCCAAAGAAGTGTGCAATGCCCCTAAACCTGCAAGACTCGTAATAGTAGCGGTAGGGAAAAAGCAGCGTTAGGACCTGTTAACGCTGCTTTTTCAGCCTAACGCACAACTCGTAATCTAGCCGGAAGATTGCTCTTATTCCTCACATTTTTACCAGGAAAAAAAAATATTTTTTTTTCTCACTTAGTCCACTATAAACCATGCTGCTTAAGTCTAGTAGCTAGTCGGTTTAAATAAGCAAAGAGAAAGAAAGGGAAAGAAAAGAAGAGAAGAAGAAGAGAAAAATTAAATAAATAAGGGGGTTTCCCTCTATGTCCCGCTCCCTCCGTTCCCCCTCCCATGCTCATCCAGGAACGTCCATTGACCTCGAAGCATATATTCCATCAACAAAATAGTATTTGAAAAAGAAGATAAAACTTGCGTCTGAAAGCTTATTTCTTGAACTGTTATGAATTTTTCCCATTTCTGCATAAATGCTTTTAATCGACTTTCTGTAAGAGATAAAGTATCTATCTGTTCCAGTATTAAAGGGATAGTCTAGTCAAAAATACATTTTAAAATTGTCCCATTTCATGACATATAAAAACATATTACTAGCTGTTTTCTGTGTGTGTTTGTGTGTGTGCATATACATTATATACAGGTGAAACTTGAAAAATTAAAATATCGTGCAAAAGTTCATTTATTTCACTAATGCAACTTAAAAGGTGAAACTAATATATTAGATAGACTCATTACATGCAAAGCAAGATAGTTCAAGCCATGATTTGTCATAATTGTGATGATTATGGCTTACAGCTCATGAAAACCCCAAATCCACAATCTCAGAACAATATCGGACCTCTGAAAAGTATAAGCATGCATACTGTATGTACTCAGTACTTGAGTTGGGCCCCTTTTGCAGCAATTACTGCCTCAATGCGGCGTGGCATGGAAGCTATCAGCCTGTGGCACTGCTGAGGTGTTATGGAGACCAGGATACTTCAATAGAGCTCTTCTGCATTGTTCGGTCTCATGTCTCTCATCTTTCTCTTGGCAATGCCCCATAGATTCTCTTTGGGGTTCAGGTCAGGCGAGTTTGCTGGCCAATCAAGCACAGTAATCCTACGGTCATTGAACCAGGTTTTGGTGCTTTGGCAGTGTGGGCAGGGCCAAGTCCTGCTGGAAAATGAAGTCAGCATCCCCATAGAGCTTGTCTGCGGAAGGAAGCATTAAGTGCTCCAAAATCTCCTGGTAGACGGCTGCGTTGACCCTGGACTTAATTAAGCACAGTGGACCAACACCAGCAGATGACATGGCTCCCCAAATCAACACAGACTGTGGAAACTTCACAATGGACTTCAAGCATCTTGCAGTGTGTGCCTCTCCATTCTTCCTCCATACTCGGGGTCCTTGGTTTCCAAATAAGATGCAAAATTTGCTCTCATCAGAAAAGAGGACTTTGGACCACTGAGCAACAGACCAGGTCTGTTTTTCTTTAGCCCAGGTAAGACGCTTCTGACGTTGTTTGTTCAGGAGTGGCTTGACAAGAGGAATACGACATTTGAAGCCCATGTCCAGGATCCGTCTGTGTGTGGTGGCTCTTGATGCACTGACTCCAGCCTCAGTCCACTCCTTGTGAAAGTCCCCAAAACTTTTGAATGGCCTTTTCCTGACAATCCTCTCCAGGCTGTGGTCATCCCTGCTGCTTGTGCACCTTTTTTCTTCCACACTTTTCCCTTCCACATAACTTTCTATTAATGTGCTTTGATACAGCACTTTGGGAACATCCAACTTCTTTTGCAATTACCTTTTTGAGGCTTTCCCTCCTTATGGAGGGTGTCAATGATTGTTTTCTGCACAACTGTCAGGTCAGCGGTCTTTCCCATGATTGTGATTCCTACTGAACCATACTGAGAGACCATTTAAAGGCTCAGGAACCCTTTAAAAGGTGTTATGGCTTAATTAGCTGATTAGAGTGGGACACTTTGAGCCTAGAATATTGCGCCTTTTCTCAATATTCTAATTTTCTGAGATTGTGGATTTGGGGTTTTCTTGAGCTGTAAGCCATAATCATCACAATTATGACAAATCACAGCTTGAACTATCTTGCTTTGCATGTAATGAGTCTATCTCATATATTAGTTTCACCTTTTAAGTTGCATTAGTGAAATAAATGAACTTTTGCACGATATTCTAATTTTTCAAGTTTCACATGTGTGTATATATATATATATATATATATATATATATATATATATATATATATATATATATATATATATATATATATATATATATACATACAGGGGTTGACAAATTAGCCCAAAAGCTAGTGGTACACCTTTTTTAACTTATATAACATATTTTCACATTGGGCAATGTGTAAAATTGCAATACGCTGCTGAACACCTGAATTATACATTTTAATTAATAATAAACCACTACATGATTCAGATAGAGCATGTAATTTTAAGCAACTTTATAATTTACACCTATTATCATTTTTCTTCATTCTCTTGGTATCTTTATTTGAAAAAGCTGGAATGTAAGCTTAGAAGCCAGCCCATTTTTGGTTCAAAACCTGGGTAGCGCTTGCTAATTGGTTTCTAAATGTAACCATCCAATCAGCAAGAGCTACCCAGGTGCTGAACCAAAAATGGGCCGGCTTCTAAGCTTTACATGCCAGCTTTTTAAAATAAAGATACCAAGAGAATGAAGAAAAATTGATAATAGGTGTCAATTAGAAAGTTTCTTAAAATTGCATGCTCTATCTGAATCATGAAAGTTTATTTTTGACTAGACTGTCCCTTTAAGAGATTGCGTAACTCTAACTTTAATTTCTCTAACATTGGAGCTTTTCGAGACTTCCATAATTTTAATATCATTTTCCTACCTAACTAAATTGATAAATTTAAGGTTTTAGTGTCTCCTTTATATTTAAATCCCTCCAGAAGGAAGATAACATCTTGTATTTCAAGTATTATCTTGATTTGGACTATATTGCTTAACCAGTTAGATATTTTGTGCCAAAATTTTCTCATTTTTTGCCAATACCAAAAACAGTGTAGTATATTTGCCTTCCTACTTCCACATTTTATACAAAGGGCTTCTCCCATTTTAGCTTTAATTAATTATATTATCCCCTAGGTCTAAACCTAATAATACGGCCCACTTAGAGTGGCTTCTTTGCATTATTTTCTCACTTTTTATGGACATTAAGACCTTGTAGGTAGAGACGATGGAAAATATTCCACTTCTAAACTGAATGAAGATTTTTTCCATAAATTTAGAACTCCAGTTATATCCAAATTGTTGGAATAAAGAAGATATATAATTTCTTACTTGATAATAAGCAAATAAGTGACTATTGGGAATCTTGCAAAGCTTTAATAGATTATCTAAAGACAGGCATCTTTTTACATAATAGAGGTAACTCTCTTACCTGGATATGTGCTAATGCTGATAATGTAAAAGGGTGATTTATTTTTTGTTCAAGTTCCACACCCACATAATATTTACTTGTAGTTAGTCAGTCGATCACAAATTTTGCTAGAGCTATTTTATTATAAATTATAAGATTTGGTAAGTTCAACTCTTCTTTTTCTATAGGTATTTGTAATTTTTCCAAGCTTAACAATGGCCTTTTACCTTGCCAGAGAAATTTTATTAAGTTCTTATTTATCATTTGTATATCAGATTGATATAGGGGGAACGTAATCGTTTGCATTAGATAGAATATTTTAGAAAATATAATTATTTTAAAGATATTTATTGTGGAGTGTTTATTGGTTAGCCATAATAATTCAGATCTTAATTCATTTATCTTATATCCAGAAAAGTATCAATAATGTTGGATCAATTTAAGTACAATGGGGATATATTTGTCTACTTTATTTATAGATATTAAAAGATCATCCGCATAAAGAGAAATTAATACTTACTCATCCATTACTTTAAACCCTTATGTATTATTTCTTATTGCATTTGCTATAAAGATTCAATGGCTGCATCAAAAAATAGAGGTGAAAGAGGGCACCCCTGCTGCGTACCCTTATATAGTGTAAATGGTTCTGCGATAGAAAAATTGACTATTAAGGAGGTCATAGGCATGTTATACAAAGATTGTATTAGCTTAAGGAATTTGTCTTTAAAAACAAATTTATGTAAGGTTGTGAACAGATGATCATAAGTTATAGAATCGAAAGCTTTTTCAGCATCTAAAGATAATAATATGAGATTATTCAAATATATATCTTTACCTATCTTTCCTTGAGCATTTAAATATGATAATATTGTAAAAACCTTAATGGCTAGATTACGAGTTGTGCGTTAGGCTTAAAAGCAGCATTAAGAGGTCCTGACACTGCTTTTTAACGTAACGGTATTACGAGTCTTGCAGGTACAGGTGTATCGCTCACTTTTTTGGCCAGACTTGGAAATACTGCAAATCCATTTACGTAAATTGCATGTCCTCTTTTTTCAATGGGACTTGCATAGCGCCGGTATTACGACTCTACCAAAAAGTGAACGGTAGACCCTCTCCTGTCAAGACTGATACCGCACTTTAAAGTCAGTAGTTAAGAGTTTTACACTACAACGCCGTAGCATAAAACTCTTAACTAAAGTGCTAAAAAGTACACTAACACCCATAAGCTACCTATTAACCCCTAAACCAAGGCCCTCCCACATTGCAAACACTAAAAAAAATTAACCCCTAATCGCCGCCACTATAATAAATATATTAACCCCTAAACCGCCACACTCCCGCCTCGCAAACATTAGTTAAAATATTATTAACCCCTAATCTGCCATCCTAAACATTGCCGACACCTACCTACATTTATTAACCCCTAATCTGCCACCCCCAACGTCGTCGCCACTATACTAAAGTTATTAACCCCTAAATCTAAGTCTAGCCCTAACACCCCCTAACTTAAATATAATTTAAATAAATCTAAATAAAAATTACTATAATTAACTAAATTATTCCTATTTAAAACTAAATATTTATCTATAAAATAAACCCTGAACTAGCTACAATATAACTAATAGTTACATTGTAGCTAGATTAGGGTTTATTTTTATTTTGCAAGCAAGTTCGTATTTATTTTAACTAGGTAGAATAGTTACTAAATAGTTATTAACTATTTAATAACTACCTAGCTAAAATACATACAAAAGTACCTGTAAAATAAAACCTAACCTAAGTTACAATTACACCTAAAACTACACTATAATTAAATTAATTCCCTAAATTAAATACAATTAAATAAAATTATCTAAAGTACAAAAAATACAAACACTAAATTACAGAAAATAATAAACAAATTACACCTAATCTAATCCCCCTAACAAAATGAAAAAAGATGAAAAATCTGATACCCCTATATCCAGACATTTAAAAAATGTACATGATTCTGACATGTCCAGCTTATCATTGCAAGGGATTGATCATGTACCCCATTGGAGAAGAGGAGGCAACAGGGAGGATAAATTAAATAAAAGAGAGGTCTTTTGGATTTTTTCACTCAAAACAAGTAACCCCCAAGGCCTGAATATGAGAAGGGACCTTGATTTATTTACATAGGTGTAGCATTTTTATATGCTGTAATATATTTATCTTTTATTATATGAGGACAGTTTCCTCATTTCTCCCTATTGGAAAAATCATATTCCCTCTCATTTATCAGACTTTTTTAGTTGTATCTATAAACTTGATACATATATTCACATGTCTAAAATGCTACATAAGGTTGCTTTATATATATGAGAGGAATATATAACAGTTTATATTTTTCTTCTCTCACTTATATAACGGCTATACATTATAAAAACTTGTTTTCCCTAAATTTGCTATAGTCAGTGTAGCATTTTATTTGAGTTATTTGTACTATAGGCATTAAATTGTATATTAAATTGTATAGGAAATTTATTAATGCTTTACTTTATCAATATGAATTGTACTAACTCTCTTGTGTTATATTGTATCTTTCTATAAGCAGCCATTGCAATATGTTTTTTACAGCTTGCGGTTCAATTACAATTATGCCACATCATGACTGTATTGTACCTTTAAATGTGTGATATAAATGAAGGTGTGTTCAGGTCACTCTCTATGCAGTGAACAAGTGAGCATGCTCACGAAACGCGTCTGCGTGGTTACCTGACACACCTGTGTGTTCTTTTATCTGTGTGCTTTCTGGGCAGATGAGCCCCCTTTTGTTTTTACGTGGTGCCAAATAAATTAGGATTTTATCTATACATAAGTCTGCAGACTGTCTTTGTGGTGCGCCCTGCTTTGGATTACATTGTCATTACCTTGGATTTCCTGGCAGACCTGTCTAGGGCTGCATAACGAGACTGCTGCAGTGATTTACGTACACCCACTCTCCATTGAGCCGACTAGGAGTGCCGGAGTCTCCACCCCCTTGAACGTTTACACTACAGAGCGGAGAGAAGCGCGCTCCTTTACACAGACACCTACTGTCTCCTATATATACTGTATATCCTGAGAAGAAATGCCTTTCAGATTTGTAATAAATTAAATGAATAACTGCAAATAGATGTATACATGTTGGACATTTTTAACAACATTATTTCTTTCATTTCAAACCTACATCTGGTTTTTCATGCATTCAAAATTATTAGAAACGTGAAATATACTGTATTCATTTAAGATACAATACAATACCAGGACATTGAATGCTATGATGCTGTGAAGAGAGATGGTTGGCAGTGAGCTGTTTTTTTTTTTTTTGTTTTTTTAATATGATGCTAGAAATAATGCTAATGTTTCATATCAAAATAATCAAGAAAAAATGGCAAAATATGGTCCATGTATATTTAACATATGATTTATTAATACAAGAGATTATAGTATGTTGGGTAAACATTTTAAAGGTTAAATAATTAGACTGTTAGCAGTATTTGATGGTGGGGCTGCATTCCTGGGTGTCTGCTGCCACTTATAAATCAGAAGCGGTGTTGCAGCCAAGAGGCATTTGGCTGCTCAGGGAGGAGTTTTCCAAAATAACCTATGAGATGTTCAGATCCAGGGGAGAATCAGAGACAAGCTCTGCAAGGTCGAATCAGAGACAAGCTCCAAAGGGCCTATCATATAATTTCACCGATGATTAGAACAATAAAGGCAGGGGATTATCACGTGATATAACCTAAATGTAAGAGAATAGAAGAGGCAGGCTGGCTGACTATTTGCTGAACTTTTGACTGATAATTTTGCTGCTTTGGAACACAGTCACTATAAGCAAAACTGGGCTACATTTTATTATCCATATTGCAATACCCTTATTCATATGAGGTGAAACAAGAAGTTCTGGAAGCTGAAATATCGATTTGGTTATTTTTGGTAAAGTATACACAATTGATAAATAAATATATATATATATATATATATATAATATTTAAATCAAAGGTATTTGGTAACTATAACTAAATTGCAGTTAGTAATTTTAAAAGGGCACTTTGTATTTTAGCTTGCATTCATAATCCTGTGTAGTTTAAAACTGGTCTTTTGTTTGCCAAGTAATTTATAATTGCAGCCATATAAATATATTTTAGAATTTGTCTTAATTGTAGATAATTAAGAATTTATTTCAGCTCAGATAAATTGGCATAGGAGTTGGTTGTTTGCACAAATAATATATATAATTTCTGATGTTTTAAATTAGAGTTATATAGGAAAAATTGTAGGCTAAGTAGTTTAATTGTGCTGGTCTGAAAGTTAATGGCCCATACTTTGGTATTTCATTGTGGTGATGTAATGCAATTCAATTGTGAATAAGGTTAATTCTAAAGGTACATTTGGTTTGCTTTGTAAAGAATATTGTAACAGTTTAAGTGTGTATCATCTGATTCATAATCTGGTTTTCTATAAATATAATTCAATGTGTTTATAACTTTAACTAATATAAATAATTTAGGAATTTATATTAATTTTAATTGTTTCGTATATGCATCTTATTGGGGGTTTGTTTTAAAGAATAATTATTAAATATATTGTATTATAACCCGGCCACATACTGACATTATTATCCTTTATCGTCCCTTTCTATTTTTCTTTCCTTTCTCTTTTTTCTCTCCTTTTTTTAAATTTATTTTTTCCTTTAGCAGGTATCTCTAATAGCACACAGATAACTAAGTAACACTGTAGAATTATGTAAAAAATTGTAGAGTTCTAGCATAAGTGATTAAAAACCATGGGCAAGCATAGCTCTAAGGCGCAGTATATAGCTATACATCAGTTATCATTTTTCTAACACAAGCAATTACAAGGAGAACAAGACTTCAGAGATACGTGCAACTCTCTTTGAATAAGTATATTACTATCTAATTAACCCTTTCAGCTTTTTGATCTTATTTGTATTTTAATAACAGATGGGTACAATTCTTTCTTAAAAGGAGAAATTTTAAGTATTTTCATTCAACACCTTGTCCCTAAGGGTTAAACTTAGATCTTATTTATTATCCCCTAAACCAGAAAAAAAGATAGCTCATATTAAGAGTATAATAGAATATGATAGACTCCCAGTCCCAGTATACACATAGGGTCATATATTCATCCTATGGATCTGAAGAATATGTCAAACAGATCAGATATCTTCAACCCATAGATTTTTATTCTTCATGCAGTCTATGCAACATATTCTGTTAGGGTTTATGTTTTAAAATGCTATGTCTACTATTATAGATAAGCAATAATCTTGTATTAGTAGGTTAGGATCTGATGCCCCACTCTATTGCGTTTGAAGATTTCAATTATTTATCTTCTTTAATAGAAGACTTAGCATTTCCACAGCCTCAAATAAGAATCCTCTCATATCCTATATAATAAAAGGCCAAGTGTGTTTGTCCGAAGCTGTCATTCGCAGTAGAGACAGCACAAGGACAAACACACCTGGCCTTTGAGTCCCTAGCTGGAGATCTGCGGCAGAAGTGGGCGTGGCCGGGCATGAGTGGGGGCGTGGTCAGCGTGAAGGGGCGTGGTCGGGTGAATGGCCGTGAAGGGGCATGGCCGGGCGCGAAGGGGGCATGGCCGCGAGATAGATGGAAGATGGGAGAGAGATAGAGAGAGGGGAGAGGGATAGAGAGGGGAGAGGGATAGAGAGGGGAGAGAGATAGAGAGGGGGAGAGAGATAGATAGAGAGGGGGAGAGAGATAGAGAGGGGGGAGAGAGACAGCAAAAGACAGGGGGGAGAGAGACAGCAAAAGACAGGGGGGAGAGAGACAGCAAAAGAGAGAGGGGGAGAGAGACAGCAAAAGAGAGGGGGGAGAGAGACAGCAAAAGAGAGGGGGGAGAGAGACAGCAAAAGAGAGGGGGAGAGAGACAGCAAAAGAGAGAGGGGGAGAGAGACAGCAAAAGAGAGAGGGGGAGAGAGACAGCAAAAGAGAGAGGGGGAGAGAGACAGCAAAAGAGAGAGGGGGAGTGAGACAGCAAAATAGAGGGGGAGAGAGCGCAAAAGAGAGGGGGAGAGAGCACAAAAGAGAGGGGGTGAGAGAGCGCAAAAGAGAGGGGGAGAGAGCGCAAAAGAGAGGGGGGAAGAGAGAGCGCAAAAGAGGGGGGAGAGAGAGAGCGCAAAAGAGAGGGGGGAGAGAGAGCGTAAAAGAGAGGGAGGAGAGAGAGCGCAAAAGAGAGGAGTGAGAGAGCGCAAAAGAGAGGGGGGAGAGAGAGCACAAAAGAGATGGGGTTGGGAGAGCGCAAAAGAGAGGGGGGAGAGAGAGCAAAAGAGAGGGGGAGAGAGCACAAAAGAGAGGGGGGAGAGCGAGCGCAAAAGAGAGGGGAGAGAGAGGGGGAGAGAGCGCAAAAGAGATGGGGAGAGAGCGCAAAAGAGATGGGGGAGAGAGAGCGCGAAAGAGATGGGGGAGAGAGAGAGAGCGCAAAAGAGAGGGAGAGAGAGAGCGCAAAAGAGAGGGGGAGAGAGAGAGCGCAAAAGAGAGGGGGAGAGAGAGCGCAAAAGAGATGGGGTAGAGAGAGAGCGCAAAAGAGAGGGGGAGAAAGAGAGCTCAAAAGAAAGGGGGAGAGAGCGCAAAAAAGAGGGGGGAGAGAGCGCAAAAGAGAGGGGGGAGAGAGAGAGCACAAAAGAGAGGGGAGAGAGACAGCAAAAGAGGGGGGAGAGAGACAGCAGAAGAGAGAGGGGGAGAGACACAGCAAAAGAGAGGGGGGAGAGAGACAGCAAAAGAGAGGGGGGAGAGATACAGCAAAAGAGAGGGGGGAGAGAGACAGCAAAAGAGAGAGGGGGATAGAGACACAGCAAAAGAGAGGGGGGAGAGAGACAGCAAAAGAGAGGGGGAGAGAGACCGCAAAAGAGAGAGGAGGAGAGAGACAGCAAAAGAGAGGGGGAGAGAGCACAAAAAAGAGGGGGGAAGAGAGAGCGCAAAAGAGGGGGAGAGAGAGAGCGCAAAAGAGAGAGGGGAAGAGCGCAAAAGAGAGGGGGGAGAGAGAGAGCGCAAAAGAGAGGGGGAGAGAGAGAGAGCGCAAAAGAGAGGGGAGAGAGAGAGAGCTCAAAAGAGAGGGGGGACAGAGAGAGCTCAAAAGAGAGGGGGAGAGAGTGCAAAAGAGAGGGGGTAGAGAAAGAGCTCAAAAGAGAGGGGGGAGAGAGAAAACTCAAAAGAGAGGGGGAGAGAGAGAGCAAAAGAGAGGGGGAGGGAGAGAGCGCAAGGGGTGGGACCGCTGTACTGCAAAAAATGGCCCGTGTGAACGGGCTTTAGGACTAGTCTTATTATATTTTCCCAGAAGAGGAGGTCAGCGTTCTCAGGATATTCATTTATTTAAACCGGTAAACCATAGAGACTCTTACAGCCATTTTACTGGCACTTATGTGGAAGGTGTGGTAAATTATTAAAGGGATAGTGAACCCACATTTGTTCGTGATTCAGATAGAGCATGCAATTTTAAGCAACTTTATAATTTACTTCTATTATCAGAGAGCGCAAAAGAGAGGGGGGAGAGAGAGCAAAAGAGAGGGGGAGAGAGCACAAAAGAGAGGGGGGAGAGCGAGCGCAAAAGAGAGGGGAGAGAGAGGGGGAGAGAGCGCAAAAGAGATGGGGAGAGAGCGCAAAAGAGATGGGGGAGAGAGAGAGAGCGCAAAAGAGAGGGAGAGAGAGAGCGCAAAAGAGAGGGAGAGAGAGAGCGCAAAAGAGAGGGGGAGAGAGAGCGCAAAAGAGATGGGGTAGAGAGAGAGCGCAAAAGAGATGGGGTAGAGAGAGAGCGCAAAAGAGAGGGGGAGAAAGAGAGCTCAAAAGAAAGGGGGAGAGAGCGCAAAAAAGAGGGGGGAGAGAGCGCAAAAGAGAGGGGGGAGAGAGAGAGCACAAAAGAGAGGGGAGAGAGACAGCAAAAGAGGGGGGAGAGAGACAGCAGAAGAGAGAGGGGGAGAGACACAGCAAAAGAGAGGGGGGAGAGAGACAGCAAAAGAGAGGGGGGAGAGATACAGCAAAAGAGAGGGGGGAGAGAGACAGCAAAAGAGAGAGGGGGATAGAGACACAGCAAAAGAGAGGGGGGAGAGAGACAGCAAAAGAGAGGGGGAGAGAGACCGCAAAAGAGAGAGGAGGAGAGAGACAGCAAAAGAGAGGGGGAGAGAGCACAAAAAAGAGGGGGGAAGAGAGAGCGCAAAAGAGGGGGAGAGAGAGAGCGCAAAAGAGAGAGGGGAAGAGCGCAAAAGAGAGGGGGGAGAGAGAGAGCGCAAAAGAGAGGGGGAGAGAGAGAGAGCGCAAAAGAGAGGGGAGAGAGAGAGAGCTCAAAAGAGAGGGGGGACAGAGAGAGCTCAAAAGAGAGGGGGAGAGAGTGCAAAAGAGAGGGGGTAGAGAAAGAGCTCAAAAGAGAGGGGGGAGAGAGAAAACTCAAAAGAGAGGGGGAGAGAGAGAGCAAAAGAGAGGGGGAGGGAGAGAGCGCAAGGGGTGGGACCGCTGTACTGCAAAAAATGGCCCGTGTGAACGGGCTTTAGGACTAGTCTTATTATATTTTCCCAGAAGAGGAGGTCAGCGTTCTCAGGATATTCATTTATTTAAACCGGTAAACCATAGAGACTCTTACAGCCATTTTACTGGCACTTATGTGGAAGGTGTGGTAAATTATTAAAGGGATAGTGAACCCACATTTGTTCGTGATTCAGATAGAGCATGCAATTTTAAGCAACTTTATAATTTACTTCTATTATCAATTTTTATTCGTTCTCTTGCTATCTTTATTTGAAAAAGAAAGGGTTCTTTGCTGCTCCTGAGCTTGCCTAGATAAACCTTTCAGCAAATGATAAAAAGAGAAGGAAGCAAATTAAATAATAGAAGTAAATAGAAAAGTTGTTTAAAATTTTATGCTCTGAGTCATGAAAGAAAATTTTTGGGTTTCATGTCCCTTTAAGTCGTAGTTAATACTTATCTGGCACTTATGTAGATGGCCTCCTTAAACTTATTTCCAGTACTTATGTTACAGCTGGAGAACCACTAATATTCAGCCAGTATGTACATTCACATATTGATTCAGCAAAAACTAGCAGAGCAAGTATCCGTAGATAAAAATAGCAGTAAGGTAAGGCTGCTAATAACAGTGCTGTAATTATGGGAGATTTTAACTACCCTGATATAAACTGGGCCAATGAAACTAGTAATTCAGCTAAGGGGGATAGATTTTTAAATGTTCTCAGGGATAACTTCTTGTCACAATTAATAGAGGAGCCAACTAGGAGTAAAGCTATATTGGATTTAGTGCTATCAAACAATACAGATATAATATCAAACATAGAAGTTAAAGAACATTTGGGTAACAGTGATCATAACATGGTCACATTTGAAATCTATTTTCAAATGCAGTGTTTTAAAGGCTTAACTAAGACTTTTAATTTCAAGAAAGCAAAATTCAACGATTTAAGGAAATCATTAAATAATATAAATTGGGACAATGTATTTTCTAATAAAAATACAGAGAATAAATGGATAATATTTAAAAATGTGTTAAATAAATATACATATCAACACATACCATATGGTTATAAAAGTAAAAATAAAAAAACAAAGCCATTATGGCTAAATAAAAATGTGTTAAGAGAAATTAGGAAAAAACGTAGGGCATTTAAATTATTAAAAGAAAATAGTACAGACTCAGCATACAATATTTATAAGGAATGTAACAAAGCATGCAAAAAAGCAATCAAATTAGCCAAAATTGAAAATGAAAAATTAATTGCTAAGGATTCTAAGTCTAACCCTAAAAGGTTCTTTAAGTACATAAATAGCAAAAAATCTAAGAAGGATAATATAGGTACATTAAAATGTGTGGAGGGTAGCATGATAAATAATGACAGGGAGAAGGCTGAGGTACTAAACCAATTTTTTTCTTCAGTATACACAAGAGAAGAACCATTGAATGATACTTTTGAACATAATAGAACATGCCAGTCCATACCACTAACTGGGTTTTGTTTAGAGGATATCAGGAAAAAACTGGAAAATATTAAGGTAAATAAAACTCCAGGCCCAGATGGAATACACCCAAGGGTGTTGAGGGAACTTAGCACTGTTATAGACAAACCTTTACTCTTAATTTTTCAAGACTCATTATCCTCAGGCATGGTACCCCAGGATTGGCGTAAAGCTGATGTGGTGCCACTCTTCAAAAAGGGAAGCAGGGATGATCCAGGAAGCTATAGACCAGTTAGTCTGACATCAATAGTGGGGAAGATATTTGAAGGGATTATAAGGGATTATATTGATGAGCATATTCGTGTAAACAAGATTATGAGTTCTAATCAGCATGGCTTTAGGAGAAATAGATCATGTCAAACTAATCTGATTAGATTCTACGAGGAAGTAAGTCAAAATATAGATAAAGGGGAATCAGTGGATGTGATATACTTAGATTTTGCAAAGGCATTTGATACAGTGCCACATGAGAGATTAATGCACAAAATTAAGGGACTGGGAATAGCTGAAAATGTTAGCTCATGGATAAATAACTGGATAAAAGATAGGGAGCAACGAGTAGTAGTAAATGGATCATACTCAGATTGGACAAAGGTAATCAGTGGCGTCCCCCAGGGATCAGTACTGGGCCCTGTTCTTTTTAATATTTTTATAAATGACTTGGAGCAAGGATTAAATAGCGACATCTCTATTTTTGCAGATGATACTAAGTTAACTAAGGTCATAAGGTCAGAGCAGGACGAACTGTCTTTACAAAGGGATTTGCTAAAATTAGAACTATGGGCAAGTGAATGGAAAATGAGATTTAATACGGAAAAATGCAAGGTTCTACATTTTGGAAGTAAAAATAAGCAGGCTACGTATTTTTTAAATGGGACAAGACTTAGCCAAACACAGGAGGAAAGGGATTTGGGAGTAGTAATAGATAACAAGCTAAAGATGGGTGCACAATGCAGGGCAGCGGCTTCAAAGGCTAATAAGATACTAGCATGTATTAAAAGAGGTATTGATTCAAGGGAGGAAAGCATAATTCTGTCATTATATAAAGCCCTGGTAAGACCTCACCTTGAGTTTGGAGTGCAGTTCTGGGGACCAATTGCTAAAAAAGATATTGCAGAACTAGAAAAAGTTCAGAGAAGGGCCACAAAGCTAATAAGGGGATTGGAGAAATTAACCTATGAGGAGAGGCTAGCCAAACTGGGTCTGTTTTCTTTAGAAAAAAGGCGCTTGAGAGGTGACATGATTACTTTATATAAATATATTCAAGGCCCATATACAGAGATGGCAGAAGCTCTGTTTATTCCAAGAAAATTGTTTCTGACAAGAGGTCATAATTTAAGGTTGGAGGAAAGGAGATTTAATCTCCTGCAACGGAAACGTTTTTTCACTGTGAGAGCAATAAAATTGTGGAACTCATTACCAAAGGAGGTAGTGAATGCCAATACCATAGATACATTTAAAAATAGTCTGGATAAGTTTCTGTATACTAACAAAATTCATGGATATGATTGCTAGTATTAAATGGGTCACATTTTAATGGGGTTATTTAAGCTTAACTGGAGCTTTTTGTAAGTATTTTAGATTTGTATAGGTTGAACTCGATGGACTTCAGTCTTTTTTTCAACCTTATCTATCTTATCTACTATGTTACTTAGCTTGATACAGGTATAGTGTACAGTGTCCAGGCCAAAGAACAAAGCCAGCTGTTGGTGAGATCCCGATCCCAGTCTGGGGTATTCTAAGATCATAGCTCTGTCTCCGGTTCTCCCGGTATCGTACTCCGGCTCTAAATGGTGTGTAGTCAGCTGTGTCTTTTTTTCCCCCCTTCGTAAGATGTGCTGTCCACTAGTTTAAAATTGTAGCGGGTTGTCCCGGTGATTCCTCCTTCGCCTAGGGAGTATGCAGGGTGCCTGGATTTCGGGTGCATTCTGAGCAATTTCTGCTACAGGAAGATTCCTGCTCAGGATTCAGCGTTCCGCTGTGCTGCGTATGTGGCTCTCAGATTTTCGCACCCGCATCCAAGCTCTTCCTACCGGATATCTCGCCACAATTTATCTATGCATGTGCACACAGCATGGCTAGATAGTATCATTGTACCATCAATATGAATTCTGCTCAGCGTGCAAGTGGGGCTTGTTTCATTTTAGTATTTAACAAAATGATTCACTAACAGATTATACAAGCACCTCAAGCTCTATAAACAAGTGCTGAGATGTAAATGCTGGTGCACGGCTCATACTTACATACACTTTTGAAAAATATTTAGATTGTAATGCAAGCATTTTTGTTATTACATATACATTTTAATAAATGCTTCTATTGTTCACGGAAATCCATCCATGTGGACTGATATATTTGATGGAATCTGCCTTTAAAACTTGGAGAAATTTGCAAACATTAAGCTATAATGGGAATATGTGGACATAAACACTATAGTGATTAACTTGAGTTTGTCTCTACCGTACAAAAATACATTTCATACATTCTAATTGTCCATGGCTAAACCATTATACTTACACGGAAAAAGTTAATACTATTTTAACACAATATCATACAAACTGCCAGAAATAAAACATTTTATTATTCATACCAATAATTTTTATTATTAACAATGAATCAACTCTACTAAATGCTGTACAAGATGTATATGTGAATCTCACCAATAGATTAAAATATCAGGGTATATATAATTATGTTATCATTTAATTTCAGATGGATCCTCCACTTCAAATAATCACCCTGTACCTGTCCCACCTGTCCCTGGCCCTGTCCCACCTGGCCTGCCCATCTTGGCCCAGCCCTCCTCTCCCCATCATGGTCCTTTCCCTCCCTATTTCAGTGATTAACCCTAAGCCCCTCATCCTTTTCACCAACTTTTTCTCACTCGGCTGCCTGTTACCCTGCTCCCCACACTCCACGGCCCATATATCCAGGGGTCCTTACCAGCCACATATGTAAGTATAAGTCTTACTTAACCTTAGCCAAATTCTACTTAAAGGGACATTGTAAACTAATTTTTTCTTTGCATAAATGTTTTGTAGATGATCCATTTATCTAGCCCATCTGGTAGTGTTTTTGTAACAGTGTATATTATTGCTTATTTTTAAATAACATTGTGCTGCTTTTCAGACTCCTAAACAAGAGTTTTACATGTATACTGATGTCTACAGACTCCTACTTGTCACTGTTTGCATAATGGGTCTTTTCATATGCAGGGGATGGGGGAAGGTCTGCTCTCAGCCCCTTTCAGTGGGTTTCCCAAGCCTAACCTCATCTACAGTGCTAAATTGGGAGCTTCTAAGTAGCTTTTTAGAATGTTTTATACTGGATGCTTAGATCAGTATCTGTGTCTATTAACATGCATGTAAATGAAAATTGGTGTACACTGTCCCTTTAAGATTTATAATGTAGAAGATGCTATTATTAATTTAAATATTTATTTTTCAGGTTGTGACTAAGCATGGTTGACACTAGAATCTCTAGCGCGAATATAGGAAACCATGCTGGGTTACCATCAACATCTGGGAATGCTCCTAATGGTTATGCAGCTGGATCTTCAGCGCCTAATGGTGCAATATTTTCAAAGCATGGAAGGAACGCACCAACATCCAGCTGCACAACCTCGGACCAAGGAATGTCAGGAGAATGATCCTGAAAGTGAAGGGTCCGGAGATGATCCTAGGAAGGATGATTAACTCCTCTGTTCATTTGTTTATTGTTTGCTGTTTTGTTTTGTTTTTAAAGTTAAGAAATGTTTGTTCACCATTGCACTTTGTTACACCTTGTCACCTGCCTCAAATGACTGTGTTGACCTTTGTTACACCGTTTCAACTACCTCAAAGGGTTGTGATGCACTTGGTTAAACCTTGTCACCTGCCTCAAAGGGCTGTGATGCACTTGGTTACACCTTGTCAACTACCTCAAAGGGCTGTGATGCACTTGGTTACACCTTGTCACCTGCCTCAAAGGGTTGTGATGCACTTGGTTACACCTTGTCACCTGCCTCAAAGGGCTGTGATGCACTTGGTTACACCTTGTCACCTGCCTCAAAGGGTTGTGATGCACTTGGTTACACCTTGTCACCTGCCTCAAAGGGCTGTGATGCACTTGGTTACACCTTGTCACCTGCCTCAAAGGGCTGTGATGCACTTGGTTACACCTTGTCACCTGTCTCAAAGGGCTGTGATGCACTTGGTTACACCTTGTCACCTGCCTCAAAGGGCTGTGATGCACTTGGTTACACCTTGTCACCTGCCTCAAAGGGCTGTGATGCACTTTCTTCACCTTGTCACCAGCCTCAGACGACTGTATTGCAATTTGTTACAACTTGTCACCTGTCTCAAAGCACTAGTGTGATGCACTACCGCACCTTGTCAACTACCTCAAAGGACTGTAAAGCACAATTGCACCTTGTCCACAAAGGAGTTAAACACATCATTACCATTAGTGCCTCAGCTGCAATGCACTGAAAATCCTAAGTTAAAGTTGGACAGTGATCTATGGCTATGCACATACGGCTGCCCTGTTTGTGGTCGTGTTCAGAAAAGAACTAGTAGTGCATCATTGATAGAGAGCTGCTGTATGTTTAACCCCTGTAAACTGGTTACCACAAAGTTAAATTCAACACTGGGGGTTAAGCACATAATTCTGCTCAAACAATAATGCAATCATAAAATGCTATAGCACATTAAATAATTTAATTACCGCGCCTTTACCTCCTCTTTAATATATTAATTATCAAAAGCCTGAAAGTTATATGAAATAGTTAATTGAACATATCATAAAAATATATTAATAGTTCATTGAAAAACAACAAAAACTACATTTAATCACTCTCTATGCAGTTAGCATCAATGATTCATTAATTAGCTATGCTTTATTTTCACTTTGGTAGCTTAGCTTTTGTTTCTGTGAAAATCTGTTCAAAAACGCCAGTTAAAAAAAAAATTAAAAAAATTATATATATATTCTGTTATAGCATTTTCTTATCCAAGTGTTTTTTTTTTATATGAAACTGTGGATTTAAATGGTTTAGATAAAATGATGCAAAACATACCAAAGCTGCTCTATGATGTTTTAACTTGGCAATTTTAACCATTTGGAATCTAAGTCAGAGAAGGGAGTAATTAACCTCTTCATACAAAGAGAGAAGCGTTCTACCAGGAATGAACAACAGCTCAGTAGCTTGTTCTGTGACAAGTTACCACCTAGGAGCAGCCTCTTTAAGCCCAGATGTGCTGTGCTGGTCTGATCCCGCCAAGTAAGGTCAGTCCAGCCCCGAAATATCAGGCAATTCTCCTTTGAACAAGGAACAGGACAACCCCAGACGATCATTTCGGCCTTCTGTGGGCCTCGTCAGTGAGGTGCAGCCATATTCCTCTAAGCACACTGGGCAAGGAGTTCACGTCTGGTTTCCCCCATCACCCTTAAGGAGACCTCCCCAGGGTCATAATAATTTGCATACAAAGAGAGAAGCGTTCTACCAGGAACGAACAACAGCTCAGTAGCATGTTCTGTGGTGAGTTACCACCTAGGAGCAGCCTATTTTAGCCCAGTTATGCTTTTCACAGAAGAAAACTTTCCTGAAGTATATCAGTCTGATCCCGCCAAGTAGGGTCAGTCCAGCCCCGAAATACCAGGCAATTCTCCTCTGAACAAGGAACATGACAACCCCTGACGATTGTTTCGGCCTTCTGTGAGCCTCGTCAGTGATGTGCAGCCATATTCCTCTAAGCACCTAAGTAATTAACCTCTTCCTGTCTGACACAAATAAAGTAGGGATTAACCATGTCTGCTTGTTAATTCATAAATTAAATTAAATCAATTTGTTCATAATTGTTGTTATTATTATTATTATTATTATTATTAATAATAATAAAAAGTAATAATAATAATAATAATAATAATAAAAATGTCACTGCCCTTATCTATAATTACATGTGTATTTTACCAAACAGATATTTATTAATTATTTTACAGGTTGTTTAATATTCAATATACCAGACAGAGATGTCATTCTTGAGAGTTAATTTGAGATGCCACTTTGCTTTGGCGCTTGGATACAATATGCTCTGTTTCTCTCTCAGAGGAATAGACGGAATCCTGAACTACTGCAAAGTGACAAGCAAGTTGGCTAAATCGTTTATGATCAAGTGACAAAGAAATTATACATTAGAGTACAGACAATAGTATGGCCCTTATTTTAATATTTTTTAAGATTACTGTGCAGTTATAATCATAGTTATCATTATGAACTTATTAGTTTATACAAAAATAAATAGAATGTGGGATAGGAATAGATAAATATCAATAAAGTACATAAACTAAGGCAGTAGTGGACCTTACTCAACAGAGGGCCCTGGTGCAAAATATGTTTTGCCCCCCCCCCAAAGGTAACAGTAATAAGCAATAGTAATAATATGCATGCTGCTCTGTATAATGGTTTTGAGTAGATAGATAGATAGATAGATCGATAAGATGGACCTGCAACCAGCACTAATAGAAGGCTCCCATGCTTTAGGTTGTACACATTCTGCACACACCTATCTATAAAGTGGGCCCCTCCCCCCTCAGCACTTGGACCCTGGTGCCAGACTTCCATTTTAGCCAATCAGTGCTGACTCCTAGGTAACTCCACAGGCGTGAGCGCAATGTTATCTATATGGCACAAATGAACTAACGTCCTCTAGTTGTGAAAAAGAAGGCAAAATGCATTCAGATAAGAGGCGGCCTTTAAGGGATCAGAAACTAGCATATGAGCCTCCTAAGTTTAGATTTCCACTAAAAATACCAAGAGAACAAAGCAAAATTGATAAAAGTAAATTGGAAAGTTGTTTAAAATGACATGCCGTATCTGAATCATAAACATTTATGTTTTAATAGACTGTCCCTTTAAGGGCTCTTTTACCACCTATTTCTAATTTCAAACACGTGCCCAAACTAGGAGTTTTATGATTCTGGACTACCATGCCTAAACTTTCAACTGGGTAAATAGCCCTTTACTGTAAAGGCATTAGGGTTTTTTTATGTGAAATTATACAGGGTTGCACTATACTAATAGAGTATTATAACTGCAAATTAGTGGTTCTATAGAAAGAAAGCTTTAGAAAAGTTCTTTTACATTCTTTAGAAGGACAGGGTAAATGCCAGAACAGACTGTAACAGCAATTTAATAAGTCAAATTATTCAAAGAAACAGTGGGAAGTCTCCCTTCATGCCTTGTGGAACTGGTGAATTTGGTTGGCGTGGCTACTTGGGCATTCTAGGCCAATCCGTATTTGTCCTGGCTAGGAAGGGGTAAATAAAATTATATTTAGTTTTTCACTAGTCCTGTGCATTCAGCAGCTTCGTTAGTTGCCGAATGCTGAAGAGTGTGGCTGGTCGCGGCCTTCGGCTCATTTCAGAGCCGGATTTATTTTTCTGAAAGTACAACACAAAGATCTGGATTTGCACAGATCTTAGTGTGTATTACTCTGAAAAGAGTCCAAGGACGCCAACGGACGCCAACAGCATCTAACAAAGCTGCCGAATGCACAGGCCTAATTTTCACCTCTAAAATATTGTTCTTAATGCTCTTTAAGACGCCCCACTGATTTATTTTAATAATTTTACTTATTATATAGATGTTCTGTTCTATTACAGATTTCCAGCTTTTATACCGTCCCTTCTTTGTATTATTCAAAATCTAAAAAAAAAGGTGGCACGTCTTCTGCTTTTATTTACATGAGAGAGAGATATTATATTACCCCACTATTCAGCTTGTCAAATATAGAGAAATTCTTTATATTCCCAGCTTTTTCAATTTTGCAAATTACCTATATTGTGTAATTATGTTTTAAAAAGCTGTTTATTAATATCTGATCTGCCAAATCAGAGCATCTGTTGTCGAAAACACACATTTATATGTCCACCCACCTATTTGATTCTCTGTACAGAACATTCTCATCTTCTCTGTTGTCTCTACCCACTGAATATACACTGTCTGCCAATCAATTTTAACTTGCATTTGTCATAACTACATTATTTTATACATAGAGCTGATACCAGATAGCTTAATAAATAATAGTCTCAGCCATGCAGAGGGTTTCCAGGGCTCAGTTTTCTTTTTTTGGTTACTTTTAAAGCTTGGTATTCATCAAATCAAATTACATGGCACAAACTATGTGTTAACCAGTGTCATTTGTCAACATTCTCACCCACCTACAGTAATTTGTACTCAGGTTGGATTTGCCAGCTGGGCTGTTGTTTCCTTTCACTAACATTTTTGCAAACATGCCAGAGTTTTTAACCTCCCATTTACTCTCAATAAAAGATGACTTGGTGTACTTATTTATATTACGTAGTGCAAGGCTATTTTTGAACCAAGTATAATTTGAAATCATGAATCCTATAAATAAATAAGCAGTTTCAAAACAAGCTTCAAGGGACATTGTGCTCTAAAATTATTAATATTATTATTATACTTTATTTATGAAGCGCCAACATATTCCGCATCGCTGTCCATGGATACAATTCATTTAGATAAAACAATGATAAAAAAAAAACTTGCAAGAGACAGGACAAAATTTAAAAAAACACATACAAGAGGAATTGAGGGCCCTATTACCATGGGAACTTACAATCTAGAAGGGTAGGAGGTTGAGAAACAGGAGGTGAGGACTGTAAGACTGAGAAAGAGTTAGATGAGGGAAATGTTAGGTAAGTGAAATTAATTTATTTTTGAGTTGGGTGGTAGGCTTCTCTGAACAGAAAAGTCTTCAGGGAGCATTTAAAGGAAGAAAGATTAGGGCAAAGCCTGACAGCACGAGGGAGAGTGTTCCAGAGGGTAGGTGCTGCATGACAGACGTCCTGCAGTCTAGCATGAGAAGAGGTGATAGTTGCGGATGCAAGGAGCAGGTCATTGGTGGATCTTAGTGGATGGGCTGGAGTATACTTGTGTATTAGAGAGGATAGGTACAGGGGAGCGGCATTGGTGAGAGCTTTGTATGTAAGGGTAAGAATTTTGAATTTAATTCTGCTGTGAATGGGGAGCCAATGAAGGGACTCGCAGATAGGTGCAGCAAATACAGAGTGACGGGAAAGGTGGATCAGCCTGGCAGAGGCTTTTAGAATGGATTGAAGGGGGGAGAGGCGGGAAAGAGGAAGGTCAATAAGTAGGTTATTGCAGTAGTCAAGTCGGGAAATAACAAGGGAGTGGATTATTAGCTTTGTGGTGTTAGTGTTCGGCATTGGAGAGGAGGAGTCGCTGGCAAATGACACAGAAAAAGACCTGTGAGAAAAATAGGAGTGAATCCAGGAAAGAGCGGTGTCACAGAAGCCAAAAGAGCTAAGGGTCTGTAGGAGGAGGGGCTGGTGAACTGTGTCAAAAGCAGCTGAGAGTTCAAGTAAGATGAGTATAGAGTAGTGGCCAATATTTTTAGCAGAGAGAAGATCATTAGTAACCTTGGTAAGGGCATTCTCAATTGAGTGTTTGAGGCAGAATCCGGATTGCAGGAGGTCAAGCAAGGAGTTGGTTTTTTTTTTTTTTTTTTTTTTTTTATTATTCTTCTGGTTTGTTATCTTAAAATAAAGTATAAATGGCAACACTAAAACTAATTTCGTGGAATGTGGGAGGGGTCACTAACCCAATCAAAAGAAAGAGGATCCTGACATATCTTAGAAATAAAAGAGTGGATATTGCACTCCTACAAGAAACACATCTGACTGAAATAGAACATAATAAACTTAAAGTTAACTGGGTTAGTGAGGTTGTCTATACCCCATGTGCAACACGTAAAAGGGGGGTCGCAGTTTTAATCAGCAAAAACTTAGAATATCGAATTATAGGGCAAGAGATAGACCCAGGGGAACGATTTATTATTCTAAAAATTATTATAAATTCACGTATGTTCACGTTATGTAATGTCTATGGCCCAAATGTGCCAGATATAAAATTTTGGGAAAAATTAAAATTAAAATTACATGATTCTATAAATACGAATCTTATAGTTGCAGGAGACTTCAATATGGTCTTTAACAATATTGATAGATCACAGGCAACTGGAAATAAAACTAAACAGATCACAAAAAAATCCTCCAGGATTCTTAAAGTATTTGCTAGCGCACTAAACATCAAAGACATCTGGAGATTGCTATATCCTAATTGTAGAGATTTTACGTGTGAATCAAAAAAGTACCGGACATTTTCACGGATAGACTTTTTTCTGGGGTCAGACAAAATTATTAACTCAGATATAAAAGCACAAATAGATAACTTCACCATTTCAGACCATGCCCCGATATCATTAGAGACACGGTGGGAAACAGACAGATATGATCCAGTTAAGAGTTACGGCTTCCCACGTTATTTAGCAAACAATTTAGAATTTAGAAACCGACTCATTGCTATATGGCACGAATATGCTCAACAGAACAAAGACTATATACACAAGAAAGAGATCTTCTGGGAAACTGCTAAGGCAGTAGCCAGAGGAGAAATTAAAAAATTCACTATTAGGTTTAAAAAAAAGCTATATTTAAGAGAGACTGAAATTTCTAACTATCTAAAAAACAAATATAACGCATATACTGCATCTCATACACAGACTAATTGGCAAAGTTACATGAAGGCTAAGCAAGAATGGGAAGTTTTTCTATCACAAAAATTTGCTATCCAAGAACTGAAGAACAAAAGTAGATTTTACAGATTTGGAAATAAAATAGGGAAATTGTTAGCAAGATCTGTAAAAGATAGGAAACCGATGCATCACATTAAGTCACTAAATATTGATGGCAAAAAAATATTGAACCTTGACACAATCAAAGCAGAATTTTATAAATACTTTAGGGACCTATACTCAGTAGCGGATATTAATGTAAAAAATAAACAAGATTTTTGGGAAAAAATTAAATTACCTAAGCTCTCGGCGGAAGATTTAGAGAAACTCAATGCACCAATTAAAGAATTGGAAGTCCTAAACGCAATAAATAATTTGAAGTTGGACAAAGCCGCCGGACCTGACCTTCTACCAGCAGAATTTTATAAAATTCTCAAAAATGAAGTAATAGGTGTACTTACGGAACTATTTAATGACTATTTAATTAACTGTAAGATTCCATCTCCTAACTTTGCAGTTTCAAAAATAATATTACTCCTAAAAAAAGGGAAAGATCCTGAATCAATAGACTCCTATCGTCCAATTTCACTATTAAACTCCGATTACAAACTATTTACTGCAATTTTGGCAGATAGACTGAAGTTAATTATGAGCCCGTTAATACACCAAGATCAGGTTGGCTTTATGTCTAAGAGAAACTTGTCAGCAAACATACGCAAAATTTTTCTATTAATAGACTTCTTAGCAGATGTTAAAAATAAAAGTGAACAAAACTCCGCCATTCTTGCAGTTGACGCCCATAAAGCATTTGACTCCATTATCTGGGACCATTTGTTCTGCTCTATGAAGAACTTTGGGTTCAAAGATCAGTTCCTTGAATGTATTCGTGCCTTATATTCCAATGCAACTTCTATTTTGATGGTTAATGGCTCAAACACTACATCCTTCCCTATTCTATCTGGAACACGACAGGGATGTCCAATTTCACCGCTTTTATTTAATTTAGCAATTGAACCCCTTGCAGTTACCTTAAGGGATAATTTAGGGGGGATTAAGATAGGCAAAATCCCTGTTAAACTTCTACTTTACGCAGATGACTTGATTTTACTTTTAAAGGATGCACAGATCGAAATTCCCAAAATTTTGGAAATTATAAAAAATTTTGGTTCTTTCTCAGGTTACACAATTAACATATCCAAATCAGAACTACTCTGGTTGAGTAAGCATCACCAAAATCAATACACACCCCCTTTTAAAGTAGCCTCGCAATACATCACATATTTAGGAATCCAGATCAGTGCCAATCCAGAAGAATGGTTTAGTTTAAATTACCCACCCCTATTTGCAAAAATCAGATTTGAGATGATGAAATGGGATAATCTTCCACTCTCAATTACCGCAAGAATCAATGTAGTTAAGATGATCGTCTTACCTAAAATATTATATTTAATGCAAAATATCCCTCTAATCATACCAAAAAAATATCTTAGCAAGTTAGACCAACTAATGAGACGATTTATATGGGGGAGGGGTGCGAATCGAATATCATTATATAAACTGTCACAACTGAGGCAATATGGTGGATTGGCACTACCCAATTTTGCTATTTACAATAGTGTAAGTCTTGCAAAAATTGCAATGGACTGGATTACGGGCGGGAACTACATTGCATTTACAGAAGCAGAACAAAATTTAGTATACCCTCTTTCATTAAATGCGCTTCTGCACTGTCCTAAAAAAGTAATTCCAAAAAGTATTAAAAATAAACAATCATTATATCATATTATAATTGCATGGCAAGACATACGACGCAGAGTAGATAGTGACCCTCATTTTTCAGATCTACTTCCTATTAGAGGTGACCCACGCTTTCCACCTGGTATTAGCAGTCAAGTATTTAGGAAATGGGCCACAGCAGGACTTATTTATTTAACACAACTTAGAGAACCCAATCTACAGAGTATATTACCATTTGAGACTCTTAAAGAGTCTTATAATGTACAGAATGTGGATTTTTTTGCATACCTTCAAGTGAGACATTGGTTCTTTAAAGCTATGGAAGATAATAAATTTCCATGGACCCACTCAGGAATGAAAATGGGGCTAGCATTATTTAAGGCAGGCAAACGTTCGATTAAATACTGGTATAATATGATTATTACTAAGACAGGGGAACTAAATATTGTACAGATCTGTTCAAAATGGCAAACAACGATTGTAGATCTAAAAAGGGAACAAGTAAAACAAAGTATAATTCTCTTGGACGAGGCCACACTCGCGGCAAGCTGGCGAGAAATGCATATAAAACTCTTACACAGAATATACTTTACGCCTGCTAAAATAAATAAATGGTCGACACAAGGTTTAAGGGTATGCCCACGTTGCTCTTTAGCCGATGCTGACTTAACCCATATGTTTTGGAGTTGCCCAAAAATTAATCAGTTTTGGAAACGGGTACAATTTTGGTTAAATAAGGTGACAGCTACAAATCACATATTAGAACTACAACACATAATTTTCCTACTAGACACATCAGACAGACTGGTAAACAGAGCTTTCTGTAATACGGTAATTCTGGGTGGAAGATATCTCATCCTTAAAAACTGGCACCAAAAAAAGTCACCGACCATAAATAATTTAACATTTTTATTACAAAGACAATATACAATAGAACAATTTGATAACGCAATTAACTCTGAACAGCAGCATAATAGATTTAATTCAAAATGGTTAGATTTTGTTAAACACTACAAAAACACTAATTTACAGAACCAGTTATTATCACCATTAGAGAATATAAGTTAAGACGCAAACCTCTTTTTTCCCCCTTTTCCTTCCCCCTTTTTTTTTTTTTTTTTTTTTTTTCTTTTTCTTCCCCCCTCCTCTGCCCCCCCTAGAGAAATTTAAAAGCTAAAAACTTTTCCTTGAAGCCGGTCAGGATTTTGATATTTAATATGCAGGTGGCTCCACCTTTCTCAATAATTTAAAGGTTGAAATTATTTAAAATTTACACTGGACTACCCGAACTTATTATATATTACAGTAAAGACCTGTTTTTTTGTTTTTGTTTTTTTTCTTTGTTTTTTAAGGTTTATAATAATGAAGCTAGGGTAAATCCCGTGTTAATGACTAATGTGATAAAGGAAGAAAAGTGAAATATTTAATATCTGAAAAGGTTATGATTTTATTTTCATGTATATCTTATCTGTATCTCTGTTCCATGTTTTCTGGTTCCAAATGACATAAGTGTATCATTGATTATGTAATTTTTTGTTTTTGCCTTTTCTTTCTTATTTCTGTATATTCTTTTTTTTGACCTTTAATAACAATAAAAAAATATTATATCAAAAAAAAAAAAGCAAGGAGTTGGTGGACAGGAAGTGGGTTAGGCGATTGTAAACTAGTTTTTCCAGGAGTTTTGATGTAAGTGGAAGCAGTGATATGGGGCGGTAGCTTTCAGGAGAATTAGGGTTGAGGGAAGGTTTTTTGAGTATGGGAGTGACTCTTGCATGTTTGAAAGAAGATGGGAATGAGCCGATAGAGAGAGATAGGTTGAAGATGTGGGTAAGAGGAGAAGTGAGGGTGGAAGATAGGGAGGGTATTAGATGGGAAGGGATAGGGTCGAACGGGTAGGTAGTGAGGAAGATAGTAAGGAAGAAATTTAATTCTCAGTGGCTGGATGGAAGATGCAGAGGGAGGCAGAGGAAGTAACTGGGCCTGTTGTTGGAATATTGCAGGTTGGTGTTGGGATGTTGCTTTGACTACTACTTGTTTTGTTTAAAAAGTAGTCTGCCAGGTCTTGAGCACTAAAGACAGACGGGGGAGTGGAGCAGGTGGGTAGAGGAGAAAGTTAAAGGTGGAGAAGAGTCATTTAGGGTTTGAGGAAAGAGTAGATATGAGAGAAGAGAAGTAGGTTTGCTTGGCTAAGTGAAGGGCAGGAGTGTATGAACGAAGAATAAACTTATAGTGTATGAAATCAGGTTCAGAGTGAGTTTTCCTCCAGACACGCTCAGCAGTACGAGAGCATTTTTGCAAATAGCATGTTTGCTGAGAGTGCCAGGGCTGTAACTGACAGCATGATGTTTTGCGCAGTTGGGGAGGGGCAAGTGTGTCTAGTGCAGAGGCGAGAGTTTTGTTATAGTGGGCTGTAGCGAGATCAGGTTATAGTGGAAGTGTGAGGGAGGAGATCTTGAATGATTTTTGAAAATTGGAGCGGATCCACAGCATGTAGATTTCTACAGGTGAAGGGGGCAGAATGGAGAAGTGGGTTTGGCTGTTGCATTTATATTACAGGTGACCAGGTGATGGTCTAAAATGGGAAATGGGCGACAAGTGAGGTCAGATATAGAGCAGAGGTAGGAAAATACCAGGTCAATAGAGTGTCCATCACGGTGAGTAGGGAATAGGGTGGATTGTGAGAGACCGAAGGAGGATGTGAGTGAAAGAAGTTTAGAGGCAGCAGGGGCAGACGGGTTGTCAACGGGACTGTTGAAGTCCCCAAGAATTATGGTTGGTATATTTGTAAAGAGAAAGTGAGGAAGCCAGGCGGCAAAGTTGTCAAGGAATTGGGAGGTTGGTCCAGGAGGGCGATACATGACTGCCACTTTGAGGGAGAGGGGGGAGAACAGGCAAAAAAAGAGGACTTCAAAGGAGGAGAAGGAGAGAGATGGGATTGGAGGTAGGTATTGATAAGTGCAGGAGGGGGAGAGCAGGATCCCAACACCGCCGCCACGTTTCTCACCTGGCCTAGGGGTATGGCTAAATTGAAAACCACCATGTGTGTGAGCAGCAGTGGAAACGGTGTCGGAAGAAGATAGGTTTCGGTAATTGCTAAAAGGGTGAAAGCATTTGAAATAAACAGTTCATGAATGGTTGTAAGTTTGTTGCCAGAGCGAGAGTTCCATAGTGCGCAAGTGAAAGGAGTGTGTGCGTATGGGATGCATTGGATGGAAATATTCTCCCCTTTACTGTTCCAATAGTCTATTTTACCTGCTGGAGTGTATATTGGGCCAGACTACAAGTGGAGCGCTAATTAACGCTCCCTTGCAAGCGTTAATTGCACTAGAAGTTAGCTCTCTGCGTGCGTTAGGTTGTGCTCGTATTATGAGTTGAAAGTAAACTGTTTTCGCTTATGCGCTAACATGAAGAGCGCAAAAATCCTAAGTTAGAATATTGCATGTTCATTCACTCCCCTATAGAAGTCAACGGAGAAAAAAACACCTTACTCTCGCGCAAACCCGATTGCATATTCTCATGTGCTCTAACCCAACATGAAAATATGAATATTTCACATTCTAATGTTCTGCACATAAAAAATTATCGGCTAGATTACGAGTTGTGCGTTAAGGTAAAAAAGCAGCATTAACAGGTCCTAATGTTGCTTTTTTTACGCCCGCTGCTATTACGAGTCTTGCAGGTTTAGGGGCACCGCACACTTCTTTGACCTTACAGCAAAACGACTGATTGGAACAGCCAATAGAATGCTAGCTCAATCCTATTGGCTGATTGGATCAGCCAATAGGATTGAACTTCAATCCTATCGGCTGACTGCATTAATTCCGATTGGCTGATAGAATTCTATCAGCCAATCGGAATCTAAGGGACGCCATCTTGGATGACGTCATTTAAAGAAACCGTCATTCAGTAAGAAGACTCTGGATGAAGAGGATGCTCTGCGTTGGATGTCTTAAAGATGGAGCCGCTCCGCGTCGGATGGATGAAGTTAGAAGATGCCGTTTGGATGAAGACTTCTGTCCGTCTGGAGGACCACTTCGCCCGGCTTGGATGAAGACTTCTCCCGGCTTCGTTGAGGACTTCGGCCCGGTTGGATGAAGACTTCTGCCGCTTCCTTGAGGATGGATGTCCGGTCTTCAGAACTGTAAGTCGATCTTCAGGGGGTTAGTGTTAGGTTTTTTTTAAGGGTGTATTGGGTGGATTTATTTTTTAGGTTAGGGATTTGGGCTGCAATAGAGCTAAATGCCCTTTTCAGGGCAATGCCCTTTTCAGGGCAATGCCCTTTTCAGGGCAATGGGGAGCTTAGGTTTTTTTAGTTAGTATTTTATTTGGGGGGTTGGTTGTGTGGGTGGTGGGTTTTACTGTTGGGGGGTGTTTGTATTTTTTTTTACAGGTAAAAGAGCTGATTACTTTGGGGCAATGCCCCTCAAAAGGCCCTTTTAAGGGCTATTGATAGTTTAGTTTAGGCTAGGGTTTTTGTTTTTTTTATAGGGCTATTAGATTAGGTGTAATTAGTTTAACGATCTGCAATATGTTTATTATTTTCTGTAATTTAGTGTTTTGGTTTTTTTGTACTTTAGCTAATTGTATTTAATTTATTTAATTATATTTCATTTAGGTCATTTATTTAATTGTAGTTTAGTGTTAGGTGTTATTGTAACTTAGGTTAGGTTTTATTTTACAGGTAAATTTGTATGTAGTTTAGCTAGGTAGTTATTAAATAGTTAATAACTATTTAATAACTATTCTACCTAGTTAAAATAAATAAAAACTTGCCTGTAGAATAAAAATAAACCCTGAGCTAGATACAATGTAACTATTAGTTATATTGTAGCTATCTTAGGGTTTATTTTATAGGTAAGTATTTAGTTTTAAATAGGAATAATTTAGTTGATAGGAATTTTATTTAGATTTATTTAAATTATATTTAAGTTAAGGGGTGTTAGGGTTAGACTTAGGTTTAGGGGTTAATACATTTAGTATAGTGGCGGTGACGTTGGGGGCGGCAGATTAGTGGTTAATAAATGTAGGTAGGTGGCGGCAATGTTAGGGGCGGCAGATTTGGGGTTAATAATATTTAACTAATGTTTGCGATGCAGGAGTGCGGCAGTTTAGAGGTTAATATGTTTATTATAGTGGCGGCAATGTCGGGAGCGGTAGATTAGGGGTTAAAAAATATAATGTAGATGGCGACGATGTCGGGGGCAGCAGATTAGGGGTTAATAAGTGTAAGATTAGGGGTGTTTAGACTCGGGGTTCAGGTTAGGGTGTTAGGTGTAAACGTAAATTTTATTTCCCCATAGGAATCAATGAGGCTGCGTTACTGAGCATTACGCTGCTTTTTGGCAGGTGTTAGACTTTTTCTCAGCCGGCTCTCCCCATTGATTCCTATGGGGAAATCGTGCATGAGCACGTACGGCCAGCTCACCGCTGACCACTGGTATTGGAGTGCGGTAAGGAGCACAATTTTGCTCAACGCCCACTTCTTGCCTTTTAACGCCGGGTTTAGAAAAACCTGTAATACCAGCGCTGCAGGTAAGTGAGCGGTGAGAAAAAACTTCTCATTAGCACCGCACAGCCTCTAACGCAAAACTCGTAATCTGGCCGTATATTCTATTTATTGATAAATACATATTTCTACATATACCTGATGGGTTTTTTTTATACAATATATATATATATCTATACCTATATATTTATATAAATCATTATATATAGGTATAGACATATACATATATATATATATATAAGAATATCTATATATAAATACATAAAACATATTCTGCTATGTGCAGAACATTGGAATGATGCTTTTTCATGTTTTCATCTACATATATATATATATATACAGTATATATATATATATATTTGTGGATATATATGTCTGTAAATACATATATAGACATATATACAAATACATATGTATGTATATATATATATATATATATATATTTTGACAGAACCCAAGGCTTAGTAATGGAAGGTGTCTATATTCCCTCAAAAGTGCTGCAGTGCGGGGTATGGTCTGACAACCCCAGGGAGAATTGTTATGTTTGTTTGCCACATAGAGAAAATATGTGATTTATTTCTGGGTCCCTAGGGTGGAGTATTTGGAGAGTAGGGTGGGCCAGTGCTCCACCCCGCAGTTTGCAAGTAGCACATTATGTCAAAAAGTCCAGTCCAGGAATTCTGTCTGACTCAGCTAGCTACTCACCTGCATGTGGTAATTAACAGTAGGTTCTAATAAAATCTCCAGTCAGGGGTTGAGAGGTAGATTTGCCAGCAGTAAAGGGAAACTGCAAACACTCTCCTGAGAGACTGAGAGGAATTATCTCTAAAGGACAAAGTTTGAAAGGTCTTTGCAATATTACTTTTGTGAAAAGCTACTTAGTGCAGACAGTTGTACTTGTTAGTAAGTGCTCAGTGGAGCAAGCCTCTTTTGTTTTGTTTTTGTTTATTTTGCCTGTTTTTGCCAGACCTGATAATAAACAGACTGTATTTTATAAAGCTACAACCTTGTGTGGTGTTTCCAGCTTTGAGGACTGTGTATTTCCAAGATCCCAGGTCACATATGGTGGAGAATGCGGGCAACACACTAATAGTCTGGTAAGGAAACAATACCACACTTAAAATGGAGGAAGTTGTAAAGGCTTTACTACAGGCTACGGCCTCACAGCAACAGACCACTGCCACACAGCAGCAAGCTACTGCCAGCCAGCAAGAAAATATTGCAGTGCTACAAAAACGGGTATTAACACAAAGAGAGGAACAGCAGAATATCACACGTACCCTGCAGCAGGAGATTCGAGGCCTAGCTGAAAGACTGGGCAGGTGTGCTGCAGAAATTCCACACAGTTCTAAGACTCTGAGAGTGAGTAACTATTTGCAAAAGATGGTGGCTACAGATGATGTGGAGGCTTACCTGATGGCTTTTGAAAGGACAGCCGAAAGAGAACGGTGGCCTGCGTCTGAATGGGCAAGTCTCCTTGCGCCATTTCTGAGTGGAGAACCTCAGAAGGCATATTATGATTTGGAGCCTGATCAGGCCAGTGACTATAAAAAGCTAAAAACAGAAATCTTGGCCCGCCTGGGAGTAACGACAGCAGTAAGGGCCCAGCGATTTCACTCCTGGACTTACAGTCAAGACAAAGCCGTGCGGTCACAGATGTTTGACTTGATACATCTTGCCAGGAAATGGCTACAGCCAGAGGTCAACTCAGCTAGTCACATTGTGGAACAGCTCATGATGGACCGGTTCCTGCGAGGATTGCCTGTTTCCCTGTGGCGGTGGGTCAGCCAGAGTGAACCTAAAACTGCTGACGGTCTAGTTGCCCTGGTGGAACGCTATTTGACTGCCGGAGAGTTTCTACAAATCCCCAACCAGGAAAGACCTAGAACCCCGAAGATCCAGAGTGCCAGTAAATTGGGTAAGACTGTTCCGGGGAAAAGGGGGTATCGGGAGGAGCAGATGGGTTTTTGCAACCCGAGGGACATTACTGCAAGGGACAAGAGTTTTGTGAGGCAGGAAGGGTCCACAATAGCCTCAAAGATGTTGTCTAATGCTAATATTAAATGTTTTCAATGTAAAGAGTATGGACATTTTGCAAAGGACTGCCCTGAGAATGATGTTGCTATGGAATGTAATGTTGGCAATATGAGAGACAATTATTCATTGTACACTCGCTCAGTATATGCAATTACCAAAAATGATTGTTTAAATGGCCACCCTTGGTGCACTGTAAGGGTGGAGGGAAATGAAATTAAAGCTTTGCTGGACTCTGGTAGCATGGTTACGCTCATAGACAGGTGTCTGTTGAGAAATACTCCTATTGATAATTACCAGAACCTAGATATTGCTTGTGTCCATGGGGACATACACAAGTATCCAACTGCTAAAGTACTTATTGAAACTCAAAATGGCCCTATAAATCATAGAGTTGGTTTAGTGGATAAATTAGTCCATGAAATGATAATAGGCAGAGATTTTCCCCATTTTTTTGAAGCTATGGGATGCTGCTGAGGAAAATTCACCGGATTCAGTAGAGGGCACTGTTTGTGACTTTCCCTTTTCTGATTTAGAAAAGGGATGACTTAGACAAAATAACTCCTGCTAGAGGGAAACACTCAACCCCTATGGAAACCCTAGTTGGAGGTAATACTGAACAGAATAATACAGGTCAATCTAATATATCTGAACCTGATGTAGAAATAACTGACCTAGAGGTTAGCCCAAGTAACTTTAGGGCTGCACAATGGGAGGATCCAACTTTAGCTGTGGCTAGAAACTATATTTCCATAAGAAATGGCACCCCCATTAATACTGATAAAGCGCTCACCTATCCATACTTTGAAGTGGAAAATGATTTATTGTACAGAGTTGGGAAAAAGGAGTCTGTCAAACAGCTGTTAGTACCCCAGGCATATCGACACACTGTATTAAATCTGGCACATAGCCACATACTTGGGGGGCACTTGGGGATTGAAAAAAACAGAGAGAGAATTCTTAGGAGGTTTTATTGGCCAGGTGTAATGGCATCTATCACAAACTATTGTTCTTCTTGTCCTGAATGCCAATTAACTGCCCCTCTTACAGCATACCGTAGCCCCTTGGTGCCCTTACCCATAATTGAGGTCCCATTTGAACGCATTGGTATGGATTTTGTGGGTCCTCTTGTAAAGTCTGCAAGGGGGCACCAGTATATATTGGTAATAGTAGACTATGCTACACGTTACCCTGAGGCAATACCCATGCATACTACTTCAACAAAAGCAATTGCTAAGGAGTTAATGTTAATGTTCAGCCGTGTTGGGATTCCCAAAGAAATATTAACAGACCAAGGCACTCCATTTATGTCGAGAATTACAAAGGAGTTGTGTAATCTTCTTCATATAAAGCATCTGAAAACATCCGTATATCACCCACAAACTGATGGTCTGGTAGAACGATTTAATAAAACACTAAAGGCTATGCTCAAAAAAGTAATTGATAAAGATGGGAAAAACTGGGATTTCCTTTTGCCTTATTTTATGTTTTCCATCCGAGAGGTCCCTCAAGCTTCTACTGGGTTTTCGCCCTTTGAACTTTTGTATGGAAGACACCCCAGAGGGTTGCTAGACATAGCTAAGGAGACTTGGGAACAGGAGTCAACCCCTCACAGAAGTGTGATTGAACATATAACTCAGATGCAGGATCGGATGACAGCCATTATGCCCATAGTTAGAGAACACATGGAAAATGCCCAACAGCACCAGCAGAACAGCTATAATAGAAATGCCAGGGTTCGTGTGTTTAATCCAGCAGACAGAGTACTAGTCCTGGTTCCCACTGTAGAGAACAAATTTTTGGCAACATGGCATGGGCCATATGAAGTCATTGGCAGAGTGGGGGAAGTAAATTACAAAGTAAGACAGCCTGGGAGGTGAAAGGAGGTACAGATTTACCATGTGAATTTACTTAAACCGTGGAAAGAAAGAGAAACACTTGTGGCTATAAAAACAGCAGACCTCCCTACAATGGAGGAGAATGAACCCGTAGTCAATATCTCAGAAACCCTGACTATCCACCAGAAGAGGGAGGTAAAAGACTTCATCAGATTAAATAAAGATGTTTTCTCCTCAGTCCCAGGAAGAACTACGATAAAAGAGCATGACATTGTCACTGAACCGGGAAAAAGGATAAATCTAAAGCCATATAGAATACCTGAAGCCCGGAGGGAAGCAATCAAATTGGAAGTAAAGAAAATGCTGGACCTTGGGATAATTGAAGAATCCCAAAGTGACTGGAGTAGCCCAATTGTGCTTGTACCAAAGCCTGATGGCACAATCAGGTTTTGTAATGATTACCGGAAGCTGAATGCAATATCCAAGTTTGATGCATACCCCATGCCAAGGGTTGATGAACTTGTGGAGAGACTCGTGAGAGCCAGGTACCTTACCACATTGGATTTGACCAAGGGTTATTGGCAAGTGCCGCTTACAGGACGGGCAAAGGAAAAGACTGCCTTCTCTACTCCAGATGGGCTGTTCCAATACAAGGTGTTACCTTTTGGCCTACATGGTGCTCCAGCAACATTTCAAAGAATGATGGACCGGATCTTAAGGCCACATGCTCATTATGCTGCAGCTTACTTAGATGACGTGGTCATACATAGCGAAGATTGGGAGTCTCACTTGCCAAAAGTGCAAGCTGTCCTTAATTCCATAAGAAATGCCGGTCTGACAGCAAATCCGAGTAAATGTACCATTGGCTTGGAGGAGGCCAAGTATCTTGGCTATTCCATTGGAAGAGGAATAGTAAAGCCACAACTTGCTAAAGTTGAAGCCATAAGGAATTGGCCACGACCTATGACGAAAAAAAAAGGTCAGAACATTTCTTGGGCTTGTTGGCTACTACAGAAGGTTTATCTCCAACTTTGCTACTATAGCGGGTCCTTTAACTGACCTCACTAAAGCAAAAGCTCCAGTAATAGTGAAATGGTCCTCTGAAGCTGAACAGGCATTTAAAAATCTCAAGGAAGCCATCTGTAGACAACCAGTGTTAGTCACCCCTGATTTTTCAAAGGAGTTTGTTTTACAGACGGATGACTCTGATGTTGGGCTTGGAGCAGTGCTTTCCCAGGAAACTCAAAGTGAAGAGCACCCAATACTATACCTGAGCCGGAAACTACAACCTAGAGAAAAGAAATATTCAATTGTTGAAAAGGAGTGTCTAGCAATTAAATGGGCTGTTGAAACTCTCAAATATTATTTGTTGGGCAGAAAATTTAGACTAGTTACTGATCATGCACCTCTCAAATGGATGAGTCAAAATAAGGATAATAATAGTAGAGTTACACGCTGGTTCCTTAGTTTGCAACCCTATCTCTTCTCAGTAGAACACAGGGCAGGAAGTAAACAGGGTAATGCTGATGGTCTTTTACGTATGTATACGCTTTTGGCCATGGTTGCTCACCCCACTAGGTCTGAGCTGGCGGGGTAGATGTGTGACAGAACCCAAGGCATAGTAATGGAAGGTGTCTATATTCCCTCAAAAGTGCTGCAGTGCGGGGTATGGTCTGACAACCCCAGGGAGAATTGTTATGTTTGTTTGCCACATAGAGAAAATATGTGATTTATTTCTGGGTCCCTGGGGTGGAGTATTTGGAGAGTAGGGTGGGCCAGTGCTCCACCCCGCAGTTTGCAAGTAGCACATTATGTCAAAAAGTCCAGTCCAGGAATTCTGTCTGACTCAGCTAGCTACTCACCTGCATGTGGTAATTAACAGTAGGTTCTAATAAAATCCCCAGTCAGGGGTTGAGAGGTAGATTTGCCAGCAGTAAAGGGAAACTGCAAACACTCTCCTGAGAGACTGAGAGGAATTATCTCTAAAGGACAAAGTTTGAAAGGTCTGTGCAATATTACTTTTGTGAAAAGCTACTTAGTGCAGACAGTTGTACTTGTTAGTAAGTGCTCAGTGGAGCAAGCCTCTTTTGTTTTGTTTATGTTTATTTTGCCTGTTTTTGCCAGACCTGATAATAAACAGACTGTATTTTATAAAGCTACAACCTTGTGTGGTGTTTCCAGCTTTGAGGACTGTGTGTTTCCAAGATCCCAGGTCACAATATATATATATATATATATATATATATATATATATATATATATATATATATATATATATATATACACACATATACATATTTAGACATGTATATGTATGTATGTCTATGTTAAAGCCCTTTGCCTGCCTTTTTTTTTCTAACACATGAAACCTCATATCTTTGAGACCTTAAAACGTATGTGTGCAATATTTTATTTAAATCATTTTTATTAGATAGTATTATTATGAGTGTAATTGTACTTTGTAAAGAATTTTTTATGTGTTAACCAGAGCTCTGAAATCATGCGCTCAAGCAATCACGTTTACTTTTAATACCAGCAGTAAGCCTGACGAGCGCAAACACAGACGTTAAACCCCTTATCGCTAGTGCAAAATCTTATGGGCTACAATCGTAATCTGGCACTTAATTGTTTGCAAACAGCACATTTACCTTTATTTGTTATTTGAAATAGCTACTTTTGCCTATTGTACCTTCCCCAATACTGGAAATATGAGTAATAAATGTTATCTGTTTGTTCTTGTTCAACCCCCAGCCATAAATAGCATTTAAATTACATAGTAACATACATAGTAGGTGAGATTGAAAGAAGAGAGAACATATTTATATCCTACCTGATTACAACAAAAGCTATAACTGAGCATAATTTATTCCCATTAAAAAGATGACCCATTTAACACAAGAAATAATATCCCTGAATAATGTTTTTAGTCAGAAATGTTTCTAAGCCATTTTTAAATGTATCAAAGGTATTGGCATTCACTACTTCCTTAGGCAATGAGTTCCACAATTTGATTGCTCTTACAGTGAAAAAACTTTTATGTTGCTGGAGATTAAATCTTCTTTCCTTCAGCTTTAAATTGTGATTTCTTGCCACAAATAATTTCCTATTAATAAACAGAGCTTCCGCCAACTTTGTATATGGGCCTTGAATATATTTAAGTAATCATATCACCTTTCAAGCGGCTTATTGCTAGAGCAAACAGACCCAATTTTGCTAGGCTCTCCTCATAACTTAAATTCTCTATTCCCCTTATTAGTTTTGTGACCTTTCTCTGACCTTTTTCTAACTCTGCAATGTCTTTTTTTGAGAGTGGTCCCAAGAACTGCACTCCATACTCAAGGTGAGGTCTTACCAGGGATTTATATAATGACAGAATTATTCCTTCCTCCCTTGCATCATTGCCACTTTTAAATCATGCTAGTATCTTTTTGTTTTTTTAAATCAGCTTTATTAAAACTTTTGCAAAGCAGTACAATTGTTCTATGTCTAGTTTGCACCTCCAGCATTTGTTGCTAGTAGATTTAAAAAGTTTATGGATTCTGTGTGGTGTGAGGTACTATCTATGTAGAATTTTAATATTCATCTCAATGTTTTTGCTCGAGACTAATACCTTTGTTAAATTAAAGATATGATTTATTCCCCCTTGTGTTAAAGGTATGTCTAGCTCATTTCTCCACCTCTCTATGTAATAAGGGTGATGTCCTGGTAGTGTTTGATGCAGCATGTTAAATATTAATGACAAAAAACCTCTTATCGGAGTCAAAGAGATGCATATTTTTTCAAAGTTTGTTAAACTTCTGAGCAGATTTAGTTTTTCAGGGTGCTTGTTTATATAAGAATGTGTTAGAAAAAAAAAGTTTTTAAAAATGCCCCATACCCTCTCGATTAGATCATTTTGGGAGAGTAACCTAGATTTGTCCCCTAGTTGATGTATCATTAAAATTCTGTTGGAGACTTTGATAGTTCTCCCTATCTTTCCTAATCGAGGTTTGAAGTCACCATTATATGTTAGGGGAGTCAGTGGGGAGAATCTGGAGGATATATGTAGGTAGTCTCTAAGCACTTTATCCCAAACTATATATGTCTGATTAATGAGGATGTACGGATTCTTGTCTGTCAAGTTTTTATTCTGTGATTGCCAACAAAATGCCCCAAGATAAAGATTATCTGTCAAGTCATGCTCTAACTTAACCCACGCCTTGTGTTCGAAGTTAGTGAACCAGTCTAGAATCCTCTGTAAGAAGATCGCCTGTCTGTATTTAGATCAATTCAGGACTCTATACCTCCAGTTTTGCGGGACATACACATTATGTTTCTACTAATTTGAGCTGTTTTTTTTGTTCTAGATAAATTCAAGTTTATATTTCTGTAAGTTTGTAAGGAGAGTTGGAGGCAGTGGGATTGGAAGAGTCTGTAAATAAAATGTTCATTTTGAATATGGATATCCTACCTAACCAAGATGTCGTTTTGGTTCTCTATGAGGACATGTCTGCCACTATATTCTTTTGAAGAGGTATAAAATTTGCCTTGAAGACATCAGATATTGAAGGGGTGAGGTAAATCCCTAAATACTTGAGGGATTTTTTCCGGATGTGGAAAGGACATAGATATCTAACACACTGTAACTGGTAATTGGGGAGATTAATAGCTAACATCTCCGATTTTACATTATTTACCAGGAAATTAGAGACGGTTCTGAATGTCTCCAGTTCAGCCATAATAATTGGTATGGAAGTTACTGGGTTAGTTATGAAAAGCAGAATGTCATCCGCGTACAGAAGTATCTTATGAGAGGTATGTCCAATATTAATCCCTTCTATGGAGTTGTGGGACCTAATGATTGTTGCAAAGGCTTCTACCATACAAGTGAATAATAATGGGGATAGTGGGCATCCCTGCCTAGTTCCATTTGTTATAAGGAACGTCTCATAAAGAGTCCCATTGACTCATACTTTAGCTGGCAAATATCTTTGAAATTAATTATTGGCCCATTTTTAGAGAATTTGTTTAAGAAATTGCCAGCATACTCGGTTGAACGCCTTTTCGGCGTCAGTCGATATTATTGCTAATGGTATTTTTGTATGGGATACGTCATTATTAAGATGGAGCACTCTGACTGTGTTGTCTTTCACTTCTCTGGAATATATAAAACCTACTTGGTCTTTGTTAATGATATCTGGCATAATACAGCTAAGTCTGTTTGCTAATTGCATGGCATATAATTTTTTTTTTTTCAAAATTTTTATTGAACAAGATTGCCATATAACAACGTTAGACATAAAGTGAAAGTATGGACTTGCAGGTCCAAGTACATAAATACATGGTAAATACAGTTTTTAATGAGATACTATATCCCCTTATATTGAAAGACTGATCTAAGCATAATTCCCCTATATTGAAATATATCGTCCGCTCTTGGACCGCTTTTTGCAGAAAAGGATTAGGTAGGGGTGTGTGAGGGGAAAAAAATAAAAGGGCCATTTTTTGACCCGTTATCTGGAATTGAGAGCTATAATAATAAGGGAACCATCATTGCCGATAATTTGAGTTAAGCAAATTAATTAAAATGTAAGTACTAATATCTCTATGGGGAACAAGGAGACGAAAAGAGAGGAGAGCCTAATAATATGTAGTTTTAGCTATACCTCTAAATCCAGCAAACAAACCATTATTATTGCAGATACACTAAAATACATAACATCCCTGAGTCTGCAGGTATATAATCTATGTTAAGAAACACTGAAGGGTACAAGAACTCCAAACAACAGACACTTTGGTGAACAGGTTATTACTTAGTATTGTGAAGCGCCGTCCCGGCCGCAGACAGCACCCCACCAGAATAGGGTGAGTTGGAGTGCTCTTTTAAAAGTCCCTACCTGCTATGTGAAGTAGTTGAACCCCTAGTACTGCACCAGATACTGTATAATATATGCAGTGATTTAAGGGATCAGTTTGAACTGCTTTGAACATCCTCCCATTATAGAAGTATAACAAATGCTATGCCATATGGTGAAGTATACTACTGAGTCAGGTTAGGGAATAGAAGTTAAGGGAAAGTGTTCTACTTATTATTATATTAAGGTATAATTCACAAGGGTCTGTATTAAAGCCTCCAAAGTTTAGAATTAAATGGGATTGAAGCACATATTTACTGCCTATTAGAGGCTATCACCAAGATTCTTAAATATAAATGATCTTGCTTATATATAGGTATGAAGTAGTTTGTAAGGACTTAGGGAACAGATAGTACTATACAGGTGAAACTCGAAAAATTTGAATATCGTGCAAAAGATAATTTATTTCACTAATGCAACTTAAAATGTGAAACTAATATATTACATGCAAAGCAAGATAGTTCAAGCCGTGATTTGTCATAATTGTGATGATCATGGCTTACAGCTCATGAAAACCCCACATCCACAATCTCAGAAAATTAGAATATTGTGAAAAGGTGCAATATTCTAGGCTCAAAGCTAATTAAGCCATAACACCTGCAAAGGGTTCCTGAGCCTTTAAATGGTCTCTCAGTCTGGTTCAGTAGGAATCACAATCATGGGAAAGACTGCTGACCTGACAGTTGTGCAGAAAACCATAATTGACACCCTCCATAAGGAGGGAAAGCCTAAAAAGTTAATTGCAAAAGAAGTTGGATGTTCCCAAAGTGCTGTATCAAAGCACATTAATAGAAAGTTATGTGGAAGGGAAAAGTGTGGAAGAAAAAGGTGCACAAGCAGCAGCAGCTGGAAGAGGATTGTCAGGAAAAGACCATTCAAAAGTGTTGGGGACTTTCACAAGGAGTGGACTGAGGCTGGAGTCAGTGCATCAAGAGCCACCACACACAGATGGGTCCTGGACATGGGCTTCAAATGTCGTATTCCTCTTGTCAAGCCACTCCTGAACAACAAACAACGTCAGAAGTGTCTTACCTGGGCTAAAGAAAAACAGGCCTGGTTTGTTGCTAAATGGTCCAAAGTCCTCTTTTCTGATGAGAGAAAATTTTGCATCTCATTTGGAAACCAAGGACCCAGAGTATGGAGGAAGAATGGAGAGGCACACACTGCAAGATGCTTGAAGTCCAGTGTGAAGTTTCCACAGTCTGTGTTGATTTGGGGAGCCATGTCATCTGCTTGTGTTGGTCCACTGTGCTTCATTAAGTCCAGGGTCAATGCAGCTGTCTACCAGGAGATTTTGGAGCACCTCATGCTTCCTTCCGCAGACAAGCTCAATGGGGATGCTGACTTCATTTTCCAGCAGGACTTGGCACCTGCCCACACTGCCAAAAGCACTAAAACCTGGTTCAATAACCTTGGGATTATTGTGGGGATTATTGTGCTTGATTGGCCAGCAAACCCACCTGACCTGAACCCCATAGAGAATATATGGGGCATTGCCAAGAGAAAGATGAGAGAAATTAGACCAAACAATGCAGAAGAGCTGAAGGCCGCTATTGAAGCATCCTGGTCTTCCATAAGCAGTAATTGCTGCAAAAGGGGCCCAAACCAAGTACTGAGTACATACACTATGCATGATTATACTGTTCAGAGGTCTGATATTGTTCTATGTTGTTCTATGTACAATCCTTGTTTTATTGATAGCATGTAATATTCTAATTTTCTGAGATTGTGGATTTGGGGTTTTCATGAGCTGTAAGCCATAATCATCACAATTATGACAAATCATGGCTTGAACTATCTTGCTTTGCATGCAATGAGTCATATATTAGTTTCACCTTTTAAGTTGCATTAGTGAAATAAATTAACTTTTGCACGATATTCTAATTTTTTGAGTTTCACCTGTAAATATATTTCAACAAACTTAATCACAAACAATGAAACTAGAAATTCTGAATTAGGAAGGAAGCCATGGAGGTACCTAAAAAAAAGACAAATCACTATTCATAACATATAAACCGATACAGGTTTGGCTTAAGTACAACAAAAAAACATATATATTATCTGCGTTAACCAGGCAGTTCATAAAAGAGAAATAGCATGTGGATGACAAAATGCACTTAAGTCCGCTGGAGCCAAGAGGTATAAGTAATGCATGGGGACAAAATGTTTAGATGGATATCTGGAGTGATCTGTATCTATTATCTAAGTCTCAGACGGAGAGTCTTCATGAACATACTAGTGTAGTCACTCGCATCAAGTTCTATTTTAAATAATAGTAGGAGCTCACACTAATTTTACTCAAGCTGAGCCTTTCCGGCTATGAGTCCTTAATACTAGAACTCGCTTCTCCCCCATTGCACTCTTGTTCTCTCTCAAAGGTATGGACATATTCCTCCCGTATCAGTTGAAAACAAGTAGATCTTACAATACCTAGAGGAACCGTCTCCATTCGTGAAGAGCAGCTGGTTCTATCCCACTCCAAGCCGGGGAAGCAGGTGGGCATTAGTTGGATTGCGATGCTCTTTGTGATAACCTTGCCTGCTAAGAGTCACCAGGGGCCCGCCTACATGTACATATCTCAGCGTCCAAGTAGCGTGGTAGAGCCCATCGCCTTCTGTCTTACGAGTGTCCAGAAGAGGGAGAATCTGGTAAGCAAGGCCAACCACATTCTTTAGACTAGGCAACATCGGCACATATGTTTTAAAAGGAATCATTTTCCGATTCCTGGTGTCAGGTGCTGCGGTAGGGTAGGAGTCACAAATTAAAAAATTATCTTCCAAATTGTTAGGCGATGGCTTCATTGTAATGGCGCTTTGGTGTATCATTATCTCCCGATCAGCATCAGAATTTTGCCCATGCGCCAGGTCTCCCAGTGACATTGGATCTGCTCTTCAGTGTGCCACCATTGTCAGCAAAGATTTATCATGATATTTCCCCAACGGCTCACTCGTCTTTACTGACTGAACGATATGTATAGGTCTTGGCATTAGGAGTAAGTTGCATAACTCATGCTTTAGGCTATTCTAGTGGATTTCTATAAGCTGTGTCATCTTTCTTTCCCACTTGTCTAGAGCCTCCATATTATGAGCAGGTTTTAATTGGCTCCACAATGTTAATGCTTCTTTACAGGATAGATGGTTCCTTCTGTGCTAAAATAGGAAGGTCTCAGATGTGGTAGTTAAAAACTACCTTGTAACCCAGAATCTGGGGGGATTCATGCGGTAGCCCCAGACACGCGGTAAGCTGAATGAAGTACTCAAAGCTTCAGGAACTAGGCAGATGCAGGTCTGCGTGGCTTTCCAAAGAGCATAGGCCAGGCTTGCCGTAGAAAATCAGCTCCAGGATCTTGCTAGCATATAGCTATGTATATCCTCTATTGTTGAAGTACAGTTGGCTGGATAATTATAATAATACCCAGGGAAAAAATTTTTTAAGGCCAGCAGCTTCACTGAGACGCGCACTGCCGCTTTGGAAGTTGGCTCCGCCCCCCTGCTTTGCATATAATTTAACATCTGTATTTAGCAGCGAAACGGGCCTAAAATTTTCAACCCTGTCTGCCTTTTTGCCTATTTGGTGGAATAGTTATATCAGCTTCTAATGCTTCTTTTGTAAACGGGGTAGATTCAGAGATGCTATTAAATTATGCATGTGGGGAATTAGGATATGAGCAAATTTTTTATAATAATAATTTGTAAAACCGTCAGGTCCTGGCGCTTTATTTAAAGGAAGGTTCTTAATGGTGTCTGCTATTTCTTCTGAACTGAATGATTGATTGCTGATCATCTAATGTAGAGAGTGGGATATTGCTTAGATATTGCTCTATCTTCTGTAGTTTTGTGGCAGTGTGAGTAGAGTGAGATGTAGGAAACCTGTTGGATAAATTATATAGTGAAGCATAATACTGTCTAAAGCAGTGCTTTCCAAACTGTGTGTCGGGACACACTAGTGTGTCGGCAGCAGTGTGTAGGTGTGTCCCTGCTTCAGCACAAATTCCCCCCCAATTTTTTTTTTTGGTTTCTGACTTTCCGCCTGCCTGCTACGTATATCATATGGTTGACATGTGATTGATACCTAGGGGGTCACAGATCATCTTAGCCTATTGGCGCAGCTCAGTGGGAACTGAAACTATTCCCATTGGCTCCTGACTGCACGTGTAGTCTCCTTAATTGGCTCGTGACTGCAAGTGTAGTCAGTGAGTGGGACAGCAGTGTGTTTGCAGGGTGGGCAGTAGTCAGTCGGACTCACCAAGCTCTGAGGGCGGCAGCTTAAACACTGAGCTGAAGTCAGTGGGGGTTTTTTTGCAACTAGCTCCCAGTAGTGCATTGCTGCTTCTGCTCTTGATATATGGATAGGAAGGGGAAGCTTAAAAATGCTTGATGATGAAATGCGAGTGTCTTTATCCAATATTCCACCAAATATTCAGAAACTGTGTTCATCCCATCAACCTCATACATCCCATTAAAATAGTAAGTAGCTATTGGTGATATTAAACTTTTTTTTAATTATTGCACATACATACTGTTACTTGTAAATACATTTTGTTATTATATAATTTATGTATGTGTCCGTATCTCTTAAAACAAGGTAGTTTAACCTCCTGTTTGCCAGTACAACTGAATTACTGTGTCACAAAATGATGTAGGTCTAAAAAGTGTGTCGCCAACATGAAAAGTTTGGAAAGCTCTGGTCTAAAGGCTACTGCAATTCCTTTTGTTGTATAGTGTGTTTTGTGTTTATGATCTGTGACATTCGATAGGAACGATTTATGACTTCTATGCTTTAGTTTTTTAGCGAATAGTGAGCTATTTTTATTGTCCTCTTTATAGTATCTCTGCTGCAGTTTCAAGGCTAGTTTTTTATTATCTTTGTCTATCAGTAACTATATTATTTGCCAATGTTCTTCAACTTCCTTGCCTACAGTTTCATTGGTGGGATCCTGTTTATGTAGATCCTCTAGCTCAGACAGTTTATTTAGGGTGTTATTAAAGTCATTTCTATGGTGTTTTTTCATATATGCTCTAATTGCTATTAATTCGCCTCTTATGACAATCTTAGAAGCATCCCACAATAATCTCTGGTCAGTAGTGTAAGGAACGTTATGTGCAAAATATTCATTAATTGACTTTTCAAACCGCTAAAAAGATAACTCGTCATCTAAAATATTGTCATCTAGACACCAGATATATGACGGGGATATTGTATCAGTCCATTTTGGTGTACATGTGATCATCAAGTGATCTGACCATATTCTTGGATGTATAGTTATGTCTGTTACCCTTGCTAAAGTAGTGACATCTAACATTATATAATCAATGAGAAAGTATCTGGCATGTGGGTACAAATAAAATGTATAATTACGCTCTTCAGGGTGATGGATTCTCCACACATAATGGGTTGCTAAATCCCTCAAAAAAAATGTTTTACCTTTCGTAGGCCTAGATTTGGAGTTCGGCGGTAGCCGTCAAAACCAGCGTTAGAGGCTCCTAACGCTGGTTTTGGCCGCCCGCTGGTATTTGGAGTCAGTGATTAAAGGGTCTAACGCTCACTTTTCAGCCGCGACTTTTCCATACCGCAGATCCCCCTACGCCATTTGCGTATCCTATCTTTTCAATGGGATCTTCCTAACGCCGGTATTTAGAGTCGTTTCTGAAGTGAGCGTTAGAGCTCTAACGACAAAACTCCAGCCGCCTGAAAATAGCAGGAGTTAAGAGCTTTCTGGCTAACGCCGGTTCATAAAGCTCTTAACTACTGTACCCTAAAGTACACTAACACCCATAAACTACCTATATACCCCTAAACCGAGCTCCCCCCACATCGCCGCCACTCGATTAAAATATTTTAACCCCTAATCTGCCGACCGCCACCTACGTTATACTTATGTACCCCTAATCTGCTGCCCCTAACCCGCCGACCCCTGTATTACATTTATTAACCCCAAACCTGCCCCCCACAACGTTGCCGCCAGCTACTTAAAATAATTAACCCCTAATCTGCCGACCGCAAAGCGCCGCCACCTACGTTATCCCTATGTACCCCTAATCTGCTGCCCCTAACACCGCCGACCCCTATATTATATTTATTAACCCCTAATCTGCCCCCCTCAACGTCGCCTCCACCTGCCTACACTTATTAACCCCTAATCTGCCGAGCGGACCGCACCGCTACTATAATAAAGTTATTAACCCCTAACCCGCCTCACTAACCCTATCATAAATAGTATTAACCCCTAATCTGCCCTCCCTAACATCGCCGACACCTACCTTCAATTATTAACCCCTAATCTGACGACCGGAGCTCATCGCTACTATAATAAATGGATTAACCCCTAAAGCTAAGTCTAACCCTAACACTAACACCCCCCTAACTTAAATATAATTTACATCTAACGAAATAAATTAACTCTTATTAAATAAATGATTCCTATTTAAAGCTAAATACTTACCTGTAAAATAAATCCTAATATAGCTACAATATAAATTATAATTACATTGTAGCTATTTTAGGATTAATATTTATTTTACAGGCAACTTTGTAATTATTTTAACCAGGTACAATAGCTATTAAATAGTTAAGAACTATTTAATAGTTACCTAGTTAAAATAATAACAAATTTACCTGTAAAATAAATCCTAACCTAAGATATAATTAAACCTAACACTACCCTATCAATAAATTAATTAAATAAACTACCTACAATTAACCTAACACTACACTATCAATAAATTAATTAAACACAATTCCTACAAATAAATACAATTAAATAAACTAGCTAAAGTACAAAAAATAAAAAAGAACTAAGTTACAAAAAATAAAAAAATATTTACAAACATAAGAAAAATATTACAACAATTTTAAACTAATTACACCTACTCTAAGCCCCCTAATAAAATAACAAAGCCCCCCAAAATAAAAAATTCCCTACCCTATTCTAAATTAAAAAAGTTACAAGCTCTTTTACCTTACCAGCCCTGAACAGGGCCCTTTGCGGGGCATGCCCCAAGAATTTCAGCTCTTTTGCCTGTAAAAAAAAACATACAATACCCCCCCCCCCCAACATTACAACCCACCACCCACATACCCCTAATCTAACCCAAACCCCCCTTAAAGAAACCTAACACTAAGCCCCTGAAGATCATCCTACCTTGTCTTCACCATACCAGGTTCACCGATCCGTCCTGGCTCCAACATCTTCATCCAACCCAAGCGGGGGTTGGCGATCCATCATCCGGTGGCTGAAGAGGTCCAGAAGAGGCTCCAAAGTCTTCCTCCTATCCGGCAAGAAGAGGACATCCGGACCGGCAAACATCTTCTCCAAGCGGCATCTTCGATCTTCTTCCATCCGGTGCGGAGCGGGTCCATCTTGAAGCAGGCGACGCGGATCCATCCTCTTCTTCCGTTGTCTCCCGACTAATGACGGTTCCTTTAAGGGACGTCATCCAAGATGGCGTCCCTCGAATTCCGATTGGCTGATAGGATTCTATCAGCCAATCGGAATTAAGGTAGGAATTTTCTGATTGGCTGATGGAATCAGCCAATCAGAATCAAGTTCAATCCGATTGGCTGATCCAATCAGCCAATCAGATTGAGCTCGCATTCTATTGGCTGATCGGAACAGCCAATAGAATGCGAGCTCAATCTGATTGGCTGATTGGATCAGCCAATCGGATTGAACTTGATTCTGATTGGCTGATAACATCAGCCAATCAGAAAATTCCTACCTTAATTCCGATTGGCTGATAGAATCCTATCAGCCAATCGGAATTCGAGGGACGCCATCTTGGATGACGTCCCTTAAAGGAACCGTCATTCGTCGGGAGACAACGGAAGAAGAGGATGGATCCGCGTCGCCTGCTTCAAGATGGACCCGCTCCGCACCGGATGGAAGAAGATCGAAGATGCCGCTTGGAGAAGATGTTTGCCGGTCCGGATGTCCTCTTCTTGCCGGATAGGAGGAAGACTTTGGAGCCTCTTCTGGACCTCTTCAGCCACCGGATGATGGATCGCCAACCCCCGCTTGGGTTGGATGAAGATGTTGGAGCCAGGACGGATCGGTGATACCTGGATGGTGAAGACAAGGTAGGAAGATCTTCAGGGGCTTAGTGTTAGGTTTCTTTAAGGGGGGTTTGGGTTAGATTAGGGGTATGTGGGTGGTGGGTTGTAATATTGGGGGGGGGTATTGTATGTTTTTTTTTTACAGGCAAAAGAGCTGAAATTCTTGGGGCATGCCCCGCAAAGGGCCCTGTTCAGGGCTGGTAAGGTAAAAGAGCTTGTAACTTTTTTAATTTAGAATAGGGTAGGGAATTTTTTATTTTGGGGGGCTTTGTTATTTTATTAGGGGGCTTAGAGTAGGTGTAATTAGTTTAAAATTGTTGTAATATTTTTCTTATGTTTGTAAATATTTTTTTATTTTTTGTAACTTAGTTCTTTTTTATTTTTTGTACTTTAGCTAGTTTATTTAATTGTATTTATTTGTAGGAATTGTGTTTAATTAATTTATTGATAGTGTTAGGTTAATTGTAGGTAATTGTAGGTAGTTTATTTAATTAATGTATTGATAGGGTAGTGTTAGGTTTAATTATATCTTAGGTTAGGATTTATTTTACAGGTACATTTGTTATTATTTTAACTAGGTAACTATTAAATAGTTCTTAACTATTTAATAGCTATTGTACCTGGTTAAAATAATTACAAAGTTGCCTGTAAAATAAATATTAATCCTAAAATAGCTATAATATAATTATAATTTATATTGTAGCTATATTAGGATTTATTTTACAGGTAAGTATTTAGCTTTAAATAGGAATAAGTTATTTAATAAGAGTTAATTTATTTCGTTAGATGTAAATTATATTTAAGTTAGGGGGGTGTTAGTGTTAGGGTTAGACTTAGCTTTAGGGGTTAATACATTTATTAGAATAGCGGTGAGGTCCGCTCGGCAGATTAGGGGTTAATAATTGAAGGTAGGTGTCGGCGATGTTAGGGAGGGCAGATTAGGGGTTAATACTATTTATGATAGGGTTAATAACTTTATTATAGTAGCGCTCAGGTCCGCTCGGCAGATTAGGGGTTAATAAGTGTAGGCAGGTGTCGGCGACGTTGAGGGGGGCAGATTAGGGGTTAATAAATATAATATAGGGGTCGGCGATGTTAGGGCAGCAGATTAGGGGTACATAGGGATAACGTAGGTTGCGGCGGTTTACGGAGCGGCAGATTAGGGGTTAAAAAAAATATGCAGGGGTCAGCGATAGCGGGGGCGGCAGAATAGGGGTTAATAAGTGTAAGGTTAGGGGTGTTTAGACTCGGGGTACATGTTAGAGTGTTAGGTGCAGACGTAGGAAGTGTTTCCCCATAGGAAACAATGGGGCTGCGTTAGGAGCTGAACGCTGCTTTTTTGCAGGTGTTAGGTTTTTTTTCAGCTCAAACAGCCCCATTGTTTCCTATGGGGGAATCGTGCACGAGCACGTTTTTGAGGCTGGCCGCGTCCGTAAGCAACTCTGGTCGCGTCCGTAAGCAACTCTGGTATCGAGAGTTGCATTTGCGGTAAAAATGCTCTACGCTCCTTTTTTGGAGCCTAACGCAGCATTTGTTTGAACTCTCGATACCAGAGTTAAATTTATGGTGCGGCCAGAAAAAAACCCGCGGAGCGTTAACAGCCCTTCTACCGCCAAACTCCAAATCTAGGCCGTATTATCCTGTGAGAAACTGATGAAGTTTGAGTAGAATTATCTAATTGGGGGTTTATAGTGAGGTTGAAGTCTCATCCCATCAATAAAGAACCTTTGGTGACTTATAATATCCTATCAGTGAGGTGTTTGAAAAAATGTTCTTCTTTGATATTAGGGGCATATATATTAACCAAGCATGAGTGTATCACTGTGTTGTCTGCGCTCCTCCCGCAGTCCTGTGAAGTGAACAGAGCCCAGCACAATGGAGAGTGGGCGGGGGACACACCCCTGTATGTAGCAATCCAATCAGGTAGGCAGCCTCTTCAAGCGTGACAGCCACACACGCCAAAACAGAAGTAGAATATAAGGTGCAGAGAAGGCGCTCTGGGTGAAAGGAAAGTTATAATCAAAGCGCTATAAAAAGCGCTATTCTGTGTGAAAAAATGACGAATTCTAGGCAGCAGGATAAAAAGTAAAAAACATGTATTATGTATTAATTTGCCATTTATTGTATACAATGATGACTCTTGATATGAGATTTCTCAAATACTTATAGACTAATTGGTATCAGACTCACGGATACAATTATTACCAATGCACCTACATCATAGACTATCTGCTCTGAGAGTCTCAGAAATAGTTAAAACTATTTTAAGGTACAGGTTTATATCTTAAGTTAATACTTATTATATAGGATGATGATATATGATATGCATCCATAGAGAATACTTAAATATGTTTTCATGTTGGGGAAAAGTACACTGGCTAGCAGACCTTTCTTCATATTTAGACAAATATCTATTTGTTATATGTTTATAAAGTTATGTTATGTTTTATGTTATAGTTTTGTTCCACTGTTGAAGACAAATGATATCATGAAAGCTGACCACTAGACACAATAGTTTTTATATACATCAAAACCACAGACTCCATAAATATGTGCATCAAGCATATACCACAACAAGATGACTTTAGATACTATACAAAAATTTGGGACATCATATTATGCCTCTAATACTACCAAAACGAATGGGGTAGGTATATTGATTAAACTGAACATCCCGTTCCAACTGTTTAACAAAATTAAAGATAAGATGGGTCTGTTTATAATTCTAGTAGGGAAACTTTACAATACAATGGTGACGTTGGTTAATATATAGAATATAAGGTGCAGAGAAGGCGCTCTGGGTGAAAGGAAAGTTATAATCAAAGCGCTATAAAAAGCGTTATTCTGTGTGAAAAAATGACGAATTCCAGGCAGCAGGATAAAAAGTAAAAAACAACTTTATTCCAAAAAGTTTAAAAAGGACAAAACCAGGATGTCCTGTACAGAGCCAGCAATAGCTCTAACAACCAGGCAAGTGAGCAGATCCCCATGCAGACATGTTTCGTGCACCAGGTGCACAGTGATCAAGTGCACCTGGTGCACGAAACATGTCTGCATGGGGATCTGCTCACTTGCCTGGTTGTTAGAGCTATTGCTGGCTCTGTACAGGACATCCTGGTTTTGTCCTTTTTAAACTTTTTGGAATAAAGTTGTTTTTTACTTTTTATCCTGCTGCCTGGAATTCGTCATTTTTTCACACAGAATAGCGCTTTTTATAGCGCTTTGATTATAACTTTCCTTTCACCCAGAGCGCCTTCTCTGCACCTTATATTCTATATATTAACCAACGTCACCATTGTATTGTAAAGTTTCCCTACTAGAATTATAAACAGACCCGTCTTATCTTTAATTTTGTTAAACAGTTGGAACGGGATGTTCAGTTTAATCAATATACCTACCCCATTCGTTTTGGTAGTATTAGAGGCATAATATGATGTCCCAAATTTTTGTATAGTATCTAAAGTCATCTTGTTGTGGTATATGCTTGATGCACATATTTATGGAGTCTGTGGTTTTGATGTATATAAAAACTATTGTGTCTAGTGGTCAGCTTTCATGATATCATTTGTCTTCAACAGTGGAACAAAACTATAACATAAAACATAACATAACTTTATAAACATATAACAAATAGATATTTGTCTAAATATGAAGAAAGGTCTGCTAGCCAGTGTACTTTTCCCCAACATGAAAACATATTTAAGTATTCTCTATGGATGCATATCATATATCATCATCCTATATAATAAGTATTAACTTAAGATATAAACCTGTACCTTAAAATAGTTTTAACTATTTCTGAGACTCTCAGAGCAGATAGTCTATGATGTAGGTGCATTGGTTATAATTGTATCCGTGAGTCTGATACCAATTAGTCTATAAGTATTTGAGAAATCTCATATCAAGAGTCATCATTGTATACAATAAATGGCAAATTAATACATAAACCTATATCCTAAGGACCTGAGTTACATCTATTTCTGAAATTCTGAGTGGAGATAGTCTTTGACTCAACTGTAAAGCTAATAATAATTAGTCAATAGATATTTGAACAATCTTAGCCATCTTGAAATCTGTCCATCTGTTCAGGAGCTGTCCTGAGATGTGGTGGTAGTAGAAGGAGCTAATTTGGTCTTCCTTTTGCGTGGAGGAATTTTTTGCCATCCTTGGCAGGGCTCTCTGGACGAACTTGTAGTTTTGTGATCCAAGCTGCAAGGAGAAGTATCTCCTAGTTCAGTAGGAGCTTTTCTTGTGATATTTAGTCCTTTTGCAGAGTAGGTCTAGGTCCTGCCAGTTCTTGTATGTATAGGTGGATCCCTCATGTTACATGAAGGCAGAAGGGGAAGCCCCATCGATATCTGATGTTTTTCTCTTGTAAAATTGATGTAATAAATCTCACTTCTTTCCTCTTCTAAATAGTGGTGGGTGAGATCTTGGAAGACCTGTATCTAATGATCCAAGTAGGAAATCTGTTGCATATTCCTTGCTGACTGCCATATTGTTTCCTTGTCCGTAAAGCGGAGGAATTTCAGGATTACATCCCTTGGAGGCGCTGAGGGAGATGGGGGAGGCCGTAATGCTCTATGAGCACTTTCCAATTCAAGGTTATCTGTATTAGGATCTGATTGAAGATGTTTGAAGAATCCTTGAAGGTAATCAGGCAGTTCTGCATTTTGAATGGATTCTGGGATCCCTCTTATTCTCAGATTTTTGCGGCGACCCCTATTATCTAAATCTTCTAATCTATCCTGCAAAGCGTCCAATTTGGAGTCTTGTATATTAGCTCGTGTGGAAATGTTATCAATTATGGTATTAACTGCATCTTGCGTTTCTTCGACATATTCCACTCTGTGGCCCATATCAGTGATATCTTTTCTCATTTTTGCCATCTCTGTTGTTATCAAATTCTTAAGAGAATCAAAATCCTCTTTTGTCGGTAGCTTTGCAATATCTTTTTTTTCTGCTGGGAGGCATATTCCTTTGAAATAGATACTGTAGCGGCTTGAGGGTCTATATTTGCATCCGGAGGGTTTTGTAGTGTATTTTCTTGGGCAACAAACAGATATGGGTAGTGCAGGTTGTGATTTAGGAAGCTTCTCCATTTTGGATGACTTTTTAGCTGGTATCCTGCTAAATTACAAGTGGTACAGCTATACCGCTAAAAAATTGGCCTTTGCGCACGGAATGGCAGGTCTCCCATATTACAAGTTGTGGCGGTACAGCTTTATCGCAAGCCTTTTAGCCTGTACCGCATCTCTCCATTCTGCACTAAAAAATGGCTTTTGAGTGTGGAATTTTCAGGTCTCCCGTATTACAAGTTGTTCGGTCAGGCTATTCCGCTAGCGTTATAGCTTATACGGCAAGGATCCATTCAAAGACCAGTTGTTATGGATTTTGCAAAACAAAAATGTTTCACAAAACTCATAACAAAAATGTTACAAAGTACACTAACACCCATAAACAACACTATTACCCCTTAAACCTGCTGACCCCAACATTGCCAACACTAAATAAACCTATTAACCCCTAAATCGCCGGCCCCCCACATCGCAAATACTAAAATAAACCTATTAACCCCTAAACCACCGGCCCCCCACATCACGACACACTAAATTAAACTATTAACCCCTATACCTAACACCCCCTAACTTTAAATTAAAGTTACAATATAACTATCTTAAAATAAATAAAAACTTACCTGTGAAATAAAAAAAACTAAGCTTAAACTATAAATAAACCTAACATAACTATTTAACAAAAATAAAATAAAATTAAAAAACGAAGTTACAAAATTAAAAAATCCTTACACTACGAAAAAAATAAAAAAAACCTTAACATTACAAAACAAACACTAAAATTACAAAAATAAAAAAATCTAAGATTACAAAACATAATAAACAAAATTATCCAAAATAATAAAAATTAAAGCTATCTAATACCCCTATAAAAACAAAAAAGTCACCCCAAAATAAAAAAACACCCCCTAATCTAATGGCCTTTTGTAGGGTATTGCCCTGAAGCAATCAGCTCTTTTACCTAACAAAATTACAAAGTACCCCCTAACAGTAAAACCCCACACCCAACCAACCCACCAACATAAAAAAAAACTAACTATAAAAAAAACTAAGCTACCCATTGCCCCTAAAGGGGAATTTGTATGGGCAATGCCCTTAAAAGGGCAATCAGCTCTTTTGCTGACCATAAAAAAAAGAAAAAAATCCCTAATCTAAAAAAACAAACAAACCCTATTGTAAGTGTGTCACACATTAGGGCCCATTTGTACTAGCAGTATATTCAGCTTATATGAAATGCTATTGCATCATCCGGTAGCAGTTTATGGGCTCATATAGCTACGTGTTATCTCTTAAGAGGGTAATTACCTCTATCTGGATGTTGTATTCTGCCCATCTCTACCGCCATGTCATGTGGGCAGCATATCTTTACTCTTTTTGGCCTACTGGAGAAGGTCTGCCATGGCGGGTGTACCCGCGATCAATAGATGAATCTCGCTTGTACCAATTTGATCCGTAGGATAGGATCTTCACTTGTGGGTCACATATAGTTGGCGGCAACTATTCCAAGCAGGTTATTGTGGGGTATAAGTGGCTGTCTTACATGGAGCTCTAAACAACTGTAGCCATCATGCTCTCTGCCAGGCTCCGCCCCCTCTGGTTCCTACATTTTAAACAGATTTGTCGACCCCTGCAGTAACCCAGCTAATACAACCATCTCTGTTGCTGTCAGGGTTGCAGGAATCAGACTGAGACGAGAAGTGAAAAAATAATCACACCTTTATAAATAGCAAATAATAATAAAAAGGCCACAAGTCAAATAACAAGCCAGGAGTCAAAACCAGAGATAGTAGTCAGACGAGCCGAGTCAGGAGCCAAAGCGAATAGTCAGACGAGCCAAGTCAGGAGCCAAAGCGAGTAGTCAGACAAGCCGGAATCAGGAACAAGGAGAACAGCAGAGTCAGGAACAAGCTAGGGATCAGGAACCAGGAGGGATGTCAGACAGCCAGGTAATACACTGGAACTCACAAACAGGTCTGAGACAATAAAACATTTTGCTTCAGATAGATAAGTTACATTTTTGTGGTCAGTAAGAATGAGCACTGGTACATTAGTACCCTGAGAAGATGCCTCTATTCCTTGAGTGCCAAAATTATGGCCAGTAATTCCCTGTCGCCAATTTCATAATTGCACTCCGCTGGAGACAATTTCTTAGAGAAGAAACTGCACGGATGCAAGGAACCGTCAGGCGTAGGACGTTCAGACAAGAGGGCACCTACTCCAGTCTCAGATGCATTGACCTCAAGAACGAAAGGCAGGACAGGGTTAGGATGAGCCAGAACTGGAGCGGCAGCAAAGGCAGTCTTAAGACTATCAAAGGCCTTAATGGCAATGGGTGACCAATGGAGTGGATCATTCTCTTTATGGGTCATGTCTGTTATAGGTTTGACCAAGGAAGAAAAGTTTTTAATAAACTTTCTATAGTAATGGGCGAACCCCAAAAAACATTAAATAGACCGAAGACCAACTGGGCGAGGCCACTGCAGAACTGCAGACAACTTATCAGGATCCATGGAGAACCCTGCAACGGAGATAACATAACCTAGGAAGGTTACTTGAGTCTGATGGAACTCACATTTCTCGAGTTTACAAAACAGGTCGTTCTCACGTAGTCTCTGAAGAACCCGTGTAACATCAGAACGATCAGTCAAACAAGTCAAATAACAAGCCAGGAGTCAAAACCAGAGCTGGTAGTCAGATGAGCCGAGTCAGGAGCCAAAGAGAATAGTCAGACGAGCTGAGTCAGGAGCCAAAGTGAGTAGTCAGACGAGCCGGAATCAGGAACAAGGAGAACAGCAAAGTCAGGAACAAGCCAGGGATCAGGAACCAGGAGGGATGTCAGACAGACACTGTAACTCACAAACAGGTCTGAGACAATGCAAGGGCAAAGCATACTGAACAGAGGTCCTTTAAATAATAAGTGATGGCATCACAATTCTGAGACTGCAACCTGTCTCACATGGATTATGTACACCAGTCTGGCCATAAAAGTGCGTGCAGGAAATGAGCAGCATCACACACTATGCACCAGAGTCAGCTAAAGAGGTGAGTAAAATGGCTGCCAGTAGCACATGGCAAACAAAGCAGGGAAAAAACCCTGACAGTTGCTGAGTGGAGGTATAGTTTTGAAAGCAAACACCCACTTTTTGCTTTTTTATAAACAAACTGTAGTTTTGCTGGGAGCACAGAGCCCAATCTCTCATCGTTCTTTAATATTCCCCAATGATTTTTTAGAATTTTCTCCACTAAAAATTTGTTCTTACTATATTTAGTAATGAAGGGAATAAAATGCTATTGCATCATCCGGTAGCAGTAAAATGGCTCATATAGCTACGTGTTATCTCTTAAGAGGGTAACATTAGATGTTGTATTCTGCACGTCTCTACCGCCATGTCACGTGAGCTGCATGTCTTTACTCTTTTTGGCTTAATGGAGCAGCTCTGTCATGGCGGGTGTACCCACGATCAATAGATGCGGCTTGCTTGTACCAATTTGATCAGTAGGAGAGGATCTTCACTTGTAGGTCACATATAGTTGGCGGCAATGATTCCAAACAGGTTATTGTGGGATATAAGTCGCTGGCTTGCACAGAGCTCTAAACAACTGTGTCCATCAAGCTCTCGGCCAGGCTTTGCCCCCTCTGGTTCCTACATGTTAAACAGATTTGTCGACCCCTGCAATAACCCAGCTTATACAACCATCTCTGTTGCTGAGTGGAAGTATAGTTTTGAAACCAAACACCCACTCTAGTTAACTGTAACTTTCCTTGATAAGCACGTACACATTTACTGTGAGCAGCCTGCTTCCTGCATTTTCCACACACTCTCATGCTGCTTAATACATGTTAGTATCTTATTATCCTTAGAAGCCATTAACCTGCATTGTGCATCCATTTTTAGCTTATTAGCTATATGTATGCCCAAATCCCTTTCCTCCTCTGTTTTACTAAGTCTAGCCCCATTTGAATAAAAAGTTGCCTGCTTATATTTACTTCCAAAATGTAGAACCTTACATTTATCAGTATTAAATATAATTTTCCATTTATCTGCCAATCCCCTTGCAAAGCAATTTTATCCTGCACTAACCTAATGACCTTACACAACATTGTATCATCTGCAAAAATAGAGATGTTACTATTGAATCCTTGCTAAATATTAAAAAGAACAGGGCCTAGTACTGATCCCTGGGGACTCCACTGATTATCTTTGTCCAATCTGAGTATGATCCATTTACTACTACTAGTTGCTCCCTGTCTTTTATCCAATTATTTATCCAAGAGCTAACATTTTCAGCTATTCTCAGTCCCTTTATTTTGTACAAAAATCTCTCATGTGGCACTGTATCAAAAGCCTTTGCAAAATCCAAGTATATCACATCAACTGATTACTTCCTATCTATATTTTTACTTCCTTCCTTATAGAAACTATTTCTCACAAAACCATGCTGATTTTAATTTATAATCTAGTTTACACTAATTCAATCATAAATGTAATCCCTTATAATCTATTAAAGTATATTGCCCACTACTAATATCAAGCTAATAGGTTCTTGGAGCAACCCTGCTTCCCTTTTTAAAAAGTGGCACCACATCAGCTTTACACCAGTCCTGGGGTACTATGCCTTAGGATAATGAATCTTGAAAAATTAAGAGTAGAGTTTTGGCTATAACAGTGCTAGGTTCCCTTAAAACCATTGGGTGTATTCCATCTGGACCTGGAGTTTTATTTACCTTAATATTATCAATTTTTCCCCCTGGTATCCTCTACAGATAACCCAGTTATCGTTATGGACTTGTATATTTTAGTTTGATTCAATGTACCTCCCATTGGTTCCTCCCTTATGTATATTCAAGAAAATAACAGGTTTAGTTCTTTAGCCTTCTCCATGTCACTGTTAGTCATGCTACCCTTCTCAGATTTTAATGTACTTATATTTTCCTTCTTATATTTTTTTGCCATTTATATACTTAATAGGTTTTTTTAGGGTTTGACTTAGAATCCTTTGCGATCAATCTTTTATTTAGAATTTTGCTTTGTTACATTCCTTATATCTTTGGAATGTTGACTCTGTTCTATTTTATTTGAATAATTTAAATGCCCTACATTTTTCCCTAATTTCTATTAACACATTTTTATTTAGCCCCATTGGCTTGGATTTATTTATTTTACTTTTATAACCAAGTGGTATGTGTTGATGTGTATACTTGTTTAACAAAGTTTCAAATGTTATCCATTTATCCTCTGTAGATACAAGCTGCTAAAGCGCCTACAAAAAAAATAGCGTTAGTGCAGATAAGTTAGTGAAAAATAATAAACACAAAATCAAAGCAGTAGAAACTCCAAAAATAGTCCATATAAATAGTAGGACTCTCAAAGTTCACTGGAAGGTGATAATAATTCAAATGAGTAGTGTATTAGACTCAGGCAGCAACCTCTTCTAAAAACGATCTTGAAGGACACAAGATCACAAGCTGGAAAACACAAACAAAAGAGGGTGCCCCAATGGTGTGATATCTTCACAGTAACAATACGCAAATAAGTGAAGAAACATACTCACAGATTCCAAAGCACATATGTGCAATTCTGGCAGACTGGACTGTTGGAAGTCGCCCAGCTAACTTATTCCTGGGAAGTCAGCTGTAATAAGCGAATGTGCGAGTAGAGAACTCAGTAAGGTATAGGTAGCCCAAACCAATCAGTGCTCCTTCAATCTTGTTCTTAGATACGGCTCAGGACAGTAAGGAATGGTAAAAACAGGTGTTTTATTTAAAACCAGTTAAAAACAGAATAAATATCAAAGATCAGTAAGCTTTTATATTGATTCTGTTTTAAACTGTTTTTTAATAAAACACCTGTAATTACACAGATGTATTTTATTTTTATACAAGTTACTTTTTATAAAAATTCATTGTAATAAATCTATCACAGAGATGAAGCATAGTTGAAGCATAGTTGAACATAACTTTTTGGAAAATATATTCCCCATTTAAATATTTCATAATAATTTTTTAGAATCATTTAATAATAAAAACAATATTCTAGCTACAAAATGTTGTTCTAGATAAAAAAAATTAGACATCAAATAAACGGGGGACTCAGTGAATTTATAATCAATCAGTAAGGAAACATCCAATATCTATTTCAAGATTTAGACCATATGGTTGAAGGATTTTTAACTGAAAGATCCATTTACTTTCTTTCTTAAGGAGTTCCTTATGGGAATCAGCTCCCCACCAGTGGCCCTTATATTTATCTATGCCCATGAACAAAAAACAGTTTAAATCTCCTTTATTACATCTTCCAAAATGTTTGGGTACAGGCAAATCTTTATTTCTTTCTGAGCTAAAATTCTCAATTGACCAAATATGCTCCCTAATCCTATCACGCAGGGGTCTTTCATACTCCCCCACGTATTGCATTCTACATTTGCATTGAATGACATAAATAATATTTTTGTCAGTACACCTAATTGCATTCTTAATCTTATGTGGTTGTCCTGTAAAATTAGAGTTAATCTCCTTTTGCTGATTTACATGTAGGGCATGGGTAAAAACCTTCTAGGTTTCTTCCCATAACGTCCTTATCTGTGTGATTTTTTTTTTCTAATCTCTGTAGGTGCTAAAATTGTTTATAAAATGCAAGACACTTAAAAACTAACTGTGGTTTTGCTGGGATCAAAGAGCCCAATCTCTCATCGTTCTTTAATATTCCCCAATGTTTTTTTAGAATTTTCTCTGCTAAAATATTTTTCTTACTATATTTAGTAATGAAGGGAATAAATAGGGGTTCAATCTCATCTTTCTTTGTCTCTTGCTCTGCTCTTTTTTGTTTCCCTTTACAATAGAGTAGACCTTTCTATAATGCGTGCTTGATCCCTAGCCTCATCAATAATATTCTCAGAATAACCTCTCTCCATAAATGTTTCTTTTAATCTTTCTGATTGGCTCTCAAAGTCCTCTATATCACTACAATGTTTCTTTATTCTAAGGAACTGTCCCTTAGGAATGTTTCCTTTCCACCTCTCATGTTTGAAGTAGGTTCTAGAATGCTACTTATTATCCTCTACAAAAATTTCCAAATCTAAAAAGTGGATTAACTCTTTACTTTTTTCGCAAGTGAAATTAAGTTTACAATTATTATTGTTCATAGATTGAACAAAATTATCAAAAGACTCTTCAGTACCCTTCCATACCATTATAATATTGTCTATATAATGCTTATAGGTTACCAGGTTTGCTCCAAGTGGGTCAAACTCTAAGAAATTCTTTTCACAAAAAATCCATAAATAAATTAGCATAACTTGGAGCAAACCTGGTACCCATAGCGGTGCCTTGTTCTTGATTGTAATATTGACCATAATAGGAGAATAAGTGATATAAAGTTTATAGCATTTATAATAAACTCTTTTTGTTTAGTTTTCAATGCATTATCTTCCCCCAAAAAAATGACTGACAGCTCTCAGACCGTCCTTGTGCCCTATACAGGTATACAATGACGTAACATCACATGTAGCAAGTATATAATCATCCTGCCACATAATCTCTTCTTATAGCTTAAGAACATCAGTAGAGTCCCTTAGAAATGAAGGTAACACTTTCACATATTTCTGTAAATACATATCCAAGTATTCTGATAAATTGGCTGTCAGAGATCAAATCCCCAAAATAATAATACTGGTATTGGGACTGTACTTTGGGTGGAATTTCGTCTTCATTCCTGAATCATTATTGAAATCCAATCCGTCTTTGGATACTACACTTTGCAGTGTTCCTGTGCTTGATCACGATATGTGACAAGTGTTTTCATATGTGCTTATTATTTTCTATTTTACTGTATATGTGTATATTTTATATGTGTATAATTGTTATTTGCTTTTATTTGTTTACGTTGGATCCATCATTTAACACAATTGCGTTCGGCAAGCGCTCCAAGCGACTCAGAGCTTGCTTAGAGCGTTTTGTGTAGACTTCTAAGCTCAGCGCTGGGCGTCCGCTCAGCACTCTGATGACGCGAGTCCCAGCGTTTCCAGCATGCCGGAAAAGCTGGGACTTTTCAGAGCAAGCTCAGATGCTTGTAAACATGGCAAGCCTCCACAAGCAACATGTGTATATATATATATATATATATATATATATATATATATATATATATATATATATATATATATATACAGTATATACATACACATATGTTGCTTGTGGAGGCTGCCATGTTTATAATAATTATATAAATGTTGCAATAAAATAACAAGTGAGGGAGCTTATAATAAACATTCAAATGCGCAAAGGGGTCTGCTGCACAATAATGCAGTACATATATATAATTCATATGTGAGACGTTTCTATTTGCATGCAATATTTCTAATACTTAAAAGGTATTAGAAATATTGCATGTAAATAGAAGCTTCTCACATATGAATTATATTTGAGTACAGGTAGCCCTCAGTTTACGCCGGGGTTAGGTTCCAGAAGGAATGGTTGTAAATCGAAACCGTTGTAAATTGAAACCCAGTTTATAATGTAATTCAATGGGAAGTGAGGGAGTTAGGTTCCAGGTCCCTCTCAAAATTGTCATAAGTAACACCTAATACATTATTTTTAAAGCTTTGAAATGAAGACTTTAAATGCTAAACAGCATTATAAACCTAATAAAATAAACACACAACACAGAATATATAATTAAACTAAGTTAAATGAACAAAAACATTTGCTAAACAGCATTATAAACCTAATAAAATAATCACACAACACAGACTTCACTTGCATTTTTCTGCAAACAGTTCTTTCTATGCATTCCAATCTGGACTGATTTATAGACAGGAAGATCTTGTTCCTTTGAAATCTGCTCGATAGCTCAGGTCTGGTTAAACTGATTAATTTCAGCTTGCTTGGCTTTGCTGCAACACAAGCAGACAGCTCCAGCTACTGGCTATTTTAATAAATGCACTGCTTCTCAATGCTTTTCAATAGCAGTCACATGACTGGAAAAAAAGGTTGTTATTCTGAAACGGTGTAAATTGAACCGTTATAAAACGAGGGCCACCTGTACTCCATTATTGTGCAGCAGATCCCTTTGCGCATGCAAACGTTTTTTCTAAGCTCCTTCACTTGTGACGTCTCCTAGCGCCACGTCATCGCTGGAGCAGAAGTGCCTGGCGCTGGCTCTGAGCACTTGCCGAACGCGGTCAGAGTGTTATGTTTTAATCCTATATTAAATGTATCTTTTTTTAACCTATGTTACTTTAATTGATACTATTTCCACCTCTCTATTAGTCACTGAATAAGCTACATCTAGTAACGCAAGCAGTATTTTCTCTATTTTAAAAGAGTATTTGTCCTTGCTAGTTCTATTTTAAGGAGCTTAGGGAGTCTCCTTGGTTACTGTTTTTTGCTTTTAGTGACATATTTACACACAGTTATCATTCTTTTGCTTTACATTATCACCCATATCCTTATAAATATGTTTCCTTATTGTAGGTTTTTAAGACCAGGTTTAATATACATGCAAATTCCTCATCTAATTTTATTACTAATTTCTAATTGTATTACTCATGTCCCTCCTAAATAAAGTATAATCCTCTAGGTTAACTGCCCAGTCATATGAATCATCCCACCAGGTTTCAGTTATATTGATAATATCATCATTTTCTTCTGCCGCTAAGCGCTACAGTTCCCCCCATTTTACCTGTCAAGCATCTTGCATTTGCTCTCATAATTTAATTTTCATGTGCTTTCTTCTGCTACTTAGTGCACTTTCCTCCAAACTTTGTAATGTGACATTTCCTATGTGTACCATTCTGTCATCCATTTCTTCGGTTATTCTAAGTGTGCCATATTCACAGACCGATTTGTATGTTCTATTATGTTTGAATTGACCCCCCCCCCCCCTTCACTACCTATCATAAATAACATTAGAAGGTTCGCTTTACTTGCAGACTTAGCCCATTGTTATTGGCACGTCCTAGATAATGGCTTTAATAAGAAAAAACAATGAGAATTTAAAATACAGAATTAACATGAACACATTAAGGGGAAACTCATTTTTTTATTAATGTGAACCTATAAAAGGACAATAAACACCTTGTAATTACAAGACATTTCTTTTGTGTTACAATAGAATAACATCAGCCAAGTCTAAACAGTTTTAAAACAAATTAACATCCATTTTGTTATATTATATTTATTAGATTTCTCTAATAGTTGTATACACAGGCTTAATTTGGGAGCTGTTGCAATATTTAACAATATTAAAATTTAACAAAACATACATTAGAAAAAGGATTCCTATTTAGACCAGTCAAATAAATTATGGGCCAGGTTACAAGTGGTGCACACTTTTTTTTCCTGCTTGCGCGCAAACACCACTCAAAGTAAACTTTTAATGAGGGCAGGTTTGTAAATTGTTTGCTTGCGAGCAAAACGCAATGTGTGCTAACTTCAAGACTTCAGATATCGCAACCGTGTTAACTTCTTCTAACCATTGACACCGCATTAGACCTACAGCGCTAAACCCGAAGGTAGTTATGAATATTTTACATTCCAATTTTCTTTACATAGAAAAAATATATATTTTTTAATATACATTTATATATATATATATATATATATATATATATATATATATATATATATAATTATTTTATTTTGTAAAATATATATCTATCTATATGAATACATATATATATTTAAATATTTAAAATACAAAGTACATTTTATTCTAAGTGGAGAACATTGGAATGTAAAATATTAAAATGGATTAAAAATAATTTTCCAACTTTTAAGGTATTTTAGTGGAAAGGGTTTCAAATATTATAGCCCTTTCCAATCAAACACCCTGTCATATACCATATACCTGTTAACCTTTAAAAAACAGTTTTATATATATTTATATGAATAATTTTAATCAGATTGTGTATATATGAGTGTAATAATTATTGTTAATGTATTTATGTTGTGTTTGGTGAACTATTTTTTTAACCCTTACACTTTAGGCCAGGTCTTCACTCGTGCAAAACGGATTTGCACTAATTTAGTTTGCACTTGAGCCAAAGCGTTTACTGTTAACTTGTGATCCGCGACCTGCGCTAACATTAGTGTGCCAATGGTAATCTATTATATTTCATATGTTTTTCTTCTGTTTCTCTTCCCTTCTTTTCATTTTTTCTCTCTCTTTCCAATTACTCCCCTCTCTTTTATCCTTTGTTCTCAAAGACTCACATTCCTTTATTTTCTTGTAAATATAGTTCATGCTCTTAAAAGGAAAAATAATTTGATTTTGTCTTCTCATAGATTGTATGCTTATATTGCATTCGTACTTGTTTTTACGTAATGTTTTATTCTTTTTTTGTCTAAAAAAATATACTTTTCATTTGTATATCTCTTTGTAAGGTTTATTGTTGTAAATGTTTTTTATTTTTGTTCTTAATAGTTATGTATTTATTCCACTTACTAATAGATGGTTAATAAAGATATTTATTATATGCATTTGATAATTGTACTATTAATTGAAACTCTTTATGTATTTTTTTTTAATATTAATTAGATAAGCCAATATTTCTGGCCTGTTTTTATATTCTGAAATTGTTAATTTAAATTCTCTCTATTTGTCTTAAAACTCTACATCTACTCACTGGCCTTTCTTTCTAATGCCTTTCCCCTTTCAGTTCATCCTAAATGCCTCTGCCAGGCTAATCCACTTTTCCTGCCATCCTGTATCGGCTGCACCTCTCTGCGAGGTCCTTTACTGGCTCCCAGCAGAATAAAGTTAAAAATTCTCCCCCTGACCTACAAAACCCTTACTAACTCTGCACCCTCCCACCTGTCCTCATTAATCAACAAATATACTCCATCCCAAGGTCCAAAAATGACCTGCTCCTTGCATCTGCTACCATCACCTCCTCCCATGCAAGACTGTAAGACTTCTCTCGAGTGGCACCAACCCACAGGAACATACTTCCTCGCTCTGTACAACTGTCCCCTGATCTGTACTCCTTTTAATGCTCCCTGAAGACATTTTTGTTTGAAGAAGCCTACCACCCAACTCAGTAACAAATTAATTCCACTTACATAATAATGTCCTTCATCTAACTCCGTACTAACATCATTCTCACCCTTGCAGTCCCCACCTCCTGTTTCTCACCCTCCTACCCTTCTAGATTGTAAGTACCCACGGGAAGGGGGCCCTTAATATAAACAAATGTATACATATATAGACACATATAGTGCATTGGAGCTATTTGCAGTCAAGTAGCTGAAGACATGTAAAAGCATATTTATTCAATATTCATATTTAACTAGGTATTTAATATAAATATTTCACATTCATAAGGGAATATATTCTAATTATTTATAAATAGATATTCCTATATATATTTTTATATATCTATACCTATATAATTATCTTTATATATAGGTATCAATATGTTACCAAAAAACCCCCACCATATATATATATATATATATATATATATTTTAGGGCTGCACGATTAATCGCATATGCAATTTAAAACAGCGATTAATCACCGCGATTTTAAAACTGCGAGGAGTCACGATTTTTTCCTACATAAAAAATTCCTTTAGAAATGGCTGAAATGCATTGATTTATTTGTGATTTTTTTGCAAACCAGCTCCATCTAGTGGTTGCTTTTAGCACACATTTGTAAAATGGCTCTTTTACTTTCACTTTCTGTTCTCATAAGCAGCCGATCAATCTAGAAATCTAAAAGCAGAGCCCATGCAGGAATGAAGAGGAGGGAAAGCCACTTATATTTCCCTTAGGGACGTCTGCAGTCTGAAACTTAGGATATGTAAACATTATGGAACCTCCCACACAATCTCCTGCTCCTCTGCTGCTGGGTTAACTTAACTACATCCACAATGTATTTTATATCAGCAAGGCACAGCATTTCTGAAAGGAGCAGCCCCCCACCCCTACTGCTATATGCCTGTAATGAATTCCTGAAGAGGAGCAGGGCTCATTATCAGTCAAATTAAAAATTTTAAAAAAGAAGAAAGAAAAAAAAAAAAAAAAAATATATATATATATATATATATATATATATATATATATATGTGTGTGTATGTATGTATGTGGCTTACACTGCTTCATTTGTTAATCATACCACTCTCCAAGAAAACATGACAATGTTGTGTGTCATAAGACCTAATAACTGGCTAGTGGCTACTATTTAATCACATCACAGGCAGCAAATTTTATTTTAACTATTTTGTGGTTTGTATTTTTATGCTCCAAGAGTGTATTGGACATTGAGAAACATGTACATTAAGATTCTGTAGTGTTAAATAAACTTTATAATGCAAAATGAAAGTGTTATAGTCATTTATAAGAAAATCGCGATTAAATCGCAATCGCTTTTTAAAAAAAAAAAAAATGTGATTTATTTTTTTTTGCCCATACCGCCTAGCCCTTTTATATATATATATATTTATATACAGGTAGCCCTCAGTTTACGCCGGGGTTAAGTTCCAGAAGGAATGGTTGTAAATTGAAACCGTTGTAAATTGAAACCCAGTTTATAATGTAAGTCAATGGGAAGTGAGGAAGATAGGTTCCAGGCCCCTCTCAAAATTGTCATAAGTTACACCTAATACATTATTTTTAAAGCTTTGAAATGAAGACTTTAAATGCTAAACAGCATTATAAACTTAATAAAATAACCACACAACACAGAATATATAATTAAACTAAGTTAAATGAACTAAAACATTTGCTAAACAGCATTATAAACCTAATAAAATAATCACACAACACAGACTTCACTTGCATTTTTCTACAGTTCTTTCTATGCATTCCAATCTGGACTGATTTATAGACAGGAGGATATTGTTCCTTTGAAATCTGCTTGAGAGCTCAGGTCTGGTTAAACTGATTAATTGTAGCTTGCTTGGCTTTGCTGTAACACAAGCGGACAGCTCTACCTACTGGCTATTTTAATAAATGCACTGCTTCTCAATGCTTTTCGCATGACTGGAAAAAAAGGTTGTTATTCTGAAACGGTGTAAATTGAACCGTTGTAAAACGAGGGCCACCTGTATATAAAATTATGTATTTATGGATAAATAGAGCATATTCTGCTATGTGAAGAACATGGGAAAGTGAAATATTCATATTTCATCTTGAGTTAGCGCACTTAAGAAAATGTGATCGGGTTTGTGCGCAAGTAAAGGTGTTAGGTATTGTTTCCACTTTTCACTCTCCATTGAAATCTATGGGGGAATACATTAATGTGGTCACAATATTCTAACTTTGGCTTTTTGGGTCGGGTTAGTGCGCAAGCGAAAACTTTTTACTTTCAACTTGTAAAATGCGCGTTACCTGGCAGAGTTAACGTATGAATGGGAGCGATAAATAGCGTAACTTGTAATTTAGTCTTGGGTGGTGTAAAGCACACTGCCACTGGGCTCGAGGCATTGTGTTCTCTGGAGGAAGAAATCACACTTCACTATATGGGCAGTTAGATGCAATAATCTAGGTGTGGTGCATGCCAGCAGAACACTACCTTCCGGAATGCACAGTGCCTACTGTAAAGTTTGGTGGAGGGATAATGGTCTGGGTCTGTTTTTCAGGGTTAATGAGTTTGGTGTGAAGGAACTCGATTGGCCTGCTCAGAGCCCTGACCTCAACCCCATTTAACACCTTTGGGATGTACTGGAACCCCAATTGCAAGCCAGACATTGCCGTGCAATATCAGGGCCTGACCTCATTAATGCTTTTTAATAGGCAAGAGGGGTGGGAAGGGGATCATGTAATTACCATAGGGGTGTTAAGAGGATGCTAGTGGCCCCACAAGTGCTATAAGTGTAATTTGTGGCTCTTTATAATTGAGGTCTAAAGTTAAACAACTTTCTTACTTTATATTTGAAGTTTTACTGCTATTTCCAGGTTTTTCCTTTTATAATAGTTCAGGTTTATTAGCAACTTACACTCTCTCTGACTGTGATAGTCCATAAACAGCAGCACCAATAGTAGAGTAAAAAGGTTTTATTACCAGTTCATCTGGGTCATACAAAGTGACGTTTTGGGCATCTAGCCCTTAATCATACAGAGCTAACAGCATATAGTATGCCCTTATATAGGCCAACCTGCACCATGACAGCCAATCAGTATCAATTCTAACACCCCCTAGAGGTTACAACAGGTAACACAATTACAATATTCAAAGAATATGTTTTTTACATTCAGTGTAGTAGCATTATAAAATTAATATATACATTATATACAATATAACAGCTACAAATACAGATATGGAATACTACCTCACAAACTGTTACAGGAATAGAGTCAGGTCTAATTCCTTATTTAGGCCATATGGTTGTATGGCATTCAATTTATGCATCCAGAATGCCTCCTTCCTTTTGAGGATCAATCCCCCCCTCCTGTCTAGGGTATGGTACAGCATCAATCACTTGAAAACAGAGTTGGCTGATATTATGGCCACATTGCAAGAAATGGGAGGATACTGGAGCCTCCTGATTATTACACCGGATATGTGACAAATTAAGCCTTTAAATGTCACATGGGCATGAAGGGGTTAATAGCAATAAGCCCTTGTAACTCTACAAAGGACCTTAAAAGGGACACCAAATTAACCACCAAATCCTGTCCACACCAACACAGTATAACACAGTCACTGCCACCACCAAAACGTTGAATAAAGGAATGTTTTGGAACCCCCAATAACTCACACAATTTAACAATTAGGTAACGTGCCTTTAAACTTGTCTCAACAGAGTATGAATTCAGATAGTAGAGCCCAAAGACAAAATTATATTTTCTATGTGTTTAATAACAAAAATGTCAATACAACAGTGCCAAATTATAAAGACATTCAAAATAACATACCTGGGCATTGTTACGATTCTTTAAAAATAATTGGGACATAAAAATAATACACAATATCTAAGATTATTACCAAATTCTTGAGATATATGGAGAACCTCTTTCAGATGTTAGCTGCTTGGGTCCCAGGGAAGTTCTAACCCAAGTCTCTGTAACTTTTAGTATAAAACTCCCCTTTTCTTTGTCTTGTCAAGGACACTGCCCTTGTTTTAATTTACGATTAGACATTCCATGCACCAAGAGAATGGGGGAGGGGGTCTTGAGACCACAGCATTCCTGAACACAGGTCTTACACAAAGAACAAGCAGTTCACATTATCCCTGCAATGCTGAGACCACAATACCACCTCTGCTGTGTAGCCAATCCAGGTATCAACTACTCCGCATGATTGTATCATGACACCTCCCCTTTTAAGATGGTTGAATGAGGGATCAGCCAGATGCTAATCACTCTTCCACCAACAACACTGTCTTTCCTTGTTCATAAGAACAGATCTGCCCTTTTTGCACACTCTCTGCATTAATTTGCCCACTGCAACAGTTAGCATTAGCTGACACAATTTCTCTTGTGGAGGACACTCCCTTGCAGGATATCATACACTCCTTGCACTCACTCTAACTCATGAAGGGATCTAGAGCCCCCTCAGGGTATCTCACTAGGGGAATAAGGGTAGTTCTTGCAATGCTTAGGCCAGATAGTCCACTGTCCACACCTACCCCTGTATGCTCTGAAGATGTAGCAGGTTCACTAGTCACTGCAGCTGCTTGGCCTACACACTCTCCATCCAGGGCACACACAACCAAGGGAGAGCTGCTGGGGGAAGTCACATCTCCCTCCCCCTCTTCTTCACATCTGCCATCACTGTAGGTGTCCACAGACACACCCAGGGTCCCATCCTGTCTTACCCTCTGTAACAGGGCAGAGGGTACTTTGGCTTCTACACTAGCCATGCCATTCCCTCCTTCTTGCATCTGCAATGCTGTTTCAGGGACAGACTGACACAGACCTGTTATCTGTTCTCCTTGCCAGCTGCATAGCTGAGTCTGACACCCCTCACTAAGGGTGTGTTTTACCTCAGGAGAAACCAGAGAAAAAGCCTCTTCTACTGTCCTGTGCTCACTCCACTCAGCTGGCACACCACACTCAGGCACCAGATATGTCACACTAGCCACTTTACCCTACTCCACACATCCTACTTTTTTCTGGGGTATAGTAGTCCCTTCACCAAGTTCTGGCATTGCCCATTCCATATCTTGTTCATTCTTTGGTAGGATACTGCCAGCTCTGGTGTAGCTAGAGATGTGTCTATCCCCAGCCTCCCCTCTGGGTCCCCCAAAGTTTCACACAGTACCTCAGTTGGTGCAGGGCCCTCTACTGGCCCTTCCAGGTTGCAGGTGTTGTCTTCTGGGGCATACTGACAAAGTATCCAGCCCAAATCATCCCCCAGCAAAACATCAACAGGGATATCCGCAGAAATCCCCACCTCCCGCAAATCTTTTACCACACCCCAATCCAGGGGTGCACATGCCGCAGGGCACTCCTGGAAAACTTCTTCATTACCCACAGTCTCTCCTGGGATAATATCCTCTGCCACTTCAGGGCGTACCAAGCGATATCCAGCCCCAGTGTCCTGAAGTCTCATTGTCACACAATCTCCCTCTGTGACACTCTGCAGATTACCTGCCGACCCACCCACAAACAAAGCTGCTGCAGCTTTCCCTGCTGTATTCCCACCCTAAACTGCATGTTGAGGTTTATCCTTGGTGGGGCAGGCAAAACTCAGGTGCCCAAACTCGTGGCACCAAATGCATGGGCGGGTATCCCTTTTGCTCAATGCAACGTCTGCCCCCTTGATCGGTGATGTTCCAGGGGAAGGTACATCTGTAGAACTGATTGTCAGTTGCTGACTAATTACCCTACCCTCCAGGTAAGTGATACAGCTTGCACAGTTGAACACTTGGCTACTGGTGCTTCATTGTTAGTGTTGTCTGTAGCCCCTGCTGCTGAATCAGGTTCCATTTCCAGAATCACTTTTCTGGCCACCGGACTCAATATATTTAAAAAAGTCTGGGTACAGGAGAGGTGCCTCGGTTTTGGTAAACCTTAAAACCTCCAGCGCATGTCTCTGCTGGGTTTCCCTTAGAGCTGCTACTTTCTCTCTTTTTCTATCAGCAGATTCTCTCTCCCGCTCACTTTTTCTCTCAGCAGCTTCTTTCTCTCTTTTTCTCTCAGCTTCTTTTTCTCTTTTTCTCTCTCTCTGCAGCCTCCCTCTTTCTCTCAGCTGCTTCTTGATACTTGAGGATCAGTTCCATTCTTAGTTTGGGTTCAGCATCCCCCAAATACCTGTAGCTCAGACTCCATGGCACTCATAGGGTCAACAGTGTTAGGTACCAGCTCTTAGGTTACAGGTTCCACAGTAATCCTTTCTGTGTCTGTTTCAAACTCTGTTGTGAGGCCCTCTGCCTCCAGCAATTTTCTTATCAGCTGCTCTTTTGCTTTGCCAAAAATTGTAATTCCTCTTTTCTTGCAAAGAAACTCCAGAGACCATTCATAATGAAAGTAGTGACAAACAAACAAGAGGAAGGGGAAAATAACTGCTTATTTGCACTGTATGTCTCTGTAATTAGGCACTGAGTTCTGTCTTTGGAAAATTACACAAAAACATGTAATTTCTTTTAGTATTATACAAATAGCACTAAGAAACTCCAGATATCTCCCACCACTGCCACCAGTTTGTGACAAATTTTAACGTCACAATAGGGAAGGTGTGGGCATGAAGGGGTTAATAGCAATAAGCCACTGGTTCCCTAAAACCTTGTAACTCTACAAAGGACCTTAAAAGGGACACCAAATTAACCCTCAAATCCTGTCCACACCAACCCAGTATAACACGGTCACTGCCACCACCAAAACGTTGAATAAAGGGGTGTTTTGGAACCCCCCCAATAGCTTACACAATTTAACAATTAGGTAATGTGCCTTTAACCTTGTCTCAACAGAGTGTGAATTCAGATAATAGAGTCCAAAGACAGAATTATATTTTCTATGTGTTTAATAACAAAAATATCAATACAACAGTGCCAAATTATAAAATAACATACATGTGCATTGTTACAATTCTTTAAAAATAATTGGGACGTAAAAATAATACACAATATCTAAGATTATTACCAAATTCTTGAGATATATGGAGAACCTCTTTCAGATGTTAGCTGCTTGGGTCCCAGGAAAGTTCTAATCCAAGTCTCTGTAACATTTCTTTAAAAACTCCCCTTTTCTTTGTCTTGTCAAGGACACAGCCCTTGTTTGAATTTACGACTAAACATTCCATGCAAGTAAACTAAGGTACCAAGAGAATAGGGGAGGGAGGAGGAGGGGGGTCTTGAGACCACAGCATTCCTGAACACAGGTCTTACACAAAAAACAAGCAGTTCACATTAACCCTGCAATGCTTTTTACTTGTTAGAAAACTTTGAGTAACTCCTTTTGCACTGCCTAAATCTGTATGTGCAAGTTCATCTTTTAAATTTGGTCTCCTCCTATATGCAGGCATTGGAGGTAACCCAATTTCTGCAATATCTGGATGACAATTTTGTAGTATAGACCAATGTTTCCTAACAATCTTCATTATCTCGCCACTATGGTTATTATGATCCATAACTATTACAATACGCTTGTCTTGTTTTCTTGAGGATGAGTTAACTGAAGACTGTACATTGGTTAGTTCCTTCTGAACCAACCCTGGGGGGTAACCTCTATCCTTACATTTCTTTGCTATATCATTAAACCTTTCCCCTAATCTCTCTTTTTTTCTAAGACAATACGTTGAACCCTCATGAATTGACTTCTAGGCAATGTTCTTTGGATGGAAACTCTGAAAATATAACAGGCTATTTCTATCGGTTGGTTTAAAGTATAAGTCTGTGCAAACTTTACCATCTTTGAAGTAAACAGTGGTATCTAGAAAATGTATTTGTCTTCACTAGCTGACTGTGATAGATTACAGCAGGGTGGATAAAAATCACTTTTTTATTTTGAAATCTGATTTCTTTCATTTGAATCAGATTTTTTTTGAGGAAAAATCTATCTAAATATAGTTTTCTTTTTAATGTACATTATGATCCAAATGTTATTCATCCTTATTTAAGTATTAGTTTTGAATTATTTAGCATGAGGATGTTTATTCTTAGCTATAATCTTTAATTTGTTTTTGGTACATTAATTCTATTAATCCATTCAATATGTCATGCTCTCTTTGGTTAATTGTGTTTTTTCCCCTCTGTTTGATACATATATAATTGAGTTTATATGAGTGTTGTTTCCGGAGCTTGACTTTGCCCTGATTTTTTTGTACAATAATTGTAGATACAGTATGCACCCAGGGAGAGATATCTGTTAAGCCCATTTAATACCCTTTTTTGTGGGGCTCACAAAATCATAGACGTAATTCACTAGGGGTCTTTTTGACTGGCTGGGTGTGCTACAGTAGGCTTCTACTTCTATTTTTGCTCCGTTGATGATAATCTCTATAATTGTGTATCTACATATTTACAATAGGTTCATGAACTGCCCTAAGTACTCTGACAGTGCATACTGTTTGTATTTTAATTCTTTTTAGCGTTCTGATATCCATTATACCTTTTATTTACTTATTAAAAGTTAGGTTTATTGTGGATTCACTCCTATGTAGGTCTCATCTACTTGACATTATAGTGTGTGCCATTAGGTGTTCCTATTTATTTATTTTGTTCTTTTTTGCTATTTGTTAAAGTTATACCTGGCACCCCCACACTCAGTGCTTATAGATGGTTCTAAAGCACTACATTTTGAGTGAATGGGTTTCTAATTCAGTACATTGTTTCTGGTCTTGCACCTTTTGCTTATAACAAATAACATTTTACAAATACCCTAGATTAAAGGTCATGGGAATGGAAATATATGAATCTTTTTCTGGCATTAATCAAAACTCTGGCTTTATGACATTGAGGAAGTGTGGAATTGTACAATAACTTAGCCTTCCAGTCTGCTGTTTAATCAGAATGCAACAATTGGTAAGAACTGAATTTGTGTTAATCCCATTACCTGGTCACTTTTATTCATGTACAGGATATATAAGCGTCCCTTCCACAGACAGCTATTATCTACGGCTAAAGAAGATACCTCTTGGGGTCTTGAAAGCTTATAGAGTACAAAACCTTAATTTTGTGTGTCCATTAAAAGGTTGATCAATCTACTAAAAGGACCATGTGATGTATAATGAAGTCATAAAGAAGCAATGGCACTTCCTCCCTGCTCATCTTCTTATTATAAAAGATTGAAGTTGTCTTTTTCCTATGAGTGTTTATGATGCCCCTGTCATTGTTAGGAGATTGCCATGCAAATTACAATACTTACTGTATAGTAATGTATCCCCTAAAGACAGTTTACACTATACATGCATAGGTCACCTATATGAAAAAAAGGGATTGTATTCTTTCAAACAAGGGGTCTCATAACCACTAGTCAGTGGTGGTCCTAAGGGGGTGCATCCATATTCATTACTGTAGCACCCCAAACCTCAAAGGAAACCAGATGCTTTTCATTTACAAGGTAGCGCTGTCCTGAGTGTAAAGCAAAGGGGAGAGGTAAAGGTAGGAATAGGTAGTAACAAAAACAAGGACCCCCACCAGTATCCCCCACACCAGTGATATTTAGATTTGTGGTCAACTTTTTATACTCTCCCTTTTTTCTAGTCTAAAAACACCCCTGATACTGGGTGACCTTTTAGGGTGCTCTGGCCTCAAAGGGAGACAATCACCCTAATATAAGCTTTAAATATAAGATGCCCTCTTTCAAAAGAGTGCTCAAACACCAAGGTGGCTATCAGGATATCACCTATTAAAATCATATAAATATGGGAAAAAATTGGGGTATGGTAGCCCTTACTTCAACCTCCTCAACACCTAGAAGGACATGAGATCCTTCTCTTTAAAATGAGTAGTTTGGTATCCATTAAGCATTTAGGTGACTATTACAACAATTAAAAATACCTCACAGCACTGGTCCTATTTTGGGTGGTTTAAACGCTAAAGAAGACCTTATTAACCCTTCACCATAGAAGTATATCATAAGACTAATTATTTGAAAGAGGGTTATCAACATTTGAAATAAAGGATATTATGGCATTAACGCTGTCAAGTAAAAATCATAACCATAGCACCTGACAGAAGCTGCTAGCTGTATTATGTTATATATTGTTTATGTCAGCGCTCATAGGTACTTGTTTTCTTGAACCAATTAAAATTGAAACAAAGGGGAGAACTGGGTAAGTGCAAAATAGGTAACATCATGTGAAAATCTATATAAGAATTTTTTTTTGGTGCATATACATTTTTATTTGTATATTCTGAATTATTCAATCTGTTAAGAAAAACTTTTAATTTACTTATTTTTAAAGATTTGTTGATTTTTCAATGTCTCAGATACAGTGTAATGGATGCTTTGCATTTTTTTTATTGTGCCACATTCTGGAGATTCAGGGGCTGTCCTGTCTGCAAGCCTCTTTCTCCCTTAAGGTAAGAAATAGCTAAACTTAAAGGGACAGTCTACACTAAAATTATTATTGTTTAAAAAGATTGATAATGCCTTTACTACCCATTCCCCAGCTTTGCACATCCAACATCGATATATTAATATACTTTATAACATTTAAACCTCTAAATTTCAGCCTGTTTCTAAGCCACTATAGACAGCCTCTTATCAGATGCTTTTAATTTGCTTTCCACAACAGGAGACTGCTAGTTCATATGGGCCATATAGATCACATTGTGTTCATGCCCGAGGAGTTATTTAAGATTTAGCACAACACAGTACTTAAAGGGACATGAAACCCAATTTTTTTCTTTCATGATTTAGAAAGAGCATGTGATTTTAAACAACTTTGTAATTTACGTCTAGTATCTAATTTGCTTCATTCTCTTGATATCCCATGCTGAAAAGCATATCTAGATAGGTTCAGTAGCTGCTGATTGGTGGCTGTACACAGATGCCTCGTGTGATTGGCTCATCCATCTGCATTGCTATTTCTTCAACAAAGGATATCTAAAGAATGAAGCAAATTAGATAATAGAAGTAAATTGGATTATTGCTTAAAATTGTATTCTCTATCTGAATCATGAAATTAACATTTTGGGTTCACTGTCCCTTTAATGCAACTCAATCGATAATAAATATAAAGTCAACTGATTAGGGGGCTCACAGAAGATGCTTAGATACAAGGCAATAACAGAGGTAAAAAGTGTATTATTATAACAGTGTTGGTTATGCAAAACCTGGGGATAGGTAATAAAGGGATTATCTATCTTTTAAAACAATAACAATTCTATTGTAGACTGTCCCTTTAAAGCTAAGGTAAGTTACATGTTTGTAACCAGTAAAAAGCTGCCTCAGAAAGAAGCACCTCTACCCCAGAGATCAACAGAGAGAGGCAGATGGATCACTGTAGGCTCTGGAAGAGTTAGAGCAGTAGACCAAAAGCATTGCTGAACATGCCTCTGATCAGGAGATGTCTGAAGCTGTATCAGCTAAGTAAAATATATTGCTAGATGAATCTCCAAGTAAGAAAACACAGGTAAGAAAGCAGATGTCTTTTTAAGGCAAAGGGGTAGATTTAACAAGCAGCGGATGCTGCTTTCTACGCCCGAAGTTTACGGCTCTTACGACCGCTGATCCTTAACTTGTCCCCCCCCCCAACTTTTATGTGGAGGACCACAATCATCCTGATCTGATTGACACCCCTGCTCGGCATTGCACAAGCATTTCACCAGAAATGCTTGTGCAATCTGTCGGCATTTAGCGATGTCGGACGCTCATGATATGCTACAGCGAATCATGTCCGCCCGGCAATTGGTAAATCTACCCCAAAGACTGTTAGGGGGTGACTCCATTTTGAGGAATGTGTATTTAGGTGAATGTAAAGGAGAAGCAAGGGAGGTTAGATGTCTCCCAGGAGCTACTGCTCACAGGGATAATATTGTATTTTGAGAATTCCTAAGGAAGCAAGAAAGGAAAGTGACATAGAGGTGATAGTTAATTTAGGAACAAATTGCCTGGCTAATGATGCTGCTGCTGTTCAGATAGAGTTTTGTGACATAGGCAATTATTTACAGCATGCGGCATCTACTGTATTCTGCTATTGTACCTTTGTATGGCCAGGAAGCAGAAAAGATAGAGCGGATAATAAAATGTAATTCTTGGTTAAATAAGTGGTGCAAGGCAAAAGGATTTGGTTTTATTTGCCATTATAGCTTGGTTTGGCAAAATACTAGGTTATTTAAAGGGACACTCAAGTCAAAATACACTTTTATGATTCAGAAAAAGCATGCAGTTTTTACTTCCATTATCAAATTTTGCAGTCTTTTTATATTCACACTTTCAGGGGAACAAAATTCTACTGAGCATGTGCACAGAGTCACAGGGTATATGTATGCTAGTCTGTGATTGGCTGATGTCTATCACATGATACAGGGGGCAGGAAAATGAGAGAATTTTATTTGCTGTTTTTTAAAAATACTATTAAAAACAGGGGCACTTTCATTCATCAAAGTTTACAAAGCAGCCGTTTTGATTAAAAACTTACCTTTGTTCTTTTTACAGCCAGAGCAGCTTCCCCCTCCTGGAAATCCTCTCTTCACACGTCAGCAATGACTAATCCTGTTTCCTCCAATCACAGCAAGGCCTCAGGCTATGACTACCCTGAGGGGAAAGCCGTTATTGGAGGAAGCCGGATTAGTCATTGCTGACGTGTGAAGAGAGGATTTCCAGGAGGGGGAAGCTGCTCTGGCTGTGCAAAGAAGAGAGGAAAGTTTTTTTTTGTTTGTTTGTTTGTTTTTTTGAAGTATATTTTTATTGAGGTTGTAAAACATATAAACAAAAGCAAGGTTACGATGGAAATATGGACAAAAGCATATGTCTACACATTTACAGGACTGTCAGTAAATCCAAACATTTATACAAACAATTTAATAAGTAGAACAGTATTTTTAAGTTTAACATCGTAATGGTTGAGAATGTCAACACTACACCTCTAGCTCCTTATGACATAGCGATAAACATAATATTTTTAGGTATAAGTACAACTAATTAAGAATAATTAACCTGTATTAATAGTGACCAACCTCTTTTTTATTTATGGCGGACTGTTTCCCAATTTAATAAGTGGTCACTCTTGGACCTAGAATAATAAAAATACAAGAGCTTGGGAATAGTAATATCGAAAATAAAATGGGAAAGGGACTGTAAATGTAAGATTAGTAAAAAAAAGTTGCAAGTAATGGTTTTAGATGGAGATTTCACAGGATATATTTTCCATCCTGACTCTTATTAAAAAGGGCCATAATACCCAAATGTTTAAACACTTGAAAGTGATGCAGCATAGCTGTAAAAAGCTGACTAGAAAATATCTCCTGAACATCTCTATGTAAAAAAGAAAGATATTTTACCTCAAAAGTTCCTCAGTAGCCACCTCCCATTGTAAAGGATTTCTAAGCAGCATTTTAGTGTGTTTGTCCTGGGACATCTGAAGGGACTAGCATCGTGCACTCTCATATTATTTCACCAATCAGGTAAAGGAAGCTTACTATGAAATCTCATGAGAGTTAAGTCAAATCTCATGAGATCACAGTAAGAGTTCATGACCTCAGCAATGCTGATGCTGATTGGCTGCTGTTCATTTCTTCATTTTTTAATTTTTTTTACCTGCAGCTGGGAGCAGTTGAGTATAACTTTTTACACAGAACAAACTCTGCTGAGCTGAGGAAGTTGTGAGGTAAAATATCTTCCTTTTTTACATAGAGATGCTCAGGTGATATTTTCCTGTCAGCTTTTTACAGCTATACTGCATCAGTTTCAAGTGATTTAGCATATGAGTATTATGTCCCTTTAAGAAGCAAGTATTAACATGAGTTAAACAGATCGTTATCAGGCTCCTCTAATAATTAAGTTTACTCCTATGTAACTGAGATAGAGATAGTCTGCACATAATAAATTAGTCAATCTAGGGTAGAGTACTTTGTATCAGTAGCCGGTAATGTTAGTAAATTTCTAAACACATCTAAGGTGTACATATCTATAATTGGTAGATCCAATCTGGCGTCAGGTACTAAGGTAGATCTCAATCTAAGTAGCAGTGTAGAGTGGGCTTTATAAAAAAATGACACAGTTAAACACTGTATGTAGGTAAACTGTCAAAGCTAACTCAAGTTTTAGCGTTTGAAACCATGGGAGGAATCAACTAGGGGTAACGAGTTGTAACTATTAACACATAACAATATTGAGTTACAAGGTTAGGAAGTATATGTAAGTAAGCTTTGAATATAGACCCTCCAGGGGAGGCTTATAAAAATGACATAGGATAATGAAGTGGTCTACATGTGCGTAATGAACGTGTTATATAAAATATATAATAAAATAGCAAAACAAAACTTGCAATGGGAGACAACTATAAACAACTTTAAAGATCTCATAAGGCACTAAAATCTATGGATACAATCAGGTCTAGGCTAGTAGGCATACACAGTTCCACACGTAATACATAGGTAATAGGGTAACTAATATTGTTCAAATATCCCAAGAGAGAAAGCTTACTCCATAATAGATTGAGTTTCATACCAGGCTAGTTAGAGAGCCTACCTATTTGCGATATAAACATTTAAATTACATAATGCAAGCTATCAACGTTAGAAAGCTAACTGAAAACCAGATAACTGTCTCTTAAAGAATTAGAGTTCTAGGGCTTCTGACATTGCTGTCTGCATTAATAGTCTCAGGTGAACATGAAACATAGCAGAACAGCCTGTATAGGATATTATATGCATAATAACCCCAGTGTTCAAGCCGTGGGCCATCATCAGGGTATATTAGTCCATCTGCAAAGGTTGGGATTGGACAAATAGCAACACAATATGTGAGGGCAATGTAAGCTATCGTACGTATATGAATAGGATAACTTACTATATGACCAAGGCCAATTCAGCCAACACCTGCTTTAATACATTTAAAGATATACAGATATTCCATTCGTTCCCACCATAATGGAAGATGAGTCTGTTTCTTGAGGGAGAGATTTTCATGGTATCTACAGCTCGTTGATCCAAGGCAAGAGGCTTTCAAACTAAGGGAGGTTCTCATTTTAATAAGAATTCTAGATTTGTGTTTTTTCGCTCTTCTTGGAGGATATGCATTAGTAATCTCTTCTTTATTACCCCAAGAATGTTTTGAGGAATGAGGAATTGGAAGTCTGGGTGGCGACATCGCTATCTTGTTTTTGTTCTGGAGGGTATCGCAACTTCCCTTACAGAACAGCTCATTAGTTTCTGCACCATCAGGTTTCCTCTGCTGAGGCACTTCTCGGTTGTTGTGAGCTGCGCCACCGAAAATCCACTGAATGCAGAACACATACATTCCTTCAGCTCTTCAAAATGGAGGTGCAATAGTAGGTGAATATTCCATTCCCATAAGTCTAGAGCCTCCATTATAAACGTTTTTGGCAATATAATTCTAGTATAGATCAGCTAACCAGGATGATGGTACACTTGCACATATATAACAAAGTCCTCGATTATACCATGTGGTTTATTCACTGAGCATCATGCGCCGCTGTGTTAGGTAAAGAGCCCCTTGTCCAAGGACATTTATTTCCCTCAATCCAGCCTGATCTAACTTATAGCTGGATCCTTCAACCAGTGTTTTATAGTATGAGGTAGGAGTAGTAATTGTATTGAGTACAGGTTAGGTTGTATAATAGTGACGTATCAGCTTAATTCTTGTGAAGTTATTTAGATTAGGTGTGCCCTTTTCAAGGTTGTACCCATGTGGCTGGATAGATGTTTGAAGCCTTTGTGGGGGGGTCACAAAAGCTTGAGATAATAGTATTCTTACCTTGATAGATGGTCAGTTGTTTTCCTTACATGCCATCAGGTTTCTTTGTACCATTGGTGGCTTTGTTATCCCATTGTAGCCAAGATGCCGAAGTAGGCCGAGGTGAACCTGGGACCTAAATTTGCTGTTGCGATCCGGCCGCGCCACTGATGGGTGGTCCTGGGTGTGATCTGCTCCGGTTTTCTGCCTGCAATGTTGTGCTAGTGTAGTTGAGGGAGCATGCCAGGTTGGGTGACTGTAGCCGGCCTTTTTAGCTATGTAAACCTGAGGGATCCAGGGCAGCCATCAGGAGCTCACCTAAAACGCTGCCATTTCTCAGCTAGCTCCGCCCCCCCGAGAGGTAAGTTTTTAATCAAAACGGCTGCTTTGTAAACTTTAATGACTGAAAGTGCCCCAGTTTTTAATAGTATTTTTAAAAAACGGGCTTTCATTCATCAAAGTTTACCTTCACTTTAATTATGCAATTCTACTTCATTGAGTGGTCCTTTAAGAGAAATGGCTTGCATTTGTATGCTAAAGGAAGAGAGTATATGAGAGATGACTTTAAATGCTTTATTAGAAGTTATTTAAACTAGTTAAAGGGATATGAAACCCACATTTTGTATTTCATGATTCATAGAGCATGCAATTTTAAACAACTTTTTAATTTACTATTATTATCAATTTTATTCGTTCTTTTGGTATCTTTTGTTTGCTGAAATGCAGGGACATATACTTAGGAGCCAGCCCATTTCTGGAGAACTATATGGCAGCAGGTTTGCAAGAATGTTATCTATTTGCAAGAGAACTAGATGGCAGCAATATTTCATGTCATGTGGTGCTCCAGATGTCTACCTGGGTATCTCTTTAACACAGAATATCATGGGAACTTAGCACATTTGATAATAGAAGTAAATTGGAAACTTTGTTTTAAAATGATAACCTTTGTCTGAATTACAAAATATTTTTTTTTGGTTTCATATTCCTTAAAGGAGGGTAGTATTAAAAGGACATGAAACCCAATTTTTTTTCTTTCATGATTCAGAACGAGCATATGATTTTAAACAACTTTCCAATTTATTTCTATTATTCAATTTGCTTCCGTCTCTTGTTATCCTTTACTGAAAGGTTTATCTAGGTAAGCTCAGGAGCAGCAAAGAACCTAGGTTCTAGCTGCTGATTGGTGACTGCATATATATACTGATTGTCATTGGCTGAGGCTCACCCATGTGTTCATTTAGAAAACAGTAGGGCATTGCTGCTCTTTCAACAAATGATATTAAGAGAATGAAGCAAATTTGATCATAGAAGTAAACTGGAAAATTATTTAAAATTGTATGTACTACCTAAATTATGAAAGAAAATGTTTGGGTGTCATATCCCTTTAATACATCCACCTGCCCCCCAGAGCATGCCAAAACTGTTAGTCAATGTTACAGTTCTAAATATTCTAGTAGAAATGTTCTTTGTGCAAGGAGCACAAATACTTGCAGCTTATGAAATAAATTATATGAACTAGCTTCAATAATGACTAGGGACAACTTGGATTTTGCAACTATAACAGAATCCTGGTACAACGATTCTCATGACTGGGACATAGTCACACCTGGATACAAGTTATTTAAAAAGAACAAAGTAGGAATTGGAAGAGTTGCACTATATGTAAAAAAAAAACATTAAGGTTATTGAAATAGTAGGAATTACAGTGACTGTGGAAACTGTGGATAAAATATGTTAAAGTGAAGGTCAATTTTCATCAATGAGTGCCCGGTTTTTAAAAATACTTTTAAAAACAGGGGCACTTTCATTGATGAAAATTAACATTGCACTGGATTTGAAGAAATACCTTTTACTCCTGCAAAGCGGGATCGACGATCCCCCTCCTTCTTCTTCCTGCTGTAGACCACAGCAATGACGAAACTGGCTTCCTCCAATCACAGCCAGGCATCACGAGCTGGACGCTCTGGGGTGCAAGCCATGATTGGATGAAGTTGGTTTTGTCATTTCTGACGTCAGTACAGAGGAACTGAGGCTGAGATCGGCGATCCGGTTTTGCAGAAGTAAAAGGTAAGTATTTCTACAAATCCAGTGCTTATAGAACAAATAACCAAAATGACCATGATGGGTAAGGTTATAGTAATGGGGGACTTTAATTTGCCAGATATAGACTGGAAGATTCCCTGTACTAGATAGGGCTGGATGAATGTTTTGGAACATTCGAAAAATGAAACAAATTGTAACACATTTGTTCATTTTGAATGTTTGTACAACAGTCTAACATTATTTTAATGTAATAGTATTTATAATGCTTTCTATAAATGTAATATTTGATTCAATTTTTTCTAATAAATCAATATATTTGTAATAGTATTTCTTATGTTCTCTTTAAATGTAATATTCGAATTATGGAATATTTAAAATAGAAACATTCGAATTCATATATTCTCCCATGTATGGAAAATCAGCCTTCCACCAGAGTTAGCGCTTGTGCCAGAGCGTTAAATACCGATCCACTTGTAATCTGGCCCAAAATAAATGCTAGATAGTATGAAGCATTCAAAGAAAAGATTAGACTGAGAATAACATGTAGAGATGTATTTTTTAAAGTTTCATTAGCTATTTAAATATTGACAAAATAAGTGTAAAGTTTTAGTGTTTATAAAACAATGGGAGCTGCCATCTTGTAAGTTAGGTTACCGTCTCTGCTGTGGCCAATTACGGACAGTTATAAATAGGTCACTAGAGTGTGCAGCTGTGTGGAATATAACAGTGATCTGCACTTCCATTTCTAACAGGAAATGAAAAGCTCACAATTTGAAAATGGAATTACAGGAAAAGGGGACAAAATAAATCATGAAGTATATTGCAGAGATTTTTTTATGCCTATACGATTTATCATTTTTTATTATCATCTCAATGTCACTTTAAGTAAACAAGCTATTGGTATAAGTGTGTCACATCGCAGTGTCCAATACTTGTCTGATCTGAATTCCCGGGTCCCCAAAAAAATCTGCATTATGTGAAACAAATGAAAGGGGTGAAAGAAGTGATTGTAGGGGGGAAATATATATATATATATATATATATATATATATATATATATATATATATATATATATATATATATAGTGCATTGCTGCTCCTTATAGAAAGGATACCAAGAGAATAAAGAAAAAATGATAAAAGTAAAATGGAAAGTTGTTTAAAATTGTATGTTCTATCTGAAGTCCAATCGGAATTAAAAGTATATTGTAAAACTTGACTTACTGCACACAATTCAATATTTTATATTACAATCTCAGTGTTTAAAGCCTCTTATATTTATTTGACCTAAAAGCAAGAAGTTTAAAAACGCATTACAGTGTTCTGTTTTTTTAGAAAAATCATTATTTCTGGATGATTCATAAAGAGCAGCCAATTTTAACCCTTTCATTACAGGGTCATAATGTCTGCATCAGAACAATGTTCCGATGTAGGCAAATTGAAATCCCGCGATCATGCATGCGATCGCGAGATTTCAATTATGGGATTAGGTCTGGGGGGCGTCCTTATGACGCTAGAAACGCCCTCCATACCGCGATCAAATCCAGGAAGCGTAATTAGCTTCAGGACATCAAACGGCTATGACGTATTTCGTCCTAACGGCGCTAAAGCCCAGCGCCGTTTGGATGGAATACAATGGCATAACGGCGGTAAAATGTTAAGCAACTTTCTAATTTACTCCTATTATAAATGTAGCCACCAATCAGCAAGTGATATCCAGGGTTCTGAACCAAAAATGTGCTGGCTCCTAAGCTTAGATTTCTGCTTTTTCAAATAAAGATAGAAAAAGATCAAAAAAAATTGATAATAGAAGTAATTTAGAAAGTTGCTTATAATTTCATGCTCTATCGGAATCATGAAATAATAAATTTGGGTTTAGTGTCCTCTTTAACCTTTTCATTCAGATGTTCATATCTGGTCATAAGGAATTGATACGTAGATATTAGCTGCAGTTGCTGTTTCTTTCACTTTGTTAACATAGGAAAACTGTCAATAACGTGTACCGCAACAAAGCAACCTAACGTCACTTCTCAAACGATTGCCCAGACGGGCACTGCACATAACCACATCCGATTTAAACAAAGTTCTGCATCTTCCAGCTATAACCCAGAGAAGTGCGCAACTACACCATATATAAATAACGCTGCTGCATCTCTTCTGCAGACACCACGTGCTCCATGTACACAGAGCTTTCAGGTGGCTAATGTTTACTGTGTAGCAACGAGCAGGGCGGGTCTTATAAATAATTCACCAATCACAGCACAAGATCACTCAGCGCGCTAACATTGCTTGCCAAAACTTGCTTGGTGATTGGCCTTTTAATTTGCTCCTCAAAATCATTTTGGGAATTCTTAGAATGTAATGGAATTTAATGTTGCCATTCACTCAAATTCGTTACAGACCTACGACACCTCCTGATTACAGTAACGTGATAACTTACCGCACTTCCTATGTATGCAAACGGCTTCTCTCATACCTTGCTCTACATTTTTTAGACTGTTGTGCTCTGACTTCTTTGTGCTAACAAACCACGCCCATTTTTACACCGATTGGCTGGAGACCACACCAGATTGACAAGGCGGCGGCTCAATGACAACGTGATCCTGAGCACAGCCCCGCCCCTCTTTTGCTCTTGCAGTAGCTGTAGCAGAATCACTTGGCAGAGCCGCGCTGTGTTTAGCCGGTGGTCATAGCATCTATTGCTGAGTACCGTTTGTTTTGTACTGACATCCGCAGCGAGCTGGGCGCATATAGCCAGCACATCTATGTGACATGCAGCATGCACATACCTATGGGAGCAGCCTCCATCCAGGTAAAGGCGTGTGCAGCAATGCGTGCAGTGATTATGTCTTGTGCTGAATTATTAAACACCAGGCTTGTGTATTTGGATGTTTTGCTGATGAGGCATTTTATTGTGACACTGTCACCACCATACATATATGTGCATTGTATGTATTGTTCATTGGGTACTGTGGTTCCTTTTTCAGTGTTTGGTATTGAAACCATAGCTGCAATGTCCACATATCAAATGCATAGAAGGCTTATGCAATATTAATGGCTACACCACTGCTTTATCTGTAATTAAATAGTTAATTCTGTGGTTATATTTACTGCTGTAATGTGCAGGATATTTGCTTTGTAATCAGTGATTGGTCAGAATGTTATTTAATTGTTTAACCCTTTGCCTGAAACCATGCATGACAAGCAATTGGGGGAATGGCTGCAAAATATCTATCCCCAAAAACCCCTGTATGGGTTCTAGTCTGCGCATGTGCAGCTTCTTCACATGTCAGACACTTCTCCCAATCTTGGGATCAATGAACCTCCTCTTCTCCAGAAATCAGAGTCAGACTGATGTGAGTCAGGAGCAGCAGACAATAACATTGCCTTTTTAAAAAAAAAATAATGCAGACTGGTGTGTTCCTTGGTGCTTGGCTGAGTCATTGGTGGACATGACATTGGCCATCCAGTGTTTATAAAGCTTGTTTCTCCTGTTATTGTATTCTGAAATGGGAAGATGCTACTTTTTAACTGTCATTACTTTTTGTTAATCAATGCATTTTTGTAATATTTATGACATTCACAACTATACCTGCTTATGATAATAGGTAATGATGTTTGGGCCAGACATTGCTTTTACTATTCTTACATGCAGTTTACACAGATCCCAATTTGTTTTATTTAATGGCAGTATTAACCAGTTAATGTTTTAAAGATGAAGTCTTTTACTGTTAAAGAGGGGAAAGTATAATAGAGAATATCATTTCTATCTTTGCTCTTCTGCTGCATATGCTTTTTTTTTTTGCTTTTGTTTTTTCACCAGGGCCTAAATATTTTTGCTGTCACATCTGCTCATAGAAAATCACCCTTTTAAATCAAATACTACTTGGCAAATACTTAAATGTGGTTGTAGATTTTGATGCAGATTTTATTTACTTGCATCAATTAACCTAGTTGTATTTTTGTGTTTGATCATGAAGCTAAATTTGTTTTGTGTTTATTGGTTTGGAGCACAAATTGTCCTTGCAAGGCAAACAGCGTCCCTTTTCATCTCCAGGGTTCTACCCAGGAAATTGGCAAGGAAGAAGGATGTATATATAATATGTTTATGTGTATATATATATATATATATATATATATATATATATATATGTGTGTGTGTGTGTGTATATATATATATATATATATCATCACCAATACCACCCTACAACAATGTGGTTACCTTTTGTTAGCACCTTTTTAAAATATGATGTAAAACCATCCCTTGTGAGTTTATTCAGTATTTTACGATATTTACCTTTTGCAGCTAGAGGCATCTGCAAATACACTGCTTTACAGACCAGACTGACTACAAATGGTTAAAGAAGTTGGCTAGCTTGTTTGTAATTTAGTTTTATGCTCCATTTAACTGGACTGTATTAATAATGAATGCTGAAAAAGGGTTTACTATGGAACAAAACAGCTTGCTCTACTCTTGCAGTGTGTGTTTTAATACATTGAACAATGGTATTTAAAGAACAAAGTTAAAAATTGTTTATTTGCAGTGCTTGGTATCACTTGCTAAGGGATGTTATTTGGTCACATTGCTTTGAGTACTTTGTTTTAGGCATTAAACTGGACTTTTTAATTAATTATTTTTTTAATTAATAAAGTAGAATTTTAATTTCAGACAGTTTCATTTTCACGTACTATTTTATCCTTGAATTAAGGGACATGGCACCAAAAACTTCTTTAATGATGTAGATAGATCATGCGATATTTAAATACGTTTCCAATTTATTTCTATTATCAAATTTTCTTAACTCGCTTGGTATCTTTTGTTGATGCAGTAATGTACTACTGGGAGCTAGCTGAACACATTGGTGAGCCAATGATAAGGCATTTATGTGCAGCCAGCACTCGACAGCTCACTGACCCTGTAGTGCATGATTGCTCCTGAGCTTACCTAGGTATGCTTTTCAACAAAGGATACCAAGTAGAAGTAAACTGAAAAATGTTTTTTGGAAAAGTAAATACATTTTATTTAATCTTTGATGCATGAATAACTTTACTGAGGGACTAATTTTTCACAATTCTATAGTAAAGCCTGCTCTAATGGTAATCATGAGTTTTACTGAGCAGAAGAGAGGGATGTGGCCTCGTGCAGATGAAGAGAATCTGATGACAGATAAAGTCCTTGGCCCATCTAGTCTGTCTGTAAACCTTGTATTAATATAATGTAATTTCTTTTCTCTCTTTCTTTGTTCTTGATCACATCTTATACTGTGCCAAAGATGTCAACACAACTAATCCAATACTCTATGAAACAGTCACGTACTGTTTGTTGCAGTTACATCATTTGGAACACTGTATTAAGTCATTTTTAATATTCTAACACATTCCGTAACAATATACAGTAGGTAAATATGTTAACTGTAAAAACAAAATAATTACATTTATGTTCGAGCTTGACAAATCCCAGGAGCCAGGAAGCCACAGCTCCTAGAAATTTTAATTTGGCTCCTAACTGTTTGAATTATTTTGCACGTCGATTGATCTACATTTAGTTGCATTTAAACACCCTATTCCAGGGATCTAAAAAGTTTTGCCTTGCTTCCAAATATTTTTGTTGGCTCCTACGTTTCATATAAATTTGTCAACCTGATAATTTTAAAACATCTTGATAAGTAAAGGAACACACAAAGTGCTTGCTAGGGGAAGATGCTAGCTGTATGCTGGCTGGTTGGGCACAGTGCATTGGATTATACTATTTAAAGGAAATGTATGGACATTGGATAGCTCTTGCTGATTGGTGGCTAAATCGGCAAGATCTATCCAGGGTGCTGAATCTAAAATGGGCTGGCTCCTAAGCTTTCATTCCTGCTTTGTCAAATAAAGATACCAAGAGAACGAAGAAAATTTGATAATAGGAGTAAATTAGAAAGTTGCTTAAAATTGCATTCTCTATCCGAATCATGAAATGAAAATTTGGGTTTAGTATCCCTTTAAAGTGAAGGTAAACTTAACCCTACTGCCTCACAGCATTGGATAGACTTTTCAAAATGAGCCAGAGTTATGCCCGGGGGAATCAAGGACTAGTTGCTAGTTGTTTTAAGAATCGTCATCTGTCAATCAAACAATATGGCGGACGGGAGAGCTGCGCTTATCGTCGGAGCGGTAAAAATTTGAGAAAAAAATATGTATATAAAAAATTTGCTGCATTAAACTCTGGCTCATTTTTAAAAGTCTATCCAATGCCGTGAGGCAGTAGGGTTAAGTTTACCTTCACTTTAAGTAATATTTATAAATAACAGAAAATATTGCAAAATATTAAATTGACACCACCCAGCTACTTTGTAATGCCACCCAGCTGACATTGTTTTGTGTGGAGAGTACCGAGTTATTAATAGGTTGATATTAATAGGTGCATTCCCACTTTTAACAGGAATTGGGAAGTCTATGATTTCCAGAATTCAATTACACTAAAAGGTTAAGAGATAATTATAGTATATTGCCATTTGTTTTTAACAAATTTAAACTTTTTATTTTGGAATATCAGTGTTGTAAAGTGCTGCTAAATTGATTGCAGGTTAGAATGGCTTTGACCACTGGCAGAGATAAGTTCGTGCTCTTTAGTGGGAGGTGTTGAAACATTTAGATTGGAGGAGGCATAGTCAGAAGAAAATAAATGTAAAATTAAATATAATAAGATTTAGATTGCAAACTCATACTGACTATTGATTCACCATTATAAAAGGCTGCACACATTATACTGCATTAGCTGTCAATTGGAGATCAAAAATATGTTAATGGAGCAAAGTACAATGCATTGGCATTAAACTGGTTAATTCTTTCCTGACATTCCATTGTTGGGAGAATAGAGAACCATAAGGTTTTCCAGTTGACTCATTCGTCCTCCGATCTCACCATATGGGAATTCTTTGTATCATCATCTCCCTTGTTACTTCTTTGTGTCTGGGGGATAAGTGCATTTACATTTTCCCCTCTAGTGAGACGTCAGATAAATGATACTATATCTATATACATGTTGTAGAAATAGTTATTTAAAAATTATATATATTTTGCCTCATTGTTTAGATTACTGGAATAACATTTGGCAGCTTTTAATTGCAGTGAATTAATTAAATTTCTTGTTTTTCAACTACCTAACATTTTGGTGCAATATTTTAGTGTATCGTTCTAAACATTTGTATGATTCCTGTACATAAAATACTACACGGCACAACAAAGAGTTGTGATATCTCCCATATGTAAAGTAAAATTATTCTGTTTCTGTGTGGGGTTTATCTCTGTGGTTTTTGGCATATGTCATGTGTAAGTCTGTCTGATGGTTTTGAAAGGAAGGGCAGACCAGCCGTCTGGGCACATGTCTGAAGGTTAAATGTCATCTCTGGACTAAGCAAGATGTTCACAAAGTGAACTGGAATTTGTGTAGGGGGAGGGGCACAACATCATCCGTCACTTTGTCTACTGTATGCCCTGGTCAAACGGCACCAATTCCTGAACATCTCACCATATAAGGCATCTGCTTCCTTCTTTAGGGTATCCGGTGACTCTCATGTTTGACAAATTGTGTTGTTCTCTGATATCTCATTATGTGTGGCAGTTTTCAATGTGCTGATTAATTACACCACCCTGCTATTTACACAGCAATCATCTGTAGTTATCTTCACATTGCATAGACTAATCAGGAGCCCACTGAGTGAGAGCTTTGAAAAGACATTTTGCATTTTAAATATTTGATAAGTTATTGTTAAACTGCTTGTGCTCACTCAAAGACCTCCTATTCATCCATTCATTTGTTACCATCAGTTTTTGTTAGTTTTTTAAATCTAATTTGACATTTTTAGTTAAGTTGCGCTATATATATATAAAAAAACCAGCACAGATGAGGGCATTCACAGGTCTTTGTATCATCCAAATAGTATCTTTATTGAACAAATCACAAAGTTGACTGTTATATGATGTGATTTGTTTAATAAAGATACTATTTGGATGATACAAAGACATGTGAGTGCCCTCATTCTGTGCACACTCCTGTCCTACTTTGGACTGTCTAAAGAGGAGGGCCCTGAGCTGTCTGCTTGGCTGCACCACTAAAGAGCGAAGGTTTTTACAGACGGGGTTTTTAGCTTTGTGTGAACATTAAAATTAAAATATAATTCTACAAAAATAGGTTGATTTTCCATAGTCAAAATGAAGTATACTCTTATGATTTTTGCCTGCTCTTCCTGTAATTTAATTCTTAAAATAATGGTTTTACCACTGTCCTTAGAGGATGTTGGGAAAATTAGGA